>NC_044035.1:122910659-123510659 GCF_901765095.1 Microcaecilia unicolor
CTCCCCTCCATCCATGTCCAGCAGCTCTCCTCTCAACCCCTGCCCTCCCCTCCCTCCATCCATCCATATCCAGCAACTCTCCTCTCTCCCCTGCCCCCTCCCCTCCATCCATCTATCCATCCATATCCAGCAACTCTCCTCCCTCCCTGCCATCTCCTCCATCCATCCATGCCCAGCAATTCTCCTCTTTCTCCTGCCCTCCCCTCCATGACCAGTGATTTCTCCTCTGTCCTCTGCCCTCCCTTCCCATCCATGTCCAGCGATTCTCCTTTGCCCCTAACATTGCCTCCCATCCATGTCCAGCAATTCTCCTCTGCCCTCCCCTCCCCTCCATATCCAGCGATTCTCCTTTGCCCCCTATCCTCCCCTCCCATCCATGTCCAGTGACTCACACCAGCCCCCACCTGCCCCCCTTTCCAGCCCCCGAGTTCTGTGTCCAACCCCAGCCCCACTTGCCCCCCTTTTCAGCCCCTGAGTTCTGGTTCCAACCCCAGCCCCACCTGCCCGTCCTCTTCTCCCCCAACATTCCCCTTTTCGTTCCTGCTGCGCTGCAGGGTTTAAATCTTTTATTTTACCTCCACAGTGGCAGCAGTGAAAGCAGCAGGCTCGTCTCTAGCTTTCCCTTACCTCTCAGTGTCCTGCCTTCCTCTGACGTATTTCCTCTTTTCATGAGGTTGGGACACTGAGAGGGAAGGGAAGGCTAGAGATGAGCCTGCTGGTGCCACTGCCGTGACATGAGGTAAAATAAAAGATTTAAACCCTCCAGGGCTTTAGGAACAAAAGGAGGGCTGTCGGGGAGCTGAGAGTGGGCAGGTGAGATCCGAGAGCTGCCTGCAGGTGAACCACCTGGGCAGCAGTAAGCGTGGCTTGTGGTGCCCTCCAGAGATTGGTACCCCCTGCCATGCTTACCATGCTTACCAGGTTCCGCCGGTCCTTCCTTCTCCCAACTCACTCTCTCTCACAGAGGTGCCAAGTCTCACTCATTAGGAGTGTGTTGCACTCGTTTGAAGGCTCTCTCACACTCTGAGTCCGTTCTCTCACTCATTGGACCCTCAGTGCCAGTGATCAGTGCTTTCATTACACACAAGCCTAAGATAAGACCAGCTAAGTGGCCCAACCAGCAGGAAGAAACCTGAGCATACCTTCCTGTATACTTTGCCTCCCCTTTTCCTTCCTATACATGTACTCTGAAAACTGCACATACTTTTAGTCACTGAATACTAGGCACTGTGAGAATTTATCCATATTGTCTCTCCTCTGCATGCTGTCAGAGGCACCAACCCCCTCCCCCCCTTTTAATGCTGCTGTTTTCATTTGGAAAGTAACACTACACTTAGGGGCCTTTTTACTAAACTGCGTAGGTGCCTACGCATGACGAATGCAGCCAATTCAGAGCTACTACCCACTACTGTGTAGCCTGGGCGGTAATTTAATTTTTTAGGCGTGTCCAGTATGCATGCTGGAAAACTTCCAGCGCACGGCGCTAACTGGGCAGTAATCAGCAGTGTATGCACGGTAACGATTACCGCCCGGTTAACGCTTGAGACCTTACTGCTAAGTCGATGGGTGGTGGTAAGGTCTCAGGCCCAAAATGGACACGCACCAATCTTTATTTTGCCGCGCTGAAAAATGGACCTGCGTGTGGAGGACTTGCAGCGTTCTGCATATCCTCACAGCTGCATCCGGGGTGACTCCCAAATCCACCCCGACCTTCCCAGGGCCTTCGCCACAGTTACCCAGGGCTTTCGCTCCACCTACCCAGAGCTACCAGGTACTTCTTAGCCAGGATCAGGTGACCCTCAGGGGGAGGAATGCTGGCTTCGGCCTAACCCCTGGTAAGCCTTTTCTTGGTTGAGAGGTGCCCAGCTCTCCCACCGGTTGCCTTCTCAGGTGCCGTGGAGGACTTGCAGCTCATCTGCATATCCTCGGAGCCTTCGCCGGAGTGACTCCCAGGTCCGTTCCGATCCACTCGGGGCCTCTGCTCAAGGTGCACAGTGCTCCTACCAGGTGCTGTGGAGGACTTGCAGCGTTCTGCATATCCTCACAGCTGCATCCGGGGTGACTCCCAAATCCACCCCGACCTTCCCAGGGCCTTCGCCACAGTTACCCAGGGCTTTCGCTCCACCTACCCAGAGCTACCAGGTACTTCTTAGCCAGGATCAGGTGACCCTCAGGGGGAGGAATGCTGGCTTCGGCCTAACCCCTGGTAAGCCTTTTCTTGGTTGAGAGGTGCCCAGCTCTCCCACCGGTTGCCTTCTCAGGTGCCGTGGAGGACTTGCAGCTCATCTGCATATCCTCGGAGCCTTCGCCGGAGAGACTCCCAGGTCCGTTCCGATCCACTTTCCTTCTAATAAGTTCTGGGAGAAGAGGATATTTCTCTGGTAAGTGAACAAATTTTGCTTGTGCTTTCGGAACTTGAAGATTGGGGTTTAAAGGAGGAACTGTAAGTTAGTGATAGGCTGATATCCTTAATACTTTAGCAAGTTTTAAATTACGGAAAAACTCAAAAAACACTAAGATGGAGTCAGCAGTCCAGCAGCGAGAGGGGTGCTATCCAGTCTTTTGCATTGAGTGTCACATGTATGATTATCTCCCAATTGGTGAGGTGTCATATGTGTGTGCCCGATGCAAAGAGCTCCTAGCTCTCAGAGAACGTATCCGTTCTCTTGAGGCTAGAGTAGCAGACTTGATGGAGCTGAGGGAGACAGAGAGGTACATAGAGGAGACCTACAGGGATGTTGTAGAGAAGTCCCACCTCCAGTCAGGTAGCCCCTGTGCTACCTTGGAGGAGGGAGGTCTCCTAGAAGGAGAGCATCACCCTGGTGAAGTAGGAAGTACTCCTGTAGCCAGGACCTGCCCACCAGGGGATGTATTATCCTTTCGCACTGAGGATATATCTCCAAATGTTGCCCGGGAGGGAAAGGTTAGGACAGCTGTTGTACTTGGTGATTCGATCATTAGGCATATAGATAGCTGGGTGGCTGGTGGACGTGAGGATCGCCTGGTGACTTGCCTGCCTGGTGCGAAGGTGGCGGACCTCACGCGTCACCTAGATAGGATTTTATATAGTGCTGGGGAGGAGACGGCTGTCTTGGTACATGTGGGTACTAATGACATAGGAAAATGTGGGAGAGAGGTTCTGGAAGCAAAATTTAGGCTCTTAGGTAGAAAGCTGAAATCCAGATCCTCCAGGGTAGCATTTTCTGAAATGCTACCTGTGCCACGCGCAGGGCCCAAGAGACAGGCAGAGCTCCAGAGTCTCAATGCGTGGATGAGACGATGGTGCAGGGAGGAGGGCTTTAGATTTGTTAGGAACTGGGCAACATTCTGGGGAAGGGGGAGCCTATTCCGAAAGGATGGGCTCCATCTTAACCAGAGTGGGACCAGGCTGCTGGCATCGGCGTTTAAGAAGGAGATAGAGCAGCTTTTAAACTAGAAATGGGGGGAAGGCCGACAGTCGCTCAAAAGAGCATGGTTCGGGATAAGGTATCTTTCAAAGATATCACCATAACAGGGAAGATAGAGTATCCTGATAGTGAGGTTGCAAAAGAGATTGTAGTAGATCGGGTATCTTTAAATAACAATAAAAATCAGACAAAAGATTGCCAATTAATACTGTCAAGTACTAAGCATGATGTACTTAGGAACAACAAACATAGTTTGAAATGTCTATATGCGAATGCCAGGAGCCTAAGAAATAAGATGGGGGAGTTGGAATATATTGCACTAAATGAAAAATTAGATATAATAGGCATCTCTGAGACCTGGTGGAAGGAGGATAACCAGTGGGACACTGTCATACCGGGGTACAAATTATATCGTAGTGATAGGGTGAATCGGATTGGTGGAGGGGTAGCATTGTATATTAACGAGAGCCTTGAATCAAATAGATTGAAAATTCTGCAGGAAACAAAACACTCCTTGGAATCACTGTGGATTGAAATTCCATGTGCAAAGGGGAAAAGGATAGTGATAGGAGTGTACTACCGTCCGCCTGGCCAGGACGAACAGACGGATGCGGAAATGTTAAAGGAAATCAGGGACGCAAACAAACTGGGCAACACAATAATAATGGGGGATTTCAATTACCCGCATATAGACTGGGTTAATGTAACATCTGTACACGCAAGGGACATAAGATTTCTTGATGAAATCAAGGACAGCTTCATGGAACAGCTAGTTCAGGAGCTGACAAGAGAAGGAAAAATACTAGACTTAGTCCTTAGTGGTGCTCATGATCTAGTGCAGGGGGTAACGATACGAGGGCCGCTTGATAACAGTGATCATAATATGATCGGTTTTGATATTGGCATTGAAGGAAGTGAAACTAGGAAATCAAGTACGCTAGCGTTTAACTATAGAAAAGGTGATTACGACAAAATGAGAAAAATGGTGAAAAAAAGACTGAAAGGAGCAGCTCGCAGAGTAAAAAACTTGCATCAGGCGTGGATGCTGTTTAAAAACACCATCCTGGAGGTTCAGGACAAATATATTCCACGTATTAGAAAAAAGGGAAAAAAGACTAAACGTCAGCCGGCGTGGCTAAACAGTAAGATAAAGGAAATCATTAGAGCCAAAAAACAATCCTTCAGAAAGTGAAGAAGAGAACCAACTGAAAGTAACAGGATAGATCATAAGGAATGCCAAGCCAAATGCAAAGCGGAGATAAGGAGGGCAAAAAAGGACTTTGAGAAGAAATTAGCGTTGGAAGCAAAAATACATAGTAAAAATTTTTTTAGATACATTAAAAGCAGGAAACCGGCCAAAGAGTCGGTTGGGCCGCTAGACGAAAATGGTGTTAAAGGGGCGATCAAGGAGGACAAAGCTGTAGCGGAGAAATTAAATGAATTCTTTGCTTCGGTCTTCACCGAGGAGGATTTGGGGGGGACACCGGTGCCGGAAAGAATATTTGAAGCGGGGGAGTCGGAGAAACTAAACAAATTCTCTGTAACCTTGGAGGATGTAATGGGTCAGTTCAGCAAGCTGAAGAGTAGTAAATCACCGGGACCTGATGGTATTCATCCCAGAGTATTAATAGAACTAAAAAATGAACTTGCGGAGCTACTGTTAGAAATATGCAATCTATCCCTAAAATCGAGTGTAGTACCGGAAGACTGGAGGGTAGCCAATGTTACTCCGATTTTTAAGAAGGGTTCCAGAGGAGATCCGGGAAATTATAGACCGGTGAGTCTGACGTCGGTGCCGGGCAAGATGGTGGAGGCTATTATTAAGAATAAAATTGCAGAGCATATACAAAAACATGGACTGATGAGACAAAGTCAGCACGGATTTAGTGAAGGGAAGTCTTGCCTCACCAATCTAATGCATTTTTTTGAGGGGGTAAGCAAACATGTGGACAATGGGGAGCCGGTTGATATTGTATATCTGGATTTTCAGAAGGCGTTTGACAAAGTGCCGCACGAAAGACTCCTGAAGAAATTGCAGAGTCATGGAATCGGAGGTAGGGTATTATTATGGATTAAGAACTGGTTGAAAGATAGGAAGCAGAGAGTAGGATTGCGTGGCCAGTATTCTCAGTGGAGGAGGGTAGTTAGTGGGGTCCCGCAGGGGTCTGTGCTGGGTCCGTTGCTTTTTAATGTATTTATAAATGACCTAGAGATGGGAATAACTAGTGAGGTAATTAAATTCGCCGATGACACAAAATTATTCAGGGTCGTCAAGTCGCAGGAGGAATGTGAACGATTACAGGAGGACCTTGCGAGACTGGGAGAATGGGCGTGCAAGTGGCAGATGAAGTTCAATGTTGACAAGTGCAAAGTGATGCATGTGGGTAAGAGGAACCCGAATTATAGCTACGTCTTGCAAGGTTCCGCGTTAGGAGTTACGGATCAAGAAAGGGATCTGGGTGTCGTCGTCGATGATACGCTGAAACCTTCTGCTCAGTGTGCTGCTGCGGCTAGGAAAGCGAATAGAATGTTGGGTGTTATTAGGAAGGGTATGGAGTCCAGGTGTGCGGATGTTATAATGCCGTTGTATCGCTCCATGGTGCGACCGCACCTGGAGTATTGTGTTCAGTACTGGTCTCCGTATCTCAAAAAAGATATAGTAGAATTGGAAAAGGTACAGCGAAGGGCGACGAAAATGATAGTGGGGATGGGACGACTTTCCTATGAAGAGAGGCTGAGAAGGCTAGGGCTTTTCAGCTTGGAGAAGAGACGGCTGAGGGGAGATATGATAGAAGTGTATAAAATAATGAGTGGAATGGATCGGGTGGATGTGAAGCGACTGTTCACGCTATCCAAAAATACTAGGACTAGAGGGCATGAGTTGAAGCTACAGTGTGGTAAATTTAAAACGAATCGGAGAAAATTTTTCTTCACCCAACGTGTAATTAGACTCTGGAATTCGTTGCCGGAGAACGTGGTACGGGCGGTTAGCTTGACGGAGTTTAAAAAGGGGTTAGATAGATTCCTAAAGGACAAGTCCATAGACCGCTATTAAATGGACTTGGAAAAATTCCTCATTTTTAGGTATAACTTGTCTGGAATGTTTTTACGTTTGGGGAGCGTGCCAGGTGCCCTTGACCTGGATTGGCCACTGTCGGTGACAGGATGCTGGGCTAGATGGACCTTTGGTCTTTCCCAGTATGGCACTACTTATGTACTTATGTACTTATGTGTGTCCAGTACATGCGTCTACATCAGCGCAGGCCATTATTCAGCACAATTTAATAAAAGGACCCCTTATATCTTTCTAGATTTATACCCCCAAATGCACCATCTCTCTCTCCCTCTCTTCTTCCCTGCTTTCTCCCTGTGCCGCAGCTCTTTGGTTCCCACACACACACACCTACTCCCTGTGTTAACTCCCAAAGCTTTGTAGCAGTGCCTCCAGCAGCTACTTTGGCTATATATCTGTCTCTTGCTGGCATGGCATGTTCGTACTCCACTGAAAAACACTAGACAGATACCACTTCCCAGCCTCCAACCAAATCTGCATTACTGATCCAGATGGTTCTCTTGTTTACTTAGTCTCATATTGCTAAACAGAGTAGTGGATATATGACGTTATGAATTTGGCTTTCTTTTTCCTCATTCCATGGTCAGCAGAATGCTAAGGTTGTTTGCTGGAACATGTAGGACCTTGACACCAACAGCACATCTGAAAATCCCAGTAGGGAAACAAAAACACAAGGCACGGACAGCTGCTTAGATTTACTGGGAGGGAGAGTCAGTTTTTACACAGACTAAGAAACATGAGCCTGAGTATTCACATATGTTCGGATACATGGTAAATGAAAATATGATTTCCATGAGTAACATAAAGGTCATAATGTGCTGAAATGGTTCCCTCTTGTTTCAAATTCTGTTCTCCTTTTCTTCTCACCCCTTACAGATTGTAGGACCCAAAGGGTTGGCTGATATAGCAGCTGCTAAACTGAAATTGCTCTCTCTGCAAGCTTAACAGTCCTGTGGAAGTTTCTAACAGCAGCCCACTCCATGTTGCCTTCCAGATGCTGTCTTTCAGTGGTAAGATTAGATATGTCTAATAACAGTGCTTGTAAAAAAGGCCAAAATAAATGTATGTGAGAGTGTTTAATCTGGAGTAAATGCCTCCACTGAGACCTCCAGTAATAGGAGGAGCCCTTGAGCACAACCCAATGTGGATTTTCAGAGGTTTTTACAAATGCACCGGGCCAAATAACCTAGGGAATGCCCCTGAGGCTTGAAGGGACGTAATAGACAGCTGTTAGCATTTAGGACCTGCTTACCCAATAATTGATGATTTATGGCACAAAATGCATGCAGTTCAAATTATGCAATCAACTAAGATTGTTTTTTTTCTTTAAAATAGTAACACTTTTAATTTTTAAATTTTTTTAAATCTATTTGCATTTCTAATTTTACAAACATTAATCATGCATGAGGACCAGAGATCCGTATTCAGAGACAAATTTATACAGATCAAAAAACACTACTACTACTACTACTACTACTACTATTTAGCATTTCTATAGCGCTACAAGGCGTACGCAGCGCTGCACAAACAGAGAGAAAAAAAGGTAATACAGGCTAAATTACTTCAACTCTTTGCAAGTCCACTATAATGGAGAGGACGATCCCTAAGAAATTAAGACTGATTTTCGTCATCAATGATAATAACACTTCTCTAAATCAAAAATAAAGTCCTAGATCAACAGTCTTAACATTTCTCTACTTTCATTTTCATGTCCATTTCCAATTACAGGTCAGCGGTTATCAAGGAAAGCTCTAAGTTGTTTGCGATCATAAAACAAGTTATCGATTACTATCTACATAAATCAAATATTTACAAGAAAATCTTAAGAAATATCGAGCACCCAGAGTGCATCAATAGACATTTCTTGCTTTTATCTTGTGTCTCAGCAGATATATCTGGAAAAATCCAAACTTTTCCTCCCCAAAACATCTTTGCTCGGTTACTTCAGGACCCAATTTTTATCTGGAACCAAAGTTATCAGGAGGGTAGCTCTTACTGCTTCCTCCTCCAAAGAGGTATATAAAATAATGAGTGGAGTAGAACGGGTAGATGTGAATCGCTTGTTTGCCCTTTCCAAAAATACTAGGACTAGGGGGCATGCAATGAAGCTGAAAAGTAGTAAATTTAAAATGAATAGGAGAAAATATTTCTTCACTCAATGTGTAATTAAACTCTGGCATTCGTTGCCAGAGAATGTGGTAAAAGCAGTTAGCTTAGCGGGGTTTAAGAAAGGTTTGGCTAGCTTCCTAAAAGAAAAGTCCATATGCCATTATTAAAGTGGACTTGGGGAAAATCCACTGGTTATTTCTAGGATAAGCAGCATAAAATGTATTGTACTGTTTTGGGATTTTGCCAGGTACTTGTGACCTGGATTGGCCACTGTTGGAAACAGGATACTGGACTTGATGGACCTTTGGTCTGTCCTAATATGGAAACATTTATATACTTATATACAGTGACCAAAATCTAATGGTTATTCAGATCAAGATCAAAAAAGTGCAGACAGTGGCGTTCCTAGGGCGGCTGACACCCGGGGCGGATCGCCGATGCGCCCCCCCTGGGTGCAGCGCTCCCCCCGGTGAAACGACACCTCCCCCCCGGTGAAATGACACCCCCCCAGGTGCATTTTTACCTGCTGGGGGGGTGCCGCGCGCCTGTCGGCTTCACTCGTTCCATGCTCCCTCTGCCCCGGAACAGGAAGTAACCTGTTCCGGGGCAGAGGGAGCACGGAACGAGCGGCACCGACAGGTGCGTGGCACCCCACCCAGCGGCATGCACCCGGGGCAGACCGCACCCACCGCCCCCCCCCCCCCCCCCCAGGAACGCCACTGAGTGCAGAAATCCAAAGATGTCTTCAAATACAATATGAATAAGCTGAAGAACCAGCAGAATGCAGAAGAGTTCCATACACTCACATTAAAAAAGCTTTAACAGACAAATATTCAGACAGCAAACCAGATGTTGAAAATATGTAGAAATTGTTTAAAGAGAATCTACATGACATCTGCTTGAATATAATGAGTCAGGGCAGAAAGAAAAAAGAAGCGTGGATACATGAAGAAACTAGGAAATGTATAAGGAAAAGAAATGAAATTTAGTCATTAATTGTATCACAAGAAGATACTGAAAAGAAACTAAGGTATATTGCAGTAGTACAGTCAACAAAATTAAGTTTAAAATGGTGCAAGACATGGTAAGAGAAGATGAGTTGAAGAAAATGCTCAAATAGCAGAAGAAAAAATGGCCGTAGTGCCTGCATATCACAGAGATATGCACATCACTGTATAACTACTACTACTATTTAGCATTTATATAGCGCTACAAAGCGTATGCAGCGCTGCACAAACATAGAAGACAGATAACTGTTTATACCGGAATTGGCAAACGCCTTTACGGTACTATGTAAGCCACATTGAGCCTGCAAATAGGTGGGAAAATGTGAGATACAAATGTAACAAATAAATAAATAAATAAAGTTTTGGATTTGTCGCCCTTGCTCCACCCTCTCTCCGCCCCTTCACTATATGGATAATGACAGATAAAGAGGAAATCATGAAAGTAAAACTGTTTTTCTTTTTCTTTACCGTATAGGTAACAGATGCAGAGAAATAAGTGCAACACCAATTCTGGAGAATTTCAGCACAATAAAGCAGCTTCTGGAAGTATTTGATAATTATTGTGATCAACAAAAAAATAAGACAGTAGAGAGAGAATTTTTTTACTCATAAATTTTCTCCCTCCATTGTCTCCTGTACATACCAGAGATGCTAAGGGTGGACTATATTCCAGATCCATTAATTAATGAGCCATTAACAATCAATAAATGGTGTTAATTGACACTCATTTGGAGTTATGTGTGGCTCTGCCCTGTGCCCTATTCTATAATATGTGTGCAACTCAAAATGGGGTCTGGCCATGGGAGAAGTAAGGGTGGGGCAGGGGCGTTCATAGGATTTAGCCAAGATGTCATAGAATAATTTCATTTCCATGCATTATACCATGTTTCAGCGGGCGTAAATCCAGTGCCCAAAGTTACTTGCAAGATTTTTCTGTGCCTAACTATGGGCACCATTTACTGAATCTTGCCCAGTGTATCTGAGATATAAATTTATATAGTTTTATGTGTGAAAAAGTTTCACAAGTAGAAGACGCAGAATAGTATATTTTGCTTTGGTGATTCTGAAAGGGAAGGCAGAGGGGAGGCAGTATTAGGTCAATTTTCAAAGGAATTTGCCCAGGTAACTTAATAGCACTTAGTATGTGCACAGGTACATTTGTAGCAGTGGACTTCTCTCCAGCCCAAATTTTCAATGGGAAGTTCTATTTAACTGAGATTGTCCCAACCAGGGACAGAGAAACATACACACACACACACACACACACATGCTCTCTGTTGTACTTCAGTAACACACAACTACATTCATAGTCCCCTTCCCCCTCCCAAATCAGGCACACACATGCATATACTCTGTCACTTTTCAGATAAGCACACATCACACACTGTACAGAAAAAGGAGGACACATTGATTCAGTCCTGGTTTTGATTCCATTGAAAGCAATGGAAGTAAAACCCAGACTGGCTCAATCTGTCCTCCTTTTTCTGTAGCCATACGGTAAACCTAGTTCTACTTCTACTGCTCACATGCTCATTTAGTAGTGCCTACCCCCCAACCAGCTCTGCCCACCATCATGTGAAGTTCTTACATTTGCTGCCAGTTCTTTTTCTTAGCCTGGAAAAGTCCACTCACACTTACCCTAGTCCTCTTACAGTTCTACCCTTTCTCAACAACTCCACTCATCCATCCAAGACAGTCACTTGTTCCAATAGCTCCTTTCAAGGCCCTGTGCAGACCTCAGCTTCCTCCACCGCTCTTGCAACTCAGCCCCTCCTTCCTGTGATTAATGTTGTCTTCCCATTGGTTGGATCCCACCACAGTCTCTACACCAGAGGTAGTGTTGGTGGGGAGGGGGGGGCAATTGGAGAGCTGTAGAAGGCTAAACTCTGAAATATATCTAGACAGTTTAGCCATAGGTGTTGGAAAGGGTGAAGCAAAAGGGGCCATGTTACTCCCCAAATTTTCCTTCTCTTCCCTCACCCATGCTATTCAGCATTTCTCTTTTCTCCTTCCCCCCATGTCCAGCATTTCTTCCCCCCCCCCCCCCCCCCCCATTCTCTAGCACCTTTCTTCTTCCTTCCACATCCCCTGCAAGGTGTTTCCTTCCATAACATCAAAAGCATCAGGACTGGCTGGTGTGGGGTCTTAAGCATTCACATATGCTCAATGCCTGCTGGCTTTCACCCCCTTCGAAACAGGAAGTTCGGAACGTTTGGATGCCAGCAGGTCTTGAGCATGTATAGATGCTCAAGGCCACGTTCTGGCAGGCCCCAATGCATTTGATGTATAGCAATTGGAGCCTCGCTGCCCAGGTGGAGGGAGGCAAGGAAGGAAACCCCTCAAGGGAAGAGTGAAAGGAAGAAGAAAGATACTGGTGTCTGGGGTAGTGTGTGTGAAATTCTGGACACAAAATGAGGAGGGGAAGGAGAGATATTCTGGACATCATGGGGGGAGGGTGTGCAAATGTTGGAAACCACTGGGGTGTGGAGGGCTGAGAAGTGGGGAAGGACAGAAGAGTGGGATACCATGGGGGGGGGGGGTTGAGAGGTAGGCAAAGAAGAGAGAGATGCCTTGGGGGATGTTGAAGGGTAAAGAAGGAAAGAAATGCTGACATCATGGGGGGGGGGGTTGACAGGAAAGGAAAGAGATGCTGGGTGCTTTGGAGGGGGGGTTGAGAGGTAAAGAAGGAAGAAATGCTGGACATTATGGTGGGGGACTGAGAGGTAGGAAAGGAGAAGAATTCTGGACACTATGAGGGAGACTATGGGATGCTAGTAAGGGAGAGGGAGATGCTGAAGTTGGGAATAGAGCTAGGTTAGGGGTTGGAGTGGAGCTGGGGCAAAGCTGGGGTAGAGCTGGGCCCCACCAAACAAAAGGCATTCTGCTGCCCCTAACTTTAGCCATCTTTCTGGCTTCAAGAACTTAATTTACAAATTTGAAGAATCCTAAAAATAATCCAGACCGCTGGCAATCAAATTAGCAAGTTCTGCCATCCAGAAACTAAAAAAGAATATCTGTTAAGGCACTCCTTTAATTGCAATACCAGTCAACCCCCCTCCCCCAAGACCTGAGGTCTGGCTATGTGTCTGCCAAATAGCAGGAAATGGTTTCCCAGGCAGTTGCAAAATACCTGTCATACCATAATGTTCCCTGGTGGATTGAACTGCAATTGTGCAGAAAAAGGAAGCTTTCTTTCAGGAATATTTGGGGCTTGGTTAAAGGATGAGATTCTAAGAGTGGTTAATGAAAATGTTTTTGGAACTATGCTACATAATTTTGCAACCATTTGAAAATGGAAGAAGCAATAAGCCCACAAAGAACTTGTTGCACTTAAAAATATATATAAAAATTAGCAATAAACCAATATTATTCATTTTAATTAAATTTCTTACATAAGGAAAAGCAAGAAAATATCAAGACATCTAATCATAATGCAAACAGACTAAGAAAAATAAGAAATTAAAAATATTAAATACCTTGAATTTAGATCACAATTTTGGGAGTGACTTTCATTTTACAGGAGAAATGCAAAAAAACAAGCTGTTCTATGCAGCGGTCTCAGATTTAAACAATCAAATTCCATTTTGTTAGGTACAGGGCTTTCAGAATGTTGAATATGGGGGGGGGGGGGGGGGGGGAGGAGGGTATTTACAACCACTAACTAGAAAGGCTGGTACTGGAGGAGGATCAAATACAAATATAGCAAACATCCCAGATTTTCACAACATACTTACCTGTACACAGATAATGAAGTATGAAGGTGAAACCCAGCAACAATAATCCAGATCTCATTAACAGAAAATGATTACTCTTTAGTGTGTTATAAGAAAGTTCAATAACAAGGACAGAACTTTTTGTCCTAGCATGCTGCAATTTTCTTCATGGCCCCACCCGTATTGGCACATCCTTCCTGTTGCCTTGCACATGGGACCAAGGAGGTTAGATTGAGACAGGAGACTTCATGACGTAAAAAGTTGAAGCCGGCTCAGCCCCACCTCCCCTGCCTCTTTCGCGCAGCCGTCATCCCCGTACACCCAAAACAAAGCAAACAAACCTATCAACTGCTGCATCCACATTGTCATTCTTTATTGTTGGTAGCATCTCACTTATTTTTTCAAACATGCTGGCTTGTGCAGCATATAGATGTACACAGAGGAAATATTAGTTTCATTGGTTAGAGTAGTAATTAATTCTAAATTATAATCATTGTGTCATTTGGAGGGGTGAGTTATAGACACTCCCTGTATTCATGCAGAGATGTTTTTCAACTAGTAAAGGGCCACAAAAACAGACATGTTATGAGGATCAGGTGCTCAGCAATCAGAGTTACTATTTATAAGTACAAAGTTTAAAAAAATATATTAATTAGGTTAAAACCTGGGAGCATTTAACATCTTTTTTATTTTCCCTGTGCACACATCATAAGAAAAATATGGTATGTAGGAACTTGCTCCTTTTGTTTTGTGGAATTTTGTTTTGTAGTAGTATATTATGTAAGTACATAAGTAATGCCACACTGGGAAAAGACCAAGGGTCCATCGAGCCCAGCATCCTGTCCACGACAGCAGCCAATCCAGGCCAAGGGCACCTAGCGAGCTTCCCAAACGTACAAACATTCTATACATGTTATTCCTGGAATTGTGGATTTTTCCCAAGTCCATTTAGTAGTGGTTTATGGACTTGTTCTTCAGGAAACCGTCTAACCCCTTTTTAAACTCTGCTAAGCTAACCGCCTTCACCACATTCTCCAGCAACAAATTCCAGAGTTTAATTGTGCATTGGGTGAAGAAACATTTTCTCCGATTTGTTTTAATTTACTACACTGTAGTTTCATCGCATGCCCCCTAGTCCTGGAATTTTTGGAAAGCGTGAACAGATGCTTCACATCCACCTGTTCCACTCCACTCATTATTTTATATACCTCTATCATGTCTCCCCTCAGCCGTCTCTTTGCTTTTTTTTTTATTACTACTAGGTCAAAGACAGGTATTGAATAATGAGGAAAGTGCTTCTACTGCATTTCAATTGTGTGCTCTAATTTGCAACCTTTTATCTATCTGTCTGCCTTTTCCCAGGAAAATGTCAGACAGAAGAGTAGATCATAGCAAATGTATTAGTTACAGTTAAAGTATAACGTTTTCATATTCCATACAGAATTACGGTCTCTTTTTCTTTAAGAATACACTTTTCCTTAAAGATTACTTTTATTTTGAAGCCCCTTCTTGATTATATGACTCTTTGTAAAGGTCAGTCAAGGATATAGCTCCTGTATTTTTCTGTTATTTCTATCTGTGTTTTTCTGTTATTTGCACATGCTTTATTGTTCCCATATGTTTGCATTCTTGTGTCCCTGAGCAATCCTGTTGAACCTTTTTATTTTGCTAATAATGCAAGGTAACATTTGTATCCAGTTTTACTTAATGTGTTTTAGTTCATTAATATCTGTGTTACTTAGGGGACAAGATGGCCGCCGAGCGAACTTGCTAACCGCCAGCATTTCCTCAGTTCTCAGCTTTTACCTATTGAGATGCCGAAGCGACGGGGCAGGTCCGCCCCCCATGCTCCCCAGCGGTCGGATCCTCTCTCGCAAGATATTCGGCCTTTTTTGCAGACAACTGTGGTTCCATCTACGGCAGTGTTGGAAGTGTCCGGGGGCAGCCTGCTGATACGCGCCAGTGCGGATGGAGGCACGGCAGCGTCTCCAGGGCTAGAGCTTACGCTCAGCCCCGACACAAGGGAACCACCCCCTCAGCCGTTGGACTATTCCACTCCATCAGAGACGACCCTGAACGGATCCCCCAGAAGTGGTGAGACCGAACAGTGTCGGGAGGCAGAACAGCGGTCTTTTGGAGTGCAGGAAGCCTTGGTGGAAACGCCGACAATAACAGTGATTTCGGCGGGAAATGCTGCTGGTTTGAATCCGGACCTTTTTCAGCAGAAAGAGGTAACACTACCACTTTTTTCTTTTGAAGTGCACAAGCCAGTTGAAGTGACTTTGGATTCATTATGGACTTTGATTGTAGATCTTGGGAAGTCTCTTACCCCACAGATAAACATATTAAATTAGGATATGAGAAAACAAGGGGAAAAAATAAAGACTATAGAGGCAAGAATAGATAAACTTGAACAGGCAGAAGAAAAGAAAGATCTTGATATGAAGAGAATCCAGTCTCAACAGGAGATTATGATTAAAGACCTGACCTCATTAAGAAGAAAGACTGAGTCTCTTGAAAATACTGTTAGAAGTAACAATCTACGACTGTTGAATTTTCCCAGACAGACTATTAAACCTCCCCGGGAAATGTTGAAAAAATATATAACAGAGATCTTGGGAGTAAAAGAGGAATTAATTCCTCCTTTTACCCAAGTGTACTATCTTCCGCTTAAGGAGAGAAATGAACAAAAAATTGAAGTACAAGAACAACCACTCAATGTTACTGAATTGTTTGAATTAACAGATCCTGATGACATGATTCCTACAACTTTGATGGTAACATTGGCATTGGCACCAGATAAACAATGGTTAATGTCTATGTACTTTAAGAATAAACATAAAACATTTCTCGGTCAGAAAATACAAATCTTTCCAGATATCTCCAGAGACACGCAAAAGCGTCGAAAATTATTTCTTTTAATGAAACCAGCTGTAATTCAACTGGGTGCAACATTTTACTTGCGATATCCATGCAAGTGTGTGGTGAGATACCAATCAAATAAATATGTATTTTTTGATCCGGCTCAATTAACAGCATTCCTTACCTCAAGGCAAAAACGGGGATCTTAAAACATCTTTACCCTTGAAATATAATTAGCACTGCATAATGTTGGCTGTTATCATTTGTTGCTCTATCATCGATAATTTTTTCTTTATGTTATAATATATATTCCATTTCTTAACATCTTGCCACAAAAATTTGGACTTCAGCAAGAAATTTCAGTACTTTTCTGTTTTTTATTCTTTCTTCAATATGTTGAAATGTATTGCTTTTCAAACAAGTGTATTGCTTGATTTAAATGTTAAAAATTCAAAAATAAAATAAAAAAATATATATCTGTGTTACTTTACCTCAGCTAACTGAGATTCTAGAATAATTACCCCACAGGATAAGTAAATCTAGATGAATGTTTAGATTAGGAAGAAGTTGGGATATTTTGTGTACCTTGAGAGAGGGTGTTTTGTACTGCCCCAGAAAATTGGTTTAAATTGCTTTCTCTTTCACCATATTATTTCAGAAACGAGAGGGATACTTTAAAATAAGTTTTTAATGGTCATTGTAAACAGCTGTCATGTTAAATTATTTTTTTCCCTTTTTTTCTTGGTAAAGATTTAAAATTATGTTTTGAATTGAATGGAGAAGCCCTGTGCAGAAGTTGTAAGCAATTTCCCCATTAATCTTGGAAAGTTTATGTAGACAGTTACGGAAATGTTTTAAACACATAAAATATTTTCTGAGTTAAGACCAGACTAGCAAATTGATTTTATTCTCAATTCCCTATCATCAGAATTGTATAAGGATTGTATAGTATCCAAATAGTGACCCCTACAGTTTCATTGTTGGAAGGACACTTTTAGTTGGACTCATTTGTGTGCTTTAAGATGTGCTCCATTTCCTGACACAACTGTTAAACTCTAGCATTTAAACTGTTGGTTTGATTTGACGGAATATTACACCTTTTGGTATAATCTTTAATTAATTAAGTTTCATTTTCAGTTATGATGATTTCTTTCTTTGATTCTCTTCTCCTGACTCTAAATCCTTTCTGCTTACTAGGTGTAAACTCATATGTTAACACAATTAGTTTTAATATTATTAGAACAATTGCTTGTTTCATGTTTGATAATGCTTCTGTTTACATAATCAGATTTGTATTATATTCTACATATACCTTGAACTGTGCAAAGAATGAAATCTGAAGAACACCCTTAAGTTAGTGACATGTTACTAATGAATTGGACAACTATTATAAGTACATAAGTACATAAGCACCGCCATACTGGGAAAAGACCAAGGGTCCATCAAGCCCAGCATCCTGTCTCCAACAGTGGCCAATCTAGGCTTCAAGAACCCGGCAACCCCCCCCCCCAAAAAAAAAAAAAAAATTAATAATGTTCAATAAACTTTTCCCTCAGGAATCTGTCCAAACCCCCTTTAAATTCCATAAGGCCAGCTGCTGTCACTATAAATCTATAAATCCCCACACTTCTCAACTAGCTGGTTTCTCTAGGTGAGCTACCTGATAATCTCTTTAAAATTTTACTGCTTATTGCTTAATAATTTTAATTTAGCACTGTGAAACCTCTCTTTCTCTCTTTCTTTCTTCCTGTTCCTGCCAAACTCTGATAGAGAGGAACTGCTATAATTATTGGGAATATTTAGACTTAGTGATAAGGAAAGTTAGCAATATCAGTTTTTAAAAGTTAAATCAAGTGAAAATTCTTGCTCAAACTGGACCATTTGGGTCCATTCAACTAGAGCATTCCCTTGATAACAACAGCATTCAGCTGACACTTTGGGAGTTAAGCACCCCCACAGCTGGAGGCAGGGTTGGCCTCAAACTTAAGGAATACCACTTATATCTAACTTGCAGGTGCTGGAATCTGAACCAAAATCTCCTGCAAAGGAAAGGTTTAATTCTGACCTATAAATCCCCACACTTCTCAACTAGCTGGTTTCTCTAGGTGAGCTACCTGATAATCTCTTTAAAATTTTACTGCTTATTGCTTAATAATTTTAATTTAGCACTGTGAAACCTCTCTTTCTCTCTTTCTTTCTTCCTGTTCCTGCCAAACTCTGATAGAGAGGAACTGCTATAATTATTGGGAATATTTAGACTTAGTGATAAGGAAAGTTAGCAATATCAGTTTTTAAAAGTTAAATCAAGTGATAATTCTTGCTCAAACTGGACCATTTGGGTCCATTCAACTAGAGCATTCCCTTGATAACAACAGCATTCAGCTGACACTTTGGGACTTATAATCCCACCCCAGGGTTTGCCACTCATTTATAGACAAACCAGTCCTCATTAACTTTCCCCAATCATACACAGCCAGTCTTGCAGGCTACTACTCCAACATAGTACACCTGTTCATACCCATTTCAACCAATCAGGATGACTTTTATTCTCTGCAATAATTGTGATGCTTTAGTTTCAAGGCCAATCATCTGGAGACTTAAAGCTTGTCCTATCTGTCTTCAGCTATCTACTTTAAAACAAGAGCTCTGTAAAGTAATGCAAGAATTAGATGCAATTAAAGCAACTTATAGGACTGTGCAGAATCATAACTTCTCACCACTGCCTCAAAGAATAAAACCACATAACAGATGGTTCACAGTAGGCTCGGGCAGACTTCATCATGTGACACAGAAGCATCCGCCCGCACAAGTGTTGCCACTACAAAATTCTTTTGCTCCACTACAGCACTCTGATGTTCCTGAAAATAAAACTAAAGTGGAAAAAGAAGAAAAAGCAAGGAAGGGGGAACAAAAATATGAGAAGGTACCCAAAGAGAAAACACCCTCACAAATCACTAAAACCAAAACACATACTAGGAAATGTACATGGAAAGCGATGACCACAAATGCTCGCAGTCTAAGCAAGAAAATTCCTGACCTTCAAGCCCTGATTTTGGAGTCTAACTTGGACATAGTTGCAGTCACAGAGACATGGCTCAATGGTTCCCATGAATGGGATGTAAACATACCAAGCTATAATCTTTTTAGGAAGAATAGAGAGGGACGTATAGGTGGAGGAGTAGCTCTGTATGTCAGAAATGATATCGCAGCGACTGAAATGACAGGGAACTGGGGAAAGGAAGAAGCGATATGGATCACCTTAAAAAGAGAGGATAGAACCTTGGTCCACGTGGGTGTTGTCTATAGACCCCCGACACAATTGGAAGAACTAGATAAAGATCTGATTGCTGATATTCAAAAGTTGGGGAAGAAAAGAGAGGTGCTGTTGTTGGGAGATTTTAATCTGCCGGATGTAGATTGGAAGGTTCCGTCTGCAAAATCGGAAAGAAGTAGAGAGATTGTGGATGCTTTCCAAAGTGCTCTGCTCAGACAAATGGTGAACGAACCCACAAGGGAGGGAGCCACGTTGGATCTGGTGCTCACGAATGGGGATAGTGTGTCAAATGTCCGAGTGGCTGCACACCTGGGAAACAGTGACCATCAAACAGTTTGTTTTGATGTAACGGCTCATGTGGATGGCGGCCACTCTAAACTCAAAGTCCTCGATTTCAAGCGAGCTGACTTTAACAAAATGGGAGAATACCTGAGGAAGGAGCTGATGGGCTGGGAGGACATACGAGAAGTGGAAGGACAGTGGTCATAAACAGGGCCACAGACCTTTATGTAAGGAGAGTAAATAAAAGCAAGAGAAAAAGGAAACCAATATGGTTCTCAAAGCAAGTGGCTGAGAAAATAAAGATTAAAGAGTTAGCGTTCCAGAAATATAGAAAATCTCAAGAGGAGGAACACGGGGAGGAATACCGGATGAAACTGAAAGAAGCCAAGAGAGAGGTACGTCTGGCGAAGGCGCAAGCGGAAGAACAAATGGCTAGAAATGTAAGGAGGGGAGACAAAAACTTCTTCAGGTATATTAGTGAAAGGAGAAAGACTATAAAGGGAATTGTGAGACTAAAAGAAACATCAAAACGCTATGTAGAAAATGATGAAGAAAAAGCCAATTTGCTAAATAGATACTTTTGTTCTGTTTTCACTGATGAAAACCCTGGGGAAGGACCGAGAGGGACTGGCAAAAGTACACCTGAGAAGGAGGTGGATAGAGCGCCGTTCACGGAAGAGAGTGTGTATCAACAACTTGGAAAGCTGAAGGTGGACAAAGCCATGGGGCCGGATGGGATCCACCCCAGAATACTGAGGGAGCTCAGAGAGGTTCTGGCGGGTCCTCTTAAAGACTTGTTTAATAAATCCTTGGAGACGGGAGAGGTTCCGAGGGATTGGAGAACGGCGGAGGTGGTCCCTCTTCACAAAAGTGGGGATAGGGAAGAAGCTGGAAACTACAGGCCGGTAAGCCTCACTTCGGTTATTGGAAAAGTAATGGAAGCCATGCTGAAGGAAAGGATAGTGAATTTCCTGGAAGCCAATAAGTTGCAAGATCCGAGACAACATGGTTTCACCAAAGGGAAATCGTGCCAAACGAATCTCATTGAATTCTTTGACTGGGTGACGGGAGAATTAAATCAAGGACGTGCTATGGACGTCATCTACTTAGATTTCAGCAAGGCTTTTGACACGGTTCCCCACAGGAGGCTCTTAAATAAACTAGACGGCCTGAAGATAGGACCCGAAGTGGTGAACTGGATTAGGAACTGGTTGACGGACAGACGCCAGAGGGTGGTGGTATATGGAGTTCGCTCGGAGGAAGGAAAGGTGAGTAGTGGAGTGCCTCAGGGATCGGTGCTGGGGCCCATTCTGTTCAATATATTTGTGAGTGACATTGCCAAGGGGTTACAAGGTAAGGTTTGCCTTTTTGCGGATGACACCAAGATTTCCAACAGAGTGGACACCCCGGAGGGTGTGGAAAACATAAAAAAAGATCTGAAGAAGCTAGAAGAATGGTCTAAGGTTTGGCAATTAAAATTCAATGCGAAGAAATGTAAAGTGATGCACTTGGGGAGGAGAAATCCAAGGGAGACGTATGTGTTAGGCGGGGAGAGTCTGATAGGCCCGGAAGGGGAGAGGGATCTTGGGGTGATAGTATATCTGAGGACCTGAAGGCGACGAAACAGTGCGACAAGGCGGTGGCAGTAGCTAGAAGATTGCTAGGCTGTATAGAGAGAGAAGTGACCAGCAGAAGAAAGGAGGTTTTAAGGCCCCACCTGGAGTATTGTGTTCAGTTTTGGAGGCCGTATCTTGCGAAGGATGTTAAAAAAATGGAAGCGGTGCAAAGAAAAGCTACGAGGATGGTATGAGATTTACGTTCCAAGACGTATAAAGAAAGGCTTGCTGACCTGAACATGTACACCCTGGAGGAAAGGAGGAACAGGGGTGATATGATACAGACGTTCAAATATTTGAAAGGTATTAATCCGCAAACGCACCTTTTCCGGAGATGGGAAGGCGGTAGAACGAGAGGACATGAAATGAGATTGAAGGGGGGCAGACTCAGGAAAGATGTAAGGAAGTATTTTTTCACGGAGAGGGTGGTGGACGCTTGGAATGTCCTCCCGCGGGAGGTGGTGGAGATGAAAACGGTAACGGAGTTCAAACATGCGTGGGATATGCATAGAGGAATCCTGTGCAGAGGGAATAGATCCTCAGAAGCTTAGCTGAAATTGGGTGGCGGAGCAGTTGAGGGGAAGAGGGGGTGGTGGTTGGGAGGCGAGGATAGGGGTGGGCAGACTTATACGGTCTGTACCAGAGCCGGTGATGGGAGGCGGGACTGGTGGCTGGGAGGCGGGAAATACTGCTGGGCAGACTTATATGGTCTGTGCCCTGAAAAGGACAGGTACAAATTCAAGGTAAGGTATACACATATGAGTTTGTCATGGGCAGACTGGATGGACCATGCAGGTCTTTATCTGCCGTCATCTACTATGTTACTATGTTACATTCTCCGGCAACGAGTTCCAGAATCTAACTACACGCTGAGTAAAGAAAAACTTTCTCCTGTTTGTTTTAAATCTACCATATTCTAGCTTCATCTTGTGTCCCCTGGTTTTGTTGTTGTTTGAAAGTGTAAACAAACGCTTCACATCTGTCTGCTCTACTCCGCTCATTATATGGACTGTTTAAGTTGCTGGAAACCATGAGGCCTTCTAAGTGGAAGTCTCCTAGATGCAAAATGATGTCTTCCATGTGAACTCTTGCCTGTGTGAATCTTTCAACAGTATACAGACTGCTGTTTCAAAATACCAGAACCTACACTGACTTATAAAATTCTCTGATGCCAAAATTATCTACTTATCAGATCAACGAAATTTTAAGTGACCTTGAATTACCTGATTTCTAACTGCTTACATTTTAAAACTACACATTATGGACTTTTCCAAAGGTTCTATTCTTTTTACTGAATTATCCCTTTATATCACAAGCTGTCTTATGCACTGCTAATGTTAATTGCTTATACAATGTTCCCCATGCTATGGAAAACCTTTATATTATTTGGTTTCACCACATTGATAATCATTATTGCTGTATTTGTACTTCTCAGCTGCTGTATAATACCCTGTATTAGAAGCTTAGTGCAACAGTTAATTGAAACTGCCTTAAGTAAAAGAGAACCTATAGGACATGAATATGTTCTATATGAAAGACTATGCATTAGCGCAGAAATTAGAAATTAAACATTATCATCAACATTTTCATGTGATACTCTTGGTTTTGCATTATTATCTTCCTCTGGGATCATTTAGATGGGAAGGTATCGTAAGTAAGATAAGGCCCGGGGAAGGTTAAAGAGGGGTAACTTATTTCTCATTATAATCACATTCTTTTGTCACCTATAGCCCAATCCCTGTAAAAAGGGTTTGACATTGTGGCTTACACCTATAATCTCCCTACC
The DNA here is from genome assembly GCF_901765095.1 of Microcaecilia unicolor. Classification (NCBI taxonomy): domain Eukaryota; kingdom Metazoa; phylum Chordata; class Amphibia; order Gymnophiona; family Siphonopidae; genus Microcaecilia; species Microcaecilia unicolor. The sequence goes on from NC_044035.1 coordinate 122,933,789, forward strand.
TAAATTGACGGGAACCTATGAGGGGCTATCCCTTAAACGGAAAAATAAGAGATCATCCATTAATGCTCATGAGGTCATATGGTAATGACGGGTAAGATAGGACAGCCTGCAACCTCAGACAGCCTGTGGCCAGAGCACTAATAGAAACTTGAGGGAACCCGATACGAGGGTTCAAGATAAGTGAAGCCCTTACTAAGGCCTTCAAGAGGGGACATGTATATTATGGGTACTACTTATCATTTCTATAGTGCTAGTTATGAACTATGAAATATGAACCATGGTTAAGACCTGTAAAAGCAGGCCTTGAGTGTCCCTTAGTTGACCTTTTTTCACTGAATCAGAGCTCATGGTCTGCTAGCACCTAAGTAAACACTATAAACTTAGTTGTCCACCCTACAGCAGAGTCAAAACGGGCAAAAGGTTATAAATCGTGAGGCCCAAGAACTTATGATCTAATAAGACATTCCTATGTGCAAACGGGCCTGAGAAAGGTGCAAGTATGGATAAACAGAAGAATGTGAGATTTATTGACGTGGATAGATGGTGTGAATAGAAGACAGAATGATTTCTGAGGAAGATAAGTGCTAAAGCCTTGCTTAACACAAAAGGTATATAAACAGCTGTACCAGAGCATTACGTTGGGGAGAGATGCAGAGGTAGACCACATGTTTGGGTCCTCTGCACCCCCCCATGAGAAACTAGCATTTGTAATGCACTTACTCTTGGCAAGAATAAAGAATTGCCTTTCTCATATGCTGGCCTTCATAGTCTTTTATCTCTCTCTAAATTGCGGGTGGTTGGTAAGTACTAATTTGGGAGGTGATACAAGCAGCCTAAAAACACTTCATACAGAAGTTGTATCCAAAGTCAGTATAAATGTGCCAACATTGTCCAGTTCTGTTGTATATTTTTTAAGTTTATGTGGTTGTAAAAGGCATTCTAAAAAAATCTTTGTGCCCCGGCTGTGTGTTTGTATATAGATGAGTGTGATCTTATTATGAAGGCAAACAATACACCACCAAAATATAGTAGCCAGCAGCACATTATTAGCCACCAAGTTCATACAAAGTTAATTATGTTCAGTGGAAAATAAATATTTTGGCTGACTGCTATGTGAATATTCCATCACTGTTTCATTATTGCTACCATGTATTACATATTATGGGCATTTGCTTTAAATGTTGCTTTAATTCGTTTATCCAGACCTTATATGCACATGGTATTGCTTGTTAAATCCAAAGGCGAAACCTAAGAGTGGTTAAACAATTTGGAATAAACTGTGTTGTGCTGAAGAAGTTGGTGTTTACTACTACTACTACTACTACTATTTAGCATTTCTATAGCGCTACAAGGCGTACGCAGCGCTGCACAAACATAGAATAAAGACAGTCCCTGCTCAAAGAGCTTACAATCTAATAGACAAAAAATAAAGTAAGCAAATCAAATCAATTAATGTGTATAGGAAGGAGGAGAGGAGGGTAGGTGGAGGCGAGTGGTTACAAGTGGTTACGAGTCAAGACCTGTTGTTTCTTTCTTTACAACATCCGTAAAATCCGCCCCTTTCTTTCCGAGCACTCTACCAAAACCCTCATCCACACCCTTGTCACCTCTCGTTTAGACTACTGCAATCTGCTTCTTGCTGGCCTCCCACTTAGTCACCTCTCCCCTCTCCAATCAGTTCAAAACTCTGCTGCCCTGTTGTCTTCCGCCAGGGTTGCTTTACTCATACTACCCCTCTCCTCAAGTCGCTTCACTGGCTCCCTATCTGTTTTCATATCCTGTTCAAACTTCTACTAACCTATAAATGTACTCACTCTGCTGCTCCCCAGTATCTCTCCACACTCGTCCTTCCCTACACCCCTTCCCGTGCACTCTGCTCCATGGATAAATCCTTTTTATCTGTTCCCTTCTCCACTACTGCCAACTCCAGACTTCGCGCCTTCTGTCTCGCTGCACCCTACGCCTGGAATAAACTTCCTGAGCTCCTACGTCTTGCCCCATCCTTGGCCACCTTTAAATCTAGACTGAAAGCCTACCTCTTTAACATTGCTTTTGACTATTATGTTCAGTGGAAAATAAATATTTTGGCTGACTGCTATGTGAATATTCCATCACTGTTTCATTATTGCTACCATGTATTACATATTATGGGCATTTGCTTTAAACTTTGCTTTAATTCGTTTATCCAGACCTTATATGCACATGGTATTGCTTGTTAAATCCAAAGGCGAAACCTAAGAGTGGTTAAACAATTTGGAATAAACTGTGTTGTGCCTCCATAATGTGCTAGATAGGTTCATGCCGTCTCCTGTTCTCAATCTAACCTCCTTATGTGGGACCAGGAAGAGATTTGCAGCATTTGGGAACGGGAGGCTTTGCAGCATTTTACTTTTCTTTGCAGTGCTGGCTCTATCATGACAATAAGGAGAAGTCATGACAGGAAGTTTTGGGGAGAGGGAGGAGAAGGGAGCAAGTGAGTTGTGGGGGCCATGTTGGGGGGATGAGGAGGGAAAAGGAAAGATGCCAAACCATTCTGGGGAGGAGAGAGGGAGAAGAAATGTGGATATGCTGGACAAGGGAAAGGGGGACATGAGAAGACAGAGGAGACATGCTGGATTGTGGGGGGGGGGGGGGGGGGGGAGAGAGAGAGACAAGGAGGATGATGCTAGCATTTGATAGGGTGAGAGAGGGTCTGATGCTAGGGTTGAGGATGAGAGGAAGAGGCTGACTTGCAGATGCTGAGGATGGGAGAAGGGGCTAATTCTTCCAGATGGGAAAGGGGAGCTGGTGCTGGCATTGTTGAGGCAGGGATTGAGTTGGGTGTCATGCTGGAGCTGGGAAAACGGAGCCAGAGGCTGATGCAAGGGCTGTGGATGGGTAAAGCTGATGCTGGCAGATGCTAGGGATGTGGAATTAGTTGGCAGAAGGGTCTGATATGGTGCCCTGGAAAAGGAGGCTGAGGGCTTTTGCTGCCAGTTATGGTAGAAGGGGGCTAATACTGGTATATGCTGAGAATGAGATAAGGGAGCTGATTTGGGAGGCTGAAGAGGGGAGAAGAAGAGCTGATACAACAGTGGGAAGGAGAGATGAGAGGGAAGGGTTAGAAATGGAGAAAAGAAAGTTAGTGGAGAGAGAGAAAAGAAAAAAGGAGTGGAGAAAGAGATGAGAAAGAGGTGGAACATCAATTGGGTAGGACCTGAATTAATATGATTCAACATTGGCTATCCCCATGCATCTCACTCTGTTCTTCTCTCTTTCTGAATCCACATCCCTGGAAAACAGGGGAACAAAGCAGGGCAGGGAGTGAGGAGAGGTGGATTGTGGAGTGAATGAGTGGACAGCACAGAGCAAAGTACGGAGGAAGATAAGGAAGTAGGAAAAAAAGTTGGGGATAATGGAGTGGGTGGGAGGTGAAAGCAGTAAAATCTGGAGCACAAAGAATGAGGTTTTAAGTTGATGGAGTGGCAGTATAGAGGGGAGTCTGGAATGAAGAGGTGGGATGTGGAAAGCAGGGTAAATGACAGAATAGGACTGGGCAAAATGAAGAGACTATGGGATATGCCTCTCACCCCAGGCTGGATTTCTATTCCTTCACCTTGTATTCATCTCTGTTCTGACCTCTCCCAGGGTGACAAGCGTAGAGTAGGGCAGGGGGTGAAGAGGTGGGCAAAGAGAGCAGAATGCAGGGTGAAAGGATTGGAGGCAGAGAGTAGAGGGGAGGGAGGTAGGGAAGCACAGGTAGAAGGTAGAGTGGTGGGGTTGCTGGAGCCCCTTTTGTGCTGATGAGGGATGGAAAGATGGGATGGTGGGGTTGTCGAGCCCCTTTTGTGCTGTGGTGTTCTGCTAGTAGTCTAGCCATTTCTGTTTTTCCAGTAGGAGGTGTATTAGGTCCTGCGGGGTTCCTGCGGAAGTGTAGTGCCAGGCCGGCCTACCTATCCTTTCCTTGTGTTTCTAAGTAGCAATTTTAATAGCACTAAAAATGTGAATGGATAAGTTGTATAGCATTGAAATCCCCTTAAGCACTGAGAGGGGAAGTTATCAACATGGGCTACTGTGAAGTTGGGTTATTTTAATACCGGGGACAGGCGGGGATGGAGGAGATTACTTGCAGGAATGGGCAGGGATAGAGGAGATTCCAGTAGGAATGGGCAGGGATGGGTGAAATTTCTATCTCCATGCAAATTCTCTATTCTAGGTACTGTGTGTGTTTTCCAACCAGTGTTCCATGGTTAACCATAATGAATATGTACGCAAATAAATATACTCATGTATCCCTCCCCTCCCCAATTAAACGGTCTATGCCCACGATATTAGATGTCTGGTTATTTAGAGGAGAAGCAAAGTAGTATATGTTTTCTGGATAATAATGATTGAAGGGTTGCTGTTAATGTTTGAAAATAGGAATTTTGAAATCCTTAAATAGAGAAAAAGACTGCTTTCTAAAGTAAAACCTTCTTAATACAGTTGCACTGGTTGTCTTGTACCACTAGGTGGCATCGGAGTCCCCACTCTGCCTTTATTAATTAAACAAAAAGTTTTTCTCTGCACCTCTGCCTTACTCACTATTCCTCAGTCAGTAAACTTTGCTCTTGTTCTTTTAATTTTTTTTTCAGGTTTGTCCAGTTCAGGCTGTTTATCTTTTTCTTTCTGTTTTTTTTTTTTGCAAACATTTTTATTATATTGATTGCGCTGAAAGCTTACTGTCAGGCCAAAGAACATGAAGTACACAGTTATTTTTTTTTGTTCAGTTTATTTTGAATATTTTATCCTGAAATATTCTTTTGGCTTCAGTGTAAGAACTGAGCTTGGGCAGTGAATAATAATAGAGGTCAGTTAGGCTCAGGCTTGGCCTTTTTAGAAATCAGTCAATACATGAGGCCGATTCCTGTGAATTATCCTGGCTGAGGTACTGGAGAAATTTAAGCTGTTGTTATGAATATAATTTAATATGGCATTTTATACTGCTTCTACTAGTTACCTGATTTCAGGCAGTTTACTAAAGCAATAAGCATTCAAAGCAAGTTCTCAGTGAAATATTCACAGAGAAGAGCTTATAAAGCAAAAACATTCACGGAGAGGGTGGTGGATGCTTGGAATGCCCTCCCGCGGGAGGTGGTGGAGATGAAAACGGTAACGGAGTTCAAACATGCGTGGGATATGCATAAAGGAATCCTGTGCAGAAGGAATGGATCCTCAGAAGCTTAGCTGAAATTGGGTGGCGGAGCAGGTGGGGGGAAGAGGGGTTGGTGGTTGGGAGGCTAGGATAGGGGAGGGCAGACTTATACGGTCTGTACCAGAGCCGGTGATGGGAGGCAGGACTGGTGGTTGGGAGGCAGGAAATACTGCTGGGCAGACTTATACAGTCTGTGCCCTGAAAAGGACAGGTACAAATTCAAGGTACAAATTCAAGGTAAGGTATACACATATGAGTTTGTCTTGGGCAGACTGGATGGACCATGCAGGTCTTTTTCTGCCGTCATCTACTATGTTACTATGTTACATCATGCAGATTTACAAAATATAACCCTCCAAATTAAAATATAAAGCATATTAATCACTTGTCCAAGTGCCTTGCAGTCATTTCTTGAAAAGCCATGTTTGAATTTTTTCCTTAAAACCTAAGTAGCTAGTTTCAGATCTAAGCTCTTCAAGTAGAGAATTCCATACTCATATGAGTAAAATCCTTTGGGATGGAAGTGCAAGGTGGTTTGGCACTCTGAGATCTCAGTGACCTCGACGGATGATTTTGATATATGAAAGTAGCCCAATGCCATTCAACGTCTGATAAACTAATACTTTTCAGTTTCCTTTTGGATTCTTAATTGAGAAAAACTATATGGAACAGGTATTCACACAACTGAACATGGTTGAATAAAACTTAAATAAATTGCTAAAAATATAAAATAATGTCAGAGAAATAGGTTGCTTGGTGGTGAGTGCCATGCACTGGAAACCCTGGCTTGGTTCCTCTCCTCAGCCTGGCTTCTGTGCTTGGGCTGGGTGGGTTTGGGTTATTGCAGAGTCATGGGTCACAGTCCAGGCAGGGAGGGAGTCTCAACCATCACACAACAGTGACACCTACTGGCCAGTCTCAGCTTGCATTCCAGAGGCCTCGGCTGAGAACTGATGCTGTGATGACTTGCTTAATTGGCAGGATGGGGTTCTAAAATGCTTAGTTGGGAATTAAATTTACTACTCCATAGCCTGGCAGAGTTGCAAGCTCAGCTGAGCTAAACTAATTTGCTGGGCCAAAAAAATAATAAGGTTAGATAATACCTCTCACAGGCAAGATTTTCTTCAGAGTGTGGGAAGGAAGCCAAGCGTATGTAAACTAAGAACTCTTCCTTCGGCCAGCTCCTGAAGATTATCATTTCACATGCTTCAAGACATTATGTTATGTTTCATTTCTAGTATGTACTTTAACCTTCTTCTGTTTTATATCCAGACAGTGGGATGGCTCATATCCAGCTTGGTTTCCCGCATCCACTAAAATTTGTCTCAAGAAGCACATATATCCGAATGTACTCTTTACTCTTTTTCAACAGTAAAAACTCACAGTTCACAATCAGGCACCAACTTTCCTTTATGGAATACTAGCATAACTGGATATATATGTGTTTATTTGGTTAGATACTAGCACTTACCCCAGTCATAGAGCTAGTATAAATACTCGTGCCTCAAATTTAAAGATACATACATAACTAATAATATTCTATAAGTTATGGACTAGATTCTATATATCATGCTTTAAAAAATCAGCGCTGAAGCAAAATACACCTAGGTGTATTCTATAAAGTACACCTAAATTTAAGGCGTAGTTTATACAATAAACCTAAATTTCTGTGTGGTTTATAGACTCTGCCAAGCACTCATCTGCACGACTAAATTTAGACGCAGGGGTATGTGTGTGTTAGTCCCACCCATGCTATATGCAGACTCCGCCCATGTGTACACCCACCTATCAAATATGCACTATGTAAGATATGCACGTTTTTACAGAATAACACTTAAGCAGATCCCTGTCATTCAATGGCATTCTGTTTTCTTTCCTTTTTATATATTTGTGAAATTTTGTAAATCGCTTAGATATGGAATTTTCCAGGATTTGTCGATTCATCAAATCATTAATAAATGTAAACATATTCAGCATGTAAATGTTAGTGTCTTTTTATAGAATTGCACCCTAAATTATGCAATGGCAATGAAAAAGAATATGCTAGTGACCTGATTTATGCAAGGTTAGCTCTTTTTTTTTTTTTTAAACCTTTTATAAATTAAAGTCTGGATCCCAAGTCCTACAGACCTGCCAAGTCTCTTGCATTGAGCCGGAAACTCCCACTTGGGAGGGCCATCTCCAGCCCAAAATCAGGAATCTCTCACAGAACGTGGAGGACTTGGGAATCATTGCTTAGCTTTTTCTCTGCCTGCATTTCATCACAAAAAGCTTCAAATCTCACAATCAACACGTCCCACTGCAAGAATAATAGGCAGGAAGTGTCAGCTGGGAGATTTGAAGCTGTTCAGGATTGCGGGGCTGGCAGAACATGGCAAGCTAGGTAAACATGACAAGGGATTGCTGATGTTTGTAGGGCACCACACTTACCTTGCATACCGTGGTGCCAGGCCCATGCTCCAGCTCCCTGCATCCTAAGCCTTGCCATAGGAAATTGTCAGGGGGGGCAGGACACAGCAGCAGTGGAATACAGACCTATGGATGAAGGGCCTGTTGCATCAGTGCTGCGGTGGTAGCAGACGGGGGATGAAGGAGGCGGTGGCAGCTGCCATAGCAGCAGCAGACTAGAGAATGCCTGTAATACTAGCTCTTTCCTTGCAGGGCTGGCAGAGAAATGTTACAGAAGGGGTGGAGTGGGGACATGGCATGGGCAGAATGAGGTGGAGCATAAGATGCTGCGTTCGGCACCTAACCCTTACCATTCAGTGAATCCAGACTGCCCCAATTTGACTGCCCCTATCGGACCGACCATTCACTTGTCTATTAGATTGTAAGCTCTTTGAGCAGGGACTGTCTCTCTTTGTTAGATTGTACAGCGCTGCGTAACCCTAGTAGCGCTCTAGAAATGTTAAGTAGTAGTAGTAGTAGTAGAATTGGGGTCAAAATCTCTGGGATCTCTGGTCCTATCTACAATGTAGCTTGTGTTACTAATTGCCTAATTGTAGAAGTCAAGCCAGTCCTGGCTTTACTCCATTTTATCAAGGGATTCCTTCTAGTTTCAATTCCTCTGAGAAAAATAGGCCTGCAGATGCACAGACTGAATGGGGTAAGACCAGAACTAGCTCAGCCTGCCTGTACTGTGTCTGGAGCCATCTGGCAACATCATGCACTCTGAGATTGCGCAAGCAATCTGTATTCTTGGAAATCAAGAGCCTGATTTACCAAAGATTGTATTATTATTATTATTCTGTCACTATGGGAAAAAGATGAGTGAATCAGATTCTACGTATGCTGAGATTAGATTTACGTGAGCATACTCTTGCAGGGGGATAAGTATTTATTCAAGAGTACGGGTAATGCATTTGACATCTTGTGCTTCCTTCTTCCTGGAATCACTCTGTGACCATAGTGAGCTTCTTCCACCCTGTTCCAGATGTTGTTTCTGTCTGTCTGTGTATGGCTGTGGTACTGGGTTGGGGTGTACTGTTTGTCTAGTTTATATGATCTTTTATGGTTATAGTCCATCGGACCATATCACTTTGGTACATTGTACATCATCAAATCGATCTACTCTCAGATACTATTTTTTAGATTTAGCTTTTCCTTCAGATTAAATATAAACATTTCTTTGACAGTTCTTTTAGGGTTTGTCTGTTTTTGTAGTTAAACTATGGAATTCCATTCACACCCAACTTAGGGGTATTTCAGAATATTTTCTGATCAGGATGTCTTTGAAAACTATTCAAGAAATATCTAGAAGTGTGATACTATGTTTGTGTAGAGTTCAATCTGCTGTAAAATGCTTTGATTCTTTTGAAGGAAATTAGTGGGATAGAAAAGCGGCAATAGAATAGAATAGTGTGGGATATTAATTTACTGGTAGTGGATTCTGGGTGCACTAATGGTGGGGTGTTGGTTCAGAATGAATGCCCTAAATGATTGGCTTCTCTTAAGAGGCAGAGGCCACAGAGGAGAGCCAGGAAAAGGCTTCTTTACCAGAGGATTTACAGAATTCCTAGACCTGTCCAAGGAGTTATATATATGGAGGTTCTGCTTCCACAAGTGGACATACTCCGCAAATGCTAACAGTTCGAATCTCAGCTGTAGTTAGTCACACACTAGGGGCAGCCCATGCCAGCGCTCCTGAAAATCACCACAGCCCTTGCTTTTTCTGCCACATATAGATTCCTGTTCATTTTGGCTGCCAATGACAACATCAACCAGATGGCCACCTTTCTCTGCAGATAGACACAGAGTGATTCTGCATATCTGAAAAGGGATAATAGACCTGTAACATAGTAATGAAGTTGGTCATAGAAGGGCAGCCTTAAAATGTGTTTGATCAGGAGTTTTTAGGCATCTCTGGGCTATGTAGGTCCTCTTAATCCCCGGTGTTAAACATAGAATAAGCTTATCTTTACTGGCTAACATGACCAAAAGACTTTTAATTGCACAATTTTCTAAGTTCCAAGGCTAAGTGAATTGCTTTTTGATTGAAAATTCCAGTTACTTCCATATCAAAAGAGACAACTTTCTCTCTAAACTTTGAATTAGTACTTAAGGTCATCTGCCGTAAGAATAGAATAGGAAAAAATAATAGGAGAAACATTAACTAGGCTCAAATTATTCCTATCTTGATGTAGTCTGGAAGACTACTATTTTTCTTGACTTTCTTTATCCTATATTTAAAAATATGACTGAAAAAGTCATTCCTGAATTTATAAATCCTTCAGCAGTAAAATACACAATGGCATAAAAATCAGATTTATTACTCTAAACGGAAAGAACAAGATAAGGACAGAAAACTAAATAAAGAAGAACCGGGAAACAGGTCATTAAAAATGAACTAGGAAAAAAAGAGCCTATGAAGTTAAAAGGATTTTGCTTGAGTTGCCTGTCCCAATCCAATTGTACTACTCGAATGTAATTGCCCTCTCATCCTAGTAGAACAGCGAAAATGGTGGTAAGGAGGCCATGCCCTATCATCTGAAGATTGGAAAGAGATGATGGCCACAGAAAAAGAATCAGCCCAGTGTTTTTAGCTGATTTTGATTGTGTATTGGATTGGGAATGTGTCTGAGTCCCTTGATTGATACCTTAGTACAGCTGGGTTTTATACAATTGGTTCACACATAAACACACGTGGCCAGGAAGCCATTACATTTAGTCTTTTGAAATGGTGCAAATTTAAACTTCTGTAGGATAAGCAATTAAATACACAGCTGGTTCCTTGGACTGACTATTTTTTGGTTTCATTTTTTCTTTAGATTCAGAGGTCTGATCTTAGAGGGAAGTCTGTTGGTTGGATAGTTCACTCTTGGAAGCATTCAGTTCCAGAAAAATTAGTGGAAGTGCCACATGTTAGAATGGATGATGTCATGGCAAGTGATATGAGTGGTTTAGTGGATGCTTGGAGTAGAGTGTGGGTGTGGAAAGAATTTCTCCTCTGAAGAGATAAGAGTTGTTATTAGGAGGTCTTCTCCATGGTTCATAGACTGTTTGAAAGCTCTGAAACATATGTTGAGGAAGTTGAAAAGAGTATGTGCAGGAGTCATAAGGATAAGGATAGGGATAAGTAGCAGACTTGTTCTAGAGAATACTGGTTGGCACTACGGAAGGCCAACTCGCTATATGTGGATCATGTGAACTGCTTGTTATTTTTTTTTTCTTTCATTATTTATATACCACCTAAACTTTGTTATTGTTAAAGATTTGGATTTGAGATTTAATTACCTACTTTTCCAAATCTCAGTTAAAGGCAGGTTTCAAGTTCAAGTATACATGTAATTTTCCTGTCCCAGTGAACTTACAGTATCAGTTGTACCAGAGACAATACAAGGTGAAGGAACTTACTCATGCTCAAAAGGAAAAAGTCAATGAGAGAAGCAAGATTTGAACTCGCAATTCTGAGGGGAAATGAACCATCTCATAGAACTCTGTCATAGTTTGCTGTTTCTGCAGCACATCCTGAGGAAAGGCAATATACTTAGCATGTGGTTGAAAAGGCCCTCAAAAACTGATGGATGCAGAGAAACGTGTCCACAAAAAATGGAGTTAAAGAATCCATAGGATATATATAGAAGTACAGAGGATCCAGAAGAACAATTGCCATTGTCATACCCCTGATGAAGACACTTCAAAATATGGCCATGTCAGGTACTTTGATTATATAATACAAATTAGGTATTGTTCTGGATCCTCTGTGCATCTCTGTCTACACAGAAAGGTGGCCAACTGGTTGATGCTACCTCTGGCTGCCAGAATGGATTGTATGTGGTGGAAAAAGCAAGGGCTGTGGTGATCTTCTAGAGGGCTGAAGCTCAAGCTGTGAACAGAACCTGCAAAGTTCTGGGCCTGTAAATCCTCTGATAAAGATGCCTCCTCCTGGCCCTCCTCTGTGGCCTCTGCCTCTTAAGCATAAATGCCTGGAGAAACCAATCATTTAGGACATTCTTTCTGAACCTAGATCTCACCTCTAGTACACTAGGACCCTACTACTAGTACACCACAACCCAACCACCAGTACCACAGCCACCCATACACAGTCATTTGCAGAGCCACAGAAAGACACCCAGCCAAACTAACTGACAGGTGGAAATGGTAATATTCAATTGTGCTTTGAAAATATTTGGAAAACCCAGCTTATCTTTCTGCATTATTACACCATACGTCCCCCCCCCCCCCCCCAAAACCTTTCAGCTGAATAATCTTACCTGAAATTTCAATCTGTGCTGAAAGCATATCTATTTTCTCTTGCATTTTCTTAGTTTTTCAGCCAGGCAGCCGGTATCCTGGTAGAACTAGCCCCTTTTCTTTCTCTATTTCTTTTTCTGTTCTATCCTGTCCTATGATATTGTAGTTCCTTTCTTTCTGTGACATTGTTTAGTATTGTGAACCGCTTTGGTTTTCTTTTAAGAAAGGCAGTATATCAAGCCTTGTATTAAACATCACTTTTCCTAAGACACTAATGAGATAGCTTCATTTATGGTTCCTTGTGCTGCCTGACCTTGTTACATCCTTCACATTTTAGGGCTCATTCGAAGATGTTAAGGGCCACCAGCACATACTAGGTCCATCAGGGTATCTCTGAGAGAGGATCAGACAGCACAAGACCATTTGTGGTTCTTGAGGTAGGAAATCATTATCAAAGAGTGCCACATCATCATATAGTTGCAACTAAGGCTTTCTTCCCACACTCTTTCCATGACTTTGTTCTGCCCAAGGAATACTAACTGGAGGTTTTTCTCTGAGGTCCACATTGACCAGGACTAAATTGGTTTTAGCAACAGGCAAACAAAGGAAGAAGGGGAAGAAGTGATCACTGAACATCAGTACCATGTTACAATTAGTTCTCTGCACCAGAGCCTGGCCTTGTGCATTTTGAACATTCACATCTACTATGTACTGGCATGAGTGGCTGTTTCTGATTAGCAAGACTATAAAAGTGATGGTGAGTTCAAATGACTGATTTAATTACCACCCTTGCCTTGATAATGTGTTCCATGAGGGTCATTATAATAGAGCTTGTAAAAGAAAAGCTTTCTTTATAGCTGCCTTGAAGTCTTACTATCATACATGTTTAGGCTCAGTGAAAGCACTGTTCGGTTTAATACATATCTGGAAACCCCATTAATCTGTGGTTTAAAGCAGTAAGTCCTGGAAACAGTTTTTTAAAAAATATATCACATGATCAGTAGATTTCTAGGCCAGGCCCCTGAATAACCAAGGATTTTCCTATATAGACAAAGAAAGGGTGAAAAGTCATATTGAATCCGGCCTTATGGGTGTAATATTTTGGGAATGACTCATGTAAATTCCTATTTGCACCAGGAGTGTAGCCATACCTCGACAGTGGGGGGGGGGGCACATTTTGGCCTGCTGCCCCACTGCCACATGATGGTACCTTGGCTGGTAGGGGTCCCCAACTCCCACCAGCTGAAGTGTTTGTCCCACGCTGGTCTCGTATTGCCTGCCTTGCTCTGTTCTCAGTTGCGCCATGCACGCTTGCTTTAATGAAACTGATAAAATGGTGTGACTGAGAAGAGCAGGGTAGGCAATGCGGCAAGACCAGCGAGGGACAAATATTTCAACTGGTGGGAGTTGGGGACCCCTGCCAGACAAGGTACCATCATGCGGCAGTGGTGTTAGGGGGTGGTGGGGCGGCAGGCCAAAATGTGCACCCCCAGTGCACCTTAGTAAAAGGACCCCTAAGTGTTCCAAACACCTTGAGGAATTTAGGTCTTTCTCTCTCTTCTTTATTTAGTGCAATTATTCTCAGCTTCTACTGAAGGCACCTCAAGCCTGTGAATATTCATGCAATAAATTAGCAATATTTTTTGTTCTCATTTTATTGAAATTTCATAAAACAATACAAACTGTACAAAAGAGGCATAAAAAATGGAGACAACATAAACTAAAATACATTTATTTATTTCATTTTAGAGTCCTTTTACTAAGATATAGTACAAAGTGGCCTTAGTACACCTTTATGTGGGGTTTTCCCACAGCAGTAAAATGGCCGATTTTCTAGTTCTCCTATTAATGGCCATGTGCTAATGTGGGTCCGATACATCCAAATAAGATGAGTATTTAATAGCAATAATCTAAGATTGAGTAAAAAGAAAACATTTGGTAATACAGTGAACCGATGAAGATCTGTGTGCAAAATCCATTGTCATAGCATTTATTGAACAATGTGCACAACTGAGATCACTAAGATAAAAAGAGTATTGAAAAAGCAGTAAAAGGACTCTATGAATGTACTGTGTGGTTACAAGGATTTGTTAGTGGGAACCAGTTACGATATATGGAGGTTTGAGTCTTGAGGTCCCACAAGTGAATGAGTTAACAACTGGCCAGTGAGAGTGGTATTTATATTGGAAGCATGGCATTAAAAAATATTTGCATGTGAGCACTTACTGACATCTATTTTGTAGGCGGTAGGGGCTGATGAGCTAATCCTGTGCTAATCGGTTAACAGGCAATAATGTAGCTATGCAAATTGATTACTGCAGACACGCTCCCTCCATGATAAAATTAAAAATATTTTTTAGCATGTGGTTTGCGGGCGCTGATCAGGACCTCACTGCAGGATGCCTGAGTGCATCACATGTTAAGCCCTTTTAGCGGTTTACAAAGTTACATCTTTATGTTTGAAAATGTGTTACTGTTGAAAACAATGAGCAAGAATTTGAAAGGCAAGTCAACTCATGTACAAAGAACAACCCCAGTCCCACCCACTCTCTCCTTCCCTCCTCCCCCCAAGAATACCAACTAAATGAAAGGATCAGCACTAAATCAGCAATCACTAACACGATTCGTGAGATTATATGATCGAGTTTGCTCCTTGCCCTGTGATGTAATGTAAGCCAAAAGGGCTCCCAAGTAGACTGAGAAATTTGGCCCCTAGCACTCTGAAAATCAATAACTAGGATGCGTTCTAAGCAAAGTTGTTCAGAAAGGTAGGCCCGCCATCTTTTATAACAAACATAAAACAATATCAAAGCAAATAAGAAAATTACTACATTAACACAAATAACATAAAATATCACATGAGCACATAATGGTAGGAAATGAGCTGCATTACAATAATTCATCCGGAACAATGTTAAAACCAGCACACATAAGGAAGACCACACTATGCATATAAAATAAAAATACAAGTTAAAAGAATATAAAGTACGCAATGTTATAACACTCCTAGGCCAGATTAAAATCCTGCCTAAGTAAGCAGGTTTTCAGACAAATCCTGCCTAAGTAGGCAGGTTTTCAGATGTATCTTAAATTTCTGATTTAAAAAACTCCCTGTCGAAGTTCCGATGGAAGAGAATTCCATAATCAAGAAGCAATACAGCCAAATGTTCTGTGGAATGAAAAATCTAGCCATAACCTGAAAGGAGGGGAACCGTCAGATAATTCTCTTGAGATGATTGTAGGTTCTGCGAATAGACAGAGGTACCTATACAATATGCCTGGTGACCCATAATAAGAATCTTAAATTTCATTCAAAATAAACTGGCAACCAGTGTTGTTTTTTAAAGGGTGGAGTTACATGATCATTGTTCTGGCGTTACAGAGCAATACTACTGTATCTACGTTGGAGTAAGGCTGAAAACTTGACTGGCTAGGTGTGCCTCCAGGAGAGGGTTCAGAAGCAGTACTTTAGTGTTGGTCACATGCTCTTCATCCCTTTCTCCTTTTATGTATATCACAGAGGTACTAAGCTACCAGTTTCAGGCTAGAGACTTTTTGGCCAGTCATGCTTTTGAACTTACAACCCAAAGCATTGTGGGTGCTGTAGTGCTTGATCCTGCCTATTGAAATCAGTGCTGTGAGTTCCAAAGTGCACCAGGATGGGGTGGTCAGAAATCCAGGTCAGTCCCAAAATCCAGTGGTGTACCAAGGGGGGGCGGTGGGGGCGGTCCACCCTGGGTGCACGCCGCTGGGTGGGTGCCGTGCGCCTGTCGGCTTCGCTCATTCCGTGCTCCCTCTGTTCCAGAACAGGTTACTTCCTGTTCCGGGGTAGAGGGAGCATGGAACGAGCGAAGCCGACAGGTGCGCGGCATCCCCCCCCAGCAGGTAAAAATGCACCCAGGGGGGTGTCCTTTCGCCGGGGGGGGGGGGGGGGGGCGCATCGGCGATCCGCCTCGGGTGTCAGCCACCCTAGGAATGCCACTGCCAAAATCTCCAGCCTGAAAGTGGGTAACATGGCATCTCTGATATCACAGCATGGAAGATATAATAATGCTAATAGAAGAACTATGAGTGCCTGGGGACCAGCACTCTTCCCATGTTCTGATAGTAAACAAAATTTGTTTTTGTCACATTAGTTATGATTTGGGGTTGTATTGTAACCTCAGGAAGCCAGCAAAATAAACTGAATTTTCTGTTGTTGCTGATATACAAAGTGATGTTCACATTTCTCTAGTATTGACTCAAGGGGAGTCTCCTAGTTATGGATCTAATTTGAGGTTTTAAATTGCAGCTGGTGGTTTTGTTTTTTTTCAGAGTTTTACTAAACAACTTCATCAGCATTTTTAAACAATTTTACAAAACACTGTGACTGATTTCTTTGTCTATAATCTTTAGGCTATACTTATCTGTTTTTAATTCATTATTCCCAAACTTTTAGATAGAATCCATATAAGGAAAGTCAGGAGACAAAAGATTAAAAAAAAAGAAAACTCCTTTTTGTTTGACCCTGATGAAGGATGTGCAGCTTGAAAAGACAACTTTTAGGTTATGTATTATGAAATACATTAGGGGGAGCTTGATTAGTTTTATATTTGCTTATTGTATTTGCTATACCAGCTCTAACCGAAGCATCAAGTTGGTTTACAAAGAGTCAGAGTTTTAAAAGAAAAAGGAACTCCATTTTAAACAGGAAAGTAGAGAAAAAGACAGAACAAATCAAAGAAAGAGCAACAGATCAACAGGTCAATGATGCATCCACCTTTCTACACTGCCAGCCATGGCCAGATAAAACTATAGTAGGGTCCAAATTAAAAGCCGATATAAAAAATAATATGTTTTAAGATGTTTAACAATGATTCCTTTTGGACAAGCACTAGGAGGGGATTCTAGAGATGAGGTGCAAGTTATACCTTAATAGATCTTGGAGACAGTTCTGCAAAGGGAACCATACTTGTCTACATGCCTCATAGGTACATACATAAACACAGTTAATAATCTGAAAAGGCATGATAAACTGTTTCATACCTCGGTAAGACAGGACTAAGCACAAGAAATAAGAGGGTATTAGATTTCACACAAAGAGGCTAGTTGATTTATATTTGCAGGATAGCTGAGGAAAAGTAGGGGCTTTTGTAGTTATTTCTCATTTCTTTCAACAGGCACAAAAGCTTGTAACAGCAGAACTTGTCTGGAAAACCTTGTGTCTCCACTATCATTATTATTATTACTTCTGCCTTTGTCTACATGGATATTGTGATCCACAATGATGTGTAAGGTGCCTGCTTGTTAACTCCATCAGAAAACAGATGAAAGAACTGTGAGAGGAAGTGGCAATGCTGAATGGAGAGGAGTAGAATAGAATGGAGTGGAGTAGTAGCCTAATGGTTAATGCAGAAGGCTGAGGACCTGGGGAACTGAGTTTGATTCCAACTGTAGATTCTTGTGACTCTGGGTAAGTCGCTTAACCTTTCATTGTCCCAATCATGCCTATACATAATAAATGTAAACTGCTTTGAATGTACCACATAAAGGCAGCCCTGTACCCTTAAAAAACTGGAAAGCAAGGTGACATCTGCTCCAGCTTCACTCAGGTTGAATACCTGGTATGTACAGTGGGGGAAATAAGTATTTGATCCCTTGCTGATTTTGTAAGTTTGCCCACTGACAAAGACATGAGCAGCCCATAATTGAAGGGTAGGTTATTGGTAACAGTGAGAGATAGCACATCACAAATTAAATCCGGAAAATCACATTGTGGAAAGTATATGAATTTATTTGCATTCTGCAGAGGGAAATAAGTATTTGATCCCCCACCAACCAGTAAGAGATCTGGCCCCTACAGACCAGGTAGATGCTCCAAATCAACTCGTTACCTGCATGACAGACAGCTGTCGGCAATGGTCACCTGTATGAAAGACACCTGTCCACAGACTCAGTGAATCAGTCAGACTCTAACCTCTACAAAATGGCCAAGAGCAAGGAGCTGTCTAAGGATGTCAGGGACAAGATCATACACCTGCACAAGGCTGGAATGGGCTACAAAACCATCAGTAAGACGCTGGGCGAGAAGGAGACAACTGTTGGTGCCATAGTAAGAAAATGGAAGAAGTACAAAATGACTGTCAATCGACAAAGATCTGGGGCTCCACGCAAAATCTCACCTCGTGGGGTATCCTTGATCATGAGGAAGGTTAGAAATCAGCCTACAACTACAAGGGGGGAACTTGTCAATGATCTCAAGGCAGCTGGGACCACTGTCACCACGAAAACCATTGGTAACACATTACGACATAACGGATTGCAATCCTGCAGTGCCCGCAAGGTCCCCCTGCTCCGGAAGGCACATGTGACGGCCCGTCTGAAGTTTGCCAGTGAACACCTGGATGATGCCGAGAGTGATTGGGAGAAGGTGCTGTGGTCAGATGAGACAAAAATTGAGCTCTTTGGCATGAACTCAACTCGCCGTGTTTGGAGGAAGAGAAATGCTGCCTATGACCCAAAGAACACCGTCCCCACTGTCAAGCATGGAGGTGGAAATGTTATGTTTTGGGGGTGTTTCTCTGCTAAGGGCACAGGACTACTTCACCGCATCAATGGGAGAATGGATGGGGCCATGTACCGTACAATTCTGAGTGACAACCTCCTTCCCTCCGCCAGGGCCTTAAAAATGGGTCGTGGCTGGGTCTTCCAGCACGACAATGACCCAAAACATACAGCCAAGGCAACAAAGGAGTGGCTCAGGAAGAAGCACATTAGGGTCATGGAGTGGCCTAGCCAGTCACCAGACCTTAATCCCATTGAAAACTTATGGAGGGAGCTGAAGCTGCGAGTTGCCAAGCGACAGCCCAGAACTCTTAATGATTTAGAGATGATCTGCAAAGAGGAGTGGACCAAAATTCCTCCTGACATGTGTGCAAACCTCATCATCAACTACAGAACACGTCTGACCGCTGTGCTTGCCAACAAGGGTTTTGCCACCAAGTATTAGGTCTTGTTTGCCAGAGGGATTAAATACTTATTTCC
The DNA here is from genome assembly GCF_901765095.1 of Microcaecilia unicolor. Taxonomy (NCBI): domain Eukaryota; kingdom Metazoa; phylum Chordata; class Amphibia; order Gymnophiona; family Siphonopidae; genus Microcaecilia; species Microcaecilia unicolor. The sequence goes on from NC_044035.1 coordinate 122,952,678, forward strand.
TTCTGCAGAATGCAAATAAATTCATATACTTTCCACAATGTGATTTTCCGGATTTAATTTGTGATGTGCTATCTCTCACTGTTACCAATAATCTACCCTTCAATTATGGGCTGCTCATGTCTTTGTCAGTGGGCAAACTTACAAAATCAGCAAGGGATCAAATACTTATTTCCCCCACTTTATGTCTTGAAACAGAAGAGGGAAAGCCATGCCAGAATAGGAGAAACTAGAATTCATAAACTCAAAGTGCACAGTGCCTAGGAAGTGAGCAGTAGTGGGGATTGGTTACTCCCTTCTCAGGGGTGCAGAGGTGTTCATCTGCCAAAGAGACTTGAGAGTAATTCTATAAATAAGGTTACTTCTGAGTCTATCCCCTTTCACCGTCATCCTATGCCCCCTTGTTCCAGAGCTTCCTTTCAATTGAAAGAAACACCTCCGGTGCATTATTGCAGCATAGGTATTAAATGTCTCTATCATATCTTCCCCCTCCTGCCTTTCTTCCAAAGTATCACATCAGCTTTATTAGTCCCAGATTTACTCCACACTTCAATCATCCAAATTTTTCAAACACTTCAGAATTCTCCAGAATATTTATACAACTCTTGCCTCAGTAGTGCATAATTGTCCCACATTGATTTTTGGACAATACTAACAGCAGTCACCTCTTTATCGGCATAAATGAGAAGGTTGCCACATTGGGGGGGGGGGGGGGTCTTCCTCGGAGGGGTGTGTGGCTTTGGGGGGATTACTGCTACTAGGTGAGTTGTTGGTGGGGGTGTTGGAGTCATGCTGTGTGTATGGGGGGGGGAGGAGGGTGATGCTCCTGGTGACGCTGTCTGGCTATCAGGGTGTGGGAGGCTGAGAGGCCACCAGTGCTAAGACTGCTGCTTTCACATTTGCGTGTGTGTGTGTGGGGGGGGGGGGGGTTCTACTTTTTTTCCCCTGTGCGATCCTGCACTTATTTTGGCAGAGCCTCTTAAAATAACATGGGAATTCTCTATATCTTAACTCAGACATCTGAATTCCCCTTTCAATGTACTGTCTAAAATCTGCATTCACTTGTATAATGACACTGAATTTATGTAGTACTTTAAACACCACAGCTGGCATTTAGATTAGTATGGCGACTGCTGCCGCTGAAAATTACTCCCTATATCTGTATTTCACTTTATCACCATAGAAGCTCTTTATGTCAAAAATATCAATATGTTACGATAGGAAACTGTCCTGTTTCTGATTTTTGGAATGCTTGAAAGTGTCAGATATCTCTCTGCACTATCCCTGTGATGGAAAACTTTTCAACCTCAACCCTTTTGTTTCCTGTCCAAAGAAACCAAATAAGTCTCAGTTATTCAATGTCTAAATTAGTCTGAGGTTTTATGTCCAAAATATACATACAAAGACACACACATCTCAAGAGGTCATCAGCATTTCAGTTTATTTTCCTTCCCCCAAAAATTGCTATGAAAGAAAACTATAATTTCAAGCAATTCATCCAAGTGAAAAAGAAATAACCTCATGTTCAAGCCAACCACCGTTTGAAGCTGAAATCCCCTTGAGCGTTTTTTGTATCTGTTACTGTGTAAATTCCCAGATACGCTTGGACGTGATACTAGCACGTAGGCCTAGTTACTTGTCCCTCACTTATCAACCATGGTTTATTTGAGCTATATGTATCCAGTCTTAGTTCTCTCTTTTATCTAACGTCCTTGCTATCAGCCATTGGCTAATCAGGGACACTGTTTTCCCCTTCTGTGCATTGCATTGTCCCTTTCAGTAGAGCTTCTGTAACCCTGCCCACATCCTCTGATTTTGGGTAAGGTCTCTTTGTGGAACTCAGGAACTATTAGACCTTTCCTGGCAGGAGTGAAAAATAGTCTTTCAAGGTTCTAAGGATTGTGGGATATCCTCTGGCATTTCCCTGTAGAAACAAAATTCATATAATCATTCCGAATCTCATTGTACCTGAAACAATTAAATTATTTAGCAGATAGTACATTTACATCTAGTGTAATCCATGTAGAAAACCAAATGCCAATAGAGTCCAAAGATAAGTCACAGGAATCTCTTCAGTCCTGCCATTTTCCTTAGGTGACACTTGTTTTGAATTAATTTAAAACAGATCTTCAGCCCTTAACAAGGGAGAAGAATGAGAAATAATGTAGAGCAGCATTTTAGAAGGACATCTAAATCAGTATTTAGACATCCAAGTCAGGACGTCTGAACTTCGCTAGTATCCTAGAACAGGATCTGTCAATGTAGAGCCTGTTTTAAAATACTTGGCAAAATGGATGTCCATGTGCCAGTGACATGCAGCATGATCATCCACTGTAGAAAAATAGATGTCTAAAATATCAACAGTGAATACAAAACTAACTGGACAAAATCTTCAGCGAACTTTCTTGTGAACAATTAAATGATAAGCTGAAACTCTATTATTCTTAAAAACGTTTGTTTTCACTGTGAGACTTAATCAAATTAATCATTTAATGGAGAAAAAGACATCAAAAGGCCTTGCTCGGCAGCAGACCACAATTTCTAAGTGCCAGCACTTCTTAGATTCCAGTATTATCATTGGTCAAAAACCCATATTTTTTATTTATTTTAGTAACTTTTTAATACTTTCAATGAATTATCTATACTTCTTTTCTCTTCAGAAGTGATTACAACATTTAAGGCACATCTACCTTACTTTAGAAAAATGAGTGAAATTAAGTGCCTCTAATAGTAAAATCATTTTTGGAACAGTGATATAAAAGTTTCAAGACACTTAGCTTCACTTGCTGCCCAATGGGGCTCTCCGTTTTACTCTTGCATTGAGCTTCATCAGGGGACTAAGCGCTTTCTAATCTTGTTGTTGTGCCACAATCCTGAAAAGAAGTTAAAACCATAAATCATCTTATAGTGTTACAATAACCTAAGGCTGAACCAAGAAGTAGATAAAGCTCACAAGAGCAGTAACTGAGAGGAGAACACCGGGAGGAGAGAAAGGGTAAGCCCCCCCTGGGAGAACAGGGAAAAGCCTGTTCGGATTCACAGCTTGAAGAAGTGCACCTCTGAAAGTGAAAGATGGACAGGGAGGTCTGGTCCTGAGGATGTCCGGCAGCTGGGTAAGAGCCCAGCGGGACCCTTTCCGCAGAAGAAGTGGGCAGCCATATCCTTGGATTGTTCTGCCAGGAAGGATGGGTAAAGGAGGACTGGAGATATTTGTAAATATGTAAATACTCTAGGATTTTTTTCAAGTGAATACCACTTCAGTTATTAAGACCTCTACCAAATACAAAGACTGTTACAAATGCTTCTACTAATAACATAGACTGCTGTTAATGCTTTATCAATAATATGGACTGTTAAGCGAATAGATGAAATCTGGATATCTGCCTGTTGCAGCATTCCAGTAAAGTTATTGCATTCAATACAAATTCTGGAGTGGGGAGTTTCTTTGGAGTGTGAATGAGGTCAATTTGATCAAAGGCTACAAGAGTAATGACAAAGAGAGTGGCTTAAAACCCTACGGACTACCAGGATCAAGCCCGGCCCCAGCTTACGCCCAGCTCAGTGAAGTAAAACTTGTATTTGTGGCCCTGTTCTTGGGTGCCCCACCCAAGAGTGTAGCAGGTACCCAGGACTTGTAGAGGAGACCAGGATTTCATGTGGAAAACCTGGGCTTTACATTACACTTCCAGCCTCTCGTGTCCTGACTCCTCCTGCCCTTCCCACATGCTTCTGCCTGCTCACCTTATCTGTCATCTGCCAGGAGCAAGAGTGTGCAGATTTCAGATATGAGTGTTTTTCTGCTTGGTTCCCTATATTTTCCCTATCAACAGGGAAACCTCCTGCTTTTCTCCTCAGAATCCTTCCTGCTTTTCAACCGCTTCTCTGACTATGAGCGGCTTGCCTGATCACAATCTAAACTGTGACTAAAGATATAGGGATAGATATTTAACCCAGCCATCCCTAGGTTATCAGTGGCATTTTGCCACATAGTGCAGCTGAACATAGAGTGTGATGGCAGTGGCACTATCCATGTAGTGCCGGGCGGTTTGGGGAGGAGACAGAGCAGGGCTGAAATTTAACTGGTTAGCAAAGATATTCAGTCTACTAATCGGGTAAACACCTGAAGAAGCTTTGGTGGCCACCTATGACCCTGATATTCAACTCCAGTACTTGGGTGAGGCCCGGCATTGAATGTCCAGGTCAAATTCAGCTCAAGTGACAGTCAGCACTTTTGAAAAATGCTGACTGCCATTTGCTGAAAATGGGAAGGATAACATGCATCTAGTGCCCAGATGATCAAAAGCCCCACGCTGTTCCAAGCAGCACGGGGCTTTACTGCCCCTATGATCAGAGATAATTGCATGCAAATTTATGTGCGTTATTATCTCTGATCATAGGGTATAAGTACGGGAGGATTGTGCCTAAGCATGCACTCAAGCACAATCCTCCCACATTTGTTTGACAGGTCCGGGCTGTCAAAAGCCCAGACCTGTCAAACACAGGGGCTGGAGGCTCGTGGGACCACCAGATCCCAACCAGCAAGGCCCTGGTGGCCTAGTGCCCCCACCGAACCCCCACTACAAGCCAGTCCCCCCTCACACCCCAACAACACAAGTTCATGGGGGCTGGAAATCTGGTGGCTCTCCAGCCCCCTACCCCCTCCTTGCACCCCCAAAAAAGAGCCCTGGTGGCCCAGTGGGCCACTAACCAAGCCCCCCCGCCAACCTGGTAGTGGCCCCTTCCCTGCCCCCGTACCTTTGTTGGAGGAGGTAGTAGTACACTCCCTCCTCTTCCAGCGCCGCCTTGAAAATGGCAGCGCCCAGCCCTGCCTGGTGCATCTGGGATGCAGTGGGTGGGGCTTCACCACTGTATAAGGGAGTTTCTCTCTTATATGGTTTGAAGCCCCGCCCAGTGCATCCCAGGATCCCCACCCAGCACATCCACCAGATCTCCAGCCCCCCCATAAACTTGTGTCAATGGGGGTGGGGGGACTGGAGGGCCACTGGACCTCCAGCCCCCATGTCGCTGGCTTGGGGTAGAGGGGTTGGGGTTCCTGAGGGGGTCTCCTGCGGGGGGGGGGGTTATATTGTGGGGAACAGGGGGCCTGATAGCATGTAAATGCATGCTGAACAGGACATACCATTCCTCCCCAATGGTCTGCAAACCCTAACGCCAGCTCCGAGCTGGTGTAGGGTTTGCTACAGACACACAGCAATGTTTGGCGCACTGCTCTCTGATCATTGGGGAGGAATATGTTTAGCATGCATTTGCATGCTACTTGCAGTAAGAGCCCTGTTTAGCATGCATTTGCATGCTACTTGTGGTCAAAGCCTGCAAGCGTGTTGTTTCATGTGCTCGGGGGCTCTGATCATGGGGTGGTAGCAAATGCAGGTGCTAGTATTTTTATTTTATTTATTTATTTGTTGCATTTGTGTCCCACATTTTCCCATCTATTTGCAGGCTCAATGTGGCTTGCATAGTGCAGTAGTGGCAGTCGCCAATACCGGCATGAACAAATACAAAGTGAGGTTATGTCAGACTAATGATCAGAATTGATAGACATATTGGGGGTCAAGGGGAAGAGTAGGTTATGTCCAATATGAACATTTATATTGTTGTGTTGCGGGGTTAGGCATTTAGGTTAAGTCATTTGAGTATGCCTTTTTGAACAGAGTTTCCGGAAGATTAGGTGGTCGTATGTTGTTTTCACAGTGGTCGAAATTGTGTTCCATAGTTGTGTGCTTATATAAGAGAAGTTGGATGCATAGGTTGATTTGTATTACGTCCTTTGCAGCTTGCATAGTGGAGATTTAGGTATGTTCGTGTTGATTTTGTTGTGTTTCTGGTTGGTAGGTATATGAGGTCTATCATGTATCCCAGGGCATTGCCGTAGATGATCTTGTGAACCAGGGTGCAGATTTTGAACGAAATACATTCTTTGATTAGGAGCCAGTGTAGTTTTTCTCATAAAGGTTGGGCGCCTTCGAATCTTGTTTTTCCGAATATAAGCCTAGCTGCTGTGTTTTGAGCAGTTTGGAGTTTCTTTATGATTTGTTCTTTACATCCCGTGTAGATTCCGTTGCAGTAATCTAGACGGTTTAGTACCATGGATTGTACTAAGTTGCGAAATATTTCCCTTGGGATGAAAGGTTTCACTCGTTTGAGCTTCCATATTTGATTCCGCGTTTGATTCTGTTCATCGGCTCATAGATGACATGCAGAAATAGAAGATATAACTTGAAATGTCTAACTTAGACAGTTTCAAATCAATATCCATGTATAACTTGAGCCATCTAAGTTAGATGTTAGATGCTTTCAGTTTGTATGTTGACCACACAGCTGAATATTGTCCCAAAATGTTTTCCTAGAACAGGGACATTTGACACTAATGATCACTTGAATGATTCCTTCTTAGCAGAAATTGGCCTGGGATGAGGTTCAGGCACAAGCAGTGCTTAACTGCTTCCCAAAGAGGGTGTTTCTTAAGAAGTTGCATATATTCAAATTCTTAGCAAAGTGAGGTTGGAACAATTTGGAAACACTTTCTGTTTTATGCCACAATCAAGAAAAAAAGCATGACTCTGCATGCTGGAAGCAATTTAGCAGTAATTAACGTTTAAAACTTGGAATACTTTAGAGAAATTTTCACCCTGCAGAAAATGTTAATGCATGCTATGCTTAATTAATTTTTCCATTGCTTTTCATATTTATTTAGGTTGAAAGATACAGGATCTGAGATTCAGTGGTGGCAATGCTTTACTTTTTTTTTTTTTTTTTTTTAACATTTATTTATATTTATTTCAAATTTACATTTATGCAATACAACATAAATCAATCAAGATAACATTTAAGGAACTTAAATCAAAACGGAAATTATCCTACTATATCGACCACAAATTATGATCCAAGATCTAGGAAAATAGCTAAAATCAAAAAGCAATCAAATTAAGTGAACAGAGAGAGATGGCGAAGATTCGCAGCCGAGTAGCGCTTAATACAGTGCCTATTACAACATTATTCTTTAGAGGTAATAAATTCTTGTAGTTTTCCTGGGTCAAAAAAAATATATGATATAGATTCAATAGTAATAAAACATTTACAAGGAAACCTCAATTGAAAAGTTCCACCTAAACGGAGAACTCTTTCTTTTAGTAACAGGAAAACTTTTCTTCTTCTCTGGGTGTCCTTGGAAAAGTCTGGGAAAATCTGTATTTTTGACCCAAGAAAAATGGAGTTCATATGGCGAAAATAAAGTCTCAAGATGTTATTACGGTCTGTTTGCAGTGCAAATGTAACAAGCAGTGTGGTTCTCTCAGTTATGACCTCCATAGAACTTTCCAGGAAGTCAGTTAAATTTAAAGCAGCTTGAGGATTTTGAGGAATATCACCCTTTCTTGCACCTGAAATATATTGTACTCTTATAATAGGAGGGAATCCCTCAGAGGGGACTCCCAATATTTCATGCACATATTTCCTCAACATTTCCAGTGCTGGGATGAGTGGAGATTTAGGAAAGTTAAGAAAACGTAGATTATTTATGCGAATTTGGTTTTCAAGGAAATCTATTTTACGCTGCTGAAAGTTGAAACTTTTCATCAACATTTCTGTTGAGGATTTCACTGCCTTAAAGTCATTGTCCAAAACATTCATTTTAGATGTGTGCTCTGCAACGCAATGCTTTACTTTATTTGTATATTCAGTGGTGCCTTGGGTCACAACTTGAGGCAGGCCTACTATTTCTCTGATAAGTTATCCAAACAACACCTCAATTTTGCTACTGTCTGGATAATTGTGCAGTGATATAGTTGCGCTAACTGATTAGCACTGGAACACCCCACCTGACACATCTCCTTCCCCCCCCCCCAAATAGAAACCATTTTGTGTTTGTGGATTAATGCGCACTAAAATGGCACTTACTGCAGGACCTGGAGTATTGTGTTCAGTTTTGGAGGCCATATCTTGCTAAGGATGCAAAAAGACTAGAAGCGGTCCAGAGGAATGCGACTTTCTAACTCTTCTTACTCTCTTACCTATATATATGTTCCATCTTTGCTTCTACCCTTCACTATCAATTAAAATGTTCTATTACGTATTGTGTTGACATTGTAAGTAGTATACTATGCCATACTTTTATTGCCTTTGAATATTTTTACTGCTGTAATTGCCTATTGCTCATGTTTGATCTATTCTTACTGTACACCGAGTGAATTCCTTCAAAAAGGTGGTAAATAAATCCTACTAAATAAATAAATGATATGGGGCCTATGCCATAAGACGTATAAGAAGAGACTGGAAGACCTGAATATGTATACCCTTGAGGAAAGAAGGGACGGGGAGATATGATACAGATGTTTATTTAAACATCTGTATCATATCTCCCCTGTCCCTACTTGAAAGGTATTAATATAGAAATAAATCTCTTCCAGAGAAGGGGAAATGGTAAAACTAGAGGACATGAGGTTGCAGGGTGGTAGACTTTAGGAGTAATGTCAGGAAATTCTTTTTCAAAGAGAGGGTAGTCGATGCCTGGAATGCCCACCCGAGGGAGGTGGTAGAGACAAAAATAGTGACAGAATTCAAAAAAGCATGGGATGAACACAGAGGAACTGTATTTAGAAATTATATGGTAGAAAACAAAAATAAATTAAAAAAAAAATTACATGGCTGCTGGGGGTGGATGTGTGAGTGATGCTTCACAGCCTGAGTAGCCTTCCAAGCATCACTCACACATCCACCCCCTGCAGCCATGTAAGGTTTTTTTTTTTTATTTATTTTTGTTTTCTACCATATATTTTCTAAATAGAGTTCCTCTATGTTCATCCCATGCTTTTTTGAATTCTGTCTCTGTTTTTGTCTCTACCACCTCCCTCGGGTGGGCATTCCAGGCACTGAAGGAGAAAAAAGAAGAAGACTTTTAGGTCTGTGTCTGTATATTGCAATCCAGTTTAGGATAGGCTGGAAATGGCTTCAATGGCATCTTCAGTAGTTGGAACCGAGGATAGTGCTGGGCAGACCTTTATGGTCTGGGTCCCGCAAATGACAAGACGGATTTTGATAGGCTGGAGTGGGCTTTGACGGTAACTCCAGTAGGTGGAACTTAAGGACAGAGCTGGGTGGACTTCAAAAGTCTATGCCCCAGAAATGCTAAAGAAAGACTTGTGATAAAGTATATAATATCATAATATCACATTCATTGTTGATTTAATCATGAATTGATAATGAATATGACAGACTGGATGGACTGTTCAGGTCTTTATCTGCTGTCACTTACTATGTTACTGTGTTACTATCAGGCTTATTTTCAAAAGAGAAGGGTGCCCATCTTTCGACAGAAATCGGGAGATGGGCGTACTTCTCCCAGGGTCGCCCAAATCGGCATAATTGAAAGCCGATTTTGGGTGTCCTCAACTGCTTTCCATCGCGGGGACGACCAAAGTTCACGGGGGCATGTCGGAAGCGTAGTGAAGGCGAGACTGGGGCACGCCTAACACATGGGCGTCCACGACCCATAATGGAAAAAAGAAGGGCGTCCCTGACGAGCACTTGGGCGACTTTACTTGGTCCATTTTTTGTTACGACCAAGCCTCAAAAAGGTGCCCGAACTGACCAGATGACCACCGGAGGGAATTGGGATGACCTCCCCTTCCTCCCCCAGTGGTCACCAACCCCCTCCCACCCTAAAAAAAAACTTTTACAATATTTTTTGCCAGCCTCTATGCCAGCCTCAAATGTCATACCCAGCTCCATGACAGCAGTATGCAGGTCCCTGGAGCAGTTTTAGTGAGTGCAGCGCACTTCAGGCAGGCGGACCCAGGCCCCCCCCCCCTACCTGTTACACTTGTGGTGGTGAATATGATCCCTTCAAAACCTACCAGAAACCCACTGTGCCCACATGTAGGTGCCCCCCTTCATCCGTAAGGGCTATGGTAGTGGTGTACAGTTGTGGGGAGTGGGTTTTGGGGGGCTCAGCACACAAGATAAGGGAGCTAAGCACCTGGGAGCAATTTCTGAAGTCCACTGCAGTGCCCCCTAGGGTGTCCAGTTGGTGTCTTGGAATGTCAGGGGGACCAGTGAACTACAAATGCTGGCTCCTCCCACTACCAAATGGCTTGGATTTGGTCGTTTCTGAGATGGGCGTCCTTGGTTTCCATTATCACCGAAAATCGGGGACGACCATCTCTAAGGACGAGCATCTCTAAGGTCGACCTAAATTTCGCGATTTGGGCGTCCCCGACTGTATTATTGAAATGAAAGATGGACGCCCGTCTTGTTTCGATAACACGGGTTTCCCCAACCCTTTGCCGGAACGTCCTGCGAGGCCATCCTCAGGAAAACTTGGGCGCCTTTCGTTTATGCCCCTCCACGACTCCTGAGTGCGCCCCACAGTATGTCATTTTGATCTATGTTAGGCACACATTATCGCCTAACACAGCTTATTAAAAGGGCCCCTTATTAATGTAATCCTTCTAGTCCCATGAGCTGACTCTGTCCTACATGTACCTGAATAGGATTTAAGTGCGTCACCAGTGGCCTGCAAGGTTATCTCAGACACAGCGTTCATGTAAAGACAAGGGAAAAAGCTTCATTAACAAACTAACCTCATCTCAAGTTCCAAAAAACTTGAGAGGGAAAAATAAGTGAAAATCTAGAGAAAAGGTGTTACAATCCAAAGGAAAATTTTCATAAGTAATTATATATAGGATAATGAAAAGATGACCAACTGAAAGTTTAACAGAATATGTTTATTCCACAAGAAGTGGTTTACTACTTAACTACTTAAACTATACAATTTTTATAGAATCTTAGTTAACAGGGTTGCAAAAAAGAAAACGATACACCTCAATGTATAATGCAGGGATAAATGCAAAGGAAAATTTACAACTCAAATGTTTCTTCCCTCCCACTTAACAATAAACTATGTGGAAACTCCCTTTACAGCTCAGAACACTTTGGTGTACACAAAATCAGACCCCCCCTTTTCTTACTGCAATATCAGATAAGAGGTTCTGCACAAAATATGGTATCCCACTCTAGTACCGGTACACTTTCTCTCAGGATCCTGAATCATCCAGGGAAGTATGGCTTTATCCCCTGCTATTAACCTCTGTGTGTCAGTGTCTTTTTAGCTCAATAAAAATGGATAGAAAATTTAGTCTAGTTCCTGGATGTCAGAAGAAGGCGGAACACTGAGCGAACCAATGGAAGGCTAGAGACGTCGGGACTGGGAGAGCCGCCTCCTTCACTGACGCTGCGCTGCCGGAGGAAGGTAAATTTAAAAGAAAAAAAAAGGAAAGGGATCTTGGGGGAGAAGAGGGCGGGCAGTTCCTACATGGGAGCGGGAGGGCAGGGGAGAGAGGAGCATAGATGGGAGGGCAGGGTTCATGGAAGGGAGAGAGGGGAATTGCTTGATCGGGATGAATGGCGGGGGCAGGGGACAGATGGGCATGGATGGGTGGGAGGGTAGGGCTCAGGGAGATAGGGGAATCGCTGCCTTGGAGCCAGGCGGGGGGGGGGGGGGGCGGCGCCAACTGGTAGTCTGCAGGGGGGCGCCAGAGACCCTTGGCACGGCCCTGATTTCAACTATCATTTAACAGTACCTCAGAGTGGTTTTATCTCCGTCCTGCAAATCCTCCAGCTAACTGGTGCTGACCTATCTATAATCATCTACCAGTATTCCTTGTGAACTTATCCATTAAGTCCCTCACAAAGGCCTGTGGTGATGCCAAGCCTTCACCATTTCCCGTGACGGTGTCACATACAAGCAAAGGAACAACACAATTACTTTTCACCCTTTTCTTGCTCCCCAAACACCCTGCTACAGCCACATCTGGGATAACAATACCCTTTCTTACCCATCAGCTGCAACCACCCACCACTCTCTACCTGTTCTACTAATGCCAACCACTTTCATCAATGTGCCACCATACCTTGAACCCAATTGGGAGGGCCGGTTGGGGCAAAATTCTTCACACACCAACCATCCATCCCACCTTACCAACCCTCCAAGAAATGAATTCTTTGCCTGCCAAACATCCTCCTATGTTAACAACTCTCACATCCTCCACTTTCCATTGGCATGTGAACCAATCAATAACTCTGCTACCTCACCCCTCCCTGATCAGACCCTTACATTCTTTGCCCCACCTCTAAATGTCTAGCCCTTCCTTCCACCCCTCCCCCTTTCCTCAGCAATTTATTGTTCAAGTGTGGTCTCAGCAATGTTACCTGCCCTTGGCCAAATACAGAAGGCATTCTGAAATATCTCCTAATTCTCCCGTGCTGAATCTGGGCTTAACGCACTATGCCCAGATTCTAATGCTCTTTAGAAAAAGGGCCACTATGTGAAGTAGTTGTGGATGAGGGGAGGTGTTTCCCAATGTACAGTAGAAAGGAATTTTCAACATTTTACTGCTATTTGTGTGTTTTCGTTGTCTTATTTTATGGTGTTTGTTTTTGTTATGCTTATTTTATTGCAGTTTTGTTTCTAGTTTTAATATGATTTTATGTTTTTAAAAGAGAGTTTCCTAGACCTTAAAGGAATGTTGGGCAACCAATAGATTGAATAAACAAACAAACAAATAAATAAATAAATAAATAAATAAACAGCATGGATAAAGAGGTACAGTTTCAGGGACTCTTGGGAAGTATGGGAAACCTTAATTTCAACTGAAGTGACATCTTTACTCCTAGAGCAATAATGGAAAGAAATCTACCTAGTTGGAGAATGGGCTGAAGGTGTGTGAGGGCCCAGAGGCAGAAAGGTTACCCAGGATTCTTTTTTAATAGTATTGAAATTTACAGAAGAGTAATATAAATTCTGTTACTGAGAAAGTGGAATGAATTGTTATATGTGGTTGAATTAATTTCTAGAATAAATTTAGGACCTCTTTTACCATTATGTATTAAACAGTTAACCTGTATTAATGCACACTAACGTCCATTAAGTACAAACCTAGGAAATACACCCCACTGAAAATAATGGAGCTTGCATTGTTTAATGTGAGCTAGATTGCAATAATGCAGATTAGTAAAAAGGCCCCTTGATTTGGTATTTGGAACACCAGCTGCAGTATGTGAGTTTTTTTGTGGTAGTGTGTTTTGCACGTAGGGCCTCTTTTCAGTCCCTTTTTGTGTGATCTAAAAAAGCCACTAACTGTGGCTCTCTGAGGACTTTTTGGTTCAGAAAACCAGTGTAAAAATTACGTGATATGCTGGTAGTGGAAACTCTGAGCTGAACCATTGGGAGGAGTCAAAATCTCAGTCAAACAGATACATGAAAGGATGCTGCGATGTGTTTGGAATTGTAGAATATGAATTTGAGACCACATAGATGTGACTTGCTTATGTGATTTCAGAAACTCAGGCAACCTGATGTTGGATCAATTTCCACAGAACCAATATGGCTACTTTCACTGCATTCAAATTGACAGGATGGACTGTTGACCTAGGCTCCTGAACATCAGTTTCATTTTCCCTTAGGGGCCCATTTTCATTTCTCCAGCAGAGGTTCATTCAGTTCCAGCCATATCACTGGTAAAGTTAACTGGTCTGTAGTTTCCAACTTCCTTTCTGCTATTATGAAGAGGGGCCACATCTGTGTTTCTCCAGACCCACTCCAAAGGCCCACTGAACAAGCCCTTTGATGGAAATGCCAGAAAATCTTATACCCCCCCCCCCCCCCCCCGATTTTCAGTCGGCAGCAGGCATTGTGGTTAGCTGCCACCATTGGCGCTAACCCTGGATATTCATATTCAATGCCGGGCCATTTCCAGAGACTGGCATTGAATGTGTGTGGGGTTTTTTTTTGGCTGGCTTTAACTTAACCAGCTATGGGCTCCTTTTACTATGCGGCAGTAAGCCCAATGCGGGCTTATCGCTCGCTATTCAGGAAGTACTGCTGGGCTACTGTAGCCGGAGTGTACCCAATGGTAATTGGGCAATGCCGCACGCTGCTTGGTGTGAAGGCTCCCCCTTGAAATGGCCGCGTGGCAAGTGCTCTACTTGCCACATGGCCATTTCCTATAGGAATCTAAGACTTCCTTTTTACCAGCTGTGGTAAAAGGGGGCCTCGGTGTGCATGGAAAATACGCACTGATGCTAGCGCAGGACCCTTTTGCTGCACCTTGGTAAAAGCCACCCTATATGAATATTCAGAGGTGGCTGGTTAAGTTAATAGCAGGCAAAGATAGGACTGCTAATTAGCTAGTCCAATATGCCCATTAAACTTATCCAGCCAGTGCTTGAATATTTGTGGATAGCTGGCTATATCATGCAATATAGGCAGTTAGCCAGTATGCGCTAAGTGCTAATATTTGGTGGAGGTAACTGGTTATCTTGCACTGAATATTAGCGCTTAGCTGGCTAAATACTATTTAACAGGCCAGGAGCTGTTCCTGGCCGATTAAATAGCACTGAATATTAGGCCCTTAGGGCCCTGTTTACTAAGCAGCGTTATAGGCGCGTTAAAGTTTTTAATGCTCGTTAACCATGTACGTGCCTACAATATCCTTAAAGGAGCCTACATGGTTAGCGCATGCCCTACGTGTAGGTGCGCTAAAAACACTAGCACACCGTAGTAAACAGGGCCTTAGTGTCCTAGGATGCATCTCAATCTTATTTCTGCAAATTAGTGACAAAATCTTACAAAAGGGAGGGTCCAAGAAAACAAAAGGGCAGACGATCTGCAAACTCCAAGGTGGAAAAATGACAAAGCAGATCGATATAAGACAAACAATAGTTTATTATTGTAACATAAACGCCGTTCAAACACTCTCTTCAATCCGATAGCGCTATCAGAGTGAAGAGAGTGTTTGAACGGCGTTCATGTTACCACTCCTTTTCGTTTATTCAATTGAGCTGTTTTTTTCAACATATTTTAGAAGACCAATGGTTGCAGTTTTCTGTACATTTGTTTTCATCAATACATATTCACCATATTTTGGCAGTGAAAGATCATTGTGTAGCCCCTGAAGCAGCCCTGTTGGGCAAAACACGGCCTGTGTCGGGCTGATCTGTACATTAGATTTTCAATAATAAACTATTGTTTGTCTTATATCGGTCTGCTTTGTCATTTTTTCAAAATCTTACAAAATCCACATGTTAAAAGTGGCTGTATACTTTGCAACTAGGTGAAGGTGGTCTATTCAGTTGGTAGGCTTGGGTATCATGTTAGGGGAAATCCAGAACAGGCTGTGGTTTTTGTTTTCCTAACAGAGAACTTCTGTTGCAAAATAACAGGGTCAAGATAGTGTGTGTGTGGGGGGGAGGGGAGGGAGAGAAAGAAGGCTACCCTAAGTTGCAAATGAAAGCTCATAGCACCATAGCACAACAGGGACAGCCCTTTCTATTCCTTTATTTCTGAGCTAAGGTACAGGAGGAAATTGACAAGGAAAGAAATGAAACAAAAAAAATGCAAGCTTTATGTCAATATTTTAATTCAGCATCAAAATATCATAATACTATACAACGACTGTGTACTATGAAGCAAATAAGGCACATGTCGGAATGCCATTTTATGGACAATCCACAGCAGAGGTTTTACAGTCTTTAAACCATTTACCAAATAGTCCTCATCTGTGACTGTTATACCACTGAGCATGTCCATGGTTTTAGCTGTACAAAGTTTTTATTTTCATTTAATTACAGAAATCAGAAGTAAAAACCTATACACAAATGACAACTGTTACTGACCATATCAGTCATTACAGCTGGTTACAAACACACAAAGGTTAATCAAATGGCTACTTATTAAAATGGCAGATTTAGCTCTATGAGACACTGTAGTGACAGTCTGTGAAGTACAATACAATCCATTGAAGTAAACTCAGGTTCAGTACAATGAGGACTGGGTTTACCACTTTAATATGGCTGAAGAAAAACAAAGAATTCCACAGAAAAAAAATCAGACTACATGAACATTAAGCGTTAATGCTTCCAACAGAACTTCAAATGCATGCACACGCAAACAGAATTCTAATCACACTAACCATTCCATTTTTCATCTTATATATTACTCCCTAAAGCTACATGGATTGTTTTGTTTTTCCTAAAATCTGTTCTCTTGAGTCCCTTTAGTGAGAACATTTTGCTTGAAATTCTGACACAGGAGTGGAGCTCACAGTTTCTTCCCTTGTTTTCATAAACAGTCATAAACGATAGCCTTAATGTTACAACAAAACCCAATGTTAAGCCTCTTTCTAGAAGTCCTGAAAGCTGAGCACTAAACCTGTCCTCAGGGTTATTATAGCATACCACAGTTCAGTGGCTAATACTGAAAATCTCTATAGTTGCTTTTCTTAAGATATAAAACTTCCCAAAATACACATATAAATAAACTGCATAAGCATATTAATATAGTGTCAGTCTAAGCACTTTGATAATGTTCTGGTTACTTAATACTGAAAATATTTTCATCTGAGAGAATAAAACATATGGCTTAGAGAACTGCAAGAGTTTTTCTTAGAATTATGTACCAACTTACATATAATATTCTATGTAGACATCAATATTTCCTTCTCAAGGTACTTCCGTTGCATACTTTATACAGATAAAAGCATTGTAAAAAAAAATCCCTAAAAACACATTTCCTTCCATAAATATTTTCTTTAGGATATATCCTTAGTTTGTAAAACACTTAAGAAAAAGTTTTAGCTTTGTTAGTATTCCACATAGTGAATAAGGCCCCTTTGAAAGCTATATGTTGCAAGAAAACATTTTAAAACTTTGCTCTTTAGAAAACAATACTTTAAAAAGGCCCCCAAATATATATATATATATATATATATATCTATCTATATCTCTATATAAAAATGTTACCATAAAGAGTTTCCGGATAACAAATCTGTATTACAAGACATATCTGTAACCATTCAAAAAAACAAAAACAAAAATCTCAAAATAACAAATGTTAACACCTAGCAAATGTTTCCAAAATACACACATATAGTATTAAAAAAAATGAAAAACTGAAAGGAATTCTATGTCAAGTATAACTGAAGATAAATACACATTCGCAAGCAAAACTGTTGAATATTTCATACGCGAGTAAACATTAATATCAATTCCATACTTTTAGTAACTGCACACGATTGTCCCTCTAAACATCATTCCAAAACCTCAAACCTCTCTCCACATATCTATGATTCTAATCAGCTCTCTGAACACTAAGCCAGCAGTGTAGCAAAACATATTTACAGACTTGCTGTCTGATTTATTTGATCATTCTATATTATAGACTAATACACTGCAGGCAACTTCTAGGTTTGAGAAAACCAGGCTATCTGTCACTGTCTACAGTAGAGAAATCCCACCAGAAAACCTGGCAGTCAATTACAACAGCTGAAGAATCTGCCAACGGAATTTACAGATGGTTTTGGCAGGAATAGTCAACAAATCATCGGTTCTTGGGCCGGTTCTTTTTAACATTTTTGTAAGTGATAGTACTAAAGGGCTGTCTGGTAAGGTTTGCCTCTTTGTGAATGATACCAAAATCTGCAATAGGGTAGACACCTTTGATGGTGTGGATAACATGAGGAAGGACCTAGCAAAGCTTGAAGAATGGTCCAGAATTTGACAGCTAAGACTTAATCCTAAAAAATACAGGGTCATACATTTGGGCTGCAAAACCCTGATGGTACAGTTTAGGGGGGGGGGGGGGTGAAGAAATATGTGCACAAAAGAGGAACGGGACTTGGGTATGATCGTATGTGATGATCTTAAGGAGGCCAAAAAGGTAGAAAAGGTAACAGCGAAAGCTAGAAGGATGCTTAGGTACATAGGGAGAGGAATGGCCAGTAGGAAAAAGGAGCTGATGATGCCCCTGTTCAAGACTCTAGTGAGATCTCATTTAGAATATTGTGTACAATTCTGGAGACAGCACCTTCAAAAAGATATAAACAAGATGTAGTCAGACCAGAGGGTGGTAACTAAAATGGTCATTGGTTTTTGTCATAAAGCATATTGCGACAGACTTAAAGATCTCAATATGTTTTCTTTGGAAGAAAGGCAGGAGAGGGGAGATATGATAGCGACATTTAAATATCTATGTGGGATAAATGCACAGGAGGCGAGTCTATTTCAGTTGAAAGGAAGCTCTGGCATGAGAGAGCATAAGATGAAGGTGAAAGGGGATAGACTAAGGAAATACTTCTTCATGCAAAGGGTGGTAAATTCCTGGAATGGCCTCCTGGTGGAGGTGGTAGAGATGAAAACTGTATCTGAATTCAAGAAAGCTTGGGACAAGTACATAGGATCCCTAAGGGACTGAAAGGGAAAGTAGATGGCATGGATGAGCAGACTGGATAGGCTATATGCCTTCCTTTTTCTCTGAGAAATTGACAAATTTCTCAGTTGCTGATTGCAATTAGACAGCACTGACTGCCACCTGATAAGCTAGTGAGATGCAGAAAATGATTAAATAATAGGGACATGTGAAATGATTTCATTAATATTAACAGTGGTTACTGTTCTATCTCTTGACATTACCCCACTGGGTGTTCGAAGATTTCCTAACTAGCTAAAGAATAATATACATCTGTAATAACTAGAAGGGTATTTCTGAGTCATGATTCTTTATATTATGTGTGCATGTGTAATTAATATATTAGGGCAATATTCAATGAGCTGATATCTGTTTGCTACCTGGTTATCTTTAGTTTAGCCAGATACTGATAGGTATACCTGGTGAAGTTAGCAGTGCTGAATCTATGGGTTACAAACTTAACTGGATAACTTTCCCTGGTTAAGTCAGACCTACGGTATGTAACCTATCCAAATAAAGTGACCCATTTATTAAAGTTTAGTGTGCGCTAAATGCTAAGAAGCCCATAGGTATATAATGGGCTTCTTAGCATATGGCCCATTCTAATCCCATTAGCACGCACTAAACTTTAGCAAAGGAAAACCAAAATTAACTGGACAGACTGGAACATTGACATTACTTGGTTAACTTTCAGCATGCCCTCACCCGTCCTTAAGATAATTTGGTAGCTATTAACTGCACAACAGGTTGTCCAGTTAAAATATATCTGGTTAACTCCCAAAGTTAACTGGATAAATCATTTGAATTAACCCTATATAAATCGACCTCTCTCTCTCTCTCTCTCTCTCTCTCTCAATATCTACATACTATTCCACTTGGAGGGCAGTTCTATAACAGGGTGCATAGGCACCCCAAGGGTGTCTACTTTCTTTTATAGAATACAAATTTAATTGGGTATTAACATGCCTAACATTTAGGTGTGAGCACTTATGGCAGCCAAAGAGCTGGTGTAAGTTGTAGCTCCTAAATGCCACAGATATGATTGCAACTTACAGTATTCTAGAAGTTATACAGGTAAGTTTGGGTCCTGCCCCTGTTACACTCCTGTGCATGCCCACCTTGCAAATACGCTATGTAAGTTAAGCAGATATTTGCAGAACAGTGCTTAAGCAGCATGTTAGCATATATGCGTGTATATTCTAGTATTTTAAACATGTACATACGTACCTATTTTAGGATGCCGGTATATTTATGTTTATTAAAGGACTTACTATACTGCCTTTCCTGAAGTAGGTCAAGATGGTTTACAGGGTACAAAAGAAAGAAAAGAACACCAATAAAACTAGAACAGGTGGAAGGGCATCTTTGATGCCATCTAAGTCTGACTTTGGACGTTTTGCTAAAAACACACAAAAATTGAGTGGTAAACATAGCCATTTTCGAACTTGAAAAATGTCTACCATTTTGGTTCAAAAATCACCTTTTTCTATACATTTTGTGTTCAGCTCATTTCTCTTTTGGGTCCATTTTGGAAAATAAAATGTCTGAGAGAAAAATGCCCAAAAGCCAGCCATTCAGTTGTCTTGGGGCCAACATTCTTAGTAGACTGGCCACACAGAAATTTCAGCAGAGCAGTGGGCCAGCCTAGGGAGCACTGCTGTGGACTTCACATAAAAGGTCCCAGGTACACATCTCACCATAACCCCCTTATATTGTATGATGAGCCCTCCAGGACCTACTGTACCTCACTGTACACCACTACAATAGCTCTCAAGCTTGCAGGAGTCACTTACATGTAGATACAGTAGGTATTTAGTGTTTTTGGAGGGCTCACACTTCCCACCACAAGTGTACCAGTTAGAGTAGGATATGGGCCTGGGTCCCCTTCTCTACAGTCCACTGAACTGAGCATTAGGCTACTCCTGGGACCTGTTTACTGCTCTAATAGGAATGGCCATCATATCTGAAGCTGTCAGAGCCTGTTATGTACTGCTACTGTCACATCTTAGGGGCTGGGAGGGAGACAGTAACCACTGGGGAAGGAAGGAAATTAGTACACATTAAATGCTAAAAGCCCATAGGGAATAGGCTTTTAGCATTTAGCATGTAGTAACTGAGTAGCCTAGTGGTTAGTGCAGTGGACTTTGGAAATTCTGTGGAACTGGGTTTGATCACCACGGCAGCTCTTTGTGACTCTGGG
Organism: Microcaecilia unicolor; assembly: GCF_901765095.1. Classification (NCBI taxonomy): domain Eukaryota; kingdom Metazoa; phylum Chordata; class Amphibia; order Gymnophiona; family Siphonopidae; genus Microcaecilia; species Microcaecilia unicolor. The sequence goes on from NC_044035.1 coordinate 122,973,134, forward strand.
CAAGTCACTTAGGGGGTCTTTTACTAAAGCTTAGCTGGAGTTATCTGTAGCAGGGCCCATTTTATTCCTATGGGCCCTGCTGCAGATAACTCAAACTAAGCTTTAGTAAAAGACCCCCTTAACCTTCCATTGCCACAGGTACAAATAAGTACCTGTATGTGCTATATAAACCGCTTTGAATGTAGTGGCAAAAACCACAGAAAGGAGGTATATCAAGTCCCATTCCCTTTCCCCTAATGCTGCTTGATGAAACAGGTCTAGGCAAAAATGTTTTAATTTTGGCCCTAAACATTTTTATTTTGTTCCACAATTTCAGGAAAAGCATCTTATCTTTTGATGCTGACCAGGTCTCACGCAAAACATGCACCCAACACACCATTTGGACAAACTGTGGAGCAAAATGTCTAAACCCAGCCACCTTATGACATTTTTTTAAAATGAGCCTCATAACCTCATACATTCAAAGAGTGAAATCTCACACATAAATAAATAGACAGAGACCAGTTCCTCAAGCACAGTACAGTAAATACGCAGACTCCACAAGGAGTGGTAAGCAGAAAACCTCTTCAAAAAAGTTTGGAGAGAGGGTCTTGAATGCATCACTGGGGGCCAGTATTGGGGGAGGGAGGAGTGATGTTAGAAATTGGTGCCAGAAGTATCTGTAGATTGGGGGGGGGGGGGGGTCCTACCCATTTTAATTTGGGGATTGGCAGAGGAGTGCCTGTTTAGGGACTTGTGGGGGGTTTTTTGGGGGGGCGGGGGGAAGGAGAGACAGGGAGACTATGATAGTGTATCTTTCCTACTTGTAGGCTATTACCATGTTATTTACATATTTATCCTATGTTAGTGGCTTATTAAAGTGTGCAGAGTTTTTGCACTCACTGTAAACATTTTTAGTGCAGATGCTACAAACATATCTCTAATTCCTTTGCAAATGTTGTGAACAGTAACCAACCACAGTGCTATACAAATAGATAATTATAATACATGTTGTAGGAATTGATATGCTTATGCAAACTGATCAACTGCAGGAATAGTATCACTTTAAGTCTTGTCCAGAAATGAATGTTCAGCTTATGTTATAATGGTCTGGACACATGGGGCCCTGTTTACTAAGGTGTGCTAGCGTTTTTTAGCATGTGCTAAAATTAGCACATGCTAAATGCTAGAGACAACCATATCTTCCTATGGGTGTCTCTAGCATTTAGCACATGCTAAGTTTTAGTGTGCACTAAACAGGGCCCACAGTTTGCTAAAATATTTGATATGGTTTGCTTAAATATTCCTATGATATGATCACATAAGGACCAAGGTAAAACAGATGTGTGGGAATTTCCATAAGCAAGAAATATTGTGGGTATCCTTCACTTCCATGCAAAACTTGTTTAAGTCTTGCTTCCCTTTCCCAGTATTGAATATCATCCTATAAGTACATTCATTAGGGCAATGGTTAGAAAATAAAAATTGAGTGTCAAAGGCACAGAAAGCCCAGATGAACATGTTAAGGCACTGCTAAAGTTGTATAGGAAGAATCTGCCAATGATGTATTGATACCCACAGACTAAAATTTGTAAGCCATTTATTCTTAATTATGTTATCCGATTCTTGGATCTATTTCCTTTATTGTGGATGTAAGTTATAGTTTCTTTTGTATTTGTATATTAAGAGTATTGTAATTCTCATATCCCAGGTGGATAAAATTTATAAGCCATGATTGGATGGGAAGTGCTACTCTACCCAGTAAAGTGGATGAAGCTATATCTGCCGCTACTTGCAAGCTATACCTCCCTATGCTGCTCCATGCAGATTACTTCTATATGCTTTTTTTGAAGTGTGATCATCATTAACACTTTGCTTTGATTTCATTCTCTTGTTATTTAGGGCTCCTCTGTGTTTATCCCTTACTTTTTTTTAATTCACTACATGAGGATAGCATCTTTATTCCAAGTAGGATCTCAAACTGCTTTTAATCATGCAGTTGCTATAATAGCAAAATCCAGGATATGCATGTTTACACTCCTAGGATAATGCTTTAACAGTGATAGAAAGCACCGGGAAAGATGATGTGTTCAGTCATTACATTACACAAGACACGTCTATGCTTATGACATCTTGGTAAAGACGATCTGGTTACTGCATGCAATATATCATACTAGGATATTTGTAAATTCCTAATAGGTAATAATTAATGCCAGAGAACAAAGGAGGACATCTTGTGACACCAGATGGACAAGTTTCAATTTATGACCCCGCTAGCATGGTCTGGTTTTGATTTGATTTTGCTGACATGATTCCTATCTATTTTAAAAAGCAACAGAGCTAATTTGTAATTTCTTTTTTTAGCCAGGTCCGTGTCCATCCGCATTAGAACAGTTGTACAGTTTTTTCAAATATTGTTTTATTACTGCTTGTGGTCTCTCATATCCTTGCTAGGTCTGCCCTATTGGTTTTTCATCTAACTAGTTGGGAATGCATTTCCTGGTTGGCTGCTGCTTGCTCTGCAGTGTAAAGTGACTGCTTCAGGCAGGGTGGAGTGAAGACCCATTGAAATCAATATTCAACGGTGCAGTCACCATATAATTTTAAACATATAACTTTATGTATTTCCAGCAGTGCAAAACGTTGCTGAAAATTCATGTATACCTTTAAATGGACACTTATTTGTTTAAAGTTATATCTGTTATTTAGGTGTTGTCACTTAGATTTATAACTTCATAACTCATCCCTTTTTGGGGCAATATAACATTTGGATGTGTGGAGGGCAATTCTATTACAGGTCACTTTGGTAGGATGTCCAAGTAAGCAACTCCTTTGGGCTGTTTTAGAAAGATAACAGGGGCACCTACATGTCTACATAAAACAGTGTCACATAATGTGATTAAACATACCCATGTACATTTAAATCTGCTTGGGAATTTGTGTAAATTTGCACATGTATGTTATTAGATAGATGCACACTTCATGACTCTGAGGAAAGAGTTTGGATGGAGTACAGGCAAACACACCTACTTTCGGCTCACATAAAAGTAGGCCAGAATATTCTCTTTTCCTACTTTACATGCGTATAAATCCTTGGAGTCATTTCATTAAAGCCCTTTTTGTCTGGTAAAACAGGGTTTACCTGCTGGAAAGAGTTTATAAATTACTCCTGTAGTGACTTCTACTTCCAAAGTTATATGTGTAAGTGGTACTATGTAAAATAATATAGTAATGAGGCAGTTGATGGCACTACTGGCCACATAAATGCTTTTGGATATTGATCTGATTGTCTACAAACTTTAGAAACAGAAAATTAATATTCCCTATCAGGCACCAACAGGAAAAGCCCCCCCCCCCCCAATTAAAAAAATAGTTGGGAAGAAAAGGCAATCAAGGAATAAAAAAGAAAAGAAGAAAGAGCTGAACTGAAAATCAGGCCGATGACTATTTTGATAGAAATGTCTACAGAAACACTGCTACTTTAACGGGCCCATAGTCATAGTTATTTTTTACCATGTGTTCCCTGTAATGTTTTCTTCTATCTAGGTGTGACAACAACGGAGTAGAAAGCATTGTTTCTTACTGTACAATTCGCCTTCAAAATGAATTGATTAGTTTAGCTCTATACTTAGTAATACCAGTGGGTTCTAGGGTTCACTGAGATTCAGGGATGCTGGGAAGGTAAAACCTTGGACTTAGGGGACAGCTTCTAGCTGCTGGAACTACAATCACCACCTATTGGTAAAAGTTAGGTACCAAAGAGGAGGTTTTCCCTTCTAGTCCTACTCACCAGCCAGCAGCCCAGTACAATACTCAATAGGTAATGATGGGAAGGTAAATACCACAGTGAGAACTGGCCTCTGTGTTTGTATTTGATGGATCCCACTAGCAGTTATGTTTACCTAGAAATTCATCAGGTATTTTTGATTTTATCTAAATTAATAACAGTAATCAAAACCCAACTCTATTGTATTGCTTATAAATATGCTGTAAATTGATAAATATAAAACTAAAAAAAAAAACAGCTCTACAGGAAGAGAGTACTTTTCTTGAAGGCACTTAGCAATTCTCCCCCATATAAGAAAATGTGAACAAGTGGGCTGTAATAAATCCAGAGTCAATACTGTCTCCTTAATTGCAATACCCTAATCTCAGGTTCAATAATATTGCACTTCTATCTGCTAGATGACTGATGCACCATCATACTCTGCTATTTAGCACAGTTGTACCTGTTCTTTGAATTAAAGAAATAGAAAATTAGACTGTGGTGTTCTTACACTCAAAAGTTGACTCATTTAACCTACAAGATATAACAGAATGACAGATTGTTATTATTGCAAGCACAATACCTTCCCTGCCCATGACATGCACCCTCCATACAAACATTCCAAAAATAAACAATCCCATAATGCACGACAGGCAAATTGCTGCAAAATGCTTTAACACATTTTGCAGTATGCCTTTCATCTCATGTTAAGTGCATTAGCACTTAATGTAGTTTAGCAAAAGGCCCCCTAAAATTAAAGGCATGAATTGCAGGTATAAATTTGAGCTCCAGAAATTTAAGGTGCCTAAAGTTAGAAAGATTTTCTGTTGACAATCTTACTCTATGTAGAGTCTGAAAATTTTGCAAATCCAGTTTAGGAACCCAGCAATTATGCCTGGATTCTGTATAGGCCGCCCATAGTTTGGGCATGGATCACAGATCTGCGTGCACACCAATTAGCCAATTAGGTGATAACAATCCATTATTGGAGTTAAACACTTAATTGGCAGTAATTAGAAGTAATGCATGAATCTGCCCTATGCCCTGTTCTAAATATCATAGTGTGGAACGCCAAATGGGGCGTGGCCGTGGAAGGGGCATGGGTAGGTCAGGGACATTCCCAGAAATTAGGCACAATGTTATAGAATAACCTGCATTTGCACGCTTAACTGCCATCAGTTGTGTGCGAGTATTTACAGCAACCCTCGGCAGGTATAAATGCTCATGCCTAAAGTTAGGCGTGAGATGCACACTAAGTAATATTCTGTAAAGTTCGTTCTCTGCAGAGCATCCTTTACAAAATAGATCATCCCTGCATCTAGCTTTGGGCATCATTTGTTGAATTCCCCCTTAGCTAGTATAACCTGGTAGGCAGGTCATTTGTTCTGGTTATAATTTACTAGCTGGCCACTGGATTTCTGCCTTCCAGATTACTTCAAACACATTCACAACTAGTGATTGGCTTCCATGTTCCATCTCCACATTTGGGGGCTCATTTTCAAAGCATTTTGTAAGTCTAAGTGATTTGAAAATACACCTCTTGGTCTTCTAGTCCATATCATGCATAATACAGGGCAAGGTAGTGAAAAATGCAAAATTCTGTGCAGCAGCAATCATGCTGTTGTTTATTGCTTACTATAAGAAAACAAACCATTTATTTTAGACTGTTACAAAAATGCATGTTCCCCAATGCACAAGGCCGACAGGGGGGTGGGGGGCAAAATTTTCTGGGCCCGGCCCAGCGCCGACAAACTTCTTCTTGATGCCTGCTTCCGGGTTTGTCCTCCCCTGCTCCTGCGTGCTGCCCAGGACCCGAATTATTGCAATCATCCAGGTCCTGACTCCCGGCACTGACAGGAGCAGGAGATGCCAGACCGTGGGAGCAGGCACACAGGAAGTGGCTTGCCGGCGCTGGGCTTGAAACAGGGCCCCCCCCCCCTTGGAGGCAAAGACAGAAAGGTAAGGGGGTGAGAGAGGCGGTGCGAGGGCAGTCCAGTTCTGCCCCAGGCCCAGCTATGTCTCTCGGCGGCCCTGCCAATGCACAGGGAACATATCTTGGCACAACGTTATTGCCAAGTAAAAACACTGTACTGCCTATGACTTCTACCATTTTTGGCAAACTTCAAAAATTTTGTTGCCCTGTATTTTCAACCTTTTGGGGCAATTCTGTAAACCGGCACCTAGAGATACATGCCATTTACCATGTCAAAGGCACTGTTAATTGACAGGCGCCTATATGCACTAGGTGCTATTCTATAAGATAGCATCTAAATGCCATAGCACCTAACTGTGGGGGGGGGGGGGGGGGGGGGGGGAGGGGAGGGGAGTACATGTGGGTGGAGCATGGATGGACCAAGGCACGTCTTCAAGTTATTTATATAGGACTAGAGTCTATATATGGAGCCTAAAAAATTGGCGCTGAAAAAAACATGCTTAGGCATATTCTATAAATAATAAGCCTAAATTTTGGTGTGGTTTATTGAATATGCCTGGCGCCTGTCCACGCAACTAAATTTAGTCATAGGCAGTGTAAATATCGATGTTTAAATTAGGCGCGGACCTGGTATATTCTATAACAATGTGCACAGATTTTAGAAACACCCACAATCCACCCATTCCACGCCCCCTTTTCAGCTATGACCCTTAGAATTTATGCACATCACATTACAGAATACATATAAAGCCATGTTTACTAAGATGCGCTAGCATTTTTAGTGCATGCTAATTTTTAGTGCATATTAATGCTAGAGACACCCAAATATTCCTATGGGTGTCTCTAGTGTTAGCGCACACTAATTTTTAGTGCACGCTAAAAACATTAGCGCACCTACAGCGTGGCTTAGTAAACAGGGCCCTTAGACACTTGTGTGCATAAATTCTAATTAATGCCAATTAATTGCCAGTTTGGCAGTGATTGGCTTGTTAACTAATTAAGTTGCGCATGTAACTCCACAATATGAACTGATTTGCATGTGCAATTTAAGCTGCACTATATAGAATCCGGGGGATAGTTTACAGAAAACTATAAATGAAGCATGCCACTTGGTGCCAGGGCTGTAGCAAGCACGAGGCACAATGGAAGCTGGGGTGCAAACATCACTCCCCTTCTATTGGCTTTCCTTGCAAAGTGGGTGGGGTGGAGGCACATCAGCAGCATTTGGGGGTGTGTTGCACAGGGTGTGTGCCAGGCTTGCTACACTCTTGCTTGGTGCCCTTAGGTGCACCAACGTATGACATGGCACGAGAGAGCTGCCTAAACATGGGTGTGTCAACGGTAACACACACTAGGATTTTATAACAGAAGCTTGGTGCCAAGTTGCACTTATAGAATTGACACTATGCTCAAGGCATTGGGGTGCCTAAATTGAGGTGTCAATTTACAGACTTGCTTTATTTGTGTTGAATATAGGCCTTTACTTTAGTGAAGAACATTTCTAAGTCATGCCTGCCCTACATACAGAATCCCAATGTACATTATGATCTCCAGAACATACATACAGTCACCATCTTGGGCAACTGGCCTGCTAGTAACTTTCCTTGCATGATAAACCCTGAAAAGAGGGGTCAAGAATGCAGCTGAAGTCCAGTAACTGGGTGCACAAAGTGGTGACCCAGACCAAATATTTGCAGTCCTTTGGTTTTAAAGTCATACCACTCTTCCATTCTAGTAATATTTCTCTGCACTCTTTTCAAACCTTCACACACTATTTTGCAACTCTCAAGTTTTCATCACAAAAGATCTGTGAGGCATCAAGTCTCACAATTATCATCACTTACAGTTATCAGGATTGTAAAGGAAAAAGTCTACAAGGCACAGAGATTAAAGGGTTAAAACATTTCCATGCAATTATTAAACATTAAACTACAACAGGGAGTTTTCGACTTGTTGACTTTGAGTATGTAACATAATTCAGTTACACTGATTACTTTAAATTCACCTTGGCACCAGCTTATGCCCATTTTAATCCTGTTGAATTCACCCAGATTGTATTCATTTTCCTATGTCAGAAAACTGCTGGTGTCCCAACCAATGGCTTTGACATCAGGAGTTATATCATGATTAAAAAAAATGTCAACTGACTGAGACTGGCATGACTTTGGACAAGGAGCAACCAATTACATTTCAACACAAATTAAGATGGTTCTTGTTTCAAAATTTGGCAATAAATACTTTTGGTAAAAATCCACTTTTCTACAGAAGTGGTCAATATGTGCAAAACCAACCTGTCAGTTTATAATTTACATAACTAGAAACCATCATAATATATATATTTTTAAACGAATGTTGCATGCCAGTTTATACGAAATTATTTTGAAAGCAATTTTAAAACATGAAATTCCTCTTTTATTCTATGTTCCACAAAACTTTTGCTTTGTGATCTGTGAGTCCTTTTTGGGCAGGGAATTATCAGGAAGAGCTTACTGCTGTCTTGTCTGACCACTGAAATACAGAATGCCTGACACCAAGAAGCCCTAGAAAACATTTGAAGAATAAAAAGTGGATGCTCCCACCCTTCCTCTTTACTACAAAAAGAGAATATTTCTGTCATAGATCTCTGATTTGGTTGAAATGCTTTGTATTGGAACCTGGCGTATAGTTGATTGCTACATGGACATTCATTGCTGGCCTCAGTAAAGTCATGAAAGGTTTTATAGCATTCATTTCCCAGCTCACCTTGTATAACTTTCAGTGAGAGGTAGAGAGAAAAAGAACAGAGAAAAAAAATCATATACCTGTTGGCAGAAAGATGTAGATAAACAGAATGAAACAATGAAGCTCACAGCAACATTTAGTGAAAATCTGTGACCTGTGGTTCTGTTTGTTAGCGTCTCTTTAAAAACATAACACATTTCAAAGACCCTTATTTCAAAATATCTCTCTTTACCATGATTATGATGCCTTTCTACAAAAAGCTTCTGTTTGAAGGTTATTTACTTCCGGGATGGGACAACAAGGCACAACTAACCGCATTTCTCCTAAATCTAGACTTGAGATTTTACGGAACAGGAAAAAAAACCTGCCCACATGGACTCCCCTTTTTAGCTACAATTTCTACACACATTATACATGAACAGCTCAGCACAAGAGAAAACAAAAATACAACAAAAATATTCAGAAAGTGGCTTTCAAAATAAGATTATAAATAGTAAAACGGACTAGTCTTTATGTCGGGGATTGGGGAGAATTTCATTCCTTCAGCATCCCCATTATTCACAGTAAACTTTGTGTACTTTCGGTCTAGTGAATAATAATAAAAATACACACTTGGGCCTATTTCTGAAAACATCCCCCAGCACTTCATTTCATTTTTACCAGACTAGGACCTAGAAACCGTGTAAACAAATCATCAACAGAAACCACGGCAGTGATTCCATTGTTAACACTATTGGTAACCCTTTCCAAAGACTGTAATACTATAATAGGTATTTTATGTTGTACAAAGAGTGTTACATTCTAGTAATTGTAAGGGATATTATTAGTTGATAGACAGGTAACATTGGCAAGATTTGAGATTCTATTGCTGCTGTCACTGGCACACTGCCCAGGAATCTTACAAGGCTTGGGGGGCAGAGGCAGAGTGTTGATGGAAGGAGATCATTCCTGCATCAGTTTATTGCACACGACGGCAGTAGTAGCCCAAGACTTTGCACTTTTCACACAGGTGCTGAGGATGCTCCTTGCTCTGGTCAGAAACATCCAGGCCATCAGGTTTTTCCAGGGGTCTCTATGGGAATAACAAGCAGAGGAAATCCCTGTTATTAACCATTTTTAATTTCACAATTGCTTTGTTGGAGGTATGGAGATTTATGTTACCTTATTGTTTTTATTTTCATGGGTGAACCATTTTGAAGGATTATTTTTCACACATATTTTATAATAAAATAAATAAATGCTCAGCATCACACGGTGCTCCTGGTTTCTTTTTGCCAGATAGGCGACAAAATACAGGTGCTCAAATGACTTACCTGAAATTATAAGAATTTTACCTCGCAGTGCCCTACTGACAAATCAAATATTGAAGACTGCCAGAGTAATGCTTGCCAGTGATAACTACAATTTTATCTTTTTGCACTACTACTAAAATAAACATACTAGGATAGATACTGAGAAGGGTTTAAGCAGGGAGGAGAAATTGAATATCCCTTCTGACTGGTGTGGCTTTATGTGGTTAGTGCCAGGACAGTCCTTGGGTGGAGTTGGGGAGAAGCCAGTATCCTGTTTCCAACAGTGGCCAATCCAGGTCACAAGTACCTGGCAGAAACCCAGTTAGTAGCAACATTTCATGCTACCAATCCCAAAGCAAATGTTGGCTTCCCCCATGTCCATATCAATAACATACTATGGACCTTTCCTCCAGGAATTGTCCAAATCATTTTTAAACCCAGATACGCTAATCGCTGTTACCACATCTTCCAGCAATGAGTTCTAGAACTTAACTATTATTTGAGTGAAAAAATATTTCCTCCTATTATTTTAAAAGTATTTCCACATAATGCCATTGAGTGTCTGTCCCCTAGTCTTTATACTTTTTGAAAGCGCAAACAATTGATTCACTTTTACCCGTTCTACATCACTCAGGATTTTATAGACTTCAATCATACCCCCCCTTGCTTATAGCAGTCTTTATACACAGAAATATTACAACCTTACTGGAAAACTAGGGGTTCATGACCCTAAAATAATTCTGATGAATGAAAAGGTCATAATCACCTGGGACATTCCCATTCCAACCAATAAAAACTTGATGCAAAAGAAAAAAGACATAGTAACAAAGGAGAATGGCACTGATAATAGAGGTTTCAGTGCCATGTGATTATTCTGTGATTGAGAGGAGAGAGAAAAGATCCTAAAGTACCAAAAACTACAGTCAGAGACCACGAAAATGAGCCAGAAAGATATAGAAATATTTCCCATCATATTGGATTCCACAGACCTGATTAAAAACAACTTTAAAGAACACCTGGCTATGTTCCTATATATATTACATCTTTTTTTTTAATTTTTAACAAGAATCTTTATTGAGTGAAACCACAAATTACAACTCAAAACTTTACAGACATTTATCATACAGGTTCCTCTCATAATAATTTGCATAGTACATAAAGACTCCTAATGCAATTTTCATAAAAAGCAATAACATTTCTTGTAACATTTAAACCTTTTATATATCCCCATTGCCCCCAAAGAACTCCACCCCCCTCCCCCCTCTTCTCCATGTCTCATCCCTAAAGAAGATTCCAAGATCCATGTCTACGTTAACGATTTGGTCACTGGTGCCCAAATCTGTTCCCATTTTGCTAGGGTTTTATTCTCCTTAGCCATTAATTTTTCCATACTACTTATGTACCACACCAAATTGCACCATCTCCGTATTGAAAGACATCCATTCTATTTCCACATCCGTGCTATCAGCAATCGAGCTGCATTGAAGCAGTGTTTTGCCAGCTGGCTCCCTTGATTAGTGAGCCCCCTGATCGGTTTATTAAATAAAAACACTGCCGGATCCCATGGTATGGTACCCTCCACCCATCCATGCAACCTGCCTCGTACTGATTTCCAAAAGGCTTGTACTTTTCTACAGGACCACCAAATGTGTCCCATTGTGCCAATCTGCCCACATCCTCTCCAGCATAATTTCGATGTCCCAGGATACATATGACGTAACCTCGCCGGAGTGAGGTACCACCGATATATTACTTTTGTACAATTTTCTTGGATATTGACTGCTCGAGAGCTGTGGACTGAGGCTCGCTCCATCTGTTGCCACACTTCAGGGGTATATGTCACTCCCAATTCGCTTTCCCACTTATCCCGGTGTCTACAACTAACCCCCAGGGAGTCCCTCAAATGTCTGTATAACTTGGAGATCAGTCCCTTGGACTCTTCAGTTTCTACACATAGTTGCTCTAAAAATGTAACTTCCCCACTTAGCTTGCGCTTCAAACCTGCTGTCTGAAGGAAATGAATGATCTGATTATATGCATATTGATCTTGCTGAGGTAAGTCATATTCACTAGCCAACTCCCCAAATGTAATGAAGCGCTCATCTTTCATTAACTGCCCCCACCATATCAATCTATTTTTCCGCCATTTAATAAAAGGAGACAATGTGCATCCAGGAGGGAATGCTGCATTATAGGCTATGGGTGTTAGGCGTGATTCATAGAATCCTTTCATTCTCTCTAATTTGTCCCAACAAGAAAAGGTGTACTGAATGATCGGATTTAAGGGTTGAGGTAAACACCGATATCTAGGCGTCAGCCACAATATTTGTCCCAACCTTAGTGGGTTCTGTATCATATACTGCTCTATCCTAATCTAAAGCTTATGGTCTGACTCATGGAACCACTCGATCGCAGCTTTCGCTTGGGCAGCTCTGTGATATAACCCCAAGTGTGGTACCCCTAATCCACCCTTACTTTTCCTAGCTGCATATAAAAGGGACCTAGGGAGACGAGCCCTACGACCCTGCCATATAAAGTGCTCTATTCTGGTTTGAAGCAAGTGAAGCATATGGTTATTAATTGGAAGTGGTATAGACTGAAATAGATAAAGCAGACGTGGGAGAATATTCATCTTCACAGTTGCCACTCTCCCAAACCACGAGAGATGTAATGGGTCCCATCTATCTAAATCTCTCCTAATTTCCTTAATTAAGGGCAAATAATTGGCTGCACTCATGTCATTCAATTTACAGGTAAGTACCACCCCCAAATACCGCAATCCCTGCTTGACCCAGGTCAGCGGGTAAGTCTGACAGCAGGTCTGATAGTCTCTTTCCTCCATTTCCACTGCCATGGCCTCAGTCTTTGCATAGTTAATTTTAAAGCCTGATACTTGGCTATATGACTCAATCTCAGCAAATACTGCTGGTAGAGATGTTAAGGGAGAGGTTAAGGTCAACAGAATGTCATCTGCAAAGAGAGCAATTTTTGACTCCCACCTCCCCACCTTCAATCCTTGGACTGCAGGATTGGATCTTATATTATGAGCTAAAGGTTCCAGTACAAGAGCAAATAATAAGGGGGAAAGAGGGCAACCCTGACGAGTTCCTCGAGATAACTCAAAAAAGGGGGAAGAGTTACCATTAATCTTGACGCATGCCCTAGGTGCAGTGTATAATTCTTGTATTAACCCTCTAAACATAGGTCCAAACCCAAACTTTTGTAAGACCGAATGCAAAAAAGACCAGTGCACCCGGTCAAAGGCCTTCTCCGCGTCTATACTTAGCAAACAGCATGAGGACTTTTGTTGTTGCGCCAAGTATATGACATCCATCGTCCTCCTAATATTATCAGAGGCTTGTCTGCCCATTATAAAGCCTACCTGATCAGAGTGTATTAGAGTTGGTAAAATATCTACTAACCTAGTGGCCATTACTTTAGCTAGGATTCGTACATCCACATTTAATATAGAAATCGGACGGTATGAAGCACATTCAGTTACCTCCTTATTGGGTTTGGGAATAACTGCTATCCATGCATCCTTCATGGTTGGAGGCAAATTCCCTCCTTCCCTAACAAAATTCAAAACCTCTGTCAATATAGGTGCGAGATATGGAGCAAATGTTTTGTAATATTCTCCAGTATATCCATCCACCCCCGGAGATTTGCCTGTCTTCAGAGTCTTGATAGCTTTAAGTACCTCCTTAACCTCTATCGGAGCCTCCAATTTGCTCCAATGCTCCGGGAGCAGAGCTGGAAGATTTATTTCCTCTAGGTATGCCTGGATAGCAGTAGTTTGTATAGAGGGATCTTTAGTATATAATTCAGCATAAAATTCCCTAAATCGCTCCCCGATAGCCTGAGATGTGGAAAGAGTCGTGCCCCTTTTATCTTTAACCCGGAATATGTTTCTGTCCATCCTAAGTTTACGTAAATGAAGTGCCAGTTGACGATTAATTTTATTTCTTCCATTGTATGCATGGAGACGGAGTTTCTCATTAATAAAATCAAGGTCTCTAAGGAGCAGCTTGTCTAATTGGAGCCTCGCTTCCTGAAGAGATCTATATATCCTAGATGAGCCTGTTTGCTTATGGATAATCTCAAACTCCTCAATCTTGCCCCTCCAGTACCGCTTCAGCGATTCCCGATGTCGCTTAAGGTGACCCGCCACTGTCATAAAGTGGCCACGTGATACCGCTTTCAAAGCATCCCAGACAACAGCAATAGAAGGGCCTGAATCCAGATTAAAGTTTAAATATTCTTTAAGCAGTTTCACATAATCTGCACAGATGTGTTCATTTTTTAGCATAGTGTTATTAAAGGTCCACCTTTTCTGTCCATCTGCTATCCCAGAGAAGGACAGTAGTACCTCACAAGGAGCATGATCTGAAATAGTGATATTTCCAATTTGTGTGTCTTTCACTTGTCCCCCCAGTAGTTTATCTAGGAAGAGAAAATCTATACGGGAGTATGTGGCATGTACTGAGGAGTAGAATGAGTAATCCCTGTCCAGGGGGTGTCCATCCCTCCATGTATCAAAGAGACTCATCTCTTCCACCCATGTAGCCATCTGACCCGCCAGTGTTCTATCCACTCGGGAGACAGATCCCGATCGATCTAAGTTCGGGTCCATGGTAACATTAAAATCACCTCCCAATATGAGTTGGCCTCCTACTATAGGTCTAATATTTCTCTTTAATGTTTTTAAAAAGGAGGTTTGGCTTGCATTTGGCCCATATATGGATCCCCAAGTATATTCCTTAGATTCCAATGTTCCCCGAATGAGAAGATATCTCCCTGCTGGGTCTCTCTTAATTTGCTGAACTTGTATGGGTATACTATCATGAAAGAGTATAGCCACTCCTCGCTTCTTACTATTTGCAATATCAGAGGCAAAGTAAATTTTTGAATATGAGGCAGGGTGAAACAAATGTTCATGCGCTCGTTTCAAATGTGTTTCTTGTAACATTACCACCTGTGGATGCAATCTGGCTAACTCTTGGTATATCAACTGTCTCTTTCTCGGAGAATTCAAACCCTTAACATTCCAGGTAATTATTTTTAAATCTGATAACATTTAACTCCTTTAAGTAGAGACAGCATATACCAGCATATACCAGCACCTATAATAGAATCTTTCCCTCTTATCGACATAGAAGAAGAATAACTCCCCCCACCCACCTTCCCCTTCCCCTACCCCAACAATGTATTCCATGTGGGAAATGCAGAAAACAGAAAAAAGAAAACTTCCCACACTTACCCACATTAAACTCCCAACAAGGTCAACAGCCTCTCTCCCAGCCCGATTCCCTGACTTCCCTTCATCCCTAAAATACGACCCTCCAATTCAATACAAGTGCATCTTCCCTTTCACTTCTCTGGGTGCACTCTTATCATGAATAACAAAACCTTAGTATTGTCCCAGATCATGTCACAGATCGTGTTGTCGTCTTTCGCGGTTTCTTTGCTTTATTGAAGACTTGTTTCCATTGATGAACTTTATCCCGCGCCTTGTTGGCCGCTGTTGTCTCCTCAGCTTCCATCTCCATTAGGCCTGCCAGTTGAAGAAGTTGTTTCGCATCTGCTACAGTGCGTGCTCGGTGTGATTTGCCTGCTATAACAAAGCAAAGGGCAAATGGGAAGGCCCATCGATATTTAATGTTATGTTTGTTCAAAGTGCCCAGTATTGGTTTCATCTCTCTGCGCCATTGCAACGTATTTGCTGATAGATCTTGATATACTGTTATCAAAGTATCATTGTACATCAGTTCTTTCTGCTGGCGTGCCAAGGCAAGTAATTGCTCTTTTTCAGAGAATTTCCAAAACCGAACAATAATGTCTCTTGGTCTGTTAGTTTGCGGTTTACCCAGTGCTCTGTGGGCCCTCTCAACCTCTGGTAAAGGCGTCTCTGGTTGTGCCGCTAGGAGTTGTCCACATACCTCTTGTACAATTTTCAGGACCTCTTCCTGGGTCTCTCCTTCTGGTACCCCGCGAAATCGCAAATTTTTACGTCTACTGCGATTTTCAATGTCGTCTAGCTTATATTGTAATTCAGACATCTGCGTTGTAATTCCTTCCTCACGCTGATGCATTTGTTGTACTACTTCCACGTGTTCATCCATCCGCACTTCTAAATCTTCAATACGGGTACCTACTTCTTTAAGTTCACCTCTTAAATTATCAATGCGCTCTACTATGTCCGCTTTCATATGAGCTAAGTCCTTTCTTAAATCCATTAGCAAACGAGCAGAATGTGACTTCCTCACACTGCCTGTGTCTTCTTCCGATCTTTCCGACTCAAAATCTGAGGCCTCCTCGAGGTGTGGTGAGACATGGCGCGAGGGTGTTTTAGATGTACGCTGGCTACTGCGCATCGCGCTTTTCGCCTCTAAATTCTTTAATTTTTGCGTCATGCTCCCTTCCTACCTTTCGGTCGAGGTTCTATCAGCGGGAAAGAGTCAAAATACTTCGTATTTACTGCTAAAGTTCGCTATTTTAGCTGGATTGTTCGGGAGCTACAAAATCAGGCTTCCATCGAGGACAGTGACGTCACCGGAAGTCCCTATATATTGCATCTTTTGAACTCCAGAAGGAAGCTCTCTTTGGTAAGATACAAGTACTATGGTTAGTGTTAGCAGTAAATTTGGGAGACTGACATCATACTCCACATTGCTTACGAGTGAGTTTCATTTGGAGATATTTCCTGGTAACAGAAAACACAACTTCTTTGGGTTTCTTGCTGTGGAGTCCCGTTCTACCCTCATTTTTCTACCAGTTAGCCCACAGAATGATAATTTCACAGGAAGGATGAATTAATCACTCAGCAGAGCTTCTTCATCCTACAGTCCGCTGTACACTTTCCTGCTTACTGCATTTCACGTTTTCCCCTAAAACTAAGAAATGCCCCCTGGCATGGACTGGGGGCACCATAACATAGCCAAGCTGTGCATTGACAGGGAAGAAAGGTGGGAAAGAGGGTTGGGGAGGGCTGGTAAGGAACAAGAAGGGTTAACTGGGTTACAAAATAATAGTAACAAAAGATCAGGGAGGGGGCAGGAGTCACATGACAGAGATAGGAGAGGAGAGAAGCTGATTGGTGCCCAGGACTAAGAGCAAGCTCCAATCAGCAAGCGTGTGAGTTGGTGTTAACAGAGGGTGTTTGGGCAGGAAGAATTGTGTCAGTGGAAGCCTGGGTGAGAGGAGGGTGTTACCCACCCACCTGAGTATAGGGTGGTAGGAAGTACAGTTAGTCATGTGGTGGATTATGGTGGTGAGAGCAGGGGTGGTGGTGGTGGAGTAATTGTCACAGCTGCGAGGTCAATGCCAATAATTGTGGCAACTCCACCCAAGGACTGTCCTGCCAACTGATGGGGATGAAATGGGATAGGGCTTAAGGAAATGGTTCATGTCCGAGGGTTGGGGGGAACAAAAGCCAGGGTCTTGTGTCACCACTGATCCTGATAAGGACTGTGAATATCATTAGTCAAATGTTCACTGTTAATTCGAACTATAATGTCTTCAAGTTTATTAAAATTTGATACACCACATAATAAAGTACTAGGCAGATTACAATAATATAATATCAATTAAAACAGAAATTAGAAAAAACCCCACAATTTTCAATGGAAAGAAATAATAGCATAAAGGTAATAAAATTTGTAAATACACTATACACCATGCAGCAGACTTCAAAGGCCTCCGAGGACACCCCCCAGAACAGCACAAACTTACAGGAGACAATTATCAAAGCCCAAAGGCAGCAATAAACAAAATAGCTTTCAGATGGCTTTTAAAAGATGACAAATTTGACTCCTGATGAACTGACAATGGCAATGAATTCCATAACTTAGGTCCAGAACCTGCAAACAATCTGTACCTAATGAATTGCAATGATATCTCCCAGACAGATGGAACAGCCAAGTTCTGCGAAGAGGACTGAAGCGAACATGTGGGTTATAAGAAACCAACAAATCCAGAAGAAACCAAGGGCGCTGCACTATTTAGACCCTGTATATCAAATACAGGATCTTGAAAGAGATCCGAGAATTGAAAGAGATTTGAGAATTGATGGGGAGCCAATATTCTTCATACCTCTTGGAACCAGTCAGCAACTTTACGGCTACATTTTGAACTATCTGAAAGCACTGAAGATCAGAATGGCGCAAGCCATTATATAAAGCACTGCAATAGTTGAGCTGACTGATCACAAGGTAATGAATCAAAACCCGAAGAGCTGATGGGAAAACGAGACCACAAACTGAATATATCATGCGAAGTTTATAAATGCTAAACTGTACCACTTGGGAAATCTGAGATCTAAAATTCAGATTTTGATCCAACAAGACACCCAAAACTTTCACCATTGGGTGAAAAGGTATAGCACTCCCCACAATCATCAATGAAGATGACAACGTGGGAACTCCAAGCTAGCAAAAAGAACCCCCAAAGATTTCTCTGGGTTTAACTTCAGTTCCTGTGATGTAAACCAGGCAGCAAGAAGATCCAACTTACGAGAAAAAGAATCTATATCTAATAGAGAAGTATGATCAATGGGATACACATTTGTATGTCATCTGCATAGACATACATTGTAAGATAAAGATATTAAACAAAACAATCCCTGACGGAAGCAAGTACACAGAGGATCTTGACAGCTTCACCAATAGTTATTAGAATGATTTTTAAAGCAGATATCAAACCAGGCCAATACTGTATCTCTAAGGCCAATATTTACCAATTGGCAAAGCAAAAGATCACGAGCAATGGTGTCAAAGGCTGAGAACAGGTTCAATAAAACAATTGCTGCAAGAGAAATGATGTCAGCCCAACTAAAGCTGTCTCTGTACTATATCCCTTTCTAAATACAGTTTAGTTAGTTGATATGTATATGCATATAAAGAATAAAATTGAAATTATAATAGTTGATGTTATTATGAAATCCAAGTGTATTCTATAAAACGCATGTAACTTATTTGGCTTAACACTTGGCTTAACAAGCCAATTAGTGTTGATAATAGCACTTAATTAGCAATAATGAACACTAACTGGCAATAAGAATTTACACGCAGAACTCGCTAAACGTATTCTGTAACGCAGAGCGCCTAAATTCTAATGCATGCAGCCAAAAAGAGGTGGGGAAATGGGTGTTTCGTGGGTGTTCCAAAATTTACTTGCAATGTTATGGAATATGCCCTCTGCACCTAAATCTACACGCCAGTATTTATGCCATGTTTCCCTTGGTGCAAAAGGATGTGCATATTTTTAAGCGCTGTGATATCAACTAAGTGTATTCTATATACCGTGCCTATATCGAGGTGCCGCTTATAGAATACGCTTAGGCGGAAATTTATTCTGCACGGAATTTTCAGGCACCATATATATAATTTGGCCCTAAATATCTAAGGTACTTTTATAGTTAAAGCTAGGACTAAAGACAATTTTCTGAATACCCCAAATGCTGCACATAAGACTTAGCTGCTATGCAACCTAGTTTTAGGAATCCCATGTGATATTCATAGTTCCTGAAATCAGTGCTGTAGGTCCCATAATGCACCAGGATAGTATTGTCAGAAGTCCAGAACTGTCCAACAATATCCCTCCTGGCTAATGTGGCAGATACTATGCATAGTATCTGCCACATTAGCCAGGAGGGAAATTGTTGGACAGTTCTGGACTTCTGACAACACTATCCTGGTGCACTATGAGACCTACAGCACTTGACATAATGCTTAGCTTTTATATGGCTGCTGCATTCTGATTAAAAGAAAACGTTGAGTACATCAATTGTTGTGTTTATTGATATAAGCCAGCTTTGTATACAGGGCCTTGGGAATCATTTTTCCTGGAAATGAAGCAAAGGACACTGGGAATTCCTGTGCAGGCCAACAGCTTCTTGGACTGTTGTCAGAAATAATACATCTCGATGATTCACTTTCACTGGAACTGTGATCAGCTCTTAGCCTGTGAGCTGTTTGACTGTAAAAAAAAATGTTACTGTTACTAGTATTAGTTAAGATGTGCAAAGCTCTTTTATGAATTCAGGAAACCAGGTTAGTAAGAACCAGCTGGAAGGTATGCAGTGCTATTTGACTGGTATGTATATATATATATATATATATATAAATAAAATTGCAGTGGAGCAAGACATAAGGGCCTCTAATGTTTTGTTTTTTCATTCTATGAATAAGATTCAATAAAAATGATTTGTGTTTCCCCCCCCCCCCCCCCCCCCAGTCCCAAATTCATTTTTTGGAAATTTGGAAAAATGAGAAGGAACGACTGTGGCTGTTGTCTGCTGGGAATAGAATTAAAACTTCTCATAGATGTCAAGGTCTTTTTAAAGAGCCATCTTTCATCACTTTTTACCTTAAACAAACATTAGCAGAGATGTGGCACATACTAGTGTTATAAAGGTATGTGGAGTGAAAGCAGAGGTGGTGCTACAGTATCCAACCTGTCCTCAAAGTGGAGAAAAGGACCTATGATATGTGGGATGAGGTGGGAGCCTGTGAGTGAAGGTGGTTCATATGTGCCAAACATCTTTGCATAGACAAGTTAATTGTAGGAGCTGCATGCATGCACCAGACATCTAAACATGTGATGTTAGTTTTATCACTGAGGGAAAAGGCAGCATTGACACTGATAGCCCCCCGAGGGAAGGCAGTTCCAGTTCATTTTTTAATCACTTTTGGACTTTTATCCCTTTTCATAAGAACATAAGAATAGCCATACAGAGTCAGACCAATGGTCCATCTAGCCCAATATCCTGCTTCCAGCAGTGGCCAAGCCAGGCCACATGTACCTGGCAGAGACCCAATTATTAGCACCATTCCATGCTACCAATCCCAGGGCAAGCAGTGGCTTCCCCCATGCCTATCTCAATAACAGACTATGGACTTTTCCCCCAGGAATTTGTCCAAACCTTTTTAAAACTCAGATACGCTAATCACCATTACCACATCCTCTGGCAACGAGTTCCAGAGCTCAATTATTCTTTGAGTGAAAAAATATTTCCTGCTATTTGTTTTAAAATTATCCCCATGCAATTTCATTGAGTGTCCCCTGGTCTTTATATTTTTTGAATGAAAAATCGATTTACCTTCACCCATTTCACACCACTCAGAATTTTGTAGATCTCAATCATATCCCCCTTCTGCTGTCTCTTTTCCAAGCTGAAGAGCCATAACTAGAGGTCTCTGCTGCTTTCCTCATATGGGAGCAGTTCCATCCCCTCTATCATTTTGGTCGCTCTTCTTTGAACCTTTTCCAATTCTGCTATATCCTTTTTGAGATACGGCAACCAGAATTGAGCACAATACTCAACGTGAGGTCGCACCATGGAGCGATATAAAGGCATTATAATATTTTTGGTCTTATTGTGCATCCCTCTCCTAATAATTCCTAGCATCCTGTTTGCTTTTTTGGCTGCTGCCACACACTGGGCAGAAGATTTCAGTTCATTCTCTACAATGACACCTAGTTCTTTTCCTTGCGTGCTGACTCCTAAAGTGGACCCTAGCATCAAATAACTATGAATTGGATTATTCTTCCCAATATGCAATCACTTTGCATTTGTCTATGCCATTTGGATGCCCAGTCTTCCAGTTTCCTAATGTGCTCTGAAACCTGTGCTCATACATTTAGCCACTGAGTGGAGGGTAGTTTTCACAGGTAACTAATTAGGGCCTTCTTTTACAAAACCACGCCTTCGATTCTCGGTGCAGCAAATAAGAGGAAACCTATTCAATTCCTATGGGTTTCCTCTCATTTGCTGCACGGGAATCTCTAGCACGGCTTTGTAAAAGAAGCCCTTAGTGACCTAGAGAAATTCCTTTGAAAACTGTCTCAAATTTCCTCCTCTCTGTCTATATCATTTAATGCTGCTTTATTCGATTGCAAAGCAACATGACACTGAAATCCTTCTTGCTTTGTACACTAGTCACATCATTTTGAAAAAAAACAACAACCCCTCACTCTTTGGGGTTGTCCGCCTTTGTCAACTCTGTGAATCAATTTCCTTCTGTGGTATAAACTTCATTCCATCTTGTAGGGCTGTGAGGGATGTTTTGAAATGTTTTGAAAATAACAATATAAACTGTGGTGAATTACATAACTCTTTATGTGGTTTGATATACATTTGAATACATGGCTGCAGAAATTTGTCCATAGTGAAAGCTATTTACCACAGATTTTTCCAAAGATAAATATTTTGTACATGGGCTGATTTAAAACACATGTGGTAAGGCTTATCATATGTTAGTATAATGGCTCCTAGAAATTTATTTTATTTTTTTTTGTATGCAGCCTCTTTTTTGGTACTTTTTATGGATTAGGGCCTTGCTCAAGTTTCACGGGCTGTTTGCAAAATTTGGTATGAATTCTCTGATGGAGGGAAGAAGGAATTCTTCAGTTCAGGGCTCAAGGTAGACTACTGCCAGTCCAAGGAGTCACCAGACCAAACAATGATATTTTAAAACAGAAGTCTTTACCAAGTAAAAGTTTCTTTAAACAGCACACATGATAAAAGACAAAGTGGCTGCTTCTCATAAAACATGTGTAACAACACAACAGGGATTGCATTCTCTCTTTCATATACTTCTCAGGCATCCTCCTTCAGTTCTTTTGGACACTGGGTACCTCTGGACTTCTACTGGACTCCCTGGCTCCCAAAGACCATTTTGGTTTATACACAAACCCCAAACATATGTAGAGACCTGTAAGAGTCTCCTTTAGGTAGACAGCATAGACCTCAAGTGGCTCTACTAAGATATTGTACTTTCACTTGTTAATACTCCATTGTGTCCAGCAGAAAAGTAATGATCTGTTGACCAGTGAGGTAATACCCATTTTGAAAGGGAACTGGGATTGGTATAAAATGCCAGCCCTGTTTGAATTCTTAGTCTTTAACTTCTGCTTACTTGGCTATTGTACCACATAGTCAGGGTGACAGTCATTGGCTTAGAATCCCTGGCCGCTGTACTGTTTCTGTGAGGGGATCAAGGACTTTGGCTAGTCCAGCTACAGTGCCGTACGGAGCAAATACAGTATGTGGTGAGATTTCCGCACTTGCTCTGAGGTATGATCTAAGGAGAAGGAGAGAAGGGTTGAGCAGTTGGAGAAGAAGCAGAACAACAGAGGACAATGGTTCTGAAAAAAAAACACGAGAGGACTACAAGAGAAGAATCATGCAGTAAAGATAAATGGCAGCAGTGACCACCTCTGGATTTAAACCAGCTCTGAAGGTGTACAAGAGAAAGAAGAGCCTCATATGAGTGGAGAATTCTAAAATAAAAATAAGTTACTGTAAATGTTTGCTATTATTTTTGCTCTCTGCTTATTTTTTGCTATTGTTGTGGCTTTGTCCTTTTTACTTACAGACTCCATTTTAAGTAACCTGTTGGTTCAGAACCCTAATTCTGGACTAGACTGAGTTATTGAGTGCCAGAGGAGAATGCAGAGTGTGGATTGCTTTGTCAGTGGCCACTCAGTGATACTGGTCCTGGTACAGTTGTTGCATAAATCTTCTGGACTATGATGAAATATGACTGGAGGAGAGGAATGATTTGAATAGACAAAGAGGAAGCCACTGCTTGCCCTGGGATTGGTAGCATGGAATGTTGCTACTATTTAGGTTTCTGTCAGGTACTTGTGACCTGAATTGGCCATTGTTGGAAGCAGGATACTGGGCTATATGGACCACTGGTCTGATCCAGAAAGGCTATTTTTATGTTCTTATATTATGTTATATATCAGGAGAGTGTAGCTTACTGGCATACTACTCACCATAGATCAATAACACAGAATCACAGACCAGACGGACCATATAGGTCTTTATCTGCCATCATCTACTATGTTACATTACTATCCTGCTTATAATCGAACGAGAAAAACGCCCAAGTTCCGACCTAAATCGGGAGATGGACGTTTATCTCACAAAAACGAATAACACGGTATAATTGAAAGCCGAACTTGGACGTTTTCAACTGCACTCCATCGCGGAAGCGTACAAAGTTGACAGGGGCGTGTCGTAGGTGTGGTGAAGGCGGGACTGGGGCATGGTTATCACCCGAACAGAGATGGGCGCCTTTTGCCGATAATGGAAAAAAAGTATGCGTTTGTAGCTAGAATTTAGGGCACTTTTCCTGGACCCTGTTTTTTCACAAATAAGGCCCCAAAAAGTGCCCTAAATGACCAGATTACCACGAGAGGGAATCGGGGATGACCTCCCCTGACTCCCCCAGTGGTCACTAACCCCCTCCCACCACAAAAAATGATGTTTCACAACTTTTTATTTTCACCCTCAAATGTCATACCCACCTCCCTGGCAGCAGTATGCAGGTCCCTGGAGCAGTTGTTAGGGGGTGCAGTGGACTTCAGGCAGGTGGACCCAGGCCCATCCCCCCCTACCTGTTACAATTGTGCTGCTTAATGCTTAGTCGTCCAACCCCCCCAAAACCCACTGTACCCACATGTAGGTGCCCCCCTTCACCCCTTAGGGCTATAGTAATGGTGTAGACTTGTGGGCAGTGGGTTTTGAGGGGGATTTGGGGGGCTCAACACACAAGGGAAGGGTGCTATGCACCTGGGAGCTCGTTTACCTTTTTTTTTTTTTTTTTTGTAAAAGTGCCCCCTAGGGTGCCCGGTTGGTGTCCTGGCATGTGAGGGGGACCAGTGCACTACGAATCCTGGCCCCTCCCACAAACAAATGCCTTGGATTTATTCGTTTTTGAGCTGGGCGCTGTCATTTTCCATTATCGCTGAAAAGCAAAAACGCCCAGCTCACAAATTGTCGAATAAAACATGGACGTCTATTTTTTTCGAAAATACGGTTCGGTCCACCCCTTCACGGACCCGTTCTCGGAGATAAACGCCCATGGAGATAGACGGGGCTCATTTTCAAAGCAGATGGATGTCTCAAAATGCCTAAAAAAAATCCATCTGCACATGATTGGCACCACAAATTGGCATTTACGCAAATAAGTGTAGGTGCTATTCTATAACATAGGTGCTAAAGTTGCTTACCCATGGATTCTATATAGCATGTCCTCTCCAAAATCCAAGTATATTCAGTAACAACACATATAACTTAATTTGTTTAACAAGCCAATCAGCGTTGTTAACAGCACTTGACAAGCAATTGGAAATAATTAGAATTTACACGCATAACTTGCTAAGTGCATTCTGCAAAGCACTGCACCTAAATTCTAATGCGTGCAGGCTTATAGGGGTGTGGTTATGGGCGTTCCAAAATTTACATGCATAGTTATAGAATATGGCCCAATGTGCCTAAATACCCAGTGTACCTGAATGTAACTCACCTTGAACTACTACTGAAAAAGGTGTGAGCAAAATCCAAATAAATTATTAAATACATCTGCGCGCCGGGATTTATGCTGCATTTTCATTGGTGTAAATGGAGGTGCATAGTTGTAGGCACTAGGATATCACTTAAGCATATTCTATATACCGCACCTAAATATAGGTGCTACTTATAGAATACGCTTAGGCGGAAATGTTTTCTGCGCAGATTTTCTAGGTACCATGTATAGAATCTGGCCCTTAGTGCCTAAGTGGAAGGGGGCGTAAACATGAGTGGAGTATGGGCAGGTTATGGGCGTGTCTCTGAGACAGCCACGTAACTTATAGAATGCTATAAGTTAAGCACACTTCAGGGCTCAATTAGACGCCAACAGTTATAACTGCCATTGAATTGGCATAACGGTTGACACCTAACTTTGTGTGTGCCAATGCCAACTTAAACTAATATTCTATAACAGAATCTTGGTGCCAAGATGGAATTCTAGAATTGGTGCTGAGTATGGAACTGGGGCACTAAAATCTTGGTGCCAATTTATAGAATTGCCACCTTAGTACATAGGCCCTCTATATTTGCACTTTGGTACATATGTTAAATGGAAAATGCACAAATAAAAAGAAATGGAAAAACAATAAGATTACAAAACTCATGCTGAAATTGATTTCTGAAGGAGAATTTTAACTTAAGTCACTATTAGCGGTGTCTCTCTTTTGGGGACAAGTTGTGTTTTCCACATCTACTAGAAAATTTCTAGTATAAAAATCAAACTTTTTGTGAATATATTGGAAACAGTAATAATAAATGGTCAGAGCATTTGGATTTCAGAAAATCCACTGGACATATCTCACCCTCCCTCAGCAGCATGATGGTTCCTGGGTTCTAAAATTTCTTTTGCTGACATTGGCTTTGAGCTAAAAACTGAAGTTTTATTTCACTGAATTTGTGTAATGCCATAAACTGAACTGAATGACATGAGCTGCTGGACATATTCCCCAAACAAAAACACTTCGCTGTAATGGAGTTATATCATGCAGACCAGTTCTGAATTTGATTAGAAGAATTTGAAGATATTATGTTTCAGAAACAAGTCGTCTGGTCTTTCAAAAAGGAAGGCTTCTTTATGCTTAACCTCAGCATGACACACTATAACAATATTCTTAATACAACCCAATGCCCCCCAAATAATGATGTGCGGAGTCCTGGTTCCTGAGGGATATTGTGTGGTCTTCTCTTTAATAAGAAATATGATATTCCCCTCCTAAAGATAAATACAGCACTGTAAATAGAACTACAGTATCACTGGACCTCAAAGAATCTTTAATGTTCTTGCATTCGTAAGTTGGAAGTGATGGTTTTAAGAAATGTTGTATTCTTTTTTACATATAGTCAAAGCAAAATACATGTTCAGTTTAATTGGAATCTACTAGCTAGAATGTAACAACATGAGAAATAGCCAGCATACATTATACAAATACATACATTATCCCCCACATTTTATATAGGTTCTACAAATTTGAGTGCGGATCCCATGTCTGTGTGCAAATGAATTAATGAGCTGTTAACAATCAAATTGGTATTAATTGGAGCTCATGTGAGTTTACACACGGATCTGCCCTGTGCCCTATTCTATATGTGCACCCAAATTTTATAGAGCGCAACTCAAAGGGGGTGTGGCAATGGGAGGGGCATACTTGGGTCAGGGTCATTCCCAGAAACTGGGCACAATATTATAGAATAGGATCATTTACGGGTCCAACTGCCATTAGTTGCATGCCAGCTTTTATACTAGGTTTCAGCAGGAGTAAGTACCACGCCCAAAGTGAGGAATGAGATCCACGCTAAAGTAGTATTCTATAAAGGGTGCTCTGCAAACACCACCCCTTGCAGAATACCAGTTCAGCATGGATGTTCCCAGTGCTTCAAAAAACCAAAGAAGGCGTGGGAAGTGGACCAATAACTCCAGAGACTGGGACAACTGATTTGAACAAGAAATATTTTATTAAGGACTCGACACAGATCTATGTTTCGGCCACAGGCCTGCCTCAGGAGTCTCAAATTGTTCAGAAAAAACTATTGTTCTCAGCGCTTAACATTGGCTGCCATTGCTAGAATTCCCTTCTATCTGTCTCAAGGTAATTAAGGAGCTGTTTGACTTGAGAATGGTCAAATGAAGCTGGTAATTGTAATGAGCTTGACAGTCATGTTCCAATAGACCTAATCAAGATTTTTTTTATGCTTCCTACGAGTTGAGCCCTCCTTATCCTCCATCCCAGGTTTGGGGATAATTCCAACATGCTGCCAGGCTCCACATAGTCAAGGGCTTCTGTTTACTATGAAGCGTTAATGCAGTAATACTCGTTGAACATCAAAATTTAGCAATTGATGGCCAGTAAAATCACATTACTGAGCACGTCGGTAATGCTCTCTTAAGTGTCACTAATAAACTAATTTTCTTTCTGGTGCCCTGTTAACAATACTAGCAACACGTTCATACATTACCAGTGGCCAAGATGTACATTAATGGCCACAGTAACATGCATAACTAACGCAAACATAGGATTTACTCAAATCCTGAATTTACTATGGGGTATAAAAATGCATTCAAAATGCAGGGGAATGCTCATTTTTAATACACTTTAATATATAGTCCCCTAAGAAAACATAAAAGCAACTCTCTTGAAGTAACAAGGCATATCTTTAAAAAAAAAATCAGTGTAGTTCATTATTAAACTGGGGGTCTTGATTTATGAAACACATTGGGATACTATATTGGTTAGGGTTACCATATGTCCGGATTTACCCGGACATGTCCTCTTTTTGAGGACATGTCCGGGCGTCCGGACGGGTTTTGCCAGTCCGCCTGTTTGTCCGGATTTCTGGACAAACGAGCGGGCGAGCCTATCTTAGCCTCCCCTTCCCTTACTTACTATCTACTGCCCTGGTGGTCTAGTGACCTCTTCGGGGCAGGAAAGAGCCCCCTCTTTCCTGCCCAGAGCACTACCCTTGCCCTGCATCCTGTTGCTGTGACAGTCTCTGGATTCAAAATGGCTGCCGAAGGCGACATTGAAGAGGTGGGCTTTGAGCAAGGATTTGAAGATGGACAGGGAGGGGGCTTGGCGTATGGGCCACCCCCTCCCCTCCCTGTAGCCTAACATCAGCCCTGTCCTGACCTGTACCCGCCATGGTCTGGTATCTTCCCCTCCCCCAAGCGAAAGCACACCAGCATTATATATAAGACCTTTTGGGCCCTGTTTACTAAGCCGTGCTAGCGACGCATTAGCATTTTTAGTGCATGCTAACTGTGCAGATACCCATAATATTCCTATGGGCATAGTAAGTAAGGGGAGGGGAGGGGAGGAGAGGGGATGGGGGGGGGTGGGGGGCAGAGGAGGGGAATATGTGACGGGGGCGGGGTGAGGATGTGAAAGGATGTGAAAATAAGAGGACAAAATATGGTAACCCTAATATTGGTGACATTTACCGGAACCAGTTTTCAACAATACCTGACTTCCAGAATAGCAGAATCAAACTTATCTCTCCATGAAAACAAACCAGTAAACCAATCCTGCAGTCTAAAGGTAAGGCCAGTTACAACTCAGAGAGGAGAGAAGGGAAGGTACTGTGCTATATTTTCCATCCTATTGATGTTACTCTTCTTCCAAAAGCCAGAGGTCAAATGAAATGTTTTGCAGATTCAGAGAGTTATAACCCAGGCCTAGCTATCATAGTCCTGATAGAGGAAGCATTAAATATCATGAAATGTGATAACAGACCAAGAAAATGTGGCAAAAATACACAGAAACTGTCCCTTTTGAGCATTATTAGATTGATTAAAAATAGTTTCCAAGTGCATTTTGATCTATGCACATATTACACCCTATGAACTATAGAAGGAGATCTGCTTTGATACAATGCAAGTACTAAAAAAACCCATACTATTAGTACATTTGAGAGATTTTGATCATAGTCAACATACCCCTGTTTATGAGAATAGGTCATTCCTGACATGGTATGCCCAAAGCTAACCATTTAGAAATCAGTGGTATAGCCAGACCTGACATTTTGGGTGGGCCCAGAGCTAATATGGGTGGGCACTATGTATACAGGTATAGGGATACTACAAAATAATGCCCTTTCACTTGATGATGGATTTCTAAGCAGTCTGCCCAACAGATACCCTGCATCAACATAAACCACATACATACTTAATGGAAAAAACACAATATTTTAAAATATAGTTACATTATCCCATATCTTAAACTTGACCAGACATAAGTATACTATATAATGACAAACAACTCAACATGACAAGATCCTGCAATATAATTACATCAATGGCATATATCCTTCAAATTTTGCTTTATCACATATGTAAATACCTGATTAAGCAAAACAGTCTTTTCCCCTTCCTTGCAGCTTTTAATAGGAAAAACATGAACTCTGGTAGCACCTCAATAATAGCAACACAAAATCCATTCACTACCAGGTACTTTGCGAAGTAACACTAAATCCTCCAAAGGATTAGCGCCTATGCTGCAAACCTTAACACCAGTTCCAATAACAGTACCTTTAAAAAGGCAGCAGTGAATATATACAACAGCAATATGTATCCTATTGGAAAAGCCAGACTCATAGATCCCCACACAAACCATATGCCAGCAGAATCTCTCACCTACTAGGTCACTTGCAGAACACAGATTAACCCTTATCAATTACAGAATAAAGGACCAAAAATTAGAAATTGTCCTGTAGCCCAGCATCAGCCCTTTCCTACCCAACCCCATAGCCCAGCATCAGTCTTTCCCTTCCCTACCCACCCATCTGTACCCGTAGCCCAGCATCAGCCTTGCCCTTCTCTCCCCCACCATCCATCCCATAGGTAAGCATCAGCCCTACCCTACTACTACTACTACTACTACTTAACATTTCTAAAGCGCTGCCCGGGTTACGCAGCGCTTTACAATTTAACAAAGAAGGACAGTCCCTGCTCAAAGGAGCTTACAATCTAAAGGACAAAAAGTGCAGTCAATCAAATTGGGGCAGTCTAGATTTCCTGAATGGAGTATGGTTAGGTGCCGAAGGCGACATTGAAGAGGTGGGCTTTGAGCAAGGATTTGAAGATGGGCAGGGAGGGGGCTTGGCGTATGGGCCACCCCCTCCCCTCCCTGTAGCCTAACATCAGCCCTGTCCTGACCCGTACCCGCCATGGTCTGGTATCTTCCCCTCCCCTAACCGAAAGCACACCAGCATTATATATAAGACCTTTTGGGCCCTGTTTACTAAGCCGTGCTAAGACGCATTAGCATTTTTAGTGCACGCTAACTGTGCAGATACCCATAATATTCCTAAGGGCATCTACATGATTAGCGAGTGCTAATTTTTTCATATGCTAAAAATGCTAGCGCATCTTAGTAAACAGGGCCCTTAGTTTTTTTTAATGACTTGGGCACTGCAAGAGCACACATCCACCGAGAAACCCTCCTACATAAAGTTTAAAACTATTTTTTTTTTAAGCTAGGCACTGCAGATACAATATCCACCGAAAAACTCAGAACATGAAAATATATAACTTTTTAAAATTTTAACTTGGGCACTATTTACATTTAGTTTTGGTCGGTTTCTGGGTGAGGATGGGATGGGCTCTTCACTACCTAAAGAAAAAAAAAAGGTATATTTAATGATTAAATATACCTTTTGTACCCTAGGCAGTGAAAAGCCCACCCCCATGCAGAAGCTCACAGGCACAAAGCATTACACTGACTTTCCACATGTTAAAATTATTATTATTTTTTTAACCTGGGTAGCTGGGCTTCGGTGGTGGTGCAGACTCAGAGAGCTCAGCACACACTGTTTTCCGCTCCGTGTATGCTGTTGTGAGGCCATGGAGGAGTGCTCAGGCCTGGGGTGGGGTGGTGGGGGGGAGGGAGGAAAGGCTGATCTTTCCAGCACTTCAGGGCACAGAGTAAGGAACCGTTGTGCTGCATGA
Source organism: Microcaecilia unicolor (assembly GCF_901765095.1). Classification (NCBI taxonomy): domain Eukaryota; kingdom Metazoa; phylum Chordata; class Amphibia; order Gymnophiona; family Siphonopidae; genus Microcaecilia; species Microcaecilia unicolor. The sequence goes on from NC_044035.1 coordinate 123,004,127, forward strand.
TACTGACTGCAGCCGCCAGATTTCCCCATGCAGCACTGTGGTGCCGTTATGCCCACATAGTGGGGGTTGGGGGGAGAGCATGGCAAAGCAGCAGAGTCACGGATGGAGGTGATGAGCGACAGTAGCAGTGCCGGAGTGCAGCTGCAGCGCTATGGCTTACAACTTCCAGATCAGGACCCGTCCAAGTACAACCCACCCACACTAAAAAAAAAAAATAAAACAAATTTAGGCACAATTGGCAGGCTAGGTGACTCGGATAAAGAGCTTCGGAGAGCTGCCAGCTGCCTGGGGCCCACCCAGGCCCACCTGTAGCTACAACCCAGTTAGAAATTTGACTTCAACTGGAGGCCATTGATAAGCTTCAAGCTAATGGCCCAATTAATGAAGATGCTTATACTGTCACAGTATCTTTCATCAAACACTTCAACCATGATGACACATGGATACCTTATAAGGGTATCAGTAAACATGATGAATCAACAAACATATAGGGACAATTCTACAACTGGACACCTCCATTAAGATGCAAAAGGATGTGCGGTGGTTGCCTATTATACAATGGCATCTGGGTGCTCAGCTTCTGTTGTAGAATGCTAACTTAATACAGTACTGGTGTAATTAACATTTCTGTGCCTGTTTACACCAGCTATATAGCTGGCACTACTATGGGTATGTAAATACAGCAGGGATACATGTAACTTACAGACTTCTGTAATTTATGTATGGAAGTGGGAGCCCTGACCATGTTCCATCCATGTATACAACCCCTTGCATTTTGTCATGTCCCCTACCTCAACGCAAGTGGCGTCCTCGGGCTGCGCAGGGTCCCGTCGACACGCACACTTGACTGGCACAGCCCTGAGCTATGTGTGTGTAGTTCTTCTCTGGCTGTAGACTCCTTGATTGCTCTGCTTCCACCCACCTGGGTCTGCTCTTCCTCTGCCTGGCTTCCCTTGCTCCTCTCCTATTGGTCTACTGGTTCCTCCTTCCCCTTATCCTATGGCTGCTCTTGTCCTATGGCTGTGCCCCTTCTCCATGCTGATATTAGATGCCAGCAGTTTATCAGCTGAGCTCTCCCTAGACTCCTTGCTTGGGCTTCTACTTTGGTAGGTGTTACTTGCTCAGTAGTGTGCTTCTTTCTCTACTTTGTTCTTCGTTGCTGACTCTGCATGTACCTGGATTACTCTCGTGTCTGCTGCCTGCCTACTGACCTTGCCTGTACCTGGATTACTCTTGTGTCTGCTGCCTGCCTACTGACTCTGCCTGTACCTGGATTACTCTGTCTGCTGCCTGCCTACTGACCTTGCCTGTACCTGAATTACTCTTGTGTCTGCTGCCTGCCTACTGACTCTGCCTGTACCTGGATTATTCTTGTGTCTGCTGCCTGCCTACTTACTCTGCCTGTACCTGGATTACTCTTGTGTCTGCTGCCTGCCTACTGACCTTACCTGTACCTGGATTACTCTCGTACCCGCTGCCTGCCTACTGACTGCCTGTACCTGGATCACTCTCTTGCCTACTGCCTGTCTACTGACCTTGCCTGTATCTGAATTACTCTCGTGTCTGCTACCTGCCTACTGACTCTGCCTGTACCTGGATTATTCTTGTGTCTGCTGCCTGCCTACTTACTCTGCCTGTACCTGGATTACTCTCGTACCCGCTGCCTGCCTACTGACTGCCTGTACCTGGATCACTCTCTTGCCTGCTGCCTGTCTGGCCGTCACGTTCATCATTCTGCTTCCTGCTCCATCTCGTAAGCCCTGCAGGCCTCCGCACCTAGGGGCTCAACCTCTGGGGAACGGCGGTCAGCGCAGGTGAAACCTGGGGTTGTCCAGCCGCCAAGCATAACCTAGTCCGAGTACCAGGCTCGGCAGAGCTCTACTTGGTACAAGAACTCACAGGTCTGACACATTTACGAGTTATGTAAGTTAAATGTGACATTACAAAATAGTACTTAGATGCCCTGCTGGCACTTGTGTGGGTATGTACTTATGCTCATAAGTACTATTATTCTATTCATTTATGTGCACGATGGGCATGTAAATGCAGGCACTTAGTTTATAGAATTGCCCTTATCCCCCAGATTTTATATAGCACGCCTAGCGTTCCGTGCCACAATTCAAGCGGATTCTATAACAGTGTGCACAACTTAATTGGCTTAACAAGGTAATCAGCGTTAACAACACTTAACATGCAATAATGAGCACTAATTGGCAAGGCGCCATATATAGAATCTCCCCCATAGGGCTAGATTCTATAAATGGCATTGAAAAAATTGTCACTGAAAAAACATTCTGAGTGCCATTCGATAAGCTGTACTTAAAGTTAGACACAGTTTATAGACTAGCGCTTAAGCCCTGGGGGACGCACTTAAATTTAGGCACATCCATTTGCACCAATGAAAACGCGGTGCAAATGCTTGTGCCTAAATTTAGGTGTGGAGCCCCCTTATTTCATAATAGCTCGTGTAACCAAAAATCACGCTCGTGATCCGCCTCAAATCGCCCATAACCCTCTCATTTCCATGCCCCCTTTTTCAGGACGTGTACAATTTAAGATGTATGAACGCACCTAAATGTACATGCATACATCTTAATTTATTCCAATTAGAGCCAATAAAAGCTTGTTAAAAAGCTAATTTGCTCTAATTGGCTAATTATTCAATTTATTAAGAATTAGAGGGATAATGTTTTTGCTGAACAAACTAGCACTAATAGTAACATCAATAGGCATATATACCTATGAGAATCCAAAACCTCTATCAATGTGTGACACATTCCAATCTCAGGATGTGACTACCATGACCTCTATCTATGTAGTGGCTGATGGCCCTGACCTTCTACTCAGCTACTAGACTGTCACTGTAATCTTACAGGTTGGTATGACCATAACAAAGACATACTATTGTGTTTCAGGGAACTGGAAAACTAAAAGTCAAGTAAATCAAATCTACCCAACCTCTATCTCTGCTGTACAGGTAAATTCCCTTTCTACTTCCAGAAACTTGTGGAGGTAAAACTTGCATGAACACGAAGCATTTGACATAATAAGAAGTGTTAGTGAATCAACCCTGAGGGTCTCCCCAAGCATGGTTACCCAGCTGTGTGTTGATGTCCATTGATGCTCACACATCATCCCCATAGTGAATGACATCATTATGGATTTGAATATTGCACAGTTCTTCTCAAAGTTAGACCTGCAGATTGGCTATGACCTGCTTGAACTTCATCCAATGATGATATCCTAGTATATGGCAGTACAGCTAGCTCATTTTCAACTCTAGGGACACAATAGCAATTTAAATTGACTAAAACATTAATATAACCATCGTGAGTATATGTTCTCCAAAAATGGAGTGTCACCTGATCCATGAAATAGCACTGAAAAGACTCCTACCATGCCTTCAAAGTTTGGTGAGACTTGGAAAATATTGTGGCACATTCATCCCCATCCTTGATATGATAACTTACACATACATTTCTACCTCTAAATAGAAGTCAGTAGCAGGCATTTTCTCACTTTTGCTCTATGTAGATAAGATGTCTCTTTAGGGAGGCTGAAGGAATTCTACGACACGAAGCAGATGCCTGGAGAAAGTATAACAGATTATGCCTGCAGTCTACAAAAGAAAGCTGCAAGAATGCTAGCAAGAAAAGTTACCTGCATGAGAGACCATGAAGCCATGGTCAAAGAGAAATTTGCCTCTGGTTTAAGAGTACACACAAGGGGAGAGGCATGTGCACAGGCCCAACAAGGAATACAGAAAAAGTAGAACCAAATCATGAGGGTCCAATAAATAGCTGTATTCAGTGAAATCAGCACTTAACTGGCCAGGTTAACTACATACACAGGACTGCATAAAAAAGTCAGTCCTATCTTTATGTGATAATCAATAACCGATTAAGTGCTAAATATCGCACTTAACTGGCTGATGTTTAGTATACAGCTGTCTGGTTTTGCAGATCAGTCAGCTTTGTATATATAACTTATTCCCTTATTTATGATCTAGAAGGCCAATTAGCTAGCTTGTGTCTTCTTGGTCTTCTCATAGACCATAGACAGGCTTGCTTAGCCCTAGTAATGGGCCATAAACTTTAACTTTAACAAGTGTCTGTGTGTTTGCTTCAAACAGGCTCTAAACAACACAGGGACATCTTCAGTGAAGGACAAGTATGAGTGAAAAGTATTCGAGGGAAGGAGGTTACAAAGGGCAAATGATGAATAACTGAGAAAAATACCAAAGAAACAGAATTATGTGAAGGTGACCTTAGAGGTCAGAGTTGAATAATACCAGATAAGTAAGAAAGAAAATATAAGGCATTAAATGATTGGAGAAAATTAAGCTTCAGTATTCTGTAAAAGCACATTTTGTACGAGTCAGAGTCTGATAGCTTCCAAAGAAAACACACAGAGAAATTTTATTTTCCTTAAACTGAAATTTGGATTGATATAAATAAGAATTCAATTTTCTGTAATACTGGGCTAAAAGAATTTTTATTGTAACCATTTATTTACTCTAATAAATTTTAGCATTATTATAAAAGAGAAAAACTGAACTCTAAAGTGTTTTTCCTTTGCCAGAAGGGCTTTTTTTCAGTCTTTTCTGAAGTTGTTCAGCTTCCCCCCCCCCCACCACCACCACCTTAGAAGCAAGAGGGAGTGTCCTATACACTATATTTTAGCTGGTGTCCGGACATGACCTGCCATTGAATTTCTAGGCTTAATGCTGGTGATCAGGTCTGTTTTATTAACATAACAACACTTGTTAAGTTAATAAAACAGACCTGATAGCCAGTATTAAGCCACTTATAGAATAATCTCTCAATGACACAAAATCTTGTGATACTTCCAATATACAATGGGTTTAGCAGCATACAACAAAAATAGTTATATTAAGCTAATGCATCATAAAAAGAAATTAAATTGTCATCATTCATAAGATGTGAGATCATTAGACTGGTGTCAAGAACTAGAACTGATTGTAACCTTTGGTATAAGCTTAATAACACATGTTAACATCTTTGCATCCTGAAACAGTAATTGAAGAATAAACATTGTACAACAAATATTTATTATTTATGCACATTTATACCCCACTTTTTTCCACAAGTATGCAGACTCAAAGTGGCTTACAATGTACTGATAAGGCTATCGCCAGACCACTGGTATACAATTACAATTACTTGGAAGAGGAGAGAAGGAACAGGGTAAGAAGAAAATGGAAAAGGGTAAGAGAGACTAAAAAAGGTCAATGGACATGCTATTAGGAAGGACTGTAGGTAATATGTGGAAGTTCTGAAATTGGCTTTCCGAGATAGGCTGGTCTTAGGTAGATTCCAGATTCTGAGATGGTTCAGAGTGGCTTGAACAGCTATCGGCAAGGCAATCCATGATGGGGAGCGGTTGTAATACCCATCTAGACCAGGAGAAATAAGCATGGCACGATTAGAACCGATTGAGGCAGGAAGAGATGTGAAGTGGCCAGACTGTTGCAAATGATGTTGAAATCTGCTTCTTAACCGTCCACACCAGCTCCCAAGACGATTGATGCAGCGACCAGGAGAGGTAGTTCTAAAAGGCCCAACGGCACTGCTGTAATGATCAACAGTTGGTGAACGGGTAGGAGCGAACTAGCGGCAGGCTGAGTACCAGGAGGCGCAGACAAAGTATAATCAGTAGCCCAACTTTCTGTAAATAGTGCCCAAAGTTAGGTGTACAATTGGGTGCGCAGTGATAGAATAGGGCCAGTTACCTGCATAATATAATTAACTGGCACTAAATTGGTGATAAATACTAATTGGTGTTAACAAGCACTAATTTGCCATTGCACACACTGAAGACTTACACCCCTATACTATAAATAGCGCATCTAAATTCTCTTGCACGTATATGCAAAGGGGATAATAGTGGGTAGGTTATGGAAATTGAATAGAATTAGATCCTTTTCCCTCATCCAATTCTTCAGAATAATTGGGCAAGCATTGAACCTATCACAACTGGACTACTGCAATGCATATTACCTAGGGAATCTTTAATAAAAAAAATGCAAACTACCTTAAACATGTGACTATGTTGAGAGCTTCAAAGTTCGACAGAGCTTCTCCCTTACTTTCCAAACTACACTGGCTTCCAATCAAAGCTAGAATAATCATCAAAAACTGCACATTAATTTACAAAATAATACATGCTTTTGCACCTGAATAAATGCTGGATTTAATTGATTTACCAGCTTGAAATGCATCCATAAAATTCACAAAATACCTTATACTTCATTATCCTAACTATAAAAACTACAACTTCAAGTCTATATTATGCGAAGATTTCTCTCATATAGGCACTAAATGGTGGAATGATTTACCAGGTGAAATTAAATGAATTTCTAACTATTTAATATTCCAAAAATTTCTGAAAACATTTCTCTTTGAGAAATTCCTGAAATAAGTATGTTATCTATCGAATTCTAGTATTTCTGTAAAAGCCTATGAACACTAGCTAAGTTGCTTTAATGGATCGATCTTTGCATCATTATTTATATCAGCTTTTACTTAACTGTTGTAAGCCACACAGAGCTGAATAATTGGTATTCGGATTATGTGGGATATAAGAACCAAAATAAATAAATAAATAATATGGGAGGGACATGAGTGAGTCAGGGGTGTTCCGACTATTCTCGTGTGCACTTTATAGAATACTTCTATTTATGCGTCACCATTCATGGCAGCCGCAGACATGGCATAAGCGGTCACGCTTAAAGCGTGGCGCATAACTGTGGACTTATGCTAGTATTCTATAAGAGATTTAGCACGCAACTCTGCCATTATAGAATACTAGCTTAGTGCCCAGCTTTTTGGTGCCTAACGTTTAGCAATCTATATTAAATTTACTCCAAAATGGCGTCCTATGAGCAAAGTTAATTTATTGGCTGTATTATTTGAATAATATCTTGTATGAAAACTGTCATGCTATATTTCATCACATTGCTCTAACTCCTTAATTTAGATAGCTATTGTAATTTGTGTTATATTCAGTACATTATTATGTTTTATTCTCTTATTGTTTGTTTGTAAGCCATATTGAACTTGAGCCTATTTCAGACTAATGTGAGGTATAAATGTCATGATTGAATGAATGAATAAATAAATAAATAAATAAATGTCCTGTGATGTTAGTTGATGGTAACAGAACTTATACACCCAGCACAGAACCTTTGCAAGTATAGAAAGACTCCAGAACTGCGCTAATGAAGGCATACAACAAGATGTGTGATTTAAACAAAAAGTTGTTACAGCACTGATGACTAATTACTATTAATGGCTTCCTCTTTTTTTTAGAATAAATCACATATTGAGCTGGTGTTTCATGATGTCTTAAGTAGTCTGCGAACAAGGGATATTTATAAATGAATGTCTAAAATTGGGAAGAGAGTTTAAAAAAAATACTAAAAACAGCTTTATATTTCCTTTGTCAAAAGTTTAAGTTTAAGAGAGGAAGGGAGTTTTTCATCCCATACGGTTTTCTCATCTAGTTGATGAGTTTTTACGTTGGGGGTTTTTTCTCTATTCTCTCTTAAACAGAACCTATGATAGTATTCTACTCCCATGTATGCAAGGGATTGACAATATTCTTGCAGAGTCCCTTGCTGGGAGATTTGAGGTTCGTTTTGTTAAGATTTAATAGCCTTAAGGGTGAATCTATTTGTTTTTCACCAATTTAAAGGGACACCTCCATACTATCAGTATACATAAGAGTCAAACTCCTTTATTTGGGTTGATATATATTATATTGGGTTTGCCTTCTCCCATACTAGTTAGACTTTGTCAAAAGTATAAATAAATTATAACTTGAATGACATAAAGGTTGTGACACATCAGAAGAATAATTGCAGCAGTGTATAGAAATAGATTCCTCGTTTAACAAATGGATTTATTAATAGAAAAACAAATTGTATACACACAAACAGCCCGCCACAGGCCGTGTTTCGCCCAACAGGGCTGCTTCAGGGGCTATAAAATAATAATAAGACAGTAAATTAAAAAATAATAATAAACAAATAATAACATATATATTGTTTGTACTACATTTATACAGCTGATTTAAAAATAGTATCAAAACATATAACAGTATATAGACACATCATACACAGATATGTGTATAAAATCTATGTGTGATTATATAACACCAGAATCCCAGCATAAATTATATTTAACGTGACATAACTTTGACAAACATACACAATTGGTGGTTTATAGTTTATGCCTTAACTAAAACCATAAAAGCCATAAAATCCATGCACTATGTAATGAATATTGTGAGGATTATTAACATGATATAGTATATAAAATAATATTAAAATAATATTAAGACCATCACAAATAAATAATCTTAAACCTTTCATAGGCATAGTCCAAGTCGGCAAAAGACACCCACCTATACAACACTCTCTTTCTGCTACCTCAAGCACTATAAGCAAATATTTATTTATTTTTTAAGGTTTTAAGTTTGTAAGACATCTGGTTTACTACTACTACTACTACTATTTAGCTTTTCTATAGCGCTACAAGGCATACGCAGCGCTGCACAAACATAGAAGAAAGACAGTCCCTGCTCAAAGAGCTTACAATCTAATAGGGCGTCAACACAGCCAATATAAAAATGTCATTGGTCTTCGCGACATATTATGCTGTAATTTCTCTCTAATTAGTATTAGCAAGGCTTGTAAGCATATTTTGTAAAAGTAGAGCATGTAATCATCAATTAGCACATAATATTTACATAAAGATTTTAACCCTTGTCTTACTAAGGTCAGCATTTTGATTTTCGGCACCCCTGATCAAGCTGTTTTTTTCATATCAAAGCGAGCTCTCTTATATGTGAGTAATCTATACATGTATCATATTTGTTTCACTTTTATCACTCATACATTTCAGTTCATACATATGTTAATGTTTTTTTATTTCCCTATTTATTTATTTAATACAAGTACATTCAACATATATTCACCACACTCTACAGAAAGAGAGTGTTGTATAGGTGGGTGTCTTTTGCCGACTTGGACTATGCCTATGAAAGGTTTAAGATTATTTATTTGTGATGGTCTTAATATTATTTTAATATTATTTTATATACTATATCATGTTAATAATCCTCACAATATTCGTTACATAGTGCATGGATTTTATGGCTTTTATGGTTTTAGTTAAGGCATAAACTATAAACCACCAATTGTGTATGTTTGTCAAAGTTATGTCACGTTAAATATAATTTATGCTGGGATTCTGGTGTTATATAATCACACATAGATTTTATACACATATCTGTGTATGATGTGTCTATATACTGTTATATGTTTTGATACTATTTTTAAATCAGCTGTATAAATGTAGTACAAACAATATATATGTTATTATTTGTTTATTATTATTTTTTAATTTACTATCTTATTATTATTTTATAGCCCCTGAAGCAGCCCTGTTGGGCGAAACACGGCCTGTGTCGGGCTGTTTGTGTGTATACAATTTGTTTTTCTATTAATAAATCCATTTGTTAAACGATCTGCTCTGTTCGTGTTCCATCTTGGAGTTTGCAGACCGTCTGCCTTTGTGCTTTCTTAGAAATAGATTCCTGCCATCGCCAGAATTAAAGTAAAATTGATGTAGCTGTATGTTGTAGAGTTTGTGGATCCCTGATGCAGGCGACTGATGCTGAAACACAGCTGTGCCAGACCACCATGTGATTTTGGGACAATGAATACATTTGTTAGACTTTCATTCTAGTGAATTCTTGAGTGATCTATCGTCCCTTTCCTTGGTTACCACCGTTCCTTTCCATATCTTTGTATCTGTGGAGATTTCACCTCTTGTTTGTTCCTCAGATTAGTTACATTGCCACTTTGAAGACTAAGATGCTTGCCCACTAATGCCCTAGTTCTGTATATGGTGCTCAAAACTGTTCACACAAATATGGGCACGTACCCGTCCTTTGAGATGGGCGCCCCCGTTCGATTATTTCTCTGTCACCTTTGAACCTTAATGCAATATAACTCTGCATTTCTCATTCCGGAAATGACGATTGCCATTATGGAACAATGTAAGCCACATTGAGCCCACAAATAGGTGGGAAAATGTGGGATGCAAATGCAATAAATAAATAAATTAGCAACGATAATTGGGCACTACTAATCAATTATCAGTGCTAACTGGCATTAATCAAAATCTGTGTGCAAATTTTAGGTGCCAGGATCCATGCGTAAATTTTACACACAGATCCAAAAAGGGGGTGCAGCCATGGGAGGGGCATGGTCAGATCATGTGCGTTCCTGGAATTTATGTGCAGTTTTACAGAACAAGGGAGATCTGCACCTAATTTAGGCATGAGAATTTACACCTGGTTTTGCTTGGTATAAATCTTTGCATCTATTAATTGGGAATCGATCCCGCTGTCAAATGCTATTCTATAAACAGTGTCCCACTCAGGGCTCCTTTTACTAAGCAGCAGTAAGCCCAATGCAGGCTTATTGCCCACTATATAAGAAGTAATGCAGGGTTACCGTAGCAGCCTGGCGATACTTCCCACCCCTAGTGCGCCGTCACGTATTTATTTTTGTAGCACTGCCCAGTTACCGCTGGGTTAGTGCTGGAGCCGTTAGTGCCACTTCAATGGGTGGCGGTAAGGGCTCCCCCCGGAATGACCGCGTGGCAAGTGTTTTACTTACCACACGACCATTTCCAGTAGGAAAGCGATCTTCCCTTTTACCAGCTGTGGTAAAAGGGGGCCTCAGCGTGCGTGAAAAACACACGCTGATGCCAGCGCAGGCCCCATTTTGCTGCAGCTTGGTAAAAGGGGCCCACTGAGCGCTGTTTACAGAATAGCGCTTAGTGCTAATTTTTAATCGGCACCATTTATAGAACTGAGTCCTAAGTGACTGATAATGTCAGAAGGTGCATCTCAAGTGCAACCACCCTCCCCCCCCCCAAAAAAAATCTACTCTAGAGCTTCTAAATAACTATAGATTATGGTGTTGAGGTCTGTCTACACAAGAAGATGGAGAGCATCTGAAAGGATAAGAAACTACAGAACAGTTAAGAAAAGCAAGAAGTTGTCTAAAGGGAGAGCCCTGGTATCAGCCAGAAGGGATGTTATAACCCAGGAGATGCACTAATTGATATAAGCACATATAAGTACATAAATAATGCCACACTGGGAAAAGACCAAGGGTCCATCGAGCCCAGCATCCTGTCCACGACAGCGGCCAATCAAGGCCAAGGGCACCTGGCAAGCTTCCCAAACATATGAGCGATAAGGTTCTCCTCAGATGACATAACTTCCAGGATAGATGCAAGATGTCTGGGAGTCCACTCCCTATGAAGCAATAAAAGCAGGGGCGTAGCTACGGGTGGGCCTGGATGGGCCCAGGCCCGCCCAGTTTGGGCTCAGGCCCATCCAGAGAAGACTCCCAACACCTCCGTCACCGACGTGTCTCCTCACACCCTCTCCCACCCACACCGTAGCGCTTCCCTTTAACGCTATTGGCGCTGCCTCCTCACCTCACAGTCTCCATTTTCCACCCCCGCGGCAGCGCTTGCAATTTGCTATCGTTGGCGTGCTGCCACAGCTGACAGACGCAGGGTGACATCCTACTCCGGGACCTTCCCTCTGACGCGTGCGTTCTGCCCTGCGTAAACAGGAAGTTGAATTAGCGCAGCAGAGGGAAGGACCCAGAGCAGGACGTCGTGCCGTGTCTCTCAGCTGTGTCAGGCAGCGCCGACGATAGCAAATTGCAAGCACTGCAGCGGGGGTAGGTCACGGAGACTGTGAGGTGAGGAGGCACTGGACTTGCAGGGGGGAGGTTGCAGGGAAGGGGAGACGGAGAGGTACTGGATTTGCAGGGGGGAAGGGGAGAGGAGCTGCATATGCGGGCGGGGGGTTGGTGGGAAAGGGGAGGTGAGGTGCTGGACCTGTAGAATGGGGGCTGGGATAGGTGCTGGATATGCAGGGGATTGGGGATGGCTGAAGGGAAAGGAGAGAGATATGGACCATGTGGGGAGTAAGGTAGAGGTCCAGCATGGAATGGGGTAGGGACAGAGCATGGGTGCCCACCCATCCAACCTGCTGGCCCACCCAAAAATTGCTTTCTGGCTACGCCACTGAATAAAAGTATTTGAACCCCATGAGAATACATTCAAAAACAAGGTAAAAGAAGGTGTACATCATAATCAGATTAAGTTGTGTACTCTGGTAAATGAAGATTCTTTAATGGTTACGGTTACTGTACAGTCACCTGAGACTGAAATTTGGTGACTACAAAATGATTCAGATTCTGAACAAATTTGGCTAATGCTAAGGGAATCCAGGTGCTCCAGCTGACAGACCAGGATTTTCAGATATGAATCTGAAACTCTAGGGAGAGAGATGGAACTTGAAATTCCTAAAATGGAATTTCTGGATGACGAGAGTGCTTCTAGGAGCTCCAAGCTCATTTCGGAATGAAGCAACTGAAGGTCAGAGAGATCAAATAATCAATTAACTGAATGATTACATGTTATTTGGAATTGGATATCGTATGCTGTTGAATGATCCACAATATTGATATGTGAAGTTATTCCGATGAAGAGCAAATCAGACTGACTGTGATTATTCTCTGTAGTAAGAGATTTTGATTTGTTTACAATGTTACGCAATTGAGTTTGGGTTAATGTTGAGGACATTAACAAAATTGGGGGGAATGTAAATAGTATACACTTAAAATAAGTCAAATATTATCCCTCTTGGGAGGAGGGGCCCGTAATCCAAGGGGCTGTTGCAACATTTTCTCTGAATCAGCAGCCCAAGCAATGGTAACAGGTGAAAAACACCTGCCCACATTTCAGTCTCCACACCAATTCATTTGCATGCTGTTTGAAATACTTATTCATTCTGGCTTAGTAGGAATCACTACAGAAGCATGCAGTGTTTATAGAGATGGAACGTACATATTACACTCAGATACTCTTGCAAGCTATAAGATATCAGGGGCTGCTGGCATATCATGTCATCATCCGTCCAAATGAAAAGCAAACATTTATCCTAATAATAATGTAGGTTGGACTCAGTTATTGGGAGAAATCCCTAGGACTACATCTATTTTAATAAACATGGCAAGGCAATTTTCAAAGCAGGACATTTATAAGATCAACCCCCTGATTCTATAAAGGCCACAAAAAAATTGAGTGTGCAAATTTAGGCATGTTCCCAATTTGTATGTGCAATTTAATTGAATAACGAACCAATTAGTGCCAATAATTGGCTTTTTAACGAGCAATTATGGGCACTAATTAGATTTAATTAGGACTTGCATTTGTAAAGTTAGGCACAGAATCCATGCCTAAAATTTAAACGTGGCCCAAAAAAGGGGGCACGGAAATGGGAGGGTCATGGGTGATTTGGGGTTATATGCGTAATTGTAGAATAACATGCGTAATTGTACAATAACAATGCTTTATGGTAAATTTAGGCAAGGGCATTTGCACCACATTTTCATTGGTGGTGCAAATGGTGGCACCTAAATTTATGCACGACCTGTTGTTTAAGTGTTAAGTCCATAAAATGCGCTGAATTTTATGTGTGGCTTATAGAATACCGCTTAACTGAGTTTTTCTCGGCGCCCTATATATTATGTATCCCCAAATGTTTATTTTTAATGATGAAAATTGATCTTGGCAATGTCTTAGGCTGTCAAATGTTGCAATCTTATGGTCATATCACCCCATTTAACTTCTCAATTGTTAGCAAAGGCGGATTATGTAACTACATCAGTAAATAATGAGAAGGTGTTCAATAAAAAACTGATATTAACAGTTTTAAATGGGAATGGTGTGAAAGAGACTCCTTATTAGCTGAACATAATTTAAATGTACAAACTCTGTGTGAATGAACTGGCTCCTGTTAAGTATATTAGTGAGCTTCAACATTTTACCCAAGCGTCTGTTGTTCTCGGAAATGGTATCAATTGACAGTTCAGTTAAAAAAGAGACCATATATTGCTAGTAAGTTAAAACCAGTGGTCAATCAATAGCAGAAACGTTGTGTGGGCAGCTATAAAAAATTTGTCCCAACTGGTAAAATTTTGGAAACTTGTGGGGTTTTTTTTTGTTAGCAAATAGAGAATTGTTTAGAAAGTAAAGTTGTGCTAAACAAGTATTGGTTTTCAGAGAGGCCCATGGCACAGAGACTGTTGGTCTCATTGTCAGATACTTTACGATGCCATCTGGAGGGTAAAGCTTTTCAATAATGTTGGACTGGCTGCAGCATTTGCCACAGTTGATCATACAATTCTTTTTTCTAAACTTTGGTCAATTGGATTGGTATTGAACTGCTTTGATTTATTTCTATCTAAGTGCAATGAGACACGTCTTAGTAAACGGGGGGGGGGGGGGGGGGGGGGGGGTTAATGTCTTGTTTGTAAACCTACCGTATAAACAGATAAATATATGATTGTTTTGTTTGTTCATGGTGTTAATTCAATGATTATGTATGCTATTTTGTGCATTACATAAAACAATTCTAATCAGTTTTGTAGTTTATAACTGTGCCATTGTTACATAAATGGCAAGTATAAAGTAGATGGTCACTTTTAGTCATGTAATTTAAAGCTGCTAATTTTCAGAGAGAAATAATAGATGTGAATTATCTTTTAAAATCTGATATAACACAAGACTGCCAACTGGATCCAGATTCACAGGACAGTGTTGATCCAGTCCTGGGTTTATTCCGTTGCATGAAAGGACTTGTAGTTCTGATTTCCCCATTGCATTTTCTAAGAAAAGCAAGACTACAAATCCCAGAATGCACTGTCCTGCGAATCTGGATCCAGTTGGCAGCCTTACTATAACATACCTTTACTAAAAATGTGGGTAAATTGGAAATACAATTTCCTTTTTAATTGAAAAGCTAAAGCAACTAGGGCACTTCAACTTGGAGAAAAGACAGCTGAGGAGAGATACGATAGAGGTCTATAAAATAATGAGTGGAGTGTAATGGGTAGATGTGAATTTGCTTGTTTACTCTTTCCAAAAATACTAGGACTAGGGGGCACATAATGAAGCTACAAAGTAGTAAATTTAAAACAAACTGGAGAAAATATTTCTTCACTCAAAGTGTAATTAAACTCTAAAATTCGTTGCCAGAGAATGTGGTAAAAGCAGTTAACTTAGTGGGGTTTAGAAAGGTTTGGACAGCTTCCTAAAAGAAAATTCTATAAGCTATTAATATGATGGACTTGGGGAAAATCCACTGCTTATTTCTAGGATAAGCAGCATAAAATGTATTGTACTGTTTGAGGATCTTGCCTGGTACTTGTAATCTGGATTGACCACTGTTGGAAACAGAATGCTGGGCTTGATAAACCTTCGGTCTGTCCCGGTATGACAACACTTACATACTTATGAAGGATGTTACTATATGTAACATCTCAAATTCTTTTAGTATGATCCCCAGATTTGCAAACCTTAAAGAACTTTAGCAATTCTAATAGAATCAAGTTTGAAATGCAAACCTAGCATACAAAAGACATTCTACAGGGCAAAAATGTTGTTTGGTTCAAATAAACTATTACAAAATATAAATCCACATCTGTTTCTGTCTTGGTTACCCTGTATGACCTGCAAAAGAAGCCCTAGGTATTAGAAATGCTGGAAGGCAATATCAATATTCATATGAGCTAACAAAGCTGTATGAACACTGTTTCCATGCAAAATGAAAGAGAACATTTCCATTCATGAAAAATAGACCAGTCTCTGGAAAAAGGAACCACAGCTTTTCCACATGATGTCCCTCTAGCAAAGTATCTTAATGAACTGTATCTGATAGTGACTACAACACATGAGGAAGAAAGGTTATCTTAGTAGCAGATGCCATTCCATTCAAACAGACTATTGCAGTGGAGGGGTCCCACTGGCAAGTAGCTCTTGGATCTTTCACAACGGACCCTTCTCACTTTGGGGGTACCTTACTTTGAACTTCTGCCACTGACCAAACAACATATTTTATGCCTACAGCAAATCAGAGCTCCAGAAAAAAATTATTTTGTAAAACCAGTACACGGAAAGATAAATAAAATAGCAGTGCCAGCATTACCATATTTTCAATTGCTGCAGGGGTGAGAAAATAAAAACAGGGTGGGAAAAACAGAGGTCAGTGTTCAAAATTATTTATATGGTTAACTTTCACATTAAAGAGGGAATTCGGTAAACAGTACCAAAACTTATGCCTAAAAAATTCAGGACTGAGCGCTATTCCATGGGTGTGAGCTTACAATAGTGTGGATCCTGCTCCTAACTTCGGGGCACTGGACTTATGCCTGCTGAAACCTGGTATAAATGCCGGCCCCCAAGTTAGGCATGGTTAGGCGGTATTCTGTAATTCCACGTGCAACTTTTCAGAACACTCCTAACATGCCCATGGCCACGCCCCCTTTTGAGACATGCGCCATAGCATTTGGTGCCATGCCTTATAGAATAGTGCGCATCCAGATTTGCGTGCAAATTTTAATGAATGCCAATTATCAATAATTGGTTATTAGCGCCCAATTATGGATGGTTCAGAGCTCATTATCCAATTTATTTGCATAGGTGTCACAGAAGCATGCCCAAAACTGGGCGCGCAACTTTGGACACCATATACAGAATCCAAGGGTTAGAGATTTATTTATTTATATTCCGACTAAAAACTAGGTGGATTACTATATAACATCCACAAAATAAGTACAAAACCATATATAAAAAAACAGTAACAATATATATCAACACATAATTGATAGTGTGCTGAAAAGTCTCACATTACCGTGTCTACACTTTTCATCATGCTGTAGGGTACACCAAAAAGAACAACAGGTTTTAACAGTTGTGTAATCTGTACTATATTTGTACAAAAATGTAAATATCCAAGCAAGTGGCTCCACAGGAGCGGACCTGCAATAAAAAAGGCAGCTGCTCTTGCATCAGCATATAAGTGTTGAAAATATTAAACAGTCCAACGAAAACAAATGATATGTGGGTATAAATCCAGGGATAATCTGTAAATGGAAGCTTCGGCAGTGACTCATTTCATGCCAGGATCACTGCCCAACAACTCATTTATCTCTTTCATCGGCCTCAATATTTTCACAATGGTCTACCCTAGTGGTGTAGCTACGTGGGGCCACGGGGCCTGGGCCCCCATAGATTTGGCCCTGAATCCCCCTGCCGACGACCCTCTCGACCCCCCCCTCCCGCTGCCAACCCGCCGTCGCCATCGCCTAGCTTTGCTGGCAGGGGACCCCAACCCTCGCCAGCCGAGGTCCTCTTCTTCCGGCGCAAGGCTTTGTTCAGTTTCTGAGTTTGACGTCCTGCATGTTGTACGTACAGGACGTCAGACTCACAGAAACAGAACGAAGCCTTGTAGATCAGCTGTAAGGCTTCGTTCTGTTTCTGTGAGTCTGATGTCCTGCACATACAACGTGCAGGACGTCAGATTCAGAAACAGAACGAAGCCTTGCACAAGAGGACCTCGGCTGGCGGGGGCTGGGTTGGTGGCGGGAGGGGTGGTCGAGTCGTCGGG
This sequence comes from Microcaecilia unicolor, assembly GCF_901765095.1. NCBI lineage: Eukaryota > Metazoa > Chordata > Amphibia > Gymnophiona > Siphonopidae > Microcaecilia > Microcaecilia unicolor. The sequence goes on from NC_044035.1 coordinate 123,021,698, forward strand.
GGGGGGGCGGTCAAAGTTGGTGGTGGTGGTGGCGGCGGTGGCGGGGGGGGGGGGCTAAAATGTGCCCCCTCACCTCGGGCTCTGGACCTCCCTCCCGCCGAAGTCTGGCTATGCCCCTGGTCTACCCTTACAATTTATTATTTCACAAATACCAATCGTTCTTTCATATCAAAACTATAAAGTTCGTATCTTAGTCCATCTTGATCAATTTCCTAATTGTCTCAGACCTGCACCAACATGCCCTGTTTCGCAAAGCTGCATCAGGGCCTGGTCCTATTATGATGCCCTCATACTCCCAGAGTCTAAAAGATCTTTCAAGAAAGGGCGTTGTTATAGGACCAGGCCCTGATGCAGCTTTGCGAAACAGGGCATGTTGGTGCAGGTCTGAGACAATTAGGAAATTGAACAAGATGGACTAAGATAAGTCTCATAGGAATTCTATAGTTTTCATATGAAAGAACAATTGGTATTTGTGAAATAATAAATTGGAAGAGTAGACCATTGTGAAAATATTGAGGCCAATAAAAGAGGTGAGTGGGTTGCTGGGCAGTGATCCTGGCATGAAACAAGTCACTGCTGAGGCATCCATTTACAGGTCATCCCTGGATTTATACCCACATATCACTTACTTGCGTTGGGCTGTTTAATTTTTTCAACAATTTGTTGCCACCGCTGAAAAGGATAATAATTGTTTGGGACACATTTAGATTTGATTTAGAATATAAATGTTACCATCAGTCTTTAAATCTGGTGCTGAACATTTATTCAGCAAATATGCATGTAAATGACTAGAATACTGGCACATATGTGCACAAATGCCAAGAATCCATCTACATCCTGTTCTGCAAATATGAACATATCTTTGGTAGCACATATTTTACAAGTGGGCATTCACATGGGTGCTGTTTAGGCAAAGCCTGCATGAAACTCGCACTCATGTAGCATTTATAGAATAGTGCACGTATCTCTCAAACCTAGGTGTGAGCATTTATATCAGCTCTATGGCTGACATAAATGCTTGCACTTAACTGCATACATACCTATAGATCTGGTTAGGCTAGTGATCTATAAGGGAAAGTAGGCAACAATCAGGTGTCTCTTTCTAGAAATGCCCTTTAATTGCATAAGTAGTTTTATTTTCATTTAAATTGGTGCTGGGATAAGCAATCACTAGGCCATTTTTCTCAATCAAGGAGGGTGAATAGTGAAGTGCCGCAGGGATCTGTACTGGGGCCAATAGTATTTAACATATATATAAATATTTGGAAATCGGAATGATGACTGAGGTGATTAAATTTGCAGATGACACGAAGCTATTCAAAATTGTCAAAATGCATGTGGATTGTGAAAATTGTAGAAAGACCTTGGAAACTGAAAGACAGGGCAGATGAAATTTAATATAGACAAATGCAAAGTGATGTACATTGGGAAGAATAATCTGAATCATAGTTATCTGATGCTAAGGTCTACTTTGAGAGTCAGCACTCAAGAAAAAGACCTAGGTGTCATTGTAGATTAGACGCTGGAATCTTCTACCCAGTGTGCGGCGGTGGTCAAAAAGCAAACAGGATGTTAGGAATTATTAGGAGAGGGATGCAAATAAGATAAAAATATTATGCTTCTATATTGCTCCATGGTGTGACCTCATCTTGAGTATTGTGTTCAATTCTGGTTGCCGTATCTCAAAGAAGATATAGAAGAATTAGAAAACGTTTAAAGAAGAGCGACCAAAATGATAGAGGGGATGGAACTGCTCCCATATGAGGAAAGGCTAAAGCGGTTATGGCTCTTCAGCTTGGAAAAGAAATGGCTGAAGGGGGATATGACTGAGGTCTACAAAACCCTGAGTGGTGTGGAGCAGGTGGAGGTGAATCGATTTTTCATTCAAAAAGTACAAAGACCAGGGAAAACCCAATGAAATTGCATGGAAATGCGTTACAAGCAAATAGGAGGAAATATTTTTTCACTCAAAGAATAGTTAAGTTCTGGAACTCGTTGCCAGAGGATGTGGTTATGGTGGTTAGCATATCTGGGTTTAAAAAAGGTTTGGACAAGTTCCTGGAGGAATAGTCCATAGTCTGTTATTGAGAAGGACATGGGGGACACCACTGCTTGCCCTGGGATTGGTAGCATGGAATGGTGCTACTAATTGGGTCTCTGCCAGGTGCTAGTGACCTGGATGGGCCACTGCAGGAAGCAGGATACTGGGCTAGATGGACCACTGATCCGACCCAGTATGGTTGTTCTTATGTTATGTTCTTATGTAGGCTGCTGAATGTAGACCCAGAGTAAATTAGACAATAGGAAAAACCATAAAGAAGGTGTAAGGAAGAAAGAAAAGTGTGTGAATGAGAGCTGCACACTTTACATAAAACTTCTAATAATCCACAAAAATAAAAAATAGCCCAAAAGGTCAATTCCATTGATCAGTTTCTTTTTTCCATTAGTTGCCATTTGTCTTTAAGATTTTCCCAGTCTTCAGATGGTGCCACATATGCACCATAAGACTCGGTTGATGTAATCTGTTTTGGTTATTGATAAGAAAGAATTGTAGGATATTTATAAATTGCTTATTCATATCTCTATTATGTATTTATGGTCTGGTTCAGGAAGCTACATAAATTTCAAAGAGAGGATAAGTAGACACCTGCAGAATTATATCTACAGTGTTCATCTGGTATATAATAAGTATGATTGGCAGAGAACCATAATACATACAGAACAACTGTACTTACTTGCTTGTGAGGGTAAACATTGATATGACACTTAATACATTCTTGGCCCATATTAGCCCAGGAATTGCCGCTCATCCATTTTCTCTTGCACTTAGGGCATTTATATTCACCAAAGCAACGTTTCTTTCCCTGGTAAGGAGTAAGGCCTTCTCCTTTAGGACGAGCCTAGAAACATAAAAATAAAGAATGATGTTATGTAATATCTTTTATAGCAATAACATTTGTATCCAAATATCTGTTAGCATTTCTATATTTCTTCTCTCTCATTTCCCTCTTTTTGCTTCCTACATAAATCTGGACTCTCTACAGGACTCAATATAAATGCAGAAGCTTCTGTATCACGAACTCCTTTTTTCCCTATAATGGAACCATTTTCCTTACAACTCGCCATACAAAAATACTGAAATTGTGATTGTCACCTCAGGAGCACATGTTCCTTCCACTACCAGACACTTTGTTTAAAGCAGGTGGGTTTTTATTAGTGTGGTGGTTCTATAGATATGAAGACCATTGGCCTTGGGCATTTTTATTTTGGATGACAAGGGCTGCTTTCAAACAGGGCCAGACACTTTGAAAATAACACAAAACTCTGCAAAAAGACACTCAAATCTATATACGAAACTTACAACACCATTACACCTCTAGCCCACCTATGAAAAGACAGTGCTATATAGTAAACATTATTCTGGGCCCTAGTTCGCCAATGAAAAGACAGTGCTATAAGTACTACACTAGGCCATAGAGCACCAATGAAAAGACAGTGCTACAAATATTACATTGGGTCCTAGAGTACCAATATGCCTAGAGAACTAAATAGACACTACTGATACACCTGCTACTGGGAAACTGGAATAAGCTGAATAGTTACAGATTTTTACATAGACACTACATGCTAGCAGAAACCTTTATGTCAAATCATAGATGTAGAACGCAGACAGACCCTCATGTGATACAAAATAAGGGACCTAAAAACATGCAGACTAGGTTGCCAACCGGCCAGTTTTGCAAAGGCCAGGCTGGCTGTAGGCAGACCCTTAAAACCATTTTTTTGTTGGTCAGGGCTCTCTGCCCCGCAGTCTGGCAGTTCTCTTTCTCTGCCTTCTCTTCCATGGGCCCAGCAGCCCTCCCTCTATTAGTAGTGAACAGGGTCTGAGGTTTCAATAAATGTCTCTCTTGGTCTTGCAAAACCATTGAGTTGCAGGCAGCACTAAAGATGTGCTGCTTCCGGCTACCTGGTGCTTCTCTCTGTTTGGTCCTGTGCACAGGAAGTTGCATAAAAAAAGGCAGGACCAAACAGAGAGAAACACTAGGGCACTCAGAAGCAGTGTGTCTTTAGCGCTGCCTGCGACTGGATGGTTTTGCAGGACTGGGAGAGAAGGAGTGCCATGGAGCCGGAGGTGGGAGGGAATGGAGGAAGGGATGGCTGACGGTCCCATAGTGTAGGGCGGGGGCAAGGGGAGCCGCATCCCCCCTGTAAAGCATTCCTAGTTACGCTAATGCTTCTCCCCCTCCAGTCCCATATCCCATTCAATTTCTGCTCTGTTACCCCTTCTCACCCCCACCCCTGAGACCCATCTATGTTCTGCTCTGTTCTCCTTCTCCCTCATCCCCACCTCCAAGTCTCATACATCTTCTATTAAGTTCCCCCATCTTCTCCTTCACCCACCCACCCCAGTCTCTTATCCATCCTCTGCTTTTTTCCCCTTCACTCTCCTCCCCCCGGTCTCCAAATCCTTCTTGGCCCAGCACCTATAAGCTGCTCTGGCTTGGCTTGGGCTGCAGTTCTGGTGGCAGCAACAGGTTTCATGGCAGGCAACTTCTTCTACATTTGCAGAACAGCAAGGTTGTGAGATTCCAGACCACCCAGTTTGAAGCACAGGGCTCCGTCTACGGAGCCCTGCATGGTTCAAACATCATCTGTTTCAACCATGTGTCCGTGCTGCTGAAACAGATGAGGTTTGAACCATGCAGAGCTCCACAGACAGAGCCCCATGCTTCAAACTGAATAGTCTGGAATCATCTGTGCAAAGGAAGGAAAAAGCTGCCTGCCACGAAACCCACAGCACTGCTGTTACCAAAACCTCAGCTGGGCTCAAGCCAGATTAATTTACATGCATGATCTTGTTCTGGCAGAAGTGGCAAAGGGGTGGCAAGCCTATTTTCTGGGGTGACACTTGCCACCCCATAGGAATAAATAGGCTTCCAAATAATTTCTTGAAAGATTAAAAATACATTCCATTTTATAATTGTAGATATTTGGAAAAACCACATACTTGGCTGCTATATACCTCCTGGATGCCAAACAACCCTATAATGTTAGTGGTTCAGCTAGTAACCATGATTGGTATTTCGACAGGAATAAACACATTTCTCATATTAACCTTTCAACATAGCTTAATCCTCCAGGAAGGAGAAATATCTTTATATCTAAGCAAAGCTCTAATACACATACTAACACTGTTATCCAATTAAAGTCTCTTGGATAAGGTAAATGTGAACATAAATCCCAATTAAAAGAAAAGGTGTAAATATATAACTTGATACACCAACACACACACTTCTAATTGCGTTGGCATTTACTTAAGTGGATTTCATTGTTGGAAGGGTTTAGTTTTCACTCGAATGCATGAAAAATGTATTTCTAGAAATAGATTATTGGTTTATTGGAGGTTTAGCCATTTATCTGCAATGCTTTAAGTGTGGTTTGGTTATAAATCTTCATGTTTTCCTGTTTGATGTGGGAAAAAAGTGCTTGGCTAATAAATTTCTGCTTTTAGCACAGATGTTTAAGTGGGCTCTGTAGTGTTGCTGAGAACATTCTGTCCCTGTATTCTAGAAGTTACCACCTTGTGCAATGAGCAGTATCTGAAACAGTCTCTATATATGCCATTCCAAAGGGGTGACAGATGTTTTTTATTTCATATGTTTACATCATATCACACAATTATGGAAATAGTGAATCACAAATTTTTGAAGGTTTGCCCAATCAATTCCACTGTTAGTTGCCGCTGCAATGTTTACTTTCAGGCCTACATGTCTAGATTGGCTTGAAGTTTCTTGAGAGGGCAATTCTCAACTCAGTTCTAAGGGCACACCAAACCAGTCAGTTTTTCCCGATACCCACAATGAACTATACATGACAATACATGACACAGATTTGCATACAGTGGAGGTAGTGTGTGCAAATTTATCTCTTGCATATTTATTGTGAATATCTTGAAAGCCTGATTGGCAGGTTTATCCCAATGACTGGACTGAGAACCCCAACTCTTGAGGAATCTCAACGCTAAAAACGCTGACAGGTATATAAACTGTTCTTGGAAATGTGCTTCTCTGCAAAGGAAATACAAATTCCATAAAATATAACTCTAACAATTAAAAAAAACATCCATAAAATTCCTTGATTTGACACTACTAAACTATGATCAGTTTGCTTCATCGTTCAATGAAAATTAAGCCTTTGTATGTCTGTCTTTGTTAAAATACTACATAGAATAGACTGGTACTACACCCCCCTCCACCCCCAGCAGCACCTGATCCCTGCCAGCAAAGACCCCCTACAACCAGGGTTTAATAACACTCTACTATGTATGAACTTTAACACACAGAAATATAACAAATGTTAACATTCATGTATTTAAATGACACTTTGATGACTACCAGTGAAGGTGCAAGAACATGGCTGAGCTTAGAGGGTTGCTGATAAAAGTCATGGAAGGTTAAGGGCACTGACTGGACCATAGTGGAATGTTGGAGAGCCAATAAATGCCCAGTCTGAGAAAAAATTTCTGAGAGTGATTTTGGCGGATATAGCAGGAAATAAAAATTTTGTGAAGGAGCCCGGGCAGACAGAGGGTTTAGCTGACGCTCCCAAGTCCCTCACTCCCATATCAGCAACATTTTTATTGTTAGATCGGGACATGGTAGTCTATGAGGTTTCTCATAGTTCTGGTAAAGGGTGGGGTAAATGAGGGATTGTCACAGCGGTTAATCAGTAGCCATTTCCTCTGCAATGAATGTCAGTAATGGGTTGTTCCAAGGAAGACTGCATTGGAGAGAAAGGGATGGGGGGAGGGATGTAGGTTCATGTGCGATATTGTCATGAACCCTTGGGAATAGTTAAGGTTTTTCGTTACCGTGAACCATGCCAGGGAGTGGGTTTTCAAACTGCTTGTTCAAGTGGTTGCCAGTTTGTTCGGCAACAACTAACTGATGTATTCACTTATATATTTGAAAAGAAGTTTTGGAAAGTGATTTTTGATTGCATGGGTACAAGTTAATGTTAACAGTTAACTCATATAAAGCTGCGACTGATTGTTTTGCCACATGTATTTTCCCCTCAAATTCTATAAAAGTTGTTAAAAATGGCACATACAAATTTGGGCACATGGCCCAATTTGTACGTGCAATTTAATTGAACAAATTGGCTTCTTAACAAGCAATTATTGGTGCTAATAGGATCTAATTAAAATTTATGAGCGTAAATTTATGCACGGGTCCAAAAAGGGGGCGCAGTCATGGGGGAGGGTCATTGGCAGATTGAGGGCTCTCCCACAATTTATGCACATTGTTAAAGAATAAAGGGGATCCATGCCTAAGTTAGGTGCGGGGTTAGGTTTCATTTGTGTAAATGGTCGTGCCTAAGTGTAGTTGCTGTTCCCAGCACTAAGCACTATTGTATAAATGACACCTCCCTTTAAATAGCGTTTATAGAATGCTAAGTCCTTTTTTCGAAGCCAATTTATAGAATTTTTTAGACGCCATTTATAGAATTTAGGGCCCTGTTTACAAACACTGTTATAGGCGCGTTAACATTTTTAATGCACATTAACCATGTACGTGCCTACAATATACCTATAGGCGCCTACATGATTAGAGCACGCACTAAGTATAGGTGCGCTAAAAACAGTAACACACCTTAGTAAACAGGGCCCTTTGTGTTTTATGTATATTTATTCTGGAAAAGACTAAGGGGAGGAAACGTGAAGGCCTATGTTAAGCATTTCTATAGTTTTTTTGTTCTTTTATGTTTTGCACATCTTCTTATTTCAGAGCACAGGAAGAGGTTCTATTTTAATACCTGGGCTATGGAGCCGGAAGCAATTTTGGGAGGAGTTGTAGTCGGTAAAAAAGTATCAACTCCGAGTCCAGCTTCAAAATAAAAAAAAAAACTTACAACATTATAATATATGGTAAATTTAGCACTTTATATTTAAATATTTCTTTTTCTTCACATTCTTTGTTCAGACTTCAAATAAATATATTTTGTGGCCTCTTACTCCTTGTTTTGTACATAAAGAAATATCCTATGTTTTTTGCAATAAAATAAGCAACAGGTTTAGAAACTTTTGGATGACTTCCAAGAGACATGTGATGTTGCTGTATCTATTTTCAAAGAAGTACAGTTCTTGTTGAAGGCAAAAAAGTTAAAACAAAACTCCTGTTCAACTTAGTCCAAACACTTCCTTTATGAAAGCCGACACTGAAACATACTGCTTTATGCTAATCTTTCACACATTCTTCTTAATGTAGTATCATACCATGGAAATCAAATCAATGTCTTCAAGAAATATGTAGTTTATCAACTAGTATTACACAACCCCCCCCCCCCCCCCCAAAAAAAAAAAAAAACCACTAAGTGAAATAGTGTGCTTGCCATACTAGTCCACTTAGATACATACAAATAAGGTCACGTCATAGGTATGGTGGTCAAATGATTGGTATTTGACTTTACATAACCATTTGTTTTTGCAGAGGAAAACAGAAAGCATGTGATCTGCTTAACATTGGCACTTGCACTGCTTCCATGGTCATACATAACACCACTATATAAATAACAACCCTTATAACTTCTTGGCACACATTTGGCCACAACATTATTTTCAACTTCCAACAAGGAACTAATGTAACAAATTCAAATCTCATGCTACCCCCTCTACCAGAGTGGGGTTTTACTTCAATCACCCCTTTCAACTACTCGGTGATGACCTAGCTGCCATTCATATCCAAAATATGTACTGGTATTCAACAACAATCCAAGTTACAAGTGAGACCTGCGGTGTCGCCAAGGTTTTGACTCCACCTGTAGTGGTATCACACAGAAGCAACTCACACCCCCAATTACCTTTCTCTTTAATTCCCTTTATCCTGGAATAACACCTCTTTCCTTTCACAGCTGTGACTCCCCCCTCTACCACCACCACTGCATCCTGCTTATTTGCCCCTTCACACATATCTCCTTCTGCCTTCCCCACCCTTCCCATATCCAAAAGATAAGGAAGGAAAGGGAAGGAAATCAATTTAAAAGAAACCCCTTTTCACACTACCCTTTTCTATCCAACTGCTCTCACTGCCCAAATGACCACCTAACACCCACCAAAGAAAAACTCTTTGTCCTCAGGAACCTGCCTCCCATCCACCTTGTCCATTAACCAATCCCATCAATTACCATCTCACGAGTCTGGTAAACCCTTTCCCTAGCACCTCAACTATTTCAGTTTCCACAGCTTCTCTCACATCACTCGTCACTTTTCTCAAACCCCTCACCCTCTTTCTTTTCCCTCCCCCGTTTCCCCCATCCCAGGTCCATAAGATTCACACTTGTCAGTGGCTCAGCCAATATTATTGGCCCACTGCCAAACCCATGGGCCATCCTTCTTGTAATAGTTATATGGAAAAAATATGAACAATATATTTAGAGCCCTGTGCACTAACGACTGGGTGGACCCACTATGGCAATTCTTATATTCATGCCCAGCTACTATGAACATAAGAATTGCCATAGTGGGTCCATCCAGCTTGTATCCTGTTTCCAACAATAGCCAATTCAGGTCACAAGTACCTGGCAGGATCACAAAATGTAGCTAGAAAGCAGTGGCTTTCCCCAGGTCTACCTTAATAATGGTTTATGGAGTTTTTCTCAAGTGGAGGAGTGGCCTAGTGGTTAGGGTGGTGGACTTTGGTCCTGGGGAACTGAGGAACTGAGTTTGATTCCCGGCACAAGCAGCTCCTTGTAACTCTGGGCAAGTCACTTAACCCTTCATTGCCGCATTGAGCCTACCATGAGTGGGAAAGCACGGGGTACAAATGTAACAACAAAAAAAAAAAGAATCTGTCCAAACCTTTTTTAAATTCAGCTACGCTAACTGCTTTTACCATATCCCCCAGCAACAAGTTCCAGAGCTTAACTATCCATTACATGAAAAAAGATTTTCTACAATTTGTTTTCAATGTACTACCTTGTAACTTCATTCTATGCTCCCTAACATAAGAACACCACAAAAGTGGAGAAACTGGACCTGCTAGGAGGGGAAAAATGCAGAGACAAGGAAGAAGCATGATCAACAGGACACTTCCAAACAAAACTAAGGAGACGGGAGATGAAAAAATGTTCTTTTAATTGTAGAAAAGATTCGACATGGCACGGTGTTTCGGTGAACAACGCCTGCCTCAGAAGTCTGTATGTTGTGATCACTCACAGATGGAACTGAAGAATGAGCATATCAAATTGGCTATTTTCCTTTGTGGCACATATTAGACCTTGATCCGATTTTAAGTTGTTTGCGTTTACCAACACATTTTGTACACTCACCAATCATTAGTCTTTTTAAAGGCTGGATTTGGTATGCTGGTTCTTCAGTTCCATCTGCAAGCGATCACCACATACAGACTCCTGAGGCAGGCGTTGTTCGCCGAAACACGTGCCATGTCGAGTCTTTTCTACTATCAAAAGAACATTTTTTCATCTCGCATCTCCTTGGTTTTGTTTGGAAGTGTACTGTTGATCACGCTACTTTCTTGGCTATAACATAACATAACATAACATAACATAACATAACATAACATAACATAACATAACATAACATAACATAACGAATCAGTTCTTATATTCCGCAACAACAAATAACAGTTCTGCATGGATTACAATCAAAAGAAGCTAGAACAATCTTCTAGGAACTACTTTCTGAAAGAGTAAACAATTGATTTGTATTTACCCAATGCACTCGAGTCAGGATTTTATAGACCTCTATCATATCTCCCCCCCCCCCCCCCCCCCCCCCGCTGTCTTTTCTCCAAACTGTACAGCCCTGACTTCTTTAGCCTTTCCTCATACAAGAGTCATTCCATCTCCCTAATCGTTTTGGTTTCCCTTCTCTGTTACTTTTCTAATCCTGCTATATTTTTTATGAGATTATGGAGACCAGCATTGCACTTAATATTTAAGGTACAGTTACATCATGGAGTGATACAGAGGCATTCTTGTTTTATTTTTTTCTTTCCTAATAATTCCTAACATTCTGTTCATTTTTTAGCCACTGCCACATACTAAGCAGAAGATTAGTGATAATTGGTGTTAATTGGCACTGATTTGCAGTAATGTGCATAATTGAATTTAGTATTCTATAATCTTAGTGCCTGATATTCAAAATGACTCAAATGGGAAGAGAGGCTCTTGGCTGTTTAAATTACCTGTCCTGGGGTAACCAGGCATTTTCAGAGTTACTTAAGTGGATGGTACTGCTGAAAATAGCTGGTTAGCACAAAAGTCAAAACCATCTATTTTGTGGGTGTTGTGGAAGTAGAAATGGCACTTAGCCAGTTCAAAAGCATAAAGGTGTGCATAACTTAATAAGCTTAACAAGCTAATGAATGCTGATAACAGCACTTAAACGATAATGAGCACTAATTGGCACTGATTAGAATTTAGGCACAGAAGTCGCTAAGGGGTAGATGCACTAAAATAACCGAGCCATTAACGTGGGTTTTAAACTGATAGCCAGTTTAACGTACAAGTAGTAAACCAGGACATGCACAAAAGGGCATTTTCCTGTCACGGTAGCAGCTAACGAAAACGGAATGCAAACTATTATAATGAGATACACTACCGTTTTCCGATCCCCTTACAGTGGAAAACCTAACGGGAGGTCTGCACCTCTCGTTGGGGCTGCTGTGAGGGAATCGGAAAGGAAAAAAAAAACGTCCAACAAGTGCTCAGAAGAGCAAGAGGGACGGGAAAAAAAAGCCAAGTGCTTGTCAGGGACGTCCTTCTAAAGTGCCTAACATGAACGTCCTTCAAGGACGTCCTTGACGAGCACTTGGCTTTTTTTCCCCCTTCCCTCTTGCTCTTCTGAGCACTTGTTGGACGTTTGTTTCCCTTTCCGATTCCCTCCCCCCCCCCCGAGGTCGCTGCTCCCCCCTGCATTGAAATCACAGCTTCCTGCAGCCCTGGCCTCCCCACCATCCTCAGTGGGAGGGGGGGAGAGAATCGGAAAGGAAAAAAAAACATCCAACAAGTGCTCAGAAGAGCAAGAGGGAAGGGAAGATGTGATTGCAATGCAGGGGGGAGCGGAGACGGCGACCTCAGGGGAGGGGGCGGTGGTGGCGGAAGGGGAAAAAAAGAAAGCCAAATGCTCGTCAGGGACGTCCATAAAGGACGTCCTTGGCTGACGCAGAGCAGCCAGAATAACGCTTGGCTGCTCTGCGCATGCTTGACCAGCTGACTGGCTGACTGTTTAACGATGGAATAGAGAATGCAAGTGAGCTACAACGAGTAGCTCATTTGCATTCCTTTTCCTTGATGTGTGCCTGTTCCTTACCGATTCGCTAAGGGAATCGGTAAGGGAAGGGCTTTAACGAGTCTTTAGTGCATCTTCCCCTAAGTGTAATCTGTAACAATGTGCATGAACTTCTAACACCCGCAGGCAAAAAGGGGCATGATTATGGGTGGGGAAATGGGCATTTTGTGGTTGTTCTGAAATTTATGTGCCTAGTTATAGAATCTGGCCCAGTGCGCCTAAATCTATGTGCTGGGATTTATGCCACATTTTTGTTGGTGTAAATGGATGCACGTAGATTTAGGCACTGAAATATCAACTAAGTGTATTCTATAATCGCCGCTCAATCTAGGCACTGATTATAGAATATGCTTAGTTGGCAATGATTTCAGCACCAATTTTTTAGGCGTCATATATAGAATCCCCCCCCCCCCCACCAGTTCTTCATAGCCAGTTAAATGCTGAATACGGCACTTAACTGGCTATTTTTCGCCAGCTCTGTATATCTAGAAATTCAATGCCGGAGCCCGAACATGACCCAGCATTGAAAAGCCGGATAAAATGCTAGAGGCGGTCAGCAAAATGCAGATCGATATTGGCTGAATATCGGGCCCTGAGCATGCATATCCTATAATGCGTAACTGCAAAGGAAGTGGACAGGGCTTGAGTGGGTCAGGGACATGACCAGAACTTATGCGCTAAGATTACAGAATACCAACAATTATGTCCACAACCGTGACATTTAGTCGCGGACATTTACAACAGCTCTTAAGTACATAACATAAGAATAGCCGTACTGGGTCAAACCAACGGTCCATTTCAGCCCAGTATCCTGTTTCCAACAGTGGCCAATTCAGGTCACAAATACCTGGCAAAACCACTATTAGTAGCACCATTCCATGCTACCAATCCCGGGGCAAGCAGTAGCTTCCATTTATCTGTCTCAATAGCAGGCTATGGACTTTTCCTCCAGGAACTTGTCCAAACCTTTTTTAAACCCAGATATGATAACCGCCATTACCACATCCTCCGGCAACGAGTTCCAGATCTTAACTATTCTTTGAGTGAAAAAATATTTCCTCCTATTTGTTTTAAAAGTGTTTCCATGTAACCTGATTGAGTGTCCCTTAGTCTTTGTACTTTTGAATCGAGTGAAAAATCGATTCACTTTTATCGTTCTACTCCACTCAGAATTTTGTAGACCTCAATCATGTCCCCCCTCAATCTCTTTTCCATACTGAAGAGGTCTAACCTCTTTAGCCTTTCTTCATATGAGAGCAGTTCCAACTCCTCTATCATTTTGGTTGCTCTTCTTTGAACCTTTTCTAATTCCACCTAAAAGTTAAACATAAATGCCATATTACACTAGTATTCTATAATGGCAATTAGGTGCCTAATGGCTGATGCAGAATTTGCACTTAGCGCATCCTGACACTTAACTTTTGATGTTAGAGAATTATCCCCTTAAACCTAATCTCTGTTTTCTATCTTTTACCAGGGAACTCCGTTCACTGGGTAAATCTCTCTTATCTGCACCCTTCTACTCCACTGCTAACTCCAGACTCCGTTCCTTTTATCTTGCTGCAACATATGCCTGGAATAGACTTCCTGAGCCGGTACTGTACTTCAAGCTCCATCTCTGGCCGTCTTCAAATCTAAGCTAAAAGCCCACCTTTTGATGCTGCTTTTAACTCCTAACCCTTATTCACTTGTTCAGAACCCTTATTTTCTCATCCTCACTTTAATATTCCCTTATCTCTTGTTTGTCCTGTTTGTCTGTCCTAATTAGATTGTAAGCTCCATCGAGCAGGGACTGTCTCTTCGTGTTCAAGTGTACAGCACTGCATACGTCTACTAGCGCTTTAGAAATGATAAGTAGTAGTAGTTCCCAAATCACAACAAAACACTGTCTCCTATTCCATGGCATTTTAATTTACTCAGGAGTCTCTCATGAGGGACTTTGTTTAAAGCTTTCCGAAAATCCAGACACACTATGTCGTCTGGCTCAACTTGATCCACATGTTTATTCACGCCTTCAAAATATGTAGCAGATTGGTAAGGCAATTCTCATAGCTAATCCATGTTGACTCTGTTCCATTAAACTAGATTTGTCTCTGTTCAGTAATTTTGTCCTTTATAATAGTTTCTACCGTTTTGCCTGGCACTGATGCCAGCATCATCAGTCTGTATCTTCTTGGATCACCCCTGGAACCTTTTTACCAACTGCGCTTATGTTGGCTGGGTGTATAATAATAAAACTTGTCTCACAAATAAGCCTATGTTAGTTATACAATGATTGTGCAACAAATACCTAACATGATAAATATTCTTTGCAAATCATGATGTAGTTATGACATCAATATTTACAATTGATATACATGGGTCTTTTGTTAGAAGCTAAGCATGTAATAACATTTTTGAGACAAATGAAATTATGGAGCTAAAATGTTTACTGAAAAACAATAGTCACTTGGTGAACTGAAGAAACTTATTCACAAAATTGATATTATCGGCAAGATGCTATTGAGTTGCAGTAGCATATCCTGGAGGAGTGCGAGTGGTAGAACTAGCATTTCACTGATGACCGTGTTAAGCAGTGGCATAAGCATCTCTGTGCATGCACTGCAGCAAACGGTGGAACCCTTTTACTATGGTTAGTGCAGCAGGCTTTGATCCTGGCAACCTGGGTTCGATCCCCACTGCAGCTCCTTGTGACCTTGGGCAAGTCACTTAATTCTCGCTATACATTAATCAAAGTCCAACGGGACGGCTCTGACCTCAGTCTTACTGGACAATCCAGCCTACTAGTTTTGTAAGAAGCGGGACAATCATCTAATTTGTCAGCATCAAAGAAGAAAGCCTTAGCTTCTTTCTAGACATCACCACTTCACTGATAGACCCCTGACGCAGGTGCTCTGCACCGAAACACGGCCCGTGTCGGGTCATTTAGGAAGGAATTGGTGTTCAAGGTGTACAAATAAAGAAACTGTGTCCCAATTTTGAAGGCTCCAGGTGCTTTTCTTTGATATTTGGACTTGTTCTGTACTTCAGACCCTCTCTGTGCTGTTTTGTATAATTGTACTTTCAGCCATTTGTTAAAGAGAAACATAATAAATATGTGGGGAATTCTATATATAGCACCAAAAAGATCTGTGTTCATCCCCATTCTATACAGTGTGCCCGACCATTATAGAATACTGGCCTAACTTTGGATGCCAGATTTATGCCTGATAGAAACAGAGGTGGATCGGCCCTATTCTATAACTTGGCACCTAACTTTTGGGAACTCATATGGCCCGCCTATGCCCCTCTCATGGCCATGTCCACTTTTGGGTTGTATGTGGGAAAAGTTACACACCAAATTATATAGTACCACACAGGGGTGATCCGCCCACAACTTCAATCAAGCACCAATTAAGTGGCCATCTGGTGCCTATTTCCTCCTTAAGTTGCATGTGGATCTCAGATCCATGCACAAATTCCGGCGTCTAACTGTGGGCAACCTATGCCATACTTATTTTCCTTTATGGATTACCAGAGTAACAGGTGAAATATACACTTATAACTTAGGTATAAGCGTTTATGCCAGCCATGGGGCTGGTGTATGTTTGTGTGGCTATGTTCTGGAGTTATGCAAGTAATTTTGCACCCCGCTACACCCTGCTCGGACTCCGCCTATGGCTAACTCATGTGTGCCTATGATCCAGAGATACACATAACTTACAGTTATTCAGGAGGTAATTCTAGAAAAAAGGCACCAGGTGCCAGATAAATGGTAAAAACCATTAAAATACCAGCCTACATGTGAGCACATGCACCTATAAATGCCAAATACATGCTACTCTATAAATTCTTGTATCATCAATAGTGCATAGTTTAAGAGTGAGTGTGCACATAAGTGGAGTCTGGAAGTTATATGCATAACTTTGGAACATAGGTGCACACACTTATACCAGCCCTATGGCAGGGGGAAGTGCTTGTGCCTAAGTTATACATATATATTTCACCTTTTATGCTAATCTATAAAGAAAAGTAGGTGTCTATTTTCTGTTACAGAATAGGCTCTTATCTGGTGCCTTCTAGGTGCTTATACTTAGGCATCCAGTTATACAATTACCCTGTATAATTTGTAGCACTTGTAGATGAATTAGAAATGGTACTGAGAAGGTTGACTAAACGATAAAAGGAATGGGGTGACTCATAAGAACATAAGAGTAGCCATACTGGGTCAGACCAATGGTCCATCTATCCCAGTATTCTGTTTTCTAAACAGTGGCCAAGCCAGGTCACGAGTACCTGGCAGAAACCCAAATCGTGGCAACACTCCATACGACAAATCCTAGGGCAAGCAGTTGCTTCCTATGTCTGTATCAATAGCAGACTACGGACATTTCCTCCAGGAATGTATCCAAACCTTTTTTAAAACCAGATACATGGTATTTCCATGTAACTTCCTTGAGTGCCCCCTAGTGTTTGTAAATTTGGAACGAGTAAAAAATCAATTTACTTCTACTCGTTCTACACCACTCAGGATTTTGTAGACCTCAATCATATCTCCACTCATCCATGTCTCTTCCAAGCTGAAGAGCCCTAACCTCTTTAGCCTTTCCTCATACGAGAGGAGTTCCACACCTTTATCATTTTGGTCGTTCTTCTTTGAACCTTTTCTAACTCCGCTATCCGCCTTATTTTCGAAAGAGAAAGACGCCCATATTTCGACCCAAATCGGGAGATGGGCGTCTTTCTCCCGTGGGCACCCAAATTGGTATAATCGAATGCTCATTTTGGGCGTCTTCAACTGCACTCCATCGCGGAAACGGCCAAAGTTGACGGGGGCATGTCGGAGGCGTGGTGAAGGCGGGACTGGTGCATGTTTATCGGCTGAGGAGAGATGGGCATCCTCGGCCGATAATCGAAAAAAGAAAGGCATTTTTAGTGCGAATTTGGGTCACTTTTTTTTATCCTTTTTTTTTTACGAACAAGTCCCAAAAAAGTGCCCTAAATGACCAGAGGCCCACCCCTGACTCCCCCAGTGGTCACTAACCCCCTCCCACCCCAAAAAAACAACTTTAAAAACTTTTTTTTCCAGCCTGTATGCCAGCCTCAAATGTCATACCCAGCTCCATCACAGCAGTATGCAGGTCCCTGGAGCAGTTTTAGTGGATGCATGCATTTCAGGCAGGCAGACCCAGGTCCATCCCCCCCACCCTACCTGTTACACTTGTGGTGGTAAATGGGAGCCCTCTAAACCACCCCCAAAACCCACTGTACCCACATCTACATGCCCCCCTTCAGCCATAAGTGCTATGGTAATGGTGTAGAGTTGTGGGCAGTGGGTTTTGGGGGGGGGATTTGGGGGGCTCAGCAGCCAAGGGAAGGGAGCTATGGACTTCAGAGGTAGTTAACTTTTTTTTTTAATTGTTACAAGTGCCCCCTAGGGTGCCCGGTTGGTGTCCTGGCATGTGAGGGTGACCAGTGCACTACGAATCCTGGCCCCTCCCACTACCCAATGCCTTAGATTTGTTCGTTTTTGAGCTGGACGCCTTCAGTTTCCATTATCGCTGAAAAACGAAACCGCCCACCTCAAATCCGCACAAATCCGATGCATTTGGCTGGCACAAACCGTATTATCGGAAAAAAGATGGACGCCCATTTTTTCCAAAAATACGGTTTGTCCCGCCTCTTCACGTACCCGTTCTCGGAGATAGACGCCCATGGAGATGGGCATTTGTGTTCGATTATGCCCCTGCACATCTTTTTTGAGATATGGCAACTAGAACTGAATGCAATACTGAAGGTGCAGACACACCATGGAGCGATACAAAAGCACTATAGTATTTTCGGTCTTATTCACCATCCCTGTCCTAATAATTCCTAGCATCTGCTTTGCTTTTTGGCTGCTGCCGCACACTGAGCAGAAAATTTCAGCATATTATCTACAATGATACCCAGATCTTTTTCTGACCCCCAAGGTGGACCCTAGCATCAGGTAACTATGATTCGGAATATTCTTTCCAATGTGCATCACTTTGCATTTGTCCACATTAAATTTAATCTGCCATTTGAATGCCAAGTCTTCCTGCAATATTTCACAGTCTGCACGTGTTTTAGCAACCTTGAATAGTTTTGTATCATCTGCCAATTTGATAACCTCACTCGTCGTTCTGATTTCCATATCATTTATAAATATGTTAAATAGCACTGGTCCCAGTACAGATCCCTGCAGCACTCCACTGTTCACCTTCCTCCACTGAGAGAAATGACCATTTAACCCTACCCTCTGTTTTCTGTCCAATAACCAGTTCCTAATCCACACCAGAACCTTGCTTCCTATCCCATGAGGAAAGGCTACAGAGGTCAGGGGTCTTCAGCTTGGAGAAGAGATGGCTGAGGGAAGATATAATAGAGGCCTATTTTAATTTTATTTATTTGACATATTTGATATGCCGCCAAAGGCCTACACATAAGCATCAGAGCAATTTACACAAAGTACTAAACTGAAAGGAGGAAAGAAAGCAGGGAAAGGACACTATGTAGTACTAGGGAAATAGAAAAGAGGTCGATTTTTAAAGGTTGTTTACAAAATACTGAGTACAGTGAAGTGGGTAGATGTGAATCACTTGTTTACTCTTTCCAAAAATACAAGGACTAGAGGGCACACAATGAAGTCACTATGTAGTACATTTAGAATAAACTGGAGAAAATACTTCTTCACTCAACTTATAATTAAGCTCTGGAATTCATTGCCAGAGAATGTGGTAAAACTAGTTAGCATAGCAGGGTTGGAAAAAGGTTTGTACAAATTCTTGGAAGAATTTATATGGAACATCCACTTATTATTCCACGGGTAAGCAGCATGAAATCTATTTTACTCTTTTGGGATCTTGCCAAGGACTTGTGACCTGGATTGTCCACTGTTGGGAAAGAGGATACTGGGCTTCATGAACCTTCAGTCTGTCCCAGTACCAGGGGCGGACTGACCATTGGAACAATAGGGCACTGCTCGAGGGCCCACAGCAGTAAGGGGCCCATTCTCCCCTAGCCTCCATATAAATTAATAACTTTTGATAAGTGGTTAGGGGCCCATGACTCTTATTGCCCAGGGGCCCAGACCACTGTCAGTCCAGCCCTGCCCAGTAGGGCAGTGGTCTCCAACCTTTTTCATGTAAAAGGCCACAAAGTGGACACGAGAAAGCTCTTGGGGCCACCAAAAGTTTTTAAGCTTACACATGTAATTTTAAGTACTACATTTGATTCTACAAGAATATATTAAAAAAAACACATTATTTGGCTTAACACAAAAACCATAAATGAGACTGTTTCTGTGTTACTATTAATCCTCCCCATCCCACATGAGTCCAAAGGAAAGAAATTGTTTTTATCCCTAATAGTCCTCTGGTAATAAAAGTAAAGAATGTACCGGGGGGGGGGGGGGGGGGGGGATGTCCTACAAATGTAATATCTTGCATTTTGGGTGGAAAAATCCAATATAATAAATGACAAGAACATGAAACTGTTATCTGTTTCTGTTTTACTATTAATCCTCCCATCCCACGAGAGCCCAAAGGAAAGAAATTATTTTTTCTCCTTAATAGTCCTCTGGATATAAAAGGAAAGAATGTACCGGGGGGGGGGGGGGGGGGGGGGGTCTTACAAATGTAAGATCTATATTTACGGGGGCTGAGCTGGAGAAGAGGTGAACTGTTGGAAGGTTTTGCCGCCACTGCAGGTAGAGAAAAGATCCCATGAAGCTTTGCTGGGTCGTGTGTGACTGTGTAGTAGCACTGACGTGCTATATTTAAGCACAGAAAACAGGCGCCAATGTGTGCTTTCACATTTGGATTTGACTGGACTCGCGCACATTTCATTATCAGTACTAGCGCTTACAGGCTTGCAGGGGCTTTCTTCCACTTCCAAAGAAATCAAAACCAGCAGATTTTAAACTGGAAATCAAAAGAAATCCTCTCTTCAAAACTTCAACACCAGCTCCAAGCTGTTTGACTACATTAAATACAAGTTGTGGCCATGTCTGCTGCACATGTTGTTTCCTGCGCTGAAGCCCTCTGAGCATTCTGCACAAATTTATATGCACACTATTCCCTTGCTAACTGGCCTTACCCCTGGTGGTAGGTTTTAAGAATCAGTCTGCAGGTTAGCTGGATCTAGGAATATTGTGGAACCTTAGGAGGAAGGGGAAGGGATCACTGTTATTGTGCAATGGCGGCACCTAGTGGCTGGATTTAGAACTCCTGATTATAGGTTTTTGACAGGAGCCTTGGCATATGGCTCCTGGATGAGGCCTTTAGCTGTAACAATGGGTCCAAATAAGCTAGGAAATCATATAACATAGGAAATAACTTCCCCAAATTAGTGGACGGGTTGAATCAGAGGCAAAGCAGAGAGACGGTAGTGCATTGTCTTTGTCGGTGCCACCTCTCACTCACCCTGATATATTCACGGATCAGGTCATCTTTTTCCTGCACTATGTATGAATTTATACTTTATTTTTTGCCCATGCATCAAATGAGTGGGGTAGGAAAACAAGATATGATATTTAACTATAAGAAATACAATACCTCACTGAGACAATAGTTATTTTTTGTGAAATTCCATCCATTAAGCATATTTACACATAGTATCTACAAAATGAGCTGCTTTGCACAATTTTGCATCAATTAACTATTAATTTGAATAAAGTTTCATATGGAAAATTCTGTGCAAAGACATGGAGCTTAATACTTAAGAGTTACTTAAGAGTTACTTAAGAACAGCTATACTGGGTCAGACCAATGGTCCATCTAGCCCAGTATCCTGCTTCCAACAGTGGCCCAATCCAGGTCACAAGTACCTGGCAGAACCCAATTAGCAGCAACATTCAATGCTACCAATCCCAGGGCAAGCAGTGGCTTCCCCATGTCCATCTCAATAACAGAATATGGACTTTCCTCCAGGACTTTGTCCAAACCTTTTTTAAAACCCGATACACTAACTGCAGTTGCCACAGCCTCTGCAGAAGAGTGTGGTAGCCGTGTTAGTCCACATCCTCGGGCAATCAGTTCCAGAGCTTAACTATTCTTTGAGTGAAAAAAATATTTCCTCCTTTTTGATTTAAAAGTATTTTCATGTAATTTCATTGAGCATCTCCCTGCGATGCTGAGTCCACCACTCTGGAATAAACGGGACTCTGCACAGCATATCAGTTCATAGGTTTGCTGAACCGGGGTGGAAGTCCTCACGACAGGGGCGGGGGAGGGGGCATCCTGACAACCCCATTTATTTAATACGAGGCATTTCTCACAGGGAAAACAAAGGTAAGGCAGCAATAGAGACCTGTTCAGCTGGCAGTGTTCATGCTATCTTACCATGTCCCCATATGCTAGTATTTTGTGATTTATTTTGCACCCCTTTCCTAATAGTTTCTATCATCCTGTTTGCTTTTTTTCGCAGCCACTGGACAGAAGATTTCAGAGTTTTGTCTACAATGACACTTAGATCTTTTTCTTGAATGCTGATTCCTAAGTTGGACCCCAGCATCAGGTAACTATGATTTGGATTATTCTTCCCAATGTGCATCACTTGCATTTGTCCACAATTAAATTTCATCTATTATTTGGATGCCCAGTCTTCCAGTTTCCTAAGATCACAGCGAGCACAGCGAGGAGTAGAAAGCATGGGCTGCAGTGCTAGGACTTGCGCTGTTGTCTCTGCCAATTCCCCTTCCCTGGAACAGGAAGTTGACGTCAAAAGGGCAGGGCATTGGCAGAACCGACAGCGCGCGTCTGAGCATTGTAGCCTCGCGCCTTTTACTTCTTGATTTTCCTGCCAATGCTGCTGGTTGGGAGAAGCAGCGGCGGTTCTAGGAGAGTTGCTGGATGGGGTGAGAGGAGGCAGGGGGAGAAATATTGGGTGGGAAGAGAGGGGACAAGGGGAGAAATACTGGATGGAGAGAAAGGGCAAGGGGAGAAATGCTGCAAGACTGGATAGTAAGAAAGAACTAAATGTGGATAAAGGCAGAAAATAAAATCGAAGAAAGCTGAAAGGAAAAGGAGGAGAGAAAAATGACAAACAGAAAATCCTGGCAATGGAGTTAAGAGAAGACGAGGAAAGTAGAAACCAGAGACTGGGACCAACACAAATGAAAAGAAGTACATGGCCAGACAACAAAGATAGAAAAAAAAATAATTTTTTTTTTTTTTTTAGATAAAGTAGTGTGGTAGCTGTGCTAATTTTCTTTTGCTTCATGTGTAGTTGTTAATTTGAATGTAGTGATGGACTATTTGAAATTTATATCTGCTATTTTATAGCAAAGGGACATACAGGTATTTTTGTTTTTATGGTGTTATCCTGCATGCCAGAGGCTGGTTTGGGGGGGGGGGGGTTCAACTGATTTCTTTTGTCTCATATTTATTAGTTTATGGTCAATCTTAAGGGTTCTTTTGTTGGGCCTAGGGACTTGTGTACTGTTTTCAATGATTCCTTTTTATATGCGCCATGGCTGGTGAAGTGGGTGTGGCTACTGTGGGTGTGTCCACTGTAGGGGTGGGGCCATTGATAGTGACCCCGCCCTTAAGGTTGGCACTATATGAGTACCGGCACCTTTCTTCCTACAAAAAAAAGCACTGATATTAGTATCTTCAACTAAACCATTTTACAAAGTTTTCTAGTCACCATAATCCCAGTTATGAAGCTATTAGGCAAGCAAAGGTCCAAATGGACCTCTCAGAAACATAGGTATGCTGTCAATATGATGACTTCCCAGATAACTGGCTGTTAAGTATAGCATAAGAAAGGGAACATTGCAGAACTGTGAGGCAAGCCTTGTGCAGGACATATTTATAAGCCAGCTGCTTGAAAATGATGTAGATCATATTATTACATTGGTGAATTAGCCAAAACACATTTGGCGGGTGTTTTAGCTGACACCCACCCTTTAAAAATCAACAAAGCATCATCATTCGTCATACAGGCTGTCAATCATAAGTCATTATACACATCTTCAGTCATCAGTCGTCATGCTTTAATGTGCTGGAAACGCCTTTCAGGACTCTTATGGGATAGTGCTGAGAAATGATTTCATGTCAACTTTATAATCTCAAAATATGTTTAGTAAAGGAATTTTATGGGTAGTGTAACTAGGGATGAAAACATGTTCTTACATAAATCATATATATCTTAGACCTACTTACTCACTTCTTAGTCCTAAAGAAAAACATAGTATGCCTATTTGAATATCTGAGAATATTTTTTCTCATTTATAATGCTTTCAATTATACAATTTTTTTTTGCTTTTCTGGAAGTATTTATTCTTTTCCCCTAAAATCTTATTTACATCTCTAACTAAACACAGTGTCCCTATAATGATCCTGAGGCTACCCCTAACCCATGGCTGAGGGCACAACATGGCTGCATCTATGTGGCCAGAAACAATCATGGCTGGAGTCAGGAGAATGCTGGGAACCGTCCAACTCTGGCCTGATGTGTTTTCAGGCAGGGTTGGACCACCATGGCAACCCATGGTTGACCAGGGAGGTGTGGGCCAGGGCCTTTAAAGGGATGGGCAGAAACAAGCTCAAATTCTTTTTTTTTTATTGCTTACTCGTGTACCTCTATAGCAACAGTGACCCTTTGTGCACTACTCAAGTGAACTAGACACAAAGGGCCAAATTCTATAAATGGCGCCTTAAAAATTGTTGCTGAAAAACCACGCGGTTAGCATGATTCTATAAACTTTGCCTAAACATAGACGTAGTTTATAGAATTGTGTACTCAGCATTCTTGTGACTAAAATTTAGGCGCACACATTTAGGCCACCTAAAACCAGCCTAAATACTATTGGCTAACTTAGGCACAGATCAGGTGTATTCTATAACGGTGTGTATAATTTTTTGAAATGCCCACAACCTGCCCATTCCACGCCCATAACCACACACCATTTTCAACTGCGCACATGAGAATTTACATGCACCATGTTAAGAATACACCTAGAAAGTTGGTGAGCATAAATTCTAATTAAGCCAATTAGTGCAGCTAATTGGTTAAGTTCCAATTATGAGTGCTGATTGGCTTGTAAATTAAGTTGTGCACACAATTTGACTGTGCGGCCAAATTAACGCACACAACTTAAGGCGCTATATATAGAATTTGGAAGAAAGGCCTAGATTCTATATATGAACTGAAAAAAATATGCCTAGGCATATTCTGTAAAGTATGCCTAAAATTAGGCATACTTTATAGAATAAGCCTAAATTTCTGCACAGATTATAGATACTGCGAGCGCCTGTCCGCACGACTAAATTTAGTCCGGGCAGTTACGCCAAGTAAAACTTGGTGTAATCCTGATGCTTAAATCAGGTACAGACCGGGTGTATTCTATAAGAATGC
Source organism: Microcaecilia unicolor (assembly GCF_901765095.1). Classification (NCBI taxonomy): domain Eukaryota; kingdom Metazoa; phylum Chordata; class Amphibia; order Gymnophiona; family Siphonopidae; genus Microcaecilia; species Microcaecilia unicolor. The sequence continues at coordinate 123,046,368 of NC_044035.1, forward strand.
ACATAGATTTGAGAAACGCCCACAACCTGCCCATGGCCATGCCCCCTTTTCTTCACTCAACATGTAATTAAACTCTGGAATTCGTTGGCAGAGATGTGGTAAAGGCGGTTAGCTTAGCGGAGTTTAAAAAAGGTTTGGATGGCTTCCTAAAGGAAAAAGTCCATAGACCGTTATTAAATGGACTTGGGGAAAATCCACTATTTCTGGGATAAGCAGTATAAATGTTTTGTACATTTTTGGATCTTGCCAGGTATTTGTGACCTGGATTGGCCACTGTTGGAAACAGGATGCTGGGCTCGATGGACCTTTGGTCTTTCCCAGTATGGCAATACTTATGTACTTATGAACTATGCGACTTAGAATTTACACGTACCACGTTGAAGAATACGCTTAAGACAGTTGTGTGCGTAAATTCTAATTAATGCAAATTAATGTCAATAGTTGCTTGTTAAGCGGCAATTATCAGTGCTGATTGGCTTGTTGCGCGTAGAAATCCAGAATACGACCAGATTTGGCGAGTGCAATTTAAGTCTCACTATTAGAATCTGGGGGAAAACTCCAGAATTTCTATTATGGCTGGAGTGAGACTTTCTTAAAGAAATAATCTGGACGGGGTTAGGTCTGACCAATCATGGCTCACAGAGTTAGATGGAGACTCCTTACTTGTAAAAGCCACTGCTGTCATTTTTAAAGTTAAGGACAATTGATCCTGTACCCAGAATTGGCCCAAGGGTATCTAATGTTCTAATGACCCTTCAGTGATGCAACCCCCTCCCAACCTCTAGTGAAATTCTGGCCTATTAATATCAAAGCTTGAACTGAGTAGAAAACTTTCATGTAAGAATTTATTAGTAGCTCTGTGAAAATAAAGATAACTACCAAAAGAACTGAAGCTCAGTCTTCTACTTGACACACGGGAAATAATTATATAAAGCCATTATGGTGTATAAATTATCTCTATAAGTACCAACAGGCAAAAATATGCACCATGACCTGTAGCGGCCCTACCATTAGGCCACCTGAAGCAGGAGCCTCAGGCGGCACTCTTACACCCCGCCCTTTCTTCCCCAACTTCCTTCCCCAACTTACCTTTTCTTTTCTTGTTCTTTAAAAGGTGGCGGCAGTGGCGACACTATTTAATAACAACAAGTAGGCGCTTACTTGTCTCTATGAAATACTTGTACATGTGGCAGACAACGTAGGTGCAATCACTTACACTTACTTGTGAGTTGGTATAAATGGAGGCATATGTTTTACCTATGCACATGCATAATTAGGCAGTGGTTTCCCAAACCTGGTCCTGGAGGCATCCCAGCCATGTTTCCAGGATACCCATAATAAATATTCATGAGAGAGATTTGCATGCACTGGAAACCTGACTGGCTGGGGTGCCTCCAGGACCAAGTTTGGGAACCACTGGATTAAGGTATTCAGAATCTACACACATACAGGTTAATGGGGGGGGGGGGGGGGGGGGAAGTAACCCCCTACAGTTTTCTCAAGCAACTGTTTTGAATTTAGCTGCATGCGTGTGGTGGGGTATGTATGTTTGTGTTTATGTTGTGTGTGATGTCTGTCCATACTGGTCTAGCCTCACCGATCGGCACTCTCACTTCATGTACAAGGAGTCTCATGAATGACCAAAATATTGGAAATGTCTCCTATAGAGCAATTATTATCATCATGAACTTAAGTAATCAAGTCTTATGTTTATCAGATCCACATGCAGGCTTGTTCAAATATAACCGAACGACAAATATAGCTTGGATAGCTAAAGTGTCGACCAAAGGAGTATAGAAACAAGTGGTGTATTTGCAATAAAAATGCAAAATTATAACAGCTAAAAATCATAGGTCAAGAAAGAAAGGGGACCTATAAATAATCTAAAAAAACACAACTCAATTTATAAATACAGTACACTGCTGCCCTGACAGAAAGCTTATAATAAAGTCTTTACTTAAGAGACGGGTAAAATATTTAGACAGAAGAAGTAGGTTGATAAAGTCCCATATCTAACAGATACTTAGATGAGGATAGCTTGTCTAGACAGTTTATAAACACCACTGCATTATTCTTTATCCCGCACTGAGGAAGAAGAGCACTGGATTATATATAGTGAGGCCTCTATTTGCCAGATTCACAGCTGTCAACCTCTGGCCCTTGGAATATCACATTCAGTATGTCACAGCCAACGAGCAGAACAGCACAATTTTCCAGACGAGAGGCACCAAGGGCAGAGATTTGTTTTACTTTCAGACAGTTGCCAAAAGCGTTAACTTGCACACCACATAGTACACAGCAATTTATGGTAGAGTTCTGGCTTATCTCAACTCACAGATTAATATGTGCATCCATACATGACCATGTGGCCACAGAGCAAACTTGGCCCATTACACCTAAGATGTTTCTCTCTGTTATTGCTCTCAGCTTGTATCAGTTTATCTCATGGAAGTCTTCTGCTAAATACTGCACCTTCTTTGTTCTATCTCTCTATAGTCCAGCTTCTGGAACGGTTCAGAGTCATCAGTTCACTTACCTTCCATTCGTTTTCATACCATTTTGTTAAAATGTGTTTTTCACAGATAAGACTTGTCCTTTCTAAAATGAGATGCAAAACAGGGCCAGCGTAACCCTAAGGCAGACTAGGTGTCACCTAGAGTGGCAGCCTATGAATAGCTGCATTTAAGACAAAACAACAGATCCCCAACAGCCTGACAAACTCATAGAACCTCAGATGCTTACCCACAGAGAAGGTAGATAGTTTTCAAACAGTACATTTACCCAGGTAACTGGCTTTTAGGAAATGCCTTCTTTATGGGGGGCCATTTACTAATGGTTAGCATGCATTATCTTCTGCAGAGCCCATTTTATTCTTGTGAGAAGACCTACATCAGATTACTTATAAGTATTTTCCAACACAAAACTGTAGATTATAGATTGTAGTGCTGAGGAAACTACCTTCAATGTAAAATGGAGGACAAAGACCTCGATCTACCTGGGTGCTCAGGCAAACTATGCCGCTTCCATCTCCATAGCACTCACCAGACTAGTCCATCATCATCGGTCTAAAAAACATATGTTTTTATAAATATTTTCTTTCTGCAAAATTCTTGTTCATATAAACATCTTGTTCACCATAATCCAACAACGCGCAAGAATATATATTAAGTTACTTAGGGGTCCTTTTACTAAGCCGTGATAAAAAGTGGCCTGCGGTAGTGTAGGCGCAGGTTTTGGGTGCACGCAGAATTATTTTTCAGCGCGCCTGTTAAAAAGCCCTCTTCTTTTCCCCCCGAAAATGGACGTGTGACAAAATCAGAATTGCCACGTGTCCATTTTGGGTCTCTGACCTAATCACTAGCCATAGACCTAGCGGTAAAGAATTTGTGCGGTAATGACCTACGCTTGTCAGATGCCACTTGTCCTGTTTGTCTGTCCTAATCAGACTGTAAGCTCTGTCGAGCAGGGACTGTCTCTTCATGTTCAAGTGTACAGCGCTGCGCACGTCTAGTAGCATTATAGAAATGCTAAGTAGTAGTAGTAGTAGTCTGCTACACGCGTCAGAAAATAAAAAATATTTTTCAGACGTGCGTAACGGACACGCAACAAAAAAATGAAATTACCGCAAGAGCCACGCAGTAGTCGGGTGGTAAGTTCATTTTGGCGTGCGTTGGGCGCACGTAGCCACTTACACAACTTAGTAAAAGGGGCCCTGGCTCTTTAATGATCAAACTTGCTGCATAGCTCAAACTCCCAACGGGACCCGTTTCGCTCTCCGGCTTTTTCAAAGGAGAATGCCAAAGCTTTTTCACTCCTTCTGAAACATACATTAACAGCAGAAGGAGTTGTTTCAGAAGGAGTGAAAAAAGCTTTTGGAACAAGATGTATATATAAACAAGAATTTTGTAGAAAAAAAATATTTATAAAAACATATGTATGGAGGTTTTTTAGACCGATGATGATGGACTACCCTGGTGAGTGCTATGAAAATGGAAGCAGAATAGTTTGCCTGAGCATCTGTGTAAATTGAGGTCTTTTTCCTCCATTTTACATTGAAGGTAGTTTCCTCAGCACTACAAGCTATAATCTACAGTTTTGTTCAAAAAGGAGTTTATGTTTCTGTAGAAAAGTATTTTTGAGTTGAAGTGTACTTGTAAGTATTGCCATACTGGGACAGACCGAAGGTCCATCAAGCCCAGTATCCTGTTTCCAACAGTAGCCAATCCAGGTCACAAGAGACCAAAACAGTATAATACATTTTATGCTGCTTATTCTAGAAATAAGCAGTGGATTTTCCCCAAGTCCATTTAATAATGGTCTACGGACTTTTCTTTAGGAACCTATCCAAACCTTTTTATAAACCCCGCTAAGCTAACCGCTTTTGCTACATTCTCTGGCAACAAATTCCAGAGTTTAATTACACATTGAGGTAAGAAATATTTTCTCCGATTCGTTTTAAATTTACTACTTTGTAGCTTCATTGTGTGCCCCCAGGTCCTATATATTTGGAGAGAGTAAACCTCAGATACATTTACCAACTATTAGTAAATGATTCTCTATGGCGTCATCTTTTATTTTCTTTCTCTGAAGAGGAATTGTTGGAAAGTGAACACTTACAGTAAGGCACAATACATGTTTCCACTTCCTCATTGACAGTCTCAGGCTTGTCTGTGTGAGGGACTCATTGTGGAAACTTGTGATGAAGTCTCTACAGAGTGACAGGAATATATGGGGGAAGTGTGTATATACATGAATCCAAGTTTAAAATTATAAAGTATGATGTACAACTACATGTTTTTACAAGACAGTTATGGGAAGACTGGAATTGGGGTGATCATGGTGGTTGAGTTTAATTGATAAATTCATCATACTTATCCTAGCTTGTTTCCCATTTTCTTTAAAGCATGGCGCCATGAGTAAGGCACCACATAAATGTCAAACTACACAGACACATGCATACATGGTTCAACAACTGTGCAAGTGTACCATTTGCACTCTAGTGAGCAAACACTTTAGTGAGGCATTTTAAAAAGATTACTGTTGCACTGATTCAATTAACATGTTACGGTCAACCGCTGAATTCCCAGCTGGTTGCACAGATGAAGGTCAAGTGAATCAAGCACTGTTTTAACAAATCAAAATGAAATAGTCCCCTTTATCTACATTCTCCAAGGAACTAGAACAAGGCCAAGTGCGTGCTAGGCTACCAGCAGGCTGTGGCCTATTTTGTTGGGATGAAATACCACAGCAGACCAGTCATCACTTCCAGCTGGAACAGGCTCTCTTACTGAAGCTATTAAGAAACAGAGGAAGGAAATAAAATCCAGATGATACCATTTAGCCCCACCTCATCTCTTCCCCTCCCCCAATCCATTTTTATGGAGTCCATGATACATGAAAACATCAGTTGAGTCAGTCAGTCTGTTTTAAATTAAAGCATTCTTTGTAATCCTTGAAAAGAAAAAATTCTGCATGTGACAGAAGTCTGAAACATGTTCTTTTATGAGTGCCCTGCATTGACTAAATGCTGATACCAGTAACAATGCTAGACAGGCACTTTCTTTACTCTAGGTTCTACACATACTAAGACTAATACTATAATAGGAATATTAACAGCTAATGCAGTGGACTGAGAACCAGGGAACTGGGTTCAATTCCCACTGGACTCTGGGCAAAGTCATTTAACCCTTCAGTGACCCAGGTGCAAAAAACTTAGATTGTGAGCCCAGTAGGGACAGAGAATTAGCCTGTATATAACATGTAAACTGCTTTAGATGTATCTAAAAAAGGCGTTATATCAAATGAATGACCCATGACCCATACATAAAAGATATAAACCTACTGCATTAATCCCTGGCAATAAGAAGACAATCACACTAATATTAGTTCTGCTGCCATATAATTCTGCCAAAACAAATCAGCTGTTTTCTGCTGGTTTTTCTAAAGAAGCTGAAAGCAGATATATTTGCTGTACTTTGAGGAAACTACCATTCCCTTCTTACAGCTGCAGATTCTATTCTATGAACAGCAGGAATCAAAGAAAAGCCCACATGCAAAAGCATCCTACCCCTTTTCCCTGTATTAGGCCATGTTATCCTATTAGAATGAGGCCGTTGCATGCAAAGAAGTCTATCTTCATTTATTATGCATTTATTTATTTGGATTTATTAACTGCCTTTATGAAGAGATTCACCCAAGGCAGTGCACAGCAAGTACAGTTTAACATAAAACTTCCAAATTCAACAGCACAATAGTAAAATGACCAGATTTTTAGTCATTATCCAGATAAGCAGAAAGTTTAGCCTAGGTCTACTGAACAGCATGCCAAAACTAAACTAACAAATCTAAACTGGACCATACCTTTAAACACAGGGATTCAAAACACAAATCTCAATGAATTCTCCTAACAGTAAACCAACAATTCATGTGTCACCAAACTTCAGCAATTCTTCATACTTATGCGTAGATTGTAAACTCTGTCGAGCAGGGACTGTCTCTTCATGTTCAAGTGTCCGTCTAGTAGCGCTATAGAAATGATAAGTAGTAGTAGTTAAATAAATTTTTATACATTTTTATAGGGATCCTCAGATATCACTGCACAGATGCTGCATTATGACTTATTTTTTGTGCAACACTGCATAATCCTCATCGATCCCAAATTTTACTTAAATGTTTTCATTTCCATTTTAAAAACTTCAAAAGCCAATTAGCTTAGAAAAAAACTGGAGCCTCTGCCAACTGGCCTCTGCCAACTAAATTGACATCATCCAACAAATCATGAGCTCAAAAAATTAACTTTACCAACATCAGTCCACCAAATACCTCCATAGACCTAGAGCCAAACAGCCTCATCGCTCCAAGCTTATATACCCATCTCCTCATCGGTCCAGCAAATATAGCTCTCTTCAACATAATGTGTATGTTGGCTGTGGCAGGAAAATATTCTTTCGCCTCCCATCAGACACCTTGTATATTTGCAAAAATGGCTGCTGTAAAATTAATTTTTAGAGAAGACGGTAAACCCTGTATCATGTGAGATGCTTTCAGAGTGTGCATGGTGTACTATAAAAATCACCCTGTGTCAATTGCATGTTTGCTGTTAAGGAAATGTCAACGACAAGAAAAATGTGAAATTTCATTTTCTTCCCTGTGTCATCATTGCACTCTATTAAGGCAATAGGGCACACTAAGGGGTCCTTTTACTAAGCCGCGGTAAAAAGTGGCTTGCGGTTAGTGTAGGCGCGGGTTTTGGGCACGCGCAGAAATATTTTTTCAGTGCACGTACCAAAAATGCCTTTGTAAAATGTTTTTTACGAAATGGATGTGTGGCAAAATCAAAAGTGCTGCGCGTCCATTTTGGGTGTCTGACCTTACCGCCAGTCATAGACCTAACGGTAAAGAATCTGCATGGGTAACGACCTATGCGCATCAGATGCCACTTGGTGTGCGGTCCGAAAATAAAATTATTTTTGAGACGTGCGTAGCGGACGCGCGCCTAAAATGAAATTACCACAAAGGCACGCTGAAGTCGGGCGGTAAAGTCCATGGGAGTGTTTTTAGCTCATGGTAGAAATCAGCTGGCGGTAAACACCGAGACGCCCACTGCATTCCTATGAGCATCTCAGCGTTTACCGCCAGCTGATTTCTACTGCGAGCTAAAAACGCTACTGCGGCTTAGTAAAAAGACCCCCTAAGGGCACATTATTGTTCAATACTACACACTACTGATGACATTGCCCCAGAAACAAACAAAACAAAAACAAACACAAATATACCAGAATAAAATGAAAATCCCTGTAAGCAATATGGAGAAAATAAAAAAAAATGTTTGGCTTGCAGACTCTATTGCTAGAGCATTGCTTTTCGAAATCCTTGACAGTGCTCCACAGTCTCATAAATTAAGTTGCATGTAATGGGCTATCATTTTTTCTTGCAATGTAAGTGTGATGTTATCTGTTACTTTGTGACCGGCCCAAACATGATTCCTCTTAGTGCTGAAGGGAACTGTGTGCATGATATTCAGAAACCAGGAAGTGACATTTTAAATACTACTACTACTACTACTAGCTGGTTGCATGTATTTGAGAAATTCTGTACAGTATAAAGGTACAAAGAGAATGGGCGGACAAAAAGGAGACTTGGAACTAGAGGCTGGATTGTCTATAGGTTAATGGAAAGAAACATTGCTAAAAATGGAGGATGGTACGTAGTTTCTGGAATCCCTGGACAACAGGATCCAAGGTAACATGGTTTTTTACTAGTCAATTTCTTTGACTTGGTGACCAGAGAGTTGGATTGCGGAAGAGCACTAGTATGGTTTGCTTAGATTTCAGCAAAGTTCTTGATACAATTCTGCACACGTGAGATAAACTTAGCACGCTTGGTATATACAGTGGGGGAAATAAGTATTTGATCCCTTGCTGATTTTGTAAGTTTGCCCACTGACAAAGACATGAGCAGCCCATAATTGAAGGGTAGGTTATTGGTAACAGTGAGAGATAGCACATCACAAATTAAATCCGGAAAATCACATTGTGGAAAGTATATGAATTTATTTGCATTCTGCAGAGGGAAATAAGTATTTAATCCCTCTGGCAAACAAGACCTAATACTTGGTGGCAAAACCCTTGTTGGCAAGCACAGCGCTCAGACGTCTTCTGTAGTTGATGATGAGGTTTGCACACATGTCAGGAGGAATTTTGGTCCACTCCTCTTTGCAGATCATCTCTAAATCATTAAGAGTTCTGGGCTGTCGCTTGGCAACTCGCAGCTTCAGCTCCCTCCATAAGTTTTCAATGGGATTAAGGTCTGGTGACTGGCTAGGCCACTCCATGACCCTAATGTGCTTCTTCCTGAGCCACTCCTTTGTTGCCTTGGCTGTATGTTTTGGGTCATTGTCGTGCTGGAAGACCCAGCCACGACCCATTTTTAAGGCCCTGGCGGAGGGAAGGAGGTTGTCACTCAGAATTGTACGGTACATGGCCCCATCCATTCTCCCATTGATGCGGTGAAGTAGTCCTGTGCCCTTAGCAGAGAAACACCCCCAAAACATAACATTTCCACCTCCATGCTTGACAGTGGGGACGGTGTTCTTTGGGTCATAGGCAGCATTTCTCTTCCTCCAAACACGGCGAGTTGAGTTCATGCCAAAGAGCTCAATTTTTGTCTCATCTGACCACAGCACCTTCTCCCAATCACTCTCGGCATCATCCAGGTGTTCACTGGCAAACTTCAGACGGGCCGTCACATGTGCCTTCCGGAGCAGGGGGACCTTGCGGGCACTGCAGGATTGCAATCCGTTATGTCGTAATGTGTTACCAATGGTTTTCGTGGTGACAGTGGTCCCAGCTGCCTTGAGATCATTGACAAGTTCCCCCCTTGTAGTTGTAGGCTGATTTCTAACCTTCCTCATGATCAAGGATACCCCATGAGGTGAGATTTTGCGTGGAGCCCCAGATCTTTGTCGATTGACAGTCATTTTGTACTTCTTCCCATTTTCTTACTATGGCACCAACAGTTGTCTCCTTCTCGCCCAGCGTCTTACTGATGGTTTTGTAGCCCATTCCAGCCTTGTGCAGGTGTATGATCTTGTCCCTGACATCCTAGGACAGCTCCTTGCTCTTGGCCATTTTGTAGAGGTTAGAGTCTGACTGATTCACTGAGTCTGTGGACAGGTGTCTTTCATACAGGTGACCATTGCGACAGCTGTCTGTCATGCAGGTAACGAGTTGATTTGGAGCATCTACCTGGTCTGTAGGGGCCAGATCTCTACTGGTTGGTGGGGGATCACATACTTATTTTCCCTCTGCAGAATGCAAATAAATTCATATACTTTCCACAATGTGATTTTTCCGGATTTAATTTGTGATGTGCTATCTCTCACTGTTACCAATAACCTACCCTTCAATTATGGGCTGCTCATGTCTTTGTCAGTGGGCAAACTTACAAAATCAGCAAGGGATCAAATACTTATTTCCCCCACTGTAGGTCCTAAAGTGAGTGACTGGGTTACAAACTGGTTCAGTGGGAGGAAATAAAGGGTAGTGGTAAATAGAGTTCATTCTGGGGACAGGGACCTTACTAGTGGTGTGCCATAGGAATCGGTCCTTAATTCAGTTCTTTTCAACCTTTTTTTAAAGCCTTATTACTAAAGAAAGGGCTGTCAGGAAAGGTTTGCCTCTTTGCAGGTGACACCAAAATCTATGGGCAGGCATGACTAGGAATTGCTCCTGCTCATGTCGTTCCAGTCTCAAAATGGCTGCCACAAACTCCTTGCTAGGGACTCTCTGACAGAATGAACCAGGCAAAGTAAAGGTACTGAAAGACTGACTCAGTCACCTAAATAAAAAAGCTGATAGAAGAACTCAGCTAAATTAGAGTACTTATACCAGAACAGCTGTAAAGCTACCCAGTTCGAAAAGAAAGATTTTAGGCCAGTCCAAGCTTTCTGGTGAAAATGTCTCCCTCCTGGAACTGGGTAACTTGGATTTCTTCCACTGGTTCCTGGCACGCTCAGGAGTTCTTACAGAAGGGGCCTAGGAGGGCTTTACCAAAAGAAACACCTTATGCTGGGTTATTCCCCTGCTGGATAGGAACAGCCCACTTCTGTGCAATTTTTTAAATATTCTAACTGCAATGACCCTCAGATTTGGGGTGCCCTCATGTGAATATTCCTAAGGCTGTAGCTTTAAGCCGTGTTTCCAAGGCCACTGCTACCATTACTTTTGCTTTAGTGCAATAGGGCCGGGAATAAAGAAGGATCACTCCTGTCCCAACACTATACAACCGATGATAACCCCAGTAAGTGCTGGGGGGATCGACTGCCTCTTTCATTTGGGGGAGGAGTGAGTCATTGCCTAGCGCTGGTGCCATGGGTATTGGAGGAGTCAGAGGTGGGTCGAGTGATGCTCTTAGGGGAGTATAGTGTCGTTGTACCCCCCTCGTTCCTCAATGTAAAGTGTCCCTGAGCACTTAAAATTTCTTTCAGTGCCCAGAACCACCTCACCAAGGACGGAGAGGCCGACAGTTCACTAACCTCGCCTCAAAATCTCAAAGAAAATGAGGGGAAAATAAACTAAAGTTGGATTTGTCCTGTTTTGAAATAACCAAACGGGAAAATGCTTAATCAACAACAACAATATTTTAATTCAATTTAAATACTAAAAGGATAATTAACTAACATACTTTAACCACTAAATTTATAGAATTTAATTACAATAGTATATTTCCTTTTTTCAATACCCAAATTTCCCTCAATTACAATAAGATATCAACTTTTATTTTTATTGCAAAACAAATGTACTTTACTATTGTATAACTTTTTTTCTCTTTTTCAGAATTTCCCTCTCTGGTATCGATACCAAGAGTCTTATCAGATAAGTATTAATTGTAAATTTTTCTTTCTGAATAATTTCTTTCTTAACTCTCTTGTATCTCAACTTTAAAGAATTGATACTTTGTGTCCTTTTTCTTTTCCCCTTGTCTCACAGGTCCTCGTAAAGCAACCCCAGTGACCCAACTCAGGTAAGTAAAAAAATATTTTCTCTGTCCTGTCACTGTGTTGTCACTTAGCTGCAGTTTTTTTCTGATGCAGAATCCTTCACGGTCTTTCTGCGTGGGAGCTCAGGTTTTCCAGACTTCTTTTCCACTGTCTTTGACACCGTCACCCTACACCTCACTCTTAATAAAAATAAATGGAAGGAAAACCCTATCTTCTTAACCAACCCCTTCCCACACTAAATGACTTAAATATATATAATTTATAACACTGGGCAACACTTAACTAAGAAAATTAAAATAACTATACCCTCGCTAAACCCCCTAAACTTACTTATTTTTTTCCTAAACTAATGAGCACAAACATATATACACCTCCTACACCTTTCACCAGAACAAAATTACAAAACACTTCTCACTCACCACTTTCCCCTCACACACTGCCCTCCTATCACCAAACTCAGTCAAAATCCCCCTTCCAACCTTCTCAAAATCACTCCAAACTCACCACATTAGCCACACCACCAAACACACTTCCTTCCACCTCCACAGTCACCAGCGCTCTGCCAACTGTCCCACTGACCGTTTCCTAGGAGACGGCTGCTTGGCTTGGGATTCCGCCCTCAGCCAGCCAATCCCTAGTCCTGCTCAACATTCCAACTCTCCCTGCTGACAAGCGGAATGTTGAGCAGCACTGCTCAACCCCCATTTTAACTGAAAAATCCCCATAGAAATCAATGGGAAATTCTTCAATTAATAAAAAAACCCCTATAAATTTCCATCAAATTACCCCAAATTTCCCATGCCAATTAAACCTCCCATCCTCTATTAAACGGTGTTTTTAAAATTTAAATATCCCAACATTTAACCCCGCCACGCAACAATCTTCTAAAAACCCTGAAAAAATTCCCAAAAAATTAAAACCTATTTCAAAAATTTTAATATTCCCCTCTGAACCTACTCCGTCGAATTAACCAGTTAACCCTTTCCTAACCCCTTAAAACTAGACCCCCCCAAATGACCCCCTTAAATTATTCAAATTCAAAACTAATATACCCAGAAAAATCCCAAAAAATTCCCCGACCCCAAATCCAAAAACAGAATTAAAAATCATTAACCGTTAAATTTCTAAAATCAAAAACCGCATTAATACAATTTAAAAATAAACTAATTTAAATTCTGGGTTAAAAACCCCTTACCTGCTTTCCTGATTTCCTTACACACGACCACTCCCGTTGGATCCGGTCCCGGACGTCAAATAACAAAATCGGATGCAAAACAAAAAACCCTCCGAAGCCGGCCCGAAATTTAGGCCCCGGCTTCGGCCTAGTCGGAAAACCGCGCGTTCCCGTTCGTGCATGAGGCGCGCCGCTCATGCACATTCGCGCCGACGTCTTCTCCGGCCCTCTCTCCCAGAACCGCTCTTCACTCCCGGCCTCGCTCCTTCGGCCGGGAGCAAAAAAAACTTCAACGCTGCTTATTGCAGCGTCTCCACTACCGCCCAGCGCTCTCCCCCTTCCGGTTTACATCTTCTGGCCCGGGAACGTGCTCCATTGCTCCCGGGCCCCGAAACTCGTTGTGCGGCCTCAAATCGGCCCGCACCCGGCCCAAACATGCCCCGGACCTCTTCTTCACTCCCGGGAACGTGCCCAATCGTCCCGGGAGCCAAAACTTCAGCGCTGCCTTCCTGCAGCGCTTTCAGCCCCCACACTGGCCAAAAAAACGTAACGCTGCCCCACGCAGCATCTCCCTTTCCTTGCTCCTCTTCCCCTGGCTCTCACTGACCCCAAATCACCCCAGCAGACGTCTCTTCACCCTAATCATCCCAGACAAACCCATCCAAGGCCCGTGCGCCCCAAGATGATTTCCCAGGTAAGTATTTATTATTTTTATTATTTCCTCATTCCCCTTTACTCCATGTTACATTCGCCCGGGCTTAAAAAACCGAATATTGTCCTCAATATCTCATTTATACCCCAACACCTCATAAATCCAAACTCCACTCTTAACCCAATCCATAATCTTATCATTCTGTCCAAATTCTTCCTTCCATCAAAACCTATACTCTAAACATTCAAGCTCCTTCTATCTAACAATCATACCTAAACTTAACCTTTCCCCCCCCTTTTTTTTTTTTACCATCAACAAAGTTGATATACTGTCATCATCTTTACATTATAAGTATTACCACTTTGAATTGTAACATATATCTTTATAACATCTCAGACTTTTTATATGACATCACATATTTACCACTCCCCTCTTAACCCAGGATAAAATTTTCCCTAAGGTAAGCAGAACAAGTACCCTTAGTACTTCTGTTTGACATCCTTATCTCCTCAGTATTTACAGGTCCATCCTCCCCTATCCCAGGATTAATAATAATAATCTGTTCTGATAGTATACCACCCCTTATTAATTTCAGTTCCCACTTTGATTCAGCTATTGAATCAGGAAGCTTTTCTTCCTGAACTTGGCCAATTTCACATTCCTCAACATCCAAATTATATTTTTTTACTGCATCCCTATGTACAGTTTTCACATCACCTTTGTAATTACGAATTTTAATCACATTTAACTTTTCTCCCAAAACCTCCAGGACTTCATATGGGTGTGATTCCCATATATCCTGAATCTTGTGCCTTCCCGGGAACCTCTGCCTCCTGAGCAATACCCAATCCCCTTCCTGAAGAGATTCAGCTCCACATTTTTGATTGTAATAGTTTCTCATTTTCAGATTCTGTTTAGTCGCCCAATTTTTTCGCCAGTTCCTGGGTACATTCCAAATTTTCCCTGTGCACTTGAATCCAATCTGCCAAATTCTTAATTCTTCCCCATCCTCATTATCTTCTACCTCTGGCACCAGCATATCTTGTGGAAGTAAACTCTCCCTTCCCAAGAACAGACACGCAGGTGTGAAACCTGTTGAATGGTGTATTGAGTATTATAAATCTGATTCAGCCTCAGGTAGAAAACCTCGACCAATTCCTCTTCTTTTCCTCAGGGAATGTACGCAGAATCTGATGGAGTGTTCTGTTAAAACGTTCGCATCGCCCCATTCCCCTGAGGGTGATTATGGTGTGGTCCGGGTCTTCTTAATTCCATACCACTGACACCAACTCCTTGATAATAGCTGACTCGAATGTGGGCCCTTGATCCGAATGCAACCGCTCTGGAGATCCATAGACTGCAAACCATCTGTCAATTAATACTTTCGCCGTGGTCTTCGCGGTCTGGTTCTTTGTAGGAACGGCAATAGCGAACCGTTGAAACATATCGGTCAAAATGAGTATGTTCTCGAATCCTCTCCCATCCCTTTCCAACACCGTGTAGTCCATGGCCAAGACTTCATTCGGACGCACTACATTGAAGCAGCTCATCTCACTTTTCTCTCTGGGGAACAGCTCTCTAGCAAAGCAACACCTTCGACACTTCTGTATCCAGCTGTCAATGTCCTTCTTCATGTTCACCCAGAAATGCTGTTTTCTGATGTTTTTAAAAGTGGTTTCTAACGCAAAGTGCCCCATCTGGTTGTGAAACATTTCTAAAATTTCACTCTTGCATACATCCGGCACCACTACTTGTCTCATGTCTGTTCCCAACCGGCAATCTT
This sequence comes from Microcaecilia unicolor, assembly GCF_901765095.1. Classification (NCBI taxonomy): domain Eukaryota; kingdom Metazoa; phylum Chordata; class Amphibia; order Gymnophiona; family Siphonopidae; genus Microcaecilia; species Microcaecilia unicolor. Next base: position 123,061,477 of record NC_044035.1, read on the forward strand.
CATAAGTTCGGTACAGTATTCCACCTTCGAGTCGCAATCTTGCTCGATGTTTCCATAACAGCTTTTTCTCCTGAGAATCCAACTCTTCTGAACATGGTGTATAGTCATTCTCTAGCCAAGCTATGATGGTTTTCAAAGTAGCATCCTTCCTCTGGGCTTTCTCGAACTCAGTGTTTGGTCCTCTTCCAAATACAGCATTGCAGTTTTTCCGGCCGCTCACTCTTCTCTTCTTTGACTTTACTGAGATTGTTTGCACATCGAAATTCAAAAAATCTTTCTCCCCATTCTTCTCATCATTCTCGGGTTCGTCTCTGATCTGGCATTCGTGAAAGTACATCAGCCACCAAATTAGTTCTTCCAGGCTTATATTCCACATCGAACTCTAACTCAGCTAATTGCGCTAACCAGCGCTGTTCCACTGCTTGCACTTTGAGGTTTCCAAATATTTAAGAGGATTGTGGTCTGTCGTAATATGAATTTCCGATAAATCAGGTATTCCCTGAACTCTCTGTGGCTGCCATTTAAAAGCCAGCAATTCCAACTTAAAGGCGGAATAATGTTCGAATTCTTTCTCTGACTTCCGCAGACCACGGCTTGCATATGCGATGACTTTTCAACACCCTCCTGAACTTGACTCAGGATAGCTCCTAATCCTCGATTACTGGCATCCGTTGTTAGGATGAAAGGCTCTGTAAATATTGGATAGGCCAACACTGGAGCTGTAGACAGTTTTTTTCTTCAAAGTGTCAAACGCTTGCTGACAATCTTCGTTCCACTCAATTTTGGATCCTTCCGAAACATTTTTCCCCGTCAGTGCATGCAGCGGCAAGCAGCTATTTGTGCAAAATTCTTAAACAAAGCGCCGGTAAAAACTGGCGAATCCCCTGAAGCTCCGTATCTCGGTTTTACTACTCGGAACTTTCCATTCTTGCATAGTTCTTATCTTCTCCTGATCAGCTGAGACCCCCTTTTTCGGACACCACATACCCAAGGAATCTCACCTCTTGACACAGTATTCTACATTTTGCAGGCTTCAACTTTAAACCGCAAGTCCTCATCCTTTGGAACACCATTTCCAATCTCCTTAGATGTTCCTTGAAGTTTGGCGCATAAAACTAGGATGTCGTCCAGGTATAGGAGAAGGACCCTCGAAAACATACTCATTCAGTACCGACTCCATCAACCGCTGGAAACTCGCTGGAGCATTACACAATCCGAATGGCATCTGGTCCATTCAAACAGTCCAAAAGGGGTGGTCACAGCCGTCTTTTCCATGTCTTCCGAAGCCATCCCCATTTGGAAATACCCAGAAGTCATATCAAGTGACGAAACCATTTGGCGTTTTCCCAATGCATCCAAGGACTCGTCGATTCGGGGCAGTGGATATGCATCCCGTATGGTGACTGCATTTAACCTCCGATAATCACAACAGAATCGGAGACTACCATCTTTCTTTTTGATGACAAACTGCAGGAGAGGCACACGGACCTATAGCTCTTCCTAAGGATTCCTTGTCGTACCAGCTCCTGTACGTGTGACTTGAATTGTTCGAATATATGAGGGGATACTCGTCTGTAAGGGCTGCTTGATCGGTCGAGCCTCACCAGTGTCGAATCTTATGCCTCACTAGGTCAGTGTATCCAATATCGGTGTCATCACGTGAAAAGACAGATCGGTACCTCCACAAGAGCTCCTTAAGTTCTTCTTTTTGTTCAGGTAACAGTTTTTCCCAATCAACTTTCACCTTTGGAATTTGCTGTTCCATCCCTCCTCCATACTCTCAGGCATATCGGCTTCTTTTTCAGGAATTATCGAAGCTGGCATGTGAACTTCTGCGATCCGAGTCCGGCCCGGAATGATTACATCTTGAACTCCAATGTTTATCATTCTTACTGGAATATTTCCTCGTTCTTGCTGTACCAAAGATTTGCCACCATAATCTTATCTGGTAGACTAACTTTTTGGGAAGCTGTCACCAATAAAGGCCCGGTGATCTTCCTCACAAGCTGACATTTCCCTATAACCACTTTCTCCGACATGGCGGTATGATCTGACCCACGCTCCCCTGCAGCTTGACCAGACCATCAGCCTGTCTGACCTTAGTCACCTGTTTTTGTGCAATTTTCGATAGAATTCCTGAATTCTCCCTTGCTCAAGTGTAAGCAGGCAAGGTCCTTGAACAGACCCTCTAAATGCCTCAGGGACATTCATGCCCACAATTCCTTGGATTGGTTGACTCTCTATCCGGCCATTACAGAAGTTATCCTTTACACGAAATGCACCTTTCCGGTACCAGCTGACCCAAACATTGCACATCTGCATCTATGTAACCAAGCACCGGAAGGTCTGTCCATTTACAGCCACAAGCGTCAGTTGACTTGGCATCTTGTAAGCAATCCGTGTTTTCGAAGTTTTTATAAAAAAAACTTGCCAGTATTGTGGACACAACTGGACCGGTATCCACCGTGCAGAGAGTTTCTACTCCATCAATCTTCACCTTCATTAAGGGGCTCGTCCCAATTGCCTTTTCACTCAATAGCTTTTCCTCTTTGCAATCCTCATTCTCCACCGGCTTTTGCAATCCGGACGGTGGGTTTGCGTCTCTAACTGTGAAGCACCAGAGGGCTCCACCCTGAGGACTTCCGCTGTTCCTGTTACAATTAGCACTGGTGCTCGGACTCTCAGGATTCTCTTTACCAATTCGTGGGTAAGGACAATTTCCTCCTTTCGCTTGACAATTTCTTGCGATATGTCCGGGCTCCTGGCATCTGTAACAGATTACCTTCCCAGAGGAGTTCTAGAAGGTCCCCACATAGTAATCTCTCTGCCCTCCACGAGCACAGCATACGTCCCGGTTATCTCTTTTCTCGTTCTTTTCTCTGGTGGCCCCACCTCCTCCTCCTGACGTTCGCACATCCTAGACAGCATGTTGGTCATTTGATGCAGCATCGCTACTGTAGCCGTCTCTACGGGTCGCCCAGCTCTTTCCATAATCCCCTGCATCTTCCCGGCGGTCTCTGTAGAATTCTCTTGGGGGGACTCCCAGTGAGCCAACCCCGCTCTTATCCTGCCCAACGAACTAGCCGCTTGCATTAACTCTGCAAAGGATAAGCCAGGATTATCTTCATTCCTTTTCGAGACCTCTCTCCTCAGGACTTCATCCCGCAGTCCGATGATGAACTGCTCCTTAAGGGTCTCATCTGGATCCCCAACCCTTCTCCGGTCCCTTTTCATTATTGCTTCCAACATTCCTTGCAGCTTGTAGGCAAATACCCTGATGGGTTCCCTTTCGCCCTGCCGGATGTTGTAAAATTCCTGTATCCTCAGGCCAAAGCCACAGTATCGCCGTATACTTGCTTCAGTAAATTATAGATTTCTTCCACCGTGCAGTCGCGTGGTAACGAATACTTAACGGTGTCCAACGCTATCCCCTTCAAGTGGTCACGCACCACCTCCACTTGGTCCTCCACAGGTACTCTCAATATTCTTAACCGGGACTTCATCTTGTCCACCCATTCTTCAATCTTTAATCTTCAGGACCTCTAGGAAAACCGTGAAAGTCCGGCACGGTTCTGTCCTGTGGTATCACAATCGTCTGAGTGAGGATCGGCGGGATAGCTCTAGCTCCAGCGGCTTCTCCCTCCATCTTCTTGATCTTCCAGGAACCGGAATCACCCCAGAGACAGAAATTCCCAGGGGAACAAGACCCAGGACAAAAGAAATTTCCCCAAAATAAAACACCACTTAAACCTGAAACCTTTATTTAAATTGCTTCACCTAAATGGGACAATTCTCACAACTGTTAGTCAATTCCTGAGATTCACAGTTTTTACCCTTTGGTACCCCACTTCAGGAGAATCCTGCCGACTACGCCAAAATTGTCGTTGTACCCCCCATCGTTCCTCAATGTAAAGTGTCCCTGAGCACTTAAAATTTCTTTCAGTGCCAGAACCACCTCACCAAGGACGGAGAGGCCGACAGTTCCACTAACCTCGCCTCAAAATCTCAAAGAAAATGAGGGGAAAATAAACTAAAGTTGGATTTGTCCTGTTTTGAAATAACCAACGGGAAAATGCTTAATCAACAACAACAATATTTAAATTGAATTAAATACTAAAAGGATAATTAACTAACATACTTTAACCACTAAATTTATAGAATTTAATTACAATAGTATATTTCCTTTTTCAATACCCCAAATTTCCCTCAATTACAATAAGATATCAACTTTTATTTTTTATTGCAAAACAAATGTACTTTACTATTGTATAACTTTTTTTTCTCTTTTTCAGAATTTCCCTCTCTGGTATCGATACCAAGAGTCTTATCAGATAAGTATTAATTGTAAATTTTTCTTTCTGAATAATTTCTCTTTTAACTCTCTTGTATCTCAACTTTAAAGAATTGATACTTTGTGTCCTTTTTCTTTTCCCCTTGTCTCACAGGTCCTCGTAAAGCAACCCCAGTGACCCAACTCAGGTAAGTAAAAAAAAATATTTCTCTGTTCCTGTCACTGTGTTGTCACTTAGCTGCAGTTTTTTTCTGATGCCGAATCCTTCACGGTCTTTCTTGCGTGGGAGCTCAGGTTTTCCAGACTTCTTTTCCACTGTCTTTGACACCGTCACCCTACACCTCACTCTTAATAAAAATAAATGGAAGGCAAAACCCTATCTTCTTAACCAACCCCTTCCCACACTAAATGACTTAAATATATATAATTTATAACACTGGGCAACACTTAACTAAGAAAATTAAAATAACTATACCCTCGCTAAACCCCCTAAACTTACTTATTTTTTTCCTAACTAATGAGCACCAAACATATATACACCTCCTACACCTTTCACCAGAACAAAATTACAAAACACTTCTCACTCACCACTTTCCCCCTCACACACTGCCCTCCTATCACCAAACTCAGTCCACAATCCCCTTCCAACCTTCTCAAAATCACTCCAAACTCACCTACATTAGCCACACCACCAAACACACTTCCTTCCACCTCCACAGTCACCAGCGCTCTGCCAACTGTCCCACTGACCGTTTTCCTAGGAGACGGCTGCTTGGCTTGGGATTCCGCCCTCAGCCAGCCAATCCCTAGTCCTTCTCAACATTCCAACTCTCCCTGCTGACAAGCGGAATGTTGAGCAGCACTGCTCAACCCCCATTTTAACTGAAAAATCCCCATAGAAATCAATGGGAAATTCTTCAATTAATAAAAAACCCCTATAAATTTCCATCAAATTACCCCAAATTTTCCCATGCCAATTAAACCTCCCATCCTCTATTAAACGGTGTTTTAAAATTTAAATATCCCAACATTTAACCCCGCCACGCAACAATCTTCTAAAAACCCTGAAAAAATTCCCAAAAAATTTAAAACCTATTTCAAAAATTTAATATTCCCCTCTGAACTACTCCGGTCGAATTTACCAGTTAACCCTTTCCTAACCCCTTAAAACTAGACCCCCCCCAAATGACCCCCTTAAATTATTCAAATTCAAAAACTAATATACCAGAAAAATCCCAAAAAATTCCCCGACCCCAAATCCAAAAACAGAATTTAAAAATCATTAACCGTTAAATTTCTAAAAATCAAAACCGCATTAATACAATTTAAAAATAAACTAATTTAAATTCTGGGTTAAAAACCCCTTACCTGCTTTCCTGATTTTCCTTACACACGACCACTCCCGTTGGATCCGGTCCCGGACGTCAAATAACAAAATCGGATGCAAAAACAAAAAAACTCCGAAGCCGGCCCGAAATTTAGGCCCCGGCTTCGGCCTAGTCGGAAAACCGCGCGTTCCCGTTTCGTGCATGAGGCGCGCCGCCTCATGCACATTCGCGCCGACGTCTTCTCCGGCCCTCTCTCCCCAGAACCGCTCTTCACTCCCGGGCCTCGCTCCTTCGGCCCGGGAGCAAAAAAAACTTCAACGCTGCTTATTGCAGCGTCTCCACTACCGCCCCAGCGCTCTCCCCCTTCCGGTTTACATCTTCTGGCCCGGAACGTGCTCCATTGCTCCCGGGCCCCGAAACCTCGTTGTGCGGCCTCAAATCGGCCCGCACCCGGCCCAAACATGCCCCGGACCTCTTCTTCACTCCCGGGAACGTGCCCAATCGTCCCCGGGAGCCAAAACTTCAGCGCTGCCTTCCTGCAGCGCTTTCAGCCCCCACCACTGGCCAAAAAAACGTAACGCTGCCCCACGCAGCATCTCCCTTTCCTCGCTCCTCTTCCCCTGGCTCTCACTGACCCCAAATCACCCCAGCAGACGTCTCTTCACCCTAACCATCCCAGACAACCCATCCAAAGGCCCCGTGCGCCCCAAGATGATTTCCCCAGGTAAGTATTTATTATTTTTATTATTTCCTCATTCCCCCTTTACTCCATGTTACAATAGGTTATCATTGGGGATTCAGGTTATGAAGGAGGGGAGATTAGAGTCGTTTGCCATGAGCAGACTTTTCAGTTCTGTTTGGTCAACAGCCACCTCTTAATTAGCAAAATTGCTCATGTCCCCCCTAAATACAAGGGAACCCTAGTAATGCTGGGGCAGAGGATTAGGGGGTGGGAGAGGTCTGCCAGGGTCAAGGGGGGAGGGGGATTGTCATTGCTGTGGGGGGAAGGGGAGGGTCAGTGGAAGTTCTTTCTAGGAAAAAAGTTGCATGGGGAGGGGGAATCAGATATATTGCAGTATTTGGATGGTGGTCAGGTACAAGCACCACTGTGTCAGTACCTGCCATCACCCTTTTGCTTCGGCTGAATATAAATGATAACTGTTTTGTCTCAGATTTGATACCCATCTTATTGGGTTGAGCCATAGATACCAAGAGATTTAGACTGACATGTGTGTTGCCCTTTCTAATAAAGAGCTGCAGAAAAAGAGCAGCAACACTGCTCATTAAAGCAGTAAGTACTGACGAATTTAATACTCTTAGGGGAATTCTATGCCAACAGAATTTATGCAGAATTTTCCAATCCGCAGCTAGAAACTTGGGCAGCCACCCCAGACCAAAGGAGGCAAAAAGCCCTGGGACCCTACCCAGTTAGTTACTCCCACATGATTTACTACTGCAGTCTTTCACCACCATCCTAGAGCAGAGATACTGTTCTGGCATGCACAGCTACTCCGTATGATTAAGCTGCACAGTGCCTGTGTCTCACACTAAAAGTGACACTGCAAGCTCAGCACTAGAGTACAGGCACTGTGTGGCTCAAACCTTCATGGTGTTAGAATGTATCAGCTGTTCCAGGGTGATGGAAAAAGACTGCAGCTGTAGGGCAGGGTGTAGGTGAACACTGGCTATCTGAATGGAGAGGCTCTATAGCGTCCGTTGCACTGACACTGCATTGTAGCGACGTTGTTACCAGGCATTCTTCTTTCATTCCGCACCTACATTCTGTGATTCTCATCACAAGTGTATGACCCCTGTAGCAGACGGTAGATCCGTCGAAACACGGCCCCCTGTCGGGTCTTGTACACACTTGGTGCTGAATAAAGTTACTTCAACATACCATCATCGGCTGGAGAGATTTCTTGGTCCATCCCTACTCTTTTGCACCTGATTTGGAGCGGTGGCGCACACTGACTGCTTGGGGAAGCAGGCTAACTGTTTCTATTTGCTAGGCAAATAGAAGCTAATGTTCTCTTGTAAATGACCCTAGGTCATAAGGGTAGATCTATATAAAAATATATAATAAATAAAAATCAATATAGCACAAAAACTATAGAAAAAGTATTTAACACAAAACGTCAAAAATCCCATAGTGAAAAGATTGAGAAAAAAAAGAGAGCAAACCTGTAAACCACAGTACAGTGTCCAAGCCCTTTGGCACCTGGATCAAATAAGTTCTACCAGCTCTAAAAAATCTTAAATGGAAATAAACCTTAATGAAATGAAAAACGAATATCAACCATGACCCACATAAAGTGAAGCAGGTGCTCTCAACCCATCCAATTCCCCTCTCCTCCCCCCCCCAAAAACAGTTAAGCCCCCTGAACAGGCCCATACGCCACACCTACACTCTCTCCTGCCCATCATGGCTCTGGCCTCAAAAATAAAGTTAAATGCTGCTGAATATCTGTGGATAGGAAGGCACAAGTGATTTAAATGGGCAGGAGGTTCTCCTGCCGGTTAAATCACTTTGAATATCAACCCATGTCACCACCTACACGTCTAGGTTGTGAAATACCCTTTTGCATATGGCAGGTCAAACATTTAGACGTGCAAATTCCCAAGTTGCCTCCATCAATGTTTTAGCTGTTGACAAATGTAAAATGGTTCCTGCCACTGCACATAGCTGGACCAGAATCATGCATACCAGAAGGTATATTAGAAAAGGCTCTATATCAGCAGATCCTTTTCTAAAATACTACTGAAATTGGGCATGTTCCGAACTGGATATCTCAATTCTGATTTCTACGTTCTGTCTAAAATGGGGCTGCCTACTGTTCAATGGGGTATTGAGGGTGAAGGAAATCATAATAAGTGGACAAAGAGTCTGAGCTCTGTGCTCCTGGACCCCAAACCAAGGGAGAGAAAGGGGTTAGGATCATAAGGAATCCAGAAAAGCTGCTGAAAAATAAAGTACTTTAAGTAAAGATCTAAATTTGGATAGCAAGGGTTCTAATCTTCAGAACAATGAGAAGGCGCTGACACACTGAAGGAAGGCTCTCTTGTGGTGTGCCAAGCAAATCTGATGAAAAGTTGGTATGATGGTAAGTGATGTCATTTTTTTAGTAACGGATTTAACATGTACTATGTGGGTCATTTTATAAAGGCATTTTCATGCATATATGCCACATAAAAGTACCCCAGGTGGAGTACATGCACTGTCAAGAATGTGCATACTATTACAAGACTCGAATGCAGGAATTTTGCGGGGGGAGAATGCAGTGGAGTAGCAATTTACACACATACTTTATCTACTTTAAACACAAACTATTTACAGTTTCTCCCATGCAAGTATAAATATCCATGGCTTCATTTTTGCCTTGATTTATGCAGTTTCACTGGGGTAATTTTATAAAGACACATAGGGGGCTCATTTTCAAAAGAGAAAACATCCAAAAAGTGGTATAAAGCCGCATTTGGGTGTTTTTCTCACAAAAACATCCAAATCGGTATTTTCAAAATCATATTTTAGATATTTTTCTATGAAATCCGTCAAAAGTGTATTCAAATCACAAGGGAGTGTGTCGGGGGGTGTTTCGAAGGGGGTGGAATTAGGGCATGCCTAACACGTGAACATTTGTCAGCCATAATGGAACAAAACAAAAACATCCAGGACTAAAATCAAGACGTTTTGTTCTAGACCTGGTTTTAGAATGAATAAAGCACAATAAGGTGCTGTAAATGACCAGATGACCGCTGGAGGGAATCAGGAGTGACCCCCAATACCCCCTCCAGTGGTCACTGACCTCATCCCACCCCCCCCCCCCCCCCAAAATAAAAGTGAATAAAAATATGACTTAAAAGCTTTTTTTGACAACCTCAGATGTTAAAAAGTCAGGTCTATTAGAACAACATGCAGGTTCCTAGAGTAGAGTAGTGGTCAGTGCAGTGCATATTTGGGGGACCCAGGTCCCTATCTCCCTCTACCTGTCACACTTGTGGTAGAAACTGTGACTCTTCTCAAAGTCACCAAAACCCTACTGTACCCAATATAGGTGCCCCCTTCACCCATAAGGGCTATTGTAGTGGTGTACAGTGGGGGGACAGTTTGTTTGGGGTGGGTATTGCAGGGCTCAAGGGACAAGATAAGGGAGCAAAGGTGAGAAGTGTACCTGGGAACATTTTCATGAAGTGCACAGAAGTGCCCTGTAGGGTGCTGCTCTCCTGGGATGTCTGGGGGACCAGCCTACTAAAAATGCTGGCTCCTCCTACACCCCAAATGTCATGACTTTGTACAATTTGCACTTATTTGTTGGGGGGGGGGGGGGGTTCAGACATGGACCCAAAAAACTTTGTTCGAAACAGTATTTTCGGGAAAAAAAAGACATTTTTCTTTCTTGAAAATGACCTTTTTTCCTGTTCGGATGTTGGACGTTTTGTGCAAAACATCCAAAATCAATATCGAAAATGCCCCTCTAGTTGTCATTATAAAATAGGTGCTCACTTCACTTATAGGCCCAGCCACCTGTTTTATAAAATTATTGCCTATGTGCATTCACTGCACAAGGCAATCAAGCTTCAATATTGCACACAGTAGGTGGATTGCCTATTTGTATTTAATTAGGATTTGTGGAATGTGTACGAATGGTTTAGTTGGCCTTTTGGCATGCTTCATTTAGAGCCAAAGATATTAAACTAATAGCACTTATTAAAATGAGCAACAAATTGCTCCACTGATTGAGATAATGTAATTACTGTGTAAGATTCTATGATGGATTCTTTCTTTTACTGAGCAGACATTGCTTCCAGTTATAAACATCTCGTCTTTGCTTCATTCTCATCCTCACAAGCACACCACACAGAATGGATTTTACGCAGAGAAAGAGATGTTATCTTCGGGAAAGCTTAGCCTTGGCCCCCAGCACTGAAGGGAAAATATACTTCCGGTGTCTGTATCTGAGCCAGGATTTAGATGTAGCTGGGTTCTTTACTCAGAACTGCAGCTGTCTCTTTGTGCAATCAAGAGACCCAGAAGAAAGCTGTCAGAATGACAGGTGTGTTGTGAAGTGAGAAGCCAAAAACTTAGCATCTGTGTCTTTGCATATGTTTTTTTTTTTGGCATCTGAGTTCCTTAAAAGCTTTTCAAAGCTCCCTTGTCACTGAATGAACAATCTCATGGCACATACAGTCTCACAGCTGAGACAGCGGTGGTCAGTGGAGCCCTTTCTGTTAAAGGCAGAAATGTCATCCTTATTTCAGGACACTGGCATTTGTTGAGTACAGAGGAAACAATGCACACATTGATTTTGCAAAGAAGCAGGAAAAAGGACTTCAGGAAAAGCCTTCAACAACAATAATAAAGTCTATCGAGTCCAAAGGAGCTGCCATTTGTCTTCATGTTGATTACATCACAAGCAGCCCTTGTTTCGCCCACATGAAATCATCTTTTCAAGTCACATTTTAGCTACTGTACTGGCTTGTTGTATGGTGTGGCTTTCCAAACGTACACACTTCACTCCCACTGCACCTGACCACTGAAAGGTCATTCATACCAGTACTGACTGGGAAAACCCTTTCTTGACTGGAAAATAACATTATATCAAGATGATCAATAATTCCAGTGACCATCACTTGTGGGAAAGTCTGCCCCTTATTGGTTTTCCCTGTGCTATTTGAGTACTGACCGGTTTCTTTAGAATGCATCTGAAGGAGGCATGAGTCCTATGGGGGTGGGTAAGGGTTACAACCAGTGGTGTGCTGGAGCCGGCTTGCACAGGCTCGTAAGAGCCAGTTGTTAATTTTTTACCGACTTGCGAGCCGGTTGTTCTTGAGGGCGAGCCGGCTCTCCTTCCTCCCTCCCTCCCAGCTACAGGCTCCCTCCCTTCCCTCCCAGCTAGGTTCCCTCCCTTCCTTGTCCAGCGAATTCTTCAGGGCAGGCAGGAAAGATCCCCAGTCTTTCCTGCCCGCTGCCGGTGCTGACTCTCCCCCGCTGCCGGATTGCTCTTTAAAAATGGCCGCTGAGACTTCCAGCGGCGGCCTCGCGAGACTTCTGCTGAAGTCTTGGAGGCCACCCTTGTAAGTCTCGGCGGCCATTTTGAAGAGCGATCCAGCAGCGGGCGGGAAAGACTGGGGATCTTTCCTGCCTGCCCCGAAGAATCCGGTGAACAACCTGGGTAGCTGGAGGGGGGCAGGGGAGAGAAGGGAGTCACTGGGCATGGGTGGATGGAGGAGGGGCAGGGGAGAGAGGAGATTCGCTGGACATGGGTGGCTGGAGGGGGGCAGGGGAGAGATGGGAGTCGCTAGACATGGGTGGCTGGAGGGGAGGCAGGGGAGAGGAGAGTTGCTGGGCATGGGTGGATGGAGAGGGGGATGGGGGAGAGAAGGGTTTCTGGGCATGGGTGGCTGGAGGGGAGGGCAGGGGGAGAGGAGGGTTGCTTTGTATGGGTGGCTGGAGGGGGCAGGGGAGAGAGGAGGGTCACTGGGTATGGGTGGCTGGAGGGGGGCAGGGGAGAGAGGAGAGTTGCTGGACATGGGTGGATGGAGGGGAGGGCAGGGGAGAGGAGGGTCACTGGACATGGGTGGATGGAGGGCAGGGCAGGGGAGAGAGAAGAAATGCTGGACATGGATGGAGGGGAGGGAAGAGTGAGGAAGGAGATGAGATGAGGGGAAAGGAAGAGAGGAGAAAAACTGCACATGGATGAAGAAAATAGGCAGAAGCTGGATCCACTGGACAGTCAAGTCTGCGGAGGACCAGAAATGAAGAAGAAAGGAGGAAAGGAAAGAAATAAATGGAAAGGAAGCCCTGGAAACGGAGTTAAGAGGACAGATAGCAGCAGAATCGGATACTGGGCCAGCATGATCAGAAAAACAAAGTCACCAGACAACAAAGGTAGAAAAAAAATCATTTTATTTTCATTATAGTGTTTGGAATTTGTCCACTTTGAGAATCAGGCCCTCAACATTAAAAAGTTTATATTTATTTACTTATTTATGGAATTTTATCGCACATTAAACATGAATTAGATTGGAACCTGGGATCGTTTAATATTTTTTTCCTGGAGTAATGCATTGCCCCCCCCCCCCCAGGCTCTCTCCCCAGCTATATCCAGCTCTGCATTTGGGGGTGGGGGGGTGCAGAGGGGGACCGGGTAGAGAGCCTGTTGTTAAACATTTACCAGAACACCACTGGTTACAACAGTCCCTGAATAAGACAAAGCACACTATAGGGTGAAGGGAAAGGAATTTAAACAGTTGCTAACACTGCCAAACAAGTCTTATCCCATTTTTATTTATTTAAACTATTTCTAGCCTGCGCTATCCTTTGCTCTAGGTGGGTAACAATAAAATATATACGAGTCAAATAAGATAATACTAGACAATGATCATCAAATCTATATATATAAAAGGCACCTCTGACGTTCCAATGAAGCCTCAAGCCGGAAACTTGAGGCACCCGAGATATCCGGTTTGTCCTGCAGTCAGTGTAGCTCCGCCCTCATGTCAAAACGCGATGACGCAGAGGGCGGGACAGGCCTGCAGTCAGTGTAACTCCGCCCTCGCGTCAAAACGCGAAGACGTAGAGGGCGGGGCGGGGAACGCACAACGCACGAGTCCCACACATTCAGTGACAGCAGCGGGGACAGCGCTGCGAACTTTAATCACAAACTCGTAACCAAGTGACTGAGGGACGGAGGGAGGGAGAGGGGGTGTGGAAGTCGGACGGGAGGGACGGAGGGGGGTCTGGAACTCGGAAGGGAGGGAGGGAGGGAGGATGGTGGCCGGGAAATTACCTTGCTAGCGCCCGTTTCATTTTTTTCCGAAACGGGCATTTCTTACTAGTATTTTTATAAAATAGTCATATATTCCAACCTACAAGCTTCATTCTACAAGCAAGTACTTGGTCATCTAATTAATTCTTACCATTCAAAATCAATGTACAGATGATGAACTGACTTTGTCTACCACTAAAATGCTGGTTAATGACATTTGAGCGGGACGTTTTCTGTGTATACTTCCCTTGGTCTCCCAAGCCACATAAAATTCAATGGTGGGCCACAGCTTGCCCACCCCTGATGTAGATGTGTAATTGGCAAAGATATCTTGGATTTTACAAAGCCAAGATATGCACGTATAAAACTGAAAAAATGTGCATCTGGCAAGGGGTGTGGTCTGGATGCGTTTTAGGTAGCACCACCCATTCTAAGTCCTTAGCCAAAAATTGTAAATTCATCACTGGTCTACAATATTTACACTCAGCTACATCTAGACCTGTCTTCTTTAGGAGAGGAGTAATCATGGTATGTTTAACATTTATTTACCCATTTTGACCTGTTGCTATTTTAGATGTTTTATGATGGATGCTTCTGCCACACGTAACTGACTAAGAAATGGCCACTTCACCATATATTTTAGAACAAGCTCTATGTTGGCAGATCCTGTTCTAAAATAATAGTGGAACTTGAGATGTTCCTTCTTGGCTGCCTCAATCCCGATTAATATGTCCTTTCTAAAATGCCATTCTATTTATATTTAGTGCACAGTACATTTTTAAAGGCATGCTAATGACCTACATGCTTGCTAATGAACACACATCCTTGCCTCACCAAACTTCCACTGTTGCTGACACTTTCCCTACTGCCCCCCCCCCCCCCCGGTTCCATTTCTCAAATGAGATTGAAGGTGGGCAGACTCAAAAAAAATGTCAGGAAGTATTTTTTCACGGAGAGAGTAGTGGATGCTTGGAATGCCCTCCCGCGGGAGGTGGTGGAAATGAAAACGGTAACAGAATTCAAACACGCGTGGGATAAACATAAAGGAATCCTGTTCAGAAGGAATGGATCCTAAGGAGCTTTGCCGAGATTGGGTGGCAGAGCCAGCCGGTGGCGGGAGGCGAGGATAGTGCTAGGCAGACTTATACGGTCTGTGCCAGAGCCAGTGGTGGGAGGCGGGGCTGGTGGTTGGGAGGCGGGGATAGTGCTGGGCAGACTTATACGGTCTGTGCCCTGAAGAGGACAGGTACAAATCAAAGTAGGGTATACACAAAAAGTAGCACATATGAGTTTGTCTTGTTGGGCAGACTGGATGGACCATGCAGGTCTTTTTCTGCCGTCATTTACTATGTTACTATGCACTGGGTGACTCTGAATCAGACTGTGAATGTGGGGATGGTGCTACATTCTCATTATCTCTCCATCCTGGGTGGGCTTCTTTTCTATCAGAAAGCATGCTGAGGCAGGAAAGGAGCCTTGACCAGTGGCTTAGCCAGACTGCCAATTTTGGGTGGGCCTGAACCCAAAGTGGGTGGACACAAAATTTTCTCTCTACCCCCCTCCCCCAGCAAAATTTAGTCACACTAATCAAATGCATTTGTCACACAGGGTAAAGTGCTGCTTTTCAGTGCATCAGATTTCAGACAAAGCGAATGCTACATACCTGTAGAAGGTATTCTCCGAGGACAGCAGGCTGATTGTTCTCACTGATGGGTGACGTCCACGGCAGCCCCTCCAATCGGAATCTTCACTAGCAAAGTCCTTTGCTAGTCCTCGCGCGCACCGCGCATGCGCGGCCGTCTTCCCGCCTGAAACCGGCTCGAGCCGGCCAGTCCAGTATGTAGCAAGACAATACAAGGGAAGACACAACTCCAAAGGGGAGGCGGGCGGGTTTGTGAGAACAATCAGCCTGCTGTCCTCGGAGAATACCTTCTACAGGTATGTAGCATTCGCTTTCTCCGAGGACAAGCAGGCTGCTTGTTCTCACTGATGGGGTATCCCTAGCCCCCAGGCTCACTCAAAACAACAACCGTGGTCAATTGGGCCTCGCAACGGCGAGGACATAACTGAGATTGACCTAAAAAATTTACCAACTAACTGAGAGTGCAGCCTGGAACAGAACAAACAGGGCCCTCGGGGGGTGGAGTTGGATCCTAAAGCCCAAACAGGTTCTGAAGAACTGACTGCCCGAACCGACTGTCGCGTCGGGTATCCTGCTGCAGGCAGTAATGAGATGTGAATGTGTGGACAGATGACCACGTCGCAGCTTTGCAAATTTCTTCAATAGAGGCTGACTTCAAGTGGGCTACCGACGCAGCCATGGCTCTAACATTATGAGCCGTGACATGACCCTCAAGAGCCAGCCCCGCCTGGGCGTAAGTGAAGGAAATGCAATCTGCTAGCCAATTGGATATGGTGCGTTTCCCCAGAGCCACTCCCCTCCTATTGGGATCAAAAGAAACAAACAATTGGGCGGACTGTCTGTTGGGCTGTGTCCGCTCCAAATAGAAGGCCAATGCTCTCTTGCAGTCCAATGTGTGCAGCTGACGTTCAGCAGGGCAGGAATGAGGACGGGGAAAGAATGTTGGCAAGACAATTGACTGGTTCAGATGGAACTCTGACACGACCTTTGGCAAGAACTTAGGGTGAGTGCGGAGGACTACTCTGTTATGATGAAATTTGGTGTAAGGGGCCTGGGCTACCAGGGCCTGAAGCTCACTGACTCTACGAGCTGAAGTAACTGCCACCAAGAAAATGACCTTCCAGGTCAAGTACTTCAGTTGGCAGGAATTCAGTGGCTCAAAAGGAGGTTTCATCAGCTGGGTGAGAACGACATTGAGATCCCATGACACTGTAGGAGGCTTGACAGGGGGCTTTGACAAAAGCAAACCTCTCATGAAGCGAACAACTAAAGGCTGTCCTGAGATCGGCTTACCTTCCACACGGTAATGGTATGCACTGATTGCACTAAGGTGAACCCTTACAGAGTTGGTCTTGAGACCAGACTCAGACAAGTGCAGAAGGTATTCAAGCAGGGTCTGTGTAGGACAAGAGCGAGGATCTAGGGCCTTGCTGTCACACCAGACGGCAAACCTCCTCCAATGGAAGAAGTAACTTCTCTTAGTGGAGTCTTTCCTGGAAGCAAGCAAGATGCGGGAGACACCCTCTGACAGACCCAAAGAGGCAAAGTCTACGCTCTCAACATCCGGGCCGTGAGAGCCAGGGACCGGAGGCTGGGATGCAGAAGAGCCCCTTCGTCCTGCGTGATGAGGGTCGGAAAACACTCCAATCTCCACGGTTCTTCGGAGGATAACTCCAGAAGAAGAGGGAACCAGATCTGACGCGGCCAAAAAGGAGCAATCAGAATCATGGTGCCTCGGTCTTGCTTGAGTTTCAACAAAGTCTTCCCCACCAGAGGAATGGGAGGATAAGCATACAGCAGGCCCTCCCCCCAATCCAGGAGGAAGGCATCCGATGCCAGTCTGCCGGGGGCCTGAAGCCTCGAACAGAACTGAGGGACTTTGTGGTTCGCTCGAGATGCGAAGAGATCCACCAAGGGGGTGCCCCACGCTTGGAAGATCTGGCGCACCACTCGGGAGTTGAGCGACCACTCGTGAGGTTGCATAATCCTGCTCAGTCTGTCGGCCAGACTGTTGTTTGCGCCTGCCAGATATGTGGCTTGGAGCCCCATGCTGTGACGGCGAGCCCAGAGCCACATGCTGACGGCTTCCTGACACAGGGGGCGAGATCCGGTGCCCCCCTGCTTGTTGACATAGTACATGGCAACCTGGTTGTCTGTCTGAATTTGGATAATTTGGTGGGACAGCCGATCTCTGAAAGCCTTCAGAGCGTTCCAGATCGCTCGCAACTCCAGGAGATTGATCTGTAGACCGCGTTCCTGGAGGGACCAGCTTCCTTGGGTGTGAAGCCCATCGACATGAGCTCCCCATCCCAGGAGAGACGCATCCGTGGTCAGCACTTTTTGTGGCTGAGGAATTTGGAAAGGACGTCCCAGAGTCAAATTGAACCAAACCGTCCACCAATACAGGGATTCGAGAAAACTCGTGGACAGGTGGATCACGTCTTCTAGATCCCCAGCAGCCTGAAACCACTGAGAAGCTAGGGTCCATTGAGCAGATCTCATGTGAAGGCGGGCCATGGGAGTCACATGAACTGTGGAGGCCATGTGGCCCAGCAATCTCAACATCTGCCGAGCTGTGATCTGCTGGGACGCTCGCACCCGCGAGACGAGGGACAACAAGTTGTTGGCTCTCATCTCTGGGAGATAGGCGCGAGCCGTCCGAGAATCCAGCAGAGCTCCTATGAATTCGAGTCTCTGTGCTGGGAGAAGATGGGACTTTGGGTAATTTATCACAAACCCCAGTAGCTCCAGGAGGCGAATAGTCATCTGCATGGACTGCAGGGCTCCTGCCTCGGACGTGTTCTTCACCAGCCAATCGTCGAGATATGGGAACACGTGCACCCCCAGCCTGCGAAGTGCCGCTGCTACTACAGCCAGGCACTTTGTGAACACCCTGGGCGCAGAGGCGAGCCCAAAGGGTAGCACACAGTACTGGAAGTGACGTGTGCCCAGCTGAAATCGCAGATACTGTCTGTGAGCTGGCAGTATCGGGATGTGTGTGTAGGCATCCTTCAAGTCCAGAGAGCATAGCCAATCGTTTTCCTGAATCATGGGAAGTAGGGTGCCCAGGGAAAGCATCCTGAACTTTTCTTTGACCAGATATTTGTTCAGGGCCCTTAGGTCTAGGATGGGACGCATCCCCCCTGTTTTCTTTTCCACAAGGAAGTACCTGGAATAGAATCCCAGCCCTTCTTGCCCGGATGGCACGGGCTCGACCGCATTGGCGCTGAGAAGGGCGGAGAGTTCCTCTGCAAGTACCTGCTTGTGCTGGAAGCTGTAAGACTGAGCTCCCGGTGGACAATTTGGAGGTTTTGAGGCCAAATTGAGGGTGTATCCTTGCCGGACTATTTGCAGAACCCACTGATCGGAGGTTATGAGAGGCCACCTTTGGTGAAAAGCTTTCAACCTCCCTCCGACTGGCAGGTCGCCCGGCACTGACACTTGGATGTCGGCTATGCTCTGCTGGAGCCAGTGAAAAGCTCGCCCCTTGCTTTTGCTGGGGAGCCGCGGGGCCTTGCTGAGGCGCACGCTGCTGACGAGAGCGAGCGCACTGGGGCTTAGCCTGGGCCGCAGGCTGTCGAGAAGGAGGATTGTACCTACGCTTGCCAGAAGAGTACGGAACAGTCCTCCTTCCCCCCAAAAATCTTCTACCTGTAGAGGTAGATGCTGAAGGCTGCCGGCGGGAGATGCTCTACCACCTGCTCGACCTTCTCTCCAAAAATATTGTCTGCACGGCAAGGCGAGTCCGCAATCCGCTGCTGGAGTCTATTCTCCAGGTCGGAGGCACGCAGCCATGAGAGCCTGCGCATCACCACACCTTGAGCAGCGGCCCTGGACGCAACATCAAAGGTGTCATACATCCCTCTGGCCAGGAATTTTCTGCACGCCTTCAGCTGCCTGACCACCTCCTGAAAAGGCTTGGCTTGCTCAGGGGGGAGAGCATCAACCAAGCCCGCCAACTGCCGCACATTGTTCCGCATGTGTATGCTCGTGTAGAGCTGGTAAGACTGGATTTTGGCCACGAGCATAGAGGAATGGTAGGCCTTCCTCCCAAAGGAGTCTAAGGTTCTAGAGTCTTTGCCCGGGGGCGCCGAAGCATGCTCCCTAGAACTCTTAGCCTTCTTTAGGGCCAGATCCACAACTCCAGAGTCATGAGGCAACTGAGTGCGCATCAGCTCTGGGTCCCCATGGATCCGGTACTGGGACTCGATCTTCTTGGGGATGTGGGGATTACTTAGTGGCTTGGTCCAGTTCGCAAGCAATGTCTTTTTCAGGACATGGTGCAAGGGAACAGTGGACGCTTCCTTAGGTGGAGAAGGATAGTCCAGGAGCTCAAACATTTCAGCCCTGGGCTCGTCCTCCACAACCACCGGGAAGGGGATGGCCGTAGACATCTCCCGGACAAAGGAAGCAAAAGACAGACTCTCGGGAGGAGAAAGCTGTCTCTCAGGAGAGGGAGTGGGATCGGAAGGAAGACCCTCAGACTCCTCATCAGAGAAATATCTGGGGTCTTCTTCCTCTTCCCACGAGGCCTCACCCTCGGTGTCAGACACAAGTTCACGGACCTGTGTCTGCAACCTCGCCCGGCTCGACTCCGTGGAGCCACGTCCACGATGGGGGCGTCGAGAGGTAGACTCCCTCGCCCGCATCGGCGAAGCTCCCTCCGCCGACGTAGTCGGGGAGCCCTCCTGGGAGGTGGCCGCAGTCGGCACCGCACGCGGTACCGACGTCGGAGACCTCACCCCGGGCGATGGGCCAGCCGGCGCCATGCTCGACGGTACCGGAGGCGCAAGCACCGCCGGTACCGGAGGGGTAGGGCGCAACAGCTCTCCCAGAATCTCTGGGAGAACGGCCCGGAGGCTCTCGTTCAGAGCGGCTGCAGAGAAAGGCATGGAGGCCGATGCAGGCGTCGACGTCAGAACCTGTTCCGGGCGTGGAGGCTGTTCCGGGCTGTCCAGAGTGGAGCGCATCGACACCTCCTGAACAGAGGGTGAGCGGTCCTCTCGGTGCCGATGCCTGCTGGGTGCCGACTCCCTCGGCGACCCAGAGCTCTCGGTGCCGACGCGGGGAGGAGAGCGGTGTCGATGCTTCTTCGACTTCTTCCGAAGCATGTCACCGGAGCTCCCCGGCACCGACGAGGAGGACGTAGAATCCATCCGTCGCTTCCTCGGGGCCGAGGTCGAAGCAGGTCGATCCCGGGGGGGCTGTACCGCAGGAGCCCTCAGGGTAGGGGGAGACCCACCCGAAGGCTCACCGCCACCAGCAGGGGAAAGGACAGCCCTCACCTGCACTCCTGACGATGCACCACCGTCCGACGACATCAGCAGACGAGGTCCCGGTACCACCGACGCCGATGCAGCTATCCGATGTCTCGGCGTCGATGCAGAGGGCCGATGCCTCGATGCACTCGATGCACTGGCGGCCGAGGATGAAGGTCTGGACGCTGACGACGTCGATGCACTCGATGACCCCGGTGCCGATGCCGACGAAGAGCCCAAGAACAAAACGTTCCACTGGGCCAATCTCGCTACCTGAGTCCGCCTTTGTAACAGGGAACACAGGCTACAATTCTGAGGACGGTGCTCGGCCCCCAGACACTGAAGACACGAAGAGTGTCTATCAGTGAGCGAGATTACCCGGGCGCACTGGGTGCACTTCTTGAAGCCGCTGGAAGGCTTCGATGTCATGGGCGGAAAAATCACGCCGGCGAAATCAAAATCCGAAATGACGAATTTGAGCACCAAAACTTTGAGGGAGAAAAAATCTCGACCGAGGCCGAAAAGAGGCCTACCCCGACGACGAAAGAAAACTTACCGGGGCAAAGACTGGAAGTACGGGAAGGGCAAACGAAACCCAAGGGGGTTTGCGGAGCACTTTCCGAACGAATTTAAACCTTTTCCGAAGAAAAAACACGTCGATTTGAACAACGGACGCGCGAGGTCGACTCTCCGGGGCTCGACACGGCAAAAACACAGCCGTACCGAGTGCGGACGAAAGAAGACTGGCCGGCTCGAGCCGGTTTCGGGCGGGAAGACGGCCGCGCATGCGCGGTGCGCGCGGGCGCGCGAGGACTAGCAAAGGACTTTGCTAGTGAAGATTCCGATTGGAGGGGCTGCCGTGGACGTCACCCATCAGTGAGAACAAGCAGCCTGCTTGTCCTCGGAGAATTTATTTAATAGCCTAACACCCTTTTCAATGAGCTTTCAGAGGCCAAAACCTCCTGCCTAAGGTCAGTATAATGCTGTTATGGTATCCTCTCCTGACCTAAGGAAGGAAGTATTGGTCTCTGAAACTTTATTAACAAAGGTACAATATTACTTTATCCTAAATTAAAAATAAAATTATTTTCTTTACCTTTGTTGTATGGCCATTTACTTTTTCTCATTGTGTTGTTCCCAGTCTCTAGATTCTGCTTTCCTTCATTTTCGCTTAACTCTTCTGCCACGGTTTCCTGGCCATTTCCCGTAGCTACGCCCCTGGCCTTGACCAGAGCACCACAGGCACCATGAAGTACTCACAGTCCCCACTGCCATGCATATCCCAATCCAGAGAAGCCCCAGCACAGCAGTGAAGCTGGGTGGAGAAAGGACAGTGGTAGGGAGGTGAAGGAGACCATGGCAAGGAAATAGCAGGGACTAGAAGCAGAAAGCCATGAGAGGGTTTTGCTGCTTATGTGTTCTAATGTTTCACAGTGTCCCTGGTAGCAGGTCCCAGTGAGATCTAAGAGACTGATTCCTTCCCCTGTTTTCTCTCTCTCTCTCTCTCACTCATGTTGACAGTACATGTGTGGAGGCACCCATAAAGTATTTCTTCCTTTCAATGTCGCCCCTCCCCAAATCACTAATGTTAAAACACATACCAAGAAATATAGGTGGAAAGCAATGGCCACAAATGCTCATAGTCTAAGCAATAAAGTTCATGACCTTCAAGCCCTGATGGTGGAAGCAGACTTAGATGTTGTTGCAATCACAGAGACGTGGCTCAACAGTTCCCACGAATGGGATGCAAGCATACCAGGCTATAATCTATTTAGGAAGGATAGAGAGGGTCGTAAAGGTGGAGGAGTAGCTCTGTATGTGAGGAATGATATCATGGCGACTGAAATGACAGGGACCTGGGGAAAAGAAGAAGCGATATGGATCACCTTAAAAAGAGAGGATAGAACTTCTGTCCACGTGGGTGTTGTCTACAGACCCCCCACACAATTAGAGGAACTAGATAAAGATCTGATTGCAGATATTCAAAAATTAGGAAAGAAAAAAGAGGTTCTGTTGATGGGAGATTTCAATCTGCCGGATGTAGATTGGAAGGTTCCGTCTGCCAAATCGGAAAGAAGTAGAGAGATCGTGGATGCTTTCCAAAGTGCTCTACTCAGACAGATGGTGACGGAACCCACGAGGGAGGGAGCGATGCTGGATCTGGTGCTCACAAATGGGGATAGTGTGTCAAATGTGCGAGTGTGTGCACATCTGGGAAACAGTGACCATCAAACGGTTTGGTTTGATATAACGGCTGAAGTGGAGGGCGGCCACTCTAAACTCAAAGTCCTGGATTTCAAGCGTGCTGACTTTAGTAAAATGGGGGAATACCTGAGGAAGGAGATGATGGGCTGGGAGGACGAACAGGAAGTGGAAGGGCAGTGGTCCAGGCTGAAAGAAGCAATAAATAGGGCCACAGACCTTTATGTAAGGAGAGTAAATAAAAGCAAGAGGAAAAGGAAACCGATATGGTTTTCCAAGCAAGTGGCTGAGAAAATAAAGGCTAAAGAGTTGGCGTTCCAGAAATATAGAAAATCTCAAGAAGAGGAACACGGGGAGGAATACCGGATGAAACTGAAAGAAGCCAAGAGAGAGGTACATCTGGCGAAGGCGCAAGCGGAAGAACAAATGGCTAGAAATGTAAGGAGGGGTGACAAAAATTTCTTCAGGTATATTAGTGAAAGAAGGACTAAAAAGGGAATTGTGAGACTAAAAGATACAGCGAACTGCTATGTAGATAATGATGAAGAAAAAGCCAATTTACTAAATAGCTACTTTTGTTCGGTTTTCACTGAAGAAAATCCTGGAGAAGGACCGCGAGGGACTGGCAAAAGTACACCTGAGAATGGAATGGATATAGCACCGTTCATGGAAGAGAGTGTGTATCAACAACTTGGAAAGCTAAAGGTGGACAAAGCCATGGGACCGGACGGGATCCACCCCAGAATATTGAGGGAGCTCAGAGAGGTCCTGGCGGGTCCTCTTAAAGATTTGTTTAATAAATCCCTGGAGACAGGAGAGGTTCCGAGGGATTGGAGAACGGCGGAGGTGGTCCCTCTTCACAAAAGTGGGGATAGGGAAGAAGCTGGAAACTACAGGCCGGTAAGCCTCACTTCGGTTATTGGAAAAGTAATGGAAGCCATGCTGAAGGAAAGGATAGTGAATTTCCTGGAAGCCAATAAGTTGCAAGATCCGAGACAACATGGTTTCACCAAAGGGAAATCGTGCCAAACGAATCTCATTGAATTCTTTGACTGGGTGACAGGAGAATTAAATTAAGGACGTGCTATGGACGTCATCTACTTAGATTTCAGCAAGGCTTTCGACACGGTTCCCCACAGGAGGCTCTTGAATAAACTAGAAGGGCTGAAGATAGGACCCGAAGTGGTGAACTGGATTAGGAACTGGTTGACGGACAGACGCCAGAGGGTGGTGGTGAATGGAGTTCGCTCGGAGGAGGGAAAGGTGAGTAGTGGAGTGCCTCAGGGATCGGTGCTGGGGCCCATTCTGTTCAATATATTTGTGAGTGACATTGCCGAAGGGTTACAAGGTAAAGTTTGCCTTTTTGCGGATGACACCAAGATTTCCAACAGAGTGGACACCCCGGAGGGTGTGGAAAACATGAAAAAAGATCTGAAGAAGCTAGAAGAATGGTCTAACGTTTGGCAATTAAAATTCAATGCGAAGAAATGCAAAGTAATGCACTTAGGGAGTAGAAATCCAAGGGAGACGTATGTGTTAGGCGGGGAGAGTCTGATAGGCACGGACGGGGAGAGGGATCTTGGGGTGATAGTATCTGAGGACCTGAAGGCGACGAAACAGTGCGACAAGGCGGTGGCAGTAGCTAGAAGATTGCTAGGCTGTATAGAGAGAGGAGTGACCAGCAGAAGAAAGGAGGTTTTAATGCCCCTGTATAAGACGTTGGTGAGGCCCCACCTGGAGTATTGTGTTCAGTTTTGGAGGCCGTATCTTGCGAAGGATGTTAAAAAAATGGAAGCGGTGCAAAGAAAAGCTACGAGGATGGTATGGGATTTACGTTCCAAGACGTATGAAGAGAGGCTTGCTGACCTGAACATGTACACCCTGGAGGAAAGGAGGAACAGGGGTGATATGATACAGAAGTTCAAATATTTGAAAGGTATTAATCCGCAAACGAATCTTTTCCGGAGATGGGAAGGCGGTAGAACGAGAGGACATGAAATGAGATTGAAGGGGGGCAGACTCAGGAAAGATATCAGGAAGTATTTTTTCACAGAGAGGGTGATGGACGTTTGGAATGCCCTCCCGCGGGAGGTGGTGGAGATGAAAACGGTAACGGAGTTCAAACATGCGTGGGATATGCATAGAGGAATCCTGTGCAGAAGGAATAGATCCTCAGAAGCTTAGCTGAAATTGGGTGGCGGAGCAGTTGGGGGGAAGAGGGGGTGGTGGTTGGGAGGCGAGGATAGGGGAGGGCAGACTTATACGGTCTGTACCAGAGCCGGTGATGGGAGGTGGGACTGCTGGTTGGGAGGCGGGAAATACTGCTGGGCAGACTTATATGGTCTGTGCCCTGAAAAGGACAGGTACAAATTCAAGGTAAGGTATACACATATGAGTTTGTCTTGGGCAGACTGGATGGACCATGCAGGTCTTTTTCTGCCGTCATCTACTATGTTACTATGTCTTCTGTAACATCAATCCTGATTGGAAACAGGGAATATGTAACGGGTAATTAGCCGTCCCCTTTTTCAATACACCTCTAAGTTGTAGGCACTACTCCATACCAAGGCTTAGTCCTAACATCTAACTCCTATAAACCTATGGTATAATCCTAACTTAGAAACCCAAGGCATTCCATGAGGACAACACACATCAGTACAATATTCCAGAACAAAACTCTTGATTGGAACACGTCTGCAAAAACAGCTGTAACTGCAAGAGGCTTTTGTTGCAGTCTACAGTTGTAGGCAGCATAGGGATACACTGTGGTTTACGATTTTGTTGAAACTGTGGTATATAAGTCTTTTAATAAAATAAAATAGCGGTATCTAATGCTTGCTGGCGCACTCTCATTTTGCTTCTGGACTTTGGATTCCACTGGACTAGTGTGGGCTTTCTCCAAATGTTCTGAATCACTCCTCTTCAACCCTCTCCTCCTTTTCGCTCCTGGACCAGAGCACTGGATGAGTGGCCCTCTCCTTTCTCCATTCTCCTTCTACATGACTGGGCACATTCAGAAAGGCACCTGGCACACACTTCCTACTACACAGGCACCTGAAACACACTTTATTCACCCAAGAAGATGCCTGCACAAAATTTAGTCACTGAGAGAGTCATTTTACAACAGGTCTCCTAAGACAGGAGGGCAAGCAGGCAACTATTTCTAGGCAATTTTATAAAGACATAGGTGCCCATGTGCCTTTATAAAATCCAGTGGTTAAACTGGCAGAAATCATGGCCAGACTGAAGACACTGCCATTTACACCTGCTGAGGAGCAAACCTAAATGTCAGCTTGTAAAGTATGAGAACCTGGGAGATGGAATTCAAATCACAAATGGCAACGATACAAACAAAAAGCATGATGAGCCTTCAGGGTGGGAAGCATCAATAAATTAATTGAAGGAACCGACATGGGCCGTGTTTCGGCAGCTGCCTGCATCAGGGGTTGCAAACATATCAGAACAACACTTCAAGTCCTTGCCTCTGCTTCTTCTATAACTAAAGAGCAATATGAACTCAATCACTGTAATCCTACCACAGATCACTGGATATAATCAAAAGTCAAAAATTCTAGGGAGAGCTTTCCATTGAGTCAATGCTGTGCTTAGCAGACTGAAACTTCCAGCAATAATTAAAAAAGGATCAAGAAAAATTTGGCCACACTTGTAAAGCATGTACATTATCATGCCCAAGGCACTGCACAGGAAGGACCCAAAGAATTTAAGGGCGACTGGTGCATTTTAACTCCCATAAAACACAGCAAGGTAGTTAGCAGAAAGTTTAATACTGCAGTACTCCGGACAGAAGACAGGGAAGACAGCAGATAACAGTGCTCCTCCTTCCTAGGGAAAGCAATTTATTAGCTCAGGCCTTCAGGACTGTACAAGGTACATAACAGGCCTTTTATTTAACACCTTCACCAACATTCATAACACTGTAGCAAAAACAAACGCCACTTCAAATAAACTGCTGACTAGAAATTCATTATGGCTCTGTCATAAAGAAAAGTTCCCAAATACAAGTCCATGTAAGGTTCCAAACACAAATTGTCCCACTCCTCAAAGTAACAAGTAAAACATGGTCACTGCAGCCCACTGGTGAAGGAAATGTCAATATAAAACAAAACTGAGTTCTCAGCATTCCCTGGCTACTTGCACATAAAACCTGAACCAGAGGCAGTGGAACGCCTTTTTTTTGGGGGGGGGGAGCTCCGCCCCAACCCTACCTATGTACTGCCCTCAGCTCCAGCATCTCCCCTTACCTAATATCCCATAGTCACCCCCCCTCCCTCGGCATCTAGCATCCTTCTCTACCTTTGAACCCCCCACCATAGTATAACAATATGTAGGCAAATATTAAACTGAACTCCCAAAATGCCATAGTGCAACTCCAGAGAAAGAGAAAAAGTGATGCATTTCCCCCTGTACTGTGCAAATATAAAGACAGCAGATGCAAATTTCAAAAACTTACATATTTCAATCACTATACTATAGGTTAACAAATACAACAAAAAAATGGAAAATATGATGATACATTTTATTGGACTAAATACATTTGTTTCAGAAGCCAAAACTTCTTTCCTCAGATCAGAACAGTATACTGCTGTTACGGTACTCTGTTCTGACATGAGAAAGGAGGGTTTGTTCTCCAAACATTAGTCAAAAATGTATTAAAAATTAGTCCAATAAAGATATCACCTTATTTCCATTTTCTGTATTTATTAACACAACTACCACACTATTTTATCCTAAACTAAAAATAAAATTCATTTTTCCTACCTTTGTTGTCTGGCCATTTACTTTTTCTAATTGTGTTGGTCCCAGTCTCTTGTTTCTTCTTCTTTCCTTGATCTCTTCTTAATTCTAGCCAACATCTGCCCCTCTTTCACCCCCCTTTCCATCCAGCATCTACTTCCTCTCTCTCCACTTTCCATCCAGCGCCTGTCCCCTCTCCAGACCTTTTGTTACATGTTACTATTTGTACCCCACGCTTTCCCACACATGGCAGGCTCAATGCTGCTTACATATTGTAAACAGGTACTTATTTGTACCTGGGGCAATGGAGGGTTAAGTGACTTGCCCAGAGTCACAAGGAGCTGCTTGTGCCTGAAGTGGGAATCGAACTCAGTTCCTCAGTTCCCCAGGACCAAAGTCCACCACCCTAACCACTAGACCACTCCTCCACATTCCAGCGTCTGTCCCCTCTCTCCCCTTTGCATCCAGCATCTGACCCTTCTCTCTCCCATCCAGAGACTCTCTTCCTTTTCTCCCTCCGTCATCTGTATCTGGCCCCTCTCTCTCTCTCTCTCTCTCTCTCCTCACTTCCATTCACTCAGGTCCTTCTCTCTCCCCAGTTCCATCCAGCATCTGCGTTCTCTCTCTCTCTCTTCCATCCAGCATCTATCCCCTCTTCCCCTCTCTCCCCCTCATCCAGTGTATGTCCCTCCTCTCCCCCTTTCCATCTAGAATATGTCCTGTCTCTCCCCCTCATCCAGTGTCTGTCCCTCCTCTCCCTCTTTCAATCAGACATCTGTCCCCTCTGTGCCCCTCATCCAGTGCCTGTCCCTCCTGTCTCTCCTATATCCAGCATCTGCCATCTCTCTCCTCCTTCCATCCGACATCTGTACTCTCTCTCTCCCTCATCCAGTATCTGTCCCTCCTCTCCCTACGCCATCCAGTGTCTGTCCTTTTTTCAGCCCTCCTACATGCATCTAAACACTGCCCCCCCCACCGGACACTACCACTGCCGAACCAGGCATTCCCCACTCCCACTCAACCCCCCCCCCTGCTGCAGCCACTGCTGCTGTTTCAACAGTGGCGGCAAAAACAAAGTAAAAGATCGTAGGGCCACACTGTTCTCGTTCATGGCTGACCGGCTCTGCCCCGGAACAGGAATTTATGTCAGAGGAAGGCGGGACCAGCAGCCACAAGCAGGAATAGTGCGGCCCCGCAATCTTTTTCTCTGTTTTTGCCACCACTGCTGAAACAGCAGCAGCAGTGGTGGCTGCAGCAGGGGGGTATTAGGTGGTAGAAGGGAGAGCCTGTTTCGCACCTCCTGCTCCCTCGAGATTTTGCGGCACACCACAGCACCTGTGGCTCCCCCCATTCCAACTCCTATGCCTGAACCAGCCACTGTCCTTGATTAATGTCGATGGGAAAATATTTGCTAAGTTATTGGCTGTGCAGCTGTCCAAGTGTCTATGTAAACTAACACATATGGAACAATCTGGTTTTGTGGCTTGTAGACATTCTACAAACAGCAAAGACAATGGATGAACCTGCCTTTTTTGGTATATGTTAAGGCTTTTGAAATGGTTTGGCATAGGCCCCATTGTTGCCAATTAGCACCAATAATTAGCAACCAATTATTGCCAAATTAACTGCTTATTTGTCAATTAAGTTGCATGCACAGTTCTAGAATACATCTGATGCGCACAGCTAGTGCCTCTCACAGTGGAATATGTGGAGTCACCATATCTACGGACAACAGCGTTGAATATATGTGGGCAATTTAAACAGTACAGCCAGTGCTAAAAACAAACGACTACAGTGTTTGAATACTGACCCTAATCCATGCAACTGAAAGAATTACAGCTTGGATGTCACCAAAGTAAATTCATCTCTATTCAGATATGCTACAGTAACATAGGTGGCAATTCTGTAAATTGGTGCCTATCACGCACATGTTTGGAACCACCAATCGGCAATTGTATTCTTAAGTGCTAGGCTCTATTCCATAATATACATGCCAAAATAGCTTGGGGGGGGGGGGGGGCATAGACATGAGTGGAATATGGGCAGGTATTCAGGGTGCAGTTAGGAGCCAACAATTAAAACTACTCTTGATGCCTAACTTTAGTGCAAGTCTGCATTAGTGCACCTAGTGTTTTATAATGGAATCTACAGAGCATTTAAAGCATCACTTGTTTCATGGTCACTGCCCTAAATGCAAGGCTGACAAGGCACATTTGGGACACGTGTTTTGGTTCTGTCCCCCACTGTCAATGTTTTGGACACATGTACTGGCCTTTATCCATTGTCAATGGCGGCGTAAAGTGGAGGTGCTCCCAAATGTGACGTTTGGTCAATATTGAATTGCACACCCCATTCCTAGGGGCCTCAAAGGTTTTCTAGGAAAAGACATTTTAATGGCTCAGAAAACCATTTTATTGCTGTGGATAAGTGATGAACATTTTACTATGGCTTTATGGCACAACAAATGATTCAGGGCCCTGTTTACTAAGCCGCGCTAGAGGTGCGTTAGTGCTTTTAGTGCGTGCTGTGTAATATTCCTGCGGGTGCCTACACAGCATACTTAATTTTGTGCTTGCGCTAAAAAAAATAGCGCACTTTGGTAAACAGGGCCCTCAATCACTTACTTTGGAGCGTTATGGTATTAGATATGGACTTGCAACATGGCACTAATTTCCATTAGATCTGGGAGCCATTTTGGGTTATTTTTGGGCCTGTAGTTGAATTTTGAACTTTCCATGAGTCCAGCAGGGGAATGTCTTGTTGATCTGTTTATATAAAAATTGGGGGTTTTGTGGCGGGGGGGGGGGGGGGGGGGGGAGGGATGGTGAAAATACGTGTGTTGTATCATTGGTCAACGTTTTTATTTGTTTGCATCTTGTGTTTATTGGAACTAATTAAAAAAAATTTAAATATAATGAAATCCTAGTGTCAGTATGCCGATACAAAATTGGCGCTAAGGTGCCTATATCTTGGGGCCAATTTATAGAATTGCCACCATAATCTACACATACCATTATTGCGAAGTTTTCTTATCCTTATCTCAGTAATAGATTATACTGATTTATTAGGTTTTCAATAAAATGGTATTTTACACAAGACTATCTCTGCTTCAGGAAGCAGGTGAAAGCTTGGCTCTTCAACCAGGCCTTTCATGGAAGACATAACTAACTTGCTAGTCACACATAAACACACGTAAGAAGTGACACCGGCTGCACATATTCCAGGAGAACATGTTTATCTACTCCTACCCTAGCTAACATAATATTCAAGCACCATTATGTCCATATATGCAATTTTCTTAAATTAGTCCCCTTATTTTCTTACTCCAGTTATTCTATCTATATATTCCACCTTTATCTATGCTGTGTATTAAAATATTTTATTGCATATTGTACTGACATTGTAATGTAGCATACTATGCCATACGTTGTATTGTAATTTGAATATTTTTACTGCTCTAATTGTCTATTCCTTACATTCGACTTATTCTTGCTGTACACCGCCTTGAGTGAATTCCTTCAAAAAGGCGGTAAATAAATCCTAACAACTAAAATAAAATAAATAGTCTAACACTTTTAGCCTCCCATCTTGCAAAATGTGTATACAGAGTAGTGGTAGCAATATAGGCAAACATGACTCATACCCAGAATTAAAGGCGCACAGACGGTCTAAAAGCCCAGTGAAAGAATTCACCAAAGTCACTAAGAGGTTAACTGCATGAACTGCTGGCTTTCCAAACAGCTGGCTTCCATTGTGAAAGTGCAATGCGGTGCCAAGCAAAACAGAAAATAGGAAGGCATACAGGTTTGTTAGTTTGAAGTAATTGACCACATGGTGTCCAACGGTTTGTGTTCTCATGTTCTCTGGAGCGAGGTCCCGGGGGAGCTGAGGTAGGGGTTCCAGTTCCTAGCACTCTATTGTTTACACTGATGGTTTCCAGATGTTGGAGACACAGACTGTCAAACCCTTGGGGCTCAGCCAAATAATGAAAAGGGCTGAGGAAAACACTGGCTTTTTTTTTTTATTTAAAGGGATATTTCTTTTCATGAAACATCAGCTCACCTTAACTGCTGCCTTTGCAAGTTGGAATGCCATTTAAAGGTGCCGAATTGCAGTACTCAAACAGCCAAGATCATATGATTCCAGCTAAAAATGGGAGCTGTGGGATCTTAAAAGCCCTTGCACTGTAGCATCTTTTTTATTGGTCCTTTAAATGGTATAAAACTCTTTAAAAAAGGAATTTTTGCCAGGACCAATATGGTTATTGATAATCTGAAGTTGGCTGGAAATTCCATCAGTGTAGATATAAGGCAAATTAGCTTAAAAAGCAGAGTCAAAAGCTGCCAAGTTACCCAGCTCCTGGAAGGATACTTTTTGACCAGTGCTGGTTTTGAGTTTATATCCCAAAGCAGTGTGGTATTAGGAAAACTTGATTGAAATCAATGCGTTTGGTCCTAAAATGTAAGAAACCCAGGACTGGCCTAAAATACACTTTCTAGAACATTGAGGCTTGGACGTTCTGCCAAGTAGTCACACAAACTAAATTTAGCAGTATCAAAATACATTAGAAAATGATCAGTGAAAAAAAAAACAGACTATGCCTTGCATTTGTTGTTAAGGCATGAAATGTTGTGTCAAATGCCAATTTGTCACCTATTTACTACCCCACATTAAGCTGTTTAATGTAGTTCAGTGTGTGCTGCCAATGCAAAGTTAAGGAAACTAAACACCTAGGGATGAATCCAAGAAATGACACCCAAATCTAGGTGCTGGGGTGTCTAAACATAAATTCTATAACAGCAGTTATGTGCAGAACATTGTTCTCGAATACTAGCAAAAGCCCACGAAGGCTGGTGTAAGTGGTCACACCTAACTGTAAGCAATTAGATGCCCTTTTACTAAGGCGCGTAAGCACCTACGTGCATCCAATGCGCGTCAATTTGGAACTAACGGCTGGCTACCGCGAGCCCCGGGCGACGATTCCATTTTTTACGCACATCCGACATGCGGTAATACGTGCGCTGACTGCCTGGTTAACATGTGAGACCTTACTGTTAAGTCCATGGGTGGCAGTGAGGTCTCAGGCCCAAAATGGACGCACGCTGGTTTTTATTTTGCCGCACGTCCGTTTTTGCTCCCCCCCCCGAAAAAGGCCTTTTTTACAGATGCGCTGAAAAATGAACCCGCACACGTCCAATACATGCGCCTACACCAGTGCAGGCCATTGTTCGACGTGCCTTAGTAAAAGGGCCCCTTAAGCAGGTAAACGATAGCTTCTATAACTTGTACACCTGCTTGACCCATCCATGCCCCTCGCAGATTTACACCCCCTTGAAATTGCACACTCTGGAATTTGAGCACACAACTTATAGAATAGCAACTATGGCCAGTCAACTCCTATTAACAGCCAATTATTGAATTAAGTTGTGCGTGTACCTGACCTCATTCTATTTATTTATTTGTTAAATTTGTATCCCACATTTCCCCACCTATTTGTAGGCTCAATATGGCTTACATAGTACCGGAGAGGCCTTTGCAGGCTCCAGTGTGAACAAATACAGGGTAGCCCTTCTCTGATCATCTATCTGCAGTTTATATTTCTCCAGAGGTACAGGACATCAAAGAAAAAATAATTCAGTTACCATTCCAATTCACTCCCTCACTTCTGCTGCGACTGGACTAATGCCAATAATGTTAGATTTTTATTGTGACTTTCATGCCTACTTACTAGAAACCAGGCTCTTGACAACTGCTCAATTTCACAGATACCCCGAATGGCCACAAGATAGAACTCCATGCCACGATCATTCAACATGACTCCACAGAAACTAATGAAAGACTATACCAATACACTGCAATATTAGGAAAGTGTGTGGTGTTAAAAGGAGAAAGACTTAGACCACTGTGTTGTTGAAAGTCAGGAGAAAGACATAGCCTATATTGTAGGAGGGCACATGAAGCTGTAAAAACCAGTAGTCTAATGTGAAGATGATTCAGCTGAAGCCCAAATCCAGGAAGAGTACTGGATAACCCCTCCTACACAGACGGAATGTACAAAAGAGGGCTGGGGTTTGGAGAAAGACAGATTTTTGGACAAAATGGAATACAATGCATAGAGCTGGGGTGGGCAGACACTGCTTGTTGAATAACCAGGGACACTGATAAAAATGACCTTATGCAGTATGACCTCTGGTTTTCAGGGAGGGGGGGGAAATCAGCAGCTTGTCCACCCAGTGCTGAGGTTAAGCAGCTCTCTGTGCTACAGAAACAGAACAGTAATAACTGGAAAGTCAGATGACATTTCAGAGCCACTCAGCAACAGATCAGGCTATAGAAGAGATGTTCAACCATTCTGTTCACAAGTGGCTGCACTACCTGCTTTTCTCACTGCTCAGACAGGTTGACCTATCATTCTATAAATTCCATGTGCAACTTTGTGTACTATGTGTAAAGTTGGATGCCCAACTTTACAGAATTAGGGGGACCAATGTAGAATTTCACTTTGGGGATGGGGAGGGGACAGGGAGTATGCTTCGCAGTTAGTGTGAGCAACAGTTAAGTTATACCTCCAGAGGTTAACACATAATAACAACCACTGCTCCGCATTAGTGACTCAACAAATACCAGGAATATGAATAACTTTCACAGCTAATGTGCATAACAATAACTGCAAAATCTTTAAAGAAGGGCCATAAGGGACAATTCTATAATATAGGCACTAACATTTATGCATGCACTATGGGCCACATTGAGTAAATAGTGCCCAAAGTTAGGCGCTCATAAAATCCTTGCTTTGCACCAATTCTATAACAATCACTTAGCACTGAGCAACCATTATAGAACAGCACATAGCGCGGACTATCACACCCAACTTTGGGTGCGAGGACTTACGCATGCTAAAAGCTGGTGCAAATCCTGGCACCCAATTGAAGGCAGTTGGGTTGAAATCCAAGCATTCTATAACATCGCACCTAATTTCTAGGAATGCTCCTGATCTGCCCATGCCCCTCCCCTCTTTGAGTTGCATGCTAACGAATGTAGGCACCTAGAGTTATAGATTCGCACACTGGCAGATCTGCTTGTTACTTCCTAATTAGTGCCATTTAACTCAAATTATTGTTAGCACCTAATTGACTAATTTGGGCTCCCAAACTTTGGTGACCTATATACAATCTGGGGGTATGTACATAAATATTTAGAATAATGGCATTTATGCATATATGTGTGTATTTATACACATACCCCTGGATCCGCACCAAAATTCAGGCAGATTCTATAGCAACATGTGTAACTTCATTGGCTTAAGAAGCTAATTAACGTTGATAACAGCACTTAGCAAGCAATAATGAGTGCCAATTGGCAATAATTAGAATTTATGCGCACAACTCACTAAGCATATTCTGTAACGCACTGCGTCTAACTTCTAATGCGCACAGACAGAAAGAGGTGTGATTATAGACGGGGCAATGGGCATTTTATGGGCGTTCTGAAATTTACGTGTATAATTATAGAATATGGCCCTCTGCACCAAAATCTGCATGCCAGGATTTATACCATGTTTTTGTTGGTGTAAATAGACAAGTGTAGTTTTAGGTGACTGTATATCAATTAAGCGTATTCTATATACTGTACCTATATCTAGGCGCTGCTTATAGAATACAATTAGGTGGAAATGTTTTCCGCATGGATTTTTTAGATGCCATATATAGAATCCCACTATAACTGCCAAAATTCCAACTTCACCCTATTCTGTAAATGTTTGCTTAACTTATATAGCTCGTATTTCCAAGGATGGGTACACACTTCAAAGAGCACATAACTACAGAATACTGTAAGTTACGTGGGTATCTGCAGTACTTAGGCCCTAACACACCAGGCTCTATAGCTTGTGTAAGTGCTCATGCCTAAGCACCTGTTCTATATAGGAAAGTACGCTCCTACTTTCCTTACCAAAATAGGCTCCAACCATGTGCCCTCCAGGTGCCTAATTGTAGGTGCACTGTGCTCTTGTCTGTCCCTGGAGTGCTTGCCTGCCATCATATTTCATGTTTCTAAGCATATCTAAAGGCTGTATCAAAATTAACAAATCTCCTGCAGGGTTTCAGAAAAATCTCCCTCTCTTGCCCCCCCTCCCCCACTCCATGTTCAACAATTCTTCTTCCCCTCCCCCTCCTCCACATCCAACAATTCTCCCTCTCTCTCGCTCCTCCCCTCCACATCCAACAATTCTCCCTCTCTCTTGCCTCCTCTCCCCCACATCCATCAATTATCTGTCTCTCTCCGCCTCCCCGCACATCTCTCCTTTCCTACCCCAACCCAACCCATAACTCTCATTGAATGGGCCCACGAAAAAGGTAGCACGAAGGGGAGTAGGCTGGGCTCCCACGGTCATGCATCTCCTTCCTTTAAGCATTGCTCTTGCTTGAGCAGGTCCCTGGCAGCAGCAGTGATGTCAAAGGTACACCACTGCTGGGTGGGCCAAGGCCCACTCATGGCTACGCCCCTGGTAGATGGTGGCCATACCACACAGACTTTGCACTTATTACACAGTAATTATAGTGTTAACAGTGCAGTAAGTGCAAAATTTACTGCAGCTTAGTGGAAGGACCCCTTAGTTATTTCTCCAGAAGCAGGCATTTGTTCAGAACAATGGCTGTACTGGAATTTCAGTTTTATTTTTAAACCAGTTCTTTCCTTTTTTTAAACATGTTATTTGGATTTATATATAAAGCAAGTCGAGAGGAATATTCCCTAGGCAGTTGCAAACGAAGGCTCATAGAATCAGATCCGAGTTCTGGTTCTAATGGAGGGGTCGTTTACTAAGGCGTACTAGAAAGTGGCCGGCACTACGACTAATTAATGTGTGGGTTTTCTGTGTGCTCTGGCCACTTTCTATCATGGCTGAAAAATGGAAGTGGCCAGCTTTTTTTAAATAAAATGACCATGCGCTAATGTCCGATTAGCACATGGCCATTACCGCTGGGAGCTCTTACGACCACCTATTTAAGAATGTGCCCATGGCACCCAATTAGCACAGGCACATCTACTCTCCACCCCCAGACATGCCTCCTGTGCCTGGAAAATAAAAAATATTTTCCTGTGAGGGATTAGCACGCGCTAAATAGAACACTACTGAGGGACACCTCAGTGCATCCCGTGGTACTGCTATTTTAGCGTGCGGTCATAAAAGGGCCCCCGAGTGAGGAAAAGTGCCAGATTTTCTAAAAAATTAAAGAGAAATAGAGTTGATGTAGTACAGGAGATTGGAATTTAGGGGAGCAGCTGAGGCACCTGGAAAAATATCACATACAATTTTTGTTCTCTATCATCTTTCCCACTGTGGAAAACATTTCTTTGACCTGGGGACTGTAGTATAATTTTCTTAACAGTAGTAAGGCTGCCAACTGGATTCAGATTCGGCTAACAGGGTTAATCCAGTCCTGGGTTTACTCCATTGCATGTGTGTCCATGTGCACATTTTACAATAAATACACTATGGCCCTTATTTTAGAAGGCTCCTCATGTGTAAATACAATATTCATATGGAGTGATCCACACCACGCAGGGATTTATAGTCTTGCTTTTCTTAAGGAGTGCGATGGAGAAGTCTATTCTATGATTTCTATTCTGCCTTTAACCTGACAGCATCCCAGTCAGAAGGAATTTACATTAAAAACAAACAAGTCAGCCATTTAACAACTATCAACAGATATCCCAAATCAACTTACTTTGAGTCAAAATGTTGAAATGAAAATAAGTATGTTTTAAGGGCTTTCTGAAAGGAAGTATAAGATGTAATCAGACGACTGTCAATAGTTAAGCTATTCCATATTTTAGCTCCCTGGAACACGAAGGAGCGCTCTCTCATATAGATTTCAAGTTCAACTTCTTT
Source organism: Microcaecilia unicolor (assembly GCF_901765095.1). Lineage (NCBI taxonomy): Eukaryota > Metazoa > Chordata > Amphibia > Gymnophiona > Siphonopidae > Microcaecilia > Microcaecilia unicolor. Next base: position 123,098,611 of record NC_044035.1, read on the forward strand.
ACAGACAGAATATCAGGTATAAGCTTTTGAGCTTCTCAAATGATTCCTATTAACTGGAAACAAAACTAAATCGCCTACCATTTCAGAATTTACACCATGAAAGCTTTTATAAACTAAACAAGCAACCTTAAAGTAAATTCGAAACTATAATCGCAACCAATGTCAGTTTTTCAAAAGAGGGCTAGCTTCACTAAACTTGACCAGTTCAAAAATTAGTCTAGTCTAGCAGATGTAATCTGTAAGAGCTGAAGTCTCCTCAGTAGTTGTTTGTTTATAGAGCAATATAAAGAGTTACAGTAATCCCAAAATGGCATTAGTATAATTCTAAACCCCAAGGGTCTCAGGGCATCTTTTATTAAGGCACACTCATGTTTTTAGCGCGCGCTTAAATTGTGCGTGCGCTAAATGTTAGCGATGCCCATAGGAATGTAACGGCGTCACTAACATTTAGCATGCCCACAAATTTTACTGCGTGCTAAAAACGTGAGCACGCTTTAGTAAGAGACGCCTTCAGTGAAGTTCTAATCATTCTAAGTTTCCGCAAATTAAAGAAAAACTTTCTTATCAGATCGTTAACTTGATCATGGAAACATCCTTCTCACTCCAATCCCAAAAAATTTAAAGATTAAACCAGATGTCATCTCTAACTATCGCCCAGTGGCTTCGATACCTCTAGTTATCAAGCTGATGGAGAGCCTGGTCAATATTCAACTCAATGAATTTCTAAATAATTTTGATATTCTCCATTATTCTCAATCAGGTTTTCGAGCCCATTACAGCACGGAGACTGTCCTGGTTACCCTCCTATCCAACTTTCATCGAGAACTATCTGTTGGACGGAAGATTCTCCTGTTACAATTTGACATGTCTAGTGCTTTTGATATGGTGGATCATGAACTCCTGCTCCATCTACTGGATTCTTTTGGCATAGGAGGACCAGTTTTGTGTTGGTTCAAGGGTTTCTTGACTTCTAGGTCCTATCAAGTCATGGTGAATTCCCACACTTCTGAACCGTGGAATGCTTCCTGTGGAGTCCCTCAGGGCTCTCCCCTCTCACCTACCCTATTCAATATAATGATGATGCCTCTAGCCAAAGCACTTGCAAATCTGGACCTCAACCCTTTCATCTATGCGGATGATATTACAGTCTACATCCCTTTTCAATCAACAATATCAGAAGTTGCCAACCTCATAGATGCCTGTTTCTCCACTTTAGAACAATGGGCCAGGGTGTTCCGCTTCAGGCTAAACAGAGAAAAAACTCATTGCCTCATCCTCTCGTCCACGCATGCTCATGTAACTGACACAATGCTTCCAGTTCTGGGCTCCGCCCTCCCGATTGCCAACAGCCTGAGACTTTTAGGAGTTCATCTAGATTCACATCTCCAGCTGGTTGATCAAGTACACTTGGTATCCAAAAAAATGTTCCAGGCCATGTGGAGGCTTCGACGTATCAGATTCCTCCTTTCCAGAGACTTGTTTCGTACCCTTGTCCATTGGCTCGTCTTATCCCACCTGGATTATTGTAGCGGTATTTATGTGGGTTGCCAGGTCTCCTTATTGAAAACTTTCCAAACGGCTGAGAACACAGCGGCGATGCTCATCTTAAACGAACGGCGTTTTGCACACGCAGACCCCTTGCGCTTTAAACTTCATTGGCTGCCTGTACAGGAGCGCATTGCTTTTAAGATCTGCTCCCTAACACATAAAATCATCTATGGGGCTGCCCCGGAATACATGGTTCCCTTGATTGACCTTCCGCCCAGAAATGCCAACCCTGCTGCAAGGTCCTATCTCCACCTCCATTTTCCTAATTGTAAGGGAGTCAAGTATAAGAAAATCTTCGCCTCGTCTTTCTGTTATTGGAGTCCCAAATACTGGAATACGTTACCTCGTCACCTTAAAATTCAAGAGGACCATGCCCTTTTTAAGAAGTTATTAAAGACATTCCTCTTTGCTAAGACTTACCCCTCATCTTACCATGTTGATTAAAGTATCCCTTGTACCCAACCCTATTTAGTTCACTTTGTTAGTTTCTTCCCTCCTATTTACCTCTTTATGCTTGCCTAAGCTGTTAAGATTGTACTCTTATGTAATTCTCTGTAAGCCACATTGCGCCTGCATGTGTGGGAAAATGTGGGATATAAGTAACAAATAAATAAATAAATAAATATTCATAAAACAGCTTATCAAGAATTATATCTAGCACTTTAGATTTAACATCGAATTAAAATCCTGATGGAAGAACTATTTTTTTTCTAAAGAAACTTTCTGTTAATCACCAAACTATACTAGCTTCATCTTTTGTGTATTTAATTTAAGGCAACTAGCTGAAGCCCAATCCTCAAGTCCCTGCATGCAATGGGGTAAACCTAGGACTGAACCAACCCTGTCAGGCAAAGCTCAATCCAGTTGGCAAACGTAAGGGGTCTTTCACTAAGGTGCTCTAGCGTTTTCTGAGCTCACGCTAAGAATCAGCTGGCGTTAAACACTAAGACACCCATTATATTCCTGTGGGTGCCTTAGCGTTTAACATCAGCTGATGTGGTGGTAGGGAGGCGGGGATAGTGCTGGGAAGACTTATACGGTCTATGCCAGAGCCAGTGGTGGGAAGCGGGACTAGTGGTTGGGAGGCGAGGATAGAGCTGGGCAGACTTGTACGGTCTGTGCCAGAGCCAGTGGTTGGGAGGCGGGGTTGGTGGTTGGGAGGCGAGGATAGAGCTGGGCAGACTGAAGAGCACAGGTACAAATCAAAGTAGGGTATACACAAAAAGTAGCACATATGAGTTATCTTGTTGGGCAGACTGGATGGACCGTGCAGGTCTTTTTTTGCCATCATCTACTATGTTACTATGTTACTATATGTTTAGAACAAGCTAAAAACACTAGCATACCTTAGAAAAAAACACCCCTTAAATAGGAGATCCAGGGCTATATACCCCAGAATGCCTAAAGATAGACATCAGAAAAGCACTGTTCCCTCTAAGCTGAGCAGGAGTCATCCACCTACAGTCCTGCCAGTGAAGGGTGCTATTTCATTATCACATTTTCAATAGTGAGGGACAGACAAGCTCTGCAGGACACTAGTGAATCTGTCTGGCCCTAGAAACTGAAAACATGATATTGAAGCACCACCCCCTACTGGCAGCAATGCAGTTGGAGGACTCATGCTCAGCTTAGAGGGAACAGTGGAGACAGGGCCGCCGAGAGACAAAGCCAGGCCCGGGGCAAACACCACCCCCCCCCCGGGCTCGCCCCGCTGCCCCACTTACTTGTCCTGCTCCTGTGCACAACAAACTTCCCCAGGGCCCGGCGCTAGTACTGCTCTCCTGTTCCTGTGTGCGGCAGCGCTGCAGAGTAGAGTCCTTCCTTCCTGCTGCGTTCAAAGAGGCTCTTTGGACACGGAAGGAAGGAAGTACTCTGCAGTGCTGCCGTGCACAGGAACAGGAGAGTAATGCTAGTGCCGGGCGGGCCCCCCCTTGGATGCTGGGCCCTGGGGAATTTTGCCCCCCCCCCCCCCCCGCCCCTTGGCGGCTCTGAGTGAAGAAGAGCTAAACCAGGACAATCAACTATAGTGACTGGAAGCAGTGACAAAGAAAGATATAATTTATAACATGTTTCTGGTCATTCAGGTTCCTTTTGAATGACAACATTTGTGTAAAGCTGAAGAGTCTCACTGTAGGTGATATAAGATCAATCTGCGTAGTGTGACTACAAATCAATCTGTGTAAAAAAAGTATAACATGTGGAGGGAGACGGAAAATAAGGAGAGGAAAAGTTCTATTTGGTTTGCTTCTATTCTGTTCTCAAACAGATTTCTCTCAGTCCTGCACAGGAAAACTTTTTTTTTTTTTTTGAAAGGGGAGCCTGACAGTGTTCTGGGTGAAGATTATTGATTACCAGCAGTGTCTGTCACTGACTGGGATTTCTTAGATGACTGATTTGTCTGAGCAGCTGTCCTCGTGTGCGCTACAACTGACCAAACAGATGTCTTTATGCTAAGGATCAGTGACCACTAGATTTGGTTCACCCTACAATCAACTCCCTTAGAGGCAGTTCTAACAGGAAAAGGAAAAACAAAAAAATGGTTTTATTTGCTCTATCCAGTTCATCTGTTAGAAAACAAAAAGACACAAATACTACCTTGTTTTTTGTTTTTAAATTCCAGGAGAACTTTGCTGGCCCTCACAACTCAGATTGCCTTATTTACAAGCCTGCTTCTTGTGTGCAATTTGTAACTATCAGAAATGCTCTGAGGTCTGAATCAAACTGAACAGTATAGAGAAGGACAATTGGCAAAGTCCTCTTAAGGAACATTTACCACATGATGCAAGAGAAAGAAAGAACTGGAGGCTGACTTGTAGCATACAGCCTATGTCTGAGTGCAATGGAGACCAGCACTTCCTGTTTCTGCCTCTGGACGAACTTCTCAGCAAAGTCCTGTACTCAGCAACTTTTGTCTCAGGGGAAGCATAAAGTAAGTTGATCCCTCTAACTAAAGATACCAACAGAATGTAGGGGTTTAACAGAATTCATTCTATCAACCTCGCTTAGAAGTAGAAAAAAATATTAGCGACATGTACAGACAGTGGTGCTATACATGAAGGCCAATTTTCAGCAGGATGTGGAGATGATAATTAAGACATCCAGGTTGGAAAGTAGAAAATTTCCACTGTGTATTACAAAGGTTCTGTCAAAAAACAGAGCCTCTCATTAAATCCATGTAAAGACGTGCAGACCTGCACATTGATATCTTGCAATGTTCAGTGGGAGAAGCAAAGTTAAAAAGCTGCACATGGGAGAAAAAAGCATACAGCTTTTCTTTAGATGTGTATATGAACACCTTTCTAAAATGGCTGCTCCTAAAAGCAACTACCCCCCCTCAACCTTCTACACCCTCAGCATCATTCCCCCTCTCAGCATCAAGCCCCACTCCCCATTCCCCCTGACATCAAGGTGCCCATTGACCATACCACTGTCATGAGTCCCCCTCCCCAAATCATTTCCCCAGAAACCACCCCATGCATCTGATCCTCCTCCTAACTCCCTCTAGGATCAACCTCCCTGGCCGATCCCTCATCCCAATCCTACCCCTGACTCTCACTGGAGTCCCTGGTAGTCTACAGGGAGTAGGCGCAGGAGCAATCTCCAGATTCTCCTACTCATGGTGGGGTCCAAAATGGCAGCCATGATCCCTAGTGGTGATCTCATGGTGCTACCACTAGGGTTCAGGCTGCTAAATAAGGGCACAATGTCTGACCCCTATTGGAAGTGCCACAAAATACCATAGGACTCCAAAGTCCCCATGAAGAGAAGCAACTGGGGGTTGCATCCTGCTCCCACTAGACTGCCAGGGATCCCATTGACAGCTAGTGATGCAATTGGGCTAAGAGGTGTCAAGGAGGCAATTGGTCCTAATATATTGACATGTCATTTTCCATGTTGCTATTAACAATTATAGAAGTCAGTATTTACATCTTTTCTGAGACAAGCATAAGGGCCTTGGGCATTGCACCTGCACCAGCGCCTCCAACCAGGCACTTATGCTTGTCTCAGGAAAGATGTAAATACTGACTTCTATAATTGTTAATATAAACATGGAAAATGACATGTCAATGACATGTCAATATATTAGGCTCACAAAATCACTTTCTCTCCATGCCTTATCCACACCTCCCTGCAATTTATGCATGGTGTTGTTCACTGCATGTAAATACTGCATTTACACAAAAGTATCCTTCTAAAATAAGGGCCGTAGTATATTTATTTTAAAACATGCATGCACGCACACACAAGCCCAATCATATATGCATCTTGGATCATAGATGCACACATATATAAAGTCTCTCTCTCAGACTGACAAACACACAAAGTTGCACACTGCGAGGACAAGAGTCTATATATGGCACCAAAAAATAAGCGCTATGTGCTATTCTAGAAACTGTGCTCTGAGGCAGGTGTATTTATAGAATTGCACCTAGCGCCAAGAACCCTAAATTAGGTGCGGATCAGGCATATTCTATAACAGTGCATGCAAATTCTGGGAACACCCACACCTCTCCCATGGCCATGCCCCCTTTTCCGATCCACGCACTAGAATTTATACGCATATCTTTATAGAATATGCCTAGCAAGATGCACACATAAATTCCAATTGTTGCCAAATAGTATCAACAATTAGAACAAGCGATAATTGGCTGATTATTCAATTAAATTTTGCATGCAACTTGGGTGCTGAGCACCCCCAATATTGAGAAAGCTCATTTACTATGTCTAGGGAGAGATAATTTTTGCACCCCCAAACAATTTTCAAATGTTGGCACTTATGACTGCAGGAACCATACGTTGGTCAAAACTGGACACATGAATGGCTAAGAAGAAGTGAATTGAAGCCTAAGGATGAGAGACTGATCGTTGCAGCCCAGGACTGTGGATTATGGATATGTATTTTAAAAATGGTAAATTAGACATATGTAGATTCTGTAAGGGAAAACTGGAAATGGTTACTCATAACTGCTGTGAAGTTCTGATGGGAAAAACTTTCTATACAGAAAGACACAATAAGCTGGCATGGCTCATTCACTGGAAACTCTGTAAACACTACAACATCGCTGTTCCGGAAAAGCACTGGGATCGCGACCTCATGAGAACTGTGGAGAATGATGAGGTCTGGTACAGTCAGCCAGAGGGACAGTAAGCTGCCAAGTACTTGTATCACCTGGGACATTCCTATTCTAACTGATAAGAAGCTGAAAACTGGACATAGCAGTACAGAAGAAAAAAAAACCACACGAATGGCATTGATAGTAGAAGTGCCAGTGCCAAGCAGTGGCATAGCTACGTGGGTCTACGGGGGCCTGGGCCCCCGTAGATTTGGCCCTGGACCCCCCTGCTGATGACCCTCTTGGCCCCCCTCCCGCCGCCAACCCTCTGTCGCCGACCTTTGCTGGCGGGGGACCCCAACCCCCGCCAGCCAAGGTCCTCTTCTTCCGGCGCAAGGCTTCGTTCTGTTTCTGAGTCTGTTGTCCTGCACGTTTCTGGTGTCCTGTTGAAGCTCCCCTTCAATTGAACTTCCTGATAATCTTGCAGAAGTGAAATACAGTCTTTGGATTGGTGCAGAGGAGCGGAACACCCTTTTGTTTGGGGAGGTAAGCTCCACCCCAAACTTGCCTATGCTCTGCCCTCAGCTCCATCCATACTCCGCCCCCAGCTCCAGCATCTCCCCTTACCTAATATCCCATAGTCACCCCTTCCTCGGCATCTAGCACATTTATCTGAGAGACAGCATCACATTCTTATTGGTCAAGAAATCTGAACTTGATATATGCTATCCAGAGGTGCTCCTCCACAATACTCTAACACGTGTAAACTGACGTTTCCATGCTCTTGAGATTTCTCAGAGAAAAACCTCTGAGATTTTTTAGTTAAAGGCTGTGTATCACTGGAACTCCCTTTGTAGTCTGCAAGGGTTGGATGTGGTGCTTCAGCGTATGCTGTAGCTGGTTGGATTTAACCCACTGGATCCTTAAATTGTGGGAATTTGCTGATACATTTTACTTTGAATATTTCAATTTTGATTGCTTTATATTGCTTTGTAATCATTATTGTTTTTATTTATAATTGTAATTTTGTAATACAGTACTTGAAATTGATTGGTGTATTTTTATTACTTGTGATCTTCCTTGAAGTCTTGGCTGGCTAAGCAGACAATAGGTACTTAAATTAAATTAAATTAAAGTAAATTATTTGTGCTGGTATCTGATTTTGTTAAGGGTAATGGGATTAAATTACCATCTTTATGCTGATGATCTCATGTTGTTCCTAACAGCTGGCTGAAATGCCTCTAAGATGGCTGATTGTATTTTGAAGGTGTACAGTTGGCTGTTGTCCATTGGTATGGCACTGAATTTTAAAAATACAGAGCTATTGTTAATTCAACATGATCTTAAAATGGATGTTCAAAAAATCTAAAATTGCCCGGAGTGCAATAATATATCACAAAAGCGATTGTGATCGTTCTTTAATAATTGAAGATACTCTGCTTTCCGTTTTTTGTTCACAGAACCTTTTTCTCCCCGAGTTTGGGAGTTTTTTGTTGTCTGTGAATTTTTTCGGAAGGCAGGAGGAGCCCATGATGTTGGCCAATTCAGTGGAGTCCTAATGATAGGTTCCCTGGGCTGTTGAGGCTATTTTAGTTACATAAATTTTCTATTATAGATCAGGGTCTTGCGCTCACCTACAGATTGTATAAAAGGAGTGATTTTCAGTGCTTTTGTGACTTAAAATGGATGTGCCAAACGATGTGGTAACTGAAAGCCAAGTTTTGTAGTTGGGACTTGTTCTTGCTTCAGGTCTAACTTTTGCTGTCTGCTGTACAAACAGGCGAATGAGCCCAAAGGCATTGCGGGTGTTACCATTTAAAAGTTACACAAGTCATCTCACTTTGGGGCATAAAAAGAGTCTCTGTACAAAACAGGCTGCCAGTGTCAATATTGCCTGTGCTTTTCCTTTTCGGTTTTCTGTGACACGAGTAGTGGAAGTTTTTGTACAGGATGGAAGACCTGTTTTGATATTCAAGCCTATCGGACAGGTTGGCAAAATTAAACCTTTGTCAGCTTTCTGAAGGAAGACCTCAAGGTTATCAAAAAAGGCACTATCGTAAGTGGTAACTCTGCTTGTTTAATCTCAAAGTCAGTTTGGAGACTTGCTCAGAAAATGACATCTGTTTTAAAACAAAATTACTAGCCACACTGCCTGTTATGGGCTAGATTCAAAATTAGGCACTGGAAAAAAATCTGCGCTACGCGCTATTCTGTAAAAGGCATGCATCTTTTATAAATGAGCACTCAACTATGAATCTTGTACCTGACCTTGGGCGTCAGACTTACACCTGCTGAAACCTGGTGTAAATCTTGGTGCTCAAGTAAGGTGCACTGTACCAGTATTCTATAACTATGCACGCACATTTTCAGAATGCTCCTCGCACGCCTAAACTCCTCACATGGCCATGCCCCCTTTCAAGATGCACACTATTAGGCTAATTTTCAAAAGAGAAGGGCACCCATCTTTTGACACAAATCGGCAAAATCGAAAGCCAATTTTGGGTGCCCTCAACTGCTTTCCGTTGCGAGGACGACCAAAGTTCATGGGGGCGTGTCGGAAGCATAGCGAAGGCGGGACTGGTGCGTGCTTAACACATTGGCATCCTCGGCCGATAATGGAAAAAAGAAGGGCGTCCCTGACGAACACTTGGCCGACTTTATTTGGTCCTTTCTTTTTTATGACCAAGCCACAAAAATGTGCCCTAAATGACCAGATGACCACCGGAGGGAATCGGGGATGACCTCCCCTTACTCCCTCAGTGGTCACTAACCCCCTCCCACCCTAAAAAGAAACAAAACTTTAAAAATATTTTTTGCCAGCCTCTATGCCAGCCTCAAATGTCATACCCAGCTCCCTGACAGCAGTATGCAGGTCCCTGGAGCAGTTTTAATGGGTGCAGTGCACTTCAGGCAGGCGGACCCAGGCCCATCCCCCCCTACCTACACTTGTGGTGGTAAATGTGAGCCCTTCAAAACCCACCACAAACCCACTACTGTACCCACATGTAGGTGCCCCCCCTTCACCTCTTAGGGCTATGGTAGTGTTGTACAGTTGTGAGGAGTGGGTTTTAGGGGGCTCAGCACCCAAGGTAAGGGAGCTATGCACCTGGGAGCAATTTCTGAAGTCCACTGCAGTGCCCCCTAGAGTGCCCAGTTGGTGTCCTGGCATGTGAGGGGTACCAGTGCACTACGAATGCTGGCTCCTCCCACGACCAAATGGCTTGGATTTGGTCGTTTCTGAGATGGGCGTCCTCGGTTTCCATTATCGCCGAAAACCAGGGACGACCATCTCTAAGGTCGACCTAAATGTTGAGATTTGGGCATCACCGACAGTATTGTCGAAACGAAAGATGGACGCCCATCTTGTTTCGATAATACAGGTTTCTCTGCCCCTTCGCTGGGACGTCCTGCGAGGACGTCCTCAGCAAAACTTGGGCACCCCGTTCGATTATGCCCCTCCACGGGAGTTAGGCACACTGCCACTGTACCTGTAAAAAATGCCTTTATTAATTTTGGCCAAAAATGGACATGCGGCAAAATGAAAATCAGCACGCGTCCATTTTGGGTCTGAGACCTTACTGCCACCCATTGACTTAGCGGTAAGGTCTCAAACGTTAACCGGACGGTAATAGTCTACGTGTGTTGAATGCCTTTTACCGCCCGGTAGTGCTGCATGCCAGAAAATAAAAACTATTTTCTGGCACGCGTAGCGGGCCACATGGTAGCCTTGCGGTAATTCCAAATTGGCGTGCGGTGGGCGTGCGTAGGCGCCTTTGCGGCTTAGTAAAAGGGCCCCTTAATTTGCACAGTGGTGCCATCGGACAAAAACCTCGGTTCCACCATGTTCCATTTCCTTCCTCATGCCACTTCAGATATATTCTTCCCACACAACACCTAACATATGTGAAGAAACCTGTCTTCCTTCCTTTTGCTGTGCTGTATCACTTCAGTTCCCCCAAGCCTCACTGGCTCATCATACAGGAGCCTGGAGCCTGAGTACTACAATCCACCTGTCACACAAACTACAGAAACAGATTGTGCAACACACCTCCAAGAACCTTTTCATTCGTCTGGTTAGCATTTTATATTACAGGCATAAAAGGATTAAGAAACAAGTCTTAGGCCTGATACTAGATATAAGGAATCAACACACCACTGACTCCTTTTGACCGGATAGGATTTCTTCAAAAGAAGAAATGCCATCTATCACAAACATTTCAGCAATCTAAACTTAAAGAAGGATGCCAAACCCTCCAAGTGCCACAGTAAGCCACATAACAAACACTGTGAACTCCTCGACCAGCATCATTTCTCTGTCCAACCATGTACTCAGTCAGGCAGAGGAATCTCTTCTTGATGGTGATTTTCATTCTGCCACAGCAGTCACATACTCAATACAATTATGTGGAAGATAATTTCTGTTGTCTTCATCTCAAGAAGCATTTCCCTTCTCCTAAGTGTCTAATTGCTGTGATATAAGGATGTGCTTTTTCATTTCATTCAGTTTTGTTTCATTTGATCTCAAGCTATTTTGTGCAGCACAGACTAAACGACATATGTACTATTTCACATTTATTTATTTATTTGTTGCATTTCTACCCCACATTTTGCCACCTATTTGCAGGCTCAATGTGGCTTACATAGTACCGTGAGGTGTTAGCCACCTCCGGTGATGAAACAAATACAGATTGATGTTGTAGAGAATGAGATATATGTGTTAGACACATTACATTAGCTTGTTTTAGTGTGCATTATTTCCTGTTAGCACGTCTTAAAAAGAAATAATCTGCACTAAAATGAAACAAAGCTGAACAAAACAATAACTGCAATGAAATATTTCCTCCAAAATACCTACCATGATAAATATGTAGCTCTAGAACTAGATTTCTTATGGGGTTGATATTCATAAAGCTGGCAAGTACAGAAGTGACAATATATAAACAAAGGGGTATCAACCACTATTTTCATTAACAGTATACCAAAACATATAAGAAATTGTGGATAGCAGGAGTTGTATTCCAGAAAAAAATATCAATAAAAGAACTCAAAATAGAGTTAAACCCTAATGAGAAGGGTATCAGTTCCAATATTCAAGGATTTATTTATAGGTTATTAGGCCTCTTATGAGCCATCCCATTTCAGACCTTAACCCCAAGTCCAAATTCATCAATCATTTATCCTTCTCATGTAAAGCAACTGTTCTAATTACTATATGTTTAAAGATGATATATATTAAACATTAAACAATAAATGTGCCAAACAAAATCGCTTGGCTTCATGCAAGAGAACAGCTGTCTGTTCTCGCAATTTTCTGAACTCACCAGTAAACCAGATAAAAGTATGTACTTTTCTTTTTACAGATATTCAGTTGGACTAATACACATAAGCCTGCTGCTGAATATCTCTTGATAAAGTTATTTGCATTATCTCTGTTACAAAATTAGCAGTAATAGCAGAGTTGCATTTGGTTACTGAGAAATATCACGTATAATTTCAGCTACTGCTTACTATATTTAAGACATTACAAATGGGCAGTCGTACTGAGCTTTTTATATTTATTGTGAAAGTATCAATAGTCTTGCACCGCATATTCAACAGGAACGCTTAAGTTGGCCACCAGTACAAGTTGCTCATAGAACAACTACTTGTAGTTGACATTTTTCAGTTATTGGTGCACAGAGGTGGAAGGAATTGCCAGAAAAACGGAAGATAGCCTATCCAGTTTCAACAGATACACCAAGCTATGAAGTACAAATGCTACTGATCAAGTCAATAATAACCAAATCGATCTGGAACACACATTAATCAAAAGTAGACTAGAACAAGCAAACACCACAATCAAATAACAATCCTTAGATAATACAACCCCCCAGTAAGATATCATCCTAATGAGCAGCACATGGACTACTAATCTAACAATAAACAGTCAAAAAACTTTGTTTTTAATATTAAAAAAGAAAAAAAAACAACAACTCAACTCCCCTCCCTGCTGAGGTACAATCATATAAGCTAAACCTAAATGAGAGCTCAATTTCCAGACTACTATACTACTACTACTTAACATTTCTAGAGCGCTACTAGGGTTACGCAGCGCTGTACAGTTTAACAAAAAGGACAGTCCCTGCTCAAAAGAGCTTACAATCTAATGGGTGAAATGTCAAGTGTCAAGTGGACTACAGACACTATAGAATTAGAGATCAAAGAACAGATACTAGATAATGGGTAATAGGTAAAAGATAATCACAGATAACCCACCTCACTGATGACCAACAATTTTCTTAACATTCTCGCTGTCCTCTTAATTCTGAGGTTAGTTTTTCATAAACTTGAATTACTTCAATAGCTTCCTACCAGTGAGATGTAGAATGGCCTGCCTCGAGCTTCTAACACCTGGTAATCGACATCTTAGCAGCTAGCACCAGCAAGTGGTAATTGCTTGACCCTTCCCTTTAGGGTCTCAGCCTGGGATAAGTCCCAGAAGAGAGCTGCTTGGGTCATCAACCCAACTCTCTCCTGTCCACTTTGAATCATCTTCCACACCATCCCCCAAAAGTTTTAGATAAGAGGGCACCTTTCACTGGATATGTTCTAGAGTCCTTCTCCCTCCACCGTGTCACCACCACCAACCTCCCTTCCCATCTCCTGCTTGCACTAGGCAAGGAAATTTGATATCACCTCAAGGGCCAGGAAAAATACTACCATAACTGAATGTAACTTGCCCAGAGAATGGCATGAGTTAAATCAGAATCCAAATCACTTGCGAGGCAATTCTATAAACAGGAGCCTCAGTTTAGGTGCCCCAATTTCATGAGCTTAGCACCAATTCTATAAATAGCATCTTGGCACCAAGATTCCATTATAGAATACTAGTGTTTGTTGGCATTGACATGCCCATGTTTAGGCATACTTTTACATCATGTCAATGGTAGAGGTAAGTTGGTGCACCTAGATGTGCCAAGTGATATGCATCATTTATAGTATTCTATAAACTATGTGCATAACTGGGAGACACCTATGGCCCGCCCATGCTCTGTCCATGTTTATGCCCACCTGGTAGTTAGGTGCTATGATGCTTAGGCACTACTTTATAGAATACTGCCTACTGCACACAAGTACCTGTCAATTAATGGTGCCTTTGATGCGCATATATGGTGACTACCTCTAGGTGGCAGTTTATAGAATTGCTCCATTGTACATTACATCTGAGACTGTACTAAAGCCATGATGCTGCTGTATACTACTGGTCTATTCAGGTTGATTTTGCATCTCTTTCTTCTGGTCCTCCACCTTTCTAAAAGAATATTAGTTTCCATGCACAGAGTGGAATCTAGGTCTCCATTTTCCTTTTACATTGCACACCCTGGCTTTTATCACTGTTTTCTGTATCCATCTCAAGCATGCTTAAATTCTTTTACAGTTTTGGTTCTTATTACCTCTGCTTCAACTGTTTCATGTATTAACTACCCTTCTAGGAGAGCACTAGTTTTTCATATTTCCTCTGAGCCCTCCTCTAATTCCATTTCCTGACCACTTGTTTTTGAATTTCTACGTTTTATGGAAAGTGCTACATTGTTATAGTTTTTTGAGGCCTGCTAAATGTTTCGGTCAAGACCATTCTGAGTTCCGGTCCTTAAACTCTCCACTAAATCCAGCTAGAAACCCCTACAGACTATGTGATGAAGGTGGTACATGATGCATTGCAAACCCAAACAAGCCATGTTTCTCAAAGACCTCAACTAAATATTTATAAAACAGTAAATTTAAAGCAGAGCTCTTATCCAAGTGCAAACATTAATCCAGCCAGTCATTTGACTTCTCTGCCTCAGTCTAGCTGATTGAGGTTAAAAATCTTGTCCAAGGGTAAGCAGCAGCACTAAATACAGTGCTTTATACTTCCAAGGAGAAGACATTTTGTTACAGAATGATTTTGTTCACAATTTAGGGTCTGTCAAGTCTTGGCTATCGTTGGTAGTATTCAAATGCTTGCTGAGCCTATTAAGGGGCCCACACCTACATCAGATTCTTGACAAAGGGTAAGACAACAGAAGAGTAAAATGCACTGTGAAAATATCACTGTGAAGAAGCATTTTCATCATCAACTTTTCCAACTGCACTGGTGAATATACTACATGAATGTTTTGAGATAAGAATATTAAAATAGAATTAGAATGACAGCAACAGAAACTTCTGCACCAGAAACAGATAACTATATGCTTAATGAGAGAGATATACCACTGTAAGAATGTAATATACACCACAAACACACAAGATGGGAAAAATTTAAATTTAGGAGCACAACCTTTGTAGAACAAGGCTCTTGGGGCGCCTGAAAAATCCACAGGTCAACATTTTCTCCTAAGAGTATTCTGTAAGCGGCGCCTACATTTTGGAGCAGTATAATAGAATACACTTAGTTGATATCCCCGTGCCTAAAACTATGCGCCTCCATTGACACCAATGAAAGGGTGGTGTAAATCCCTGTGAGTAGATTTATACGTACAGGGCCATATTCTATAAGTATGTGCATAAATTTTGGAATGCCCATAAAATGTTCATTTCCTTCCCATAGCCATGCCCCTTTTGAATTGCACGCATTAGAATTTAGCTGCAGTTCATTACAGAGTATGCTTAATGAATTATGTGCGTAAATTCTAATTATTGTCAATTAGTGCTTATTATTGCTTAAGTGCTGAAATCAATGTTGATTAGCTTGTTAAGCCAATTAAGTTATGCACGTTGTTATAGGATGTGCCTGGATTTCGGCATGGATCTCTAAGCATGCTATATAGAATCCGGGGCTTAGTGCCTGAGCCGTTATCACTACCTATTTTGTAGGCGATAAGGGCTCATGTGCTAATCAATTAGTGCATCGGTATTGATGACATGCTAACTGATTAGCATAGAAATGCCCACTCCCCACCCCCAGACATGCCCCTCCACAAAAAAAAAATAATATAGAATTTTTTAGCAAGCGGTGTGCATGCATAGAGTACAAAATTATCACAGAACACCTCAGTGTATTCTGGGGTAAGCCCTTTCAAGTTACAGTACGTGCACACTAGTGCTTACTGCAGCTTAGTAAAAGAACCCCTAAACAACGTTTTTGCACATATAAATGACATTATTATATATAGTGGTGAATTCTATACATGGCACTGAAAAAAGGGCTATTCTATAAGCCACGCTTAAAGTTAGGCGTGTTTTATAGAATAGTGTTTATGCCCGGGAATTGCACTTAACTTTACGTGTGGTCTTTTGCACCAACTGAAACATGGTGCAAATCTTCACACCTAAATTAGGTGTGTTTCCCCCTTATTCTATAACTACATACAATTAATTTTACGAATGCCCCCGTTCCTGCCAAGACCTCCCATTTCCATGCCCCCTTTTTGAACTTACGTATAAAATGTAGGCACAGATTCCTGCGTCTACATGTATGTGCATATATTCCAATTAAATCTAATTACTGTCAATAATTGCTTGTTATTCTAATTATTGGCACTAATTAGTTTGTTATTCAACTAAATTGTGCATGCAAATTGTGCACACGTCCAAATTTGCACGTGCAATTTTTAGCGACTTTTATAGAATTTGGGGGATAAGTGCTAGGCATGTCCTTGCCCCTACCCTTCCCATGTGCACAATCTTCTTGAACTGTGCATAATAGAAATTGCATATTAACACAGAACAGTGACTGAGTGCAGTTATGTACCTATGTCCAAATTAGTGCCAATCAAATTATTAATTGTTAGATTATGGATACTAGCAGTGATATGCACTATGTGTGCAAAACCGTGCACAAAGCAAATAATTTGTGCTTGAGAAGGTTAAGAACTTTTCTGTGTGCTATCTCTATGGGAACAAGCTGGGAACGTCGCCAAAAGTGCATAGGCTTTGCGTTTATCACACACTCAATTTTGAATTTAATGCATGGTATGTGCAAAACATTGATGCACATAAGTAATGCCCCTTAGTCTCCAGTTAGACTTTGCCAGTTTCACCCCAATTTTCACAGAACTTTAAATTTAAAAAATACCCTTCTTTCAACTTTGAACTGGCTCTTTTACTATGACTGCAACGCAAAGAGCATCTTGGCTACTATTTGAAAGCCTTTGAGAGGGACAAAGATAAAGAATTAAGAACTAATGACAGATGAATGTTTGGATAGGCAGATTGGAAAATACAGGTCAAAATTCAGTGTTGCTTCTTAATGGAAGTTTAGTCAGCAAGCCTAAAACCACATGTTATTCAAAAGTTGTAGAGCTCTCGTTACAAAAGTCTCTTTCCAATTACATTTGTTTTTGAAGTACTCAAAATACGATCTGTCAATACTTCATGTTTACAAACATAATCCTGAATAAGCCATCGGTCAAGGATTCATGTTCAGAAATGTCTATACCAAGCTCTTTTTAAAGCTTCTTTCTTATCAAGATTTCAATAGCCAATTAGTTTTCAGGAGTATGTTTGTCCTTTTGGTTGTTTTGTTTCCTTCTGAAATTCAAAGGATCAAAAATCAAGGGTAGCTTAACCTGGAAAGTATCAACTGTAGCTTTCAATGGTTTAATTATTTTAAAATCAAGCATTTTCAAATAGACAATTAGAGTATATTAAACTGCTATTTTCAGTTTTGAGAAATGCTCACATTTTGAGCAATCGAGTCAGACATGAGGAGGACATGGAAATTTGATTAATGTTAGCCTGTTTGATTGTGTCAAGCTAATTCATTTGTGGATATCATTGCTTCACTCTCAGGAAATTTGCATGGCTGAATGTCTGACGTGATTGCAATTTATCACTATGATTCCCTGCCACTCCTAGTTTTGATGAAATGGAGTGCACAGATGCCTCACAAAGATTTATACATTTTCTCAACATCTATGTTAGACCTGCTTGATTGTTACTAACTGCTATATTTCCAGCATTAATCAGACCAATCTGTAACTATATTGGGAAAATACCTAAGTGTGCCTTTGGATTTACTTTGTATTTTAATGCCCAAGAGCAGTGAGCAATGTTTATAATACCATGACATCATAACTTCTGAGGAGGGAGGCTGTGTGTGCTGAAATCTGTACTGATGGACCCAATCCAGCCAAACTCTGAAAATAAATCTGAAAAGAATAAGGGAGAGTGGGGGGGGGGGGGGGGGGGGGGAAGAGATGTGAGAACCTCTTTAAAATTTAAGAAATGCTAAAATATTTTTTGAAGGTTTGCCAACTCAGCAGAATCCCAAGAAGACAAAGAGTTGATTTGAATATTTGCTTTGGCTCATTGAAAAATACAAAGCAGATTTTTTTTTTTTAAATCAGTAGAACTGCTTTGGATATTTTGAAGATCGAAAGCAGATTTTTAAAGTCTGCTTTGCATTTTTCACTCACTTTGGATTTTTTGTGGTTATTCTGGAGGCAACATTCAATTATGCTGAGTAGAGTTCTAAACTACTGGCCCATTTTTAGTACAATGAATTCTTTGCAGGTTGTGACACCTTTCATGAGATCAGTAAAGGTTTTTTTCCCCAGAATCCCTCTTCCCTTTTACATTGTGGAGCGGATTCAATAAACGGTGCCAGAACTTAGATGCTTAAAAAATTCAGCGCTATGCACAATAACCCTGGTGTAAATGCTGACACATAAGTCAGGCATGCTTAGGCAATATTTTTGAATTTTTTTATGTTTTCATTATTTTATCAACCAGGATATATGATAGACCTAATAGAGCTACCAACCAGAAACAGAATCAGATCATCAAGATCATAACTAAACCTACATTAGCCAAACTGCAAGAGGCTAAAATACAAAGCAACCTATGCATCCAACTTCTCCTACATAAGCGCACAACTATGGAACGGGTCTCCCAAATGCTGTCAGAAAAATCCACGACCACTTAAACTTCAGAAAATCACTCAAAACTTACCTCTTAAAAAAAGCATATCCCAACGATCCAACATAAAAGACCAGTACCCAGCAACACAGCACAACTAATGACCGTTCTGGACAATTTATAATCTTCACTTCTTTCGATCCCCCTGATGCCTGATCCACACCTACCTCATCTGATCATTGTATCTGTCACCAACTGAATTGGCAACAGCCTCTCCGGTACTATGTAAGCCACATTGAGCCTGCAAATAGGTGGGAAAATGTGGGGTACAAATGTAACAAATAAATAAATAATCAATTTACACATTTATATCATTTGATTTGTAATTTATGGGGTCCTTTTACTAAGCCGCACAGGCGCCTATGCATGCACAATGCACGTCAATTTGGAACTACTGCCCAGCAACCGCATGGTCCGGGTGGTAATTCTATTTTTTACGTACGTCTGATAGGTGCATCTGAAAATACTTTTTTTATTTTCGAACGTGCAGCACTAACTGGATGGTAATCGGCAATGTATGTGCATCGACAATTACTGCCCGGTTAACGTGTGAGACCTTACCGCTAAGTGAATGGATGGCGGTAAGGTCTCAGACCCAAAATGGACGCCCACCAATTTTTATTTTGCTGCACATCCATTTTCGGACAAAAACAAAAAGACTTTTTTTACAGGCTCGCTGAAAAATGGATCTGCGTGCATCAAAAACACGTGCCTACACTATCTCAGGCCATTATTAAGTGTGCCTTTATAAAAGGACCCTTATGTATTTAGTATTTTTACCTCCACGTGTTAATTTTATTTTACATTTTTACTTTATTGTCTATCCCCCCTGTTTACAAAGCCTTGCTAGCGGATGGCAGTGTGGTAATGCCGACACAGCCCATTCACTTTGAATGGGCTGTATTGGCAATGCAGTGTGGCTTTGTAAACAGGGGTCTATATATATATATATAGAGAGAGAGAGAGAGAGAGAGAGAGAGAGAGAGAGAGAGAGATTAAAGATGTATTTACTTTCTTATTTTTTATATAGAAGCATGCATGTTGATTTTGCATTTTAATTTTTTATGTTTAGACCCCTGACTTAGGTGGTTTGGTCAAAACACGGACTGTATCGGACCTTATTAATAAACCTTCTGAGTTGATGCCCTAAACTTGAAGACCCTTTGTACTTTTGTGTCTGGTGCCCTCGGGTGTGTGGAAAATGGCCTGCGCTAGTGTAAATGCATGTTTTGGATGCGCACAGATCCATTTTTCATCGTACCTGTAAAAATTCCTTTTTAAAATTTTGACTGAAAATGGATGCGCAGCAAAATGAAAATTGGAGTGCATCCATTTTGGGTCTGAGACCTTACTGCCAACCAGTGACTTAGCGGTAAGGTCTCACGCCTTAACCAGGCAGTAATAGTCTATCTATTTTGCCACCCCGTAGTGCCGTGCGCCAAAAAATATATAAATTATTTTCTGGCATGTTTAGTGGACACACATAAAAAAATGAAATTCCCGCCCGGGCCACGTGGTAGTCGGGCGGTAATTCCAAATTGACGCACATTGGTCACACGTAGGCGCCTATGCATCTTAGTAAAAGGACCCCCTAGTATTTTCTAATCCTGAACATAAATTTTTGGAATGCCCCCATGGGACCTGTTGAGACATGTGCCATGGGACTTAGGCCCCATGCCTTAAAAAATATAAATTAGTGCGCATCCAGATGCACACGTAAGTTTTAATCAATGCCAATTAACATCAATAATTGGTTATTAGCCCCCAATTATTTATGGTTTGGCGCTTATTATCCAATTTATTAACGTATGCATCTTTGGATGCCTGGGGGTGTGTGCTCATAGACTAACAGACTCACTCAAAAGGGTAACATGGCACCCCTTTTGGTTTCAGAAGCACGACAAGAAACCAAGGAAGACACACACCACACCACATGGAGTCTCGAAACAAAAAAAAAAAACAGTGGAGTGGATGATGAATGGCAGAAGAATCTTCAGCCATTCATCGTCCACTCTGCTGTTTTTTTGTTGTGGGACCCCTTCTGGTTTATTTATTTAATTTATTTATTTGGATTTTGCTCACACCTTTTTCAGTAGTAGCTCAAGGTGAGTTACATTCAGGTACACTGGATATTTCTCTGTCCCAGGAGGGCTCACAATCTAAGTTTGTACCTGAGACCCCCTCTTCCCAGGATTGGGCTTGGCTGAGTTGGGAAACAGAGGCCAAGCCTGGGAATTGAAGCCAGGTGTTACGTCTGTGCTCACCTCGCCCTCTGGTGGCCAGAACCGGTGGCTGCTATGGACTATCACTCGTTACAGATTTCAGCCCAGTCCGGTCCGGATCTTCCAGACTGCCAAACCTGCTTGTTTTGTTTGAACCTGCTCAGTACACATAGCTGCCTGGTGATTGTTGCAGTGAGCTCCAGGTGCTGCTGGGCTTATTAGCCATTTTGAATTGATACTCTCTGCCTTTGCCTTGCGTCTAAGGCCCCGGTACGTTGGTGCTTGCTGCACTTTTGCCCAGTCCAGTTTATAGTTTGTATTCTTGCCTGATTCTAGCTTAGTCTTTGTGTAGCTTTGTGCCTTGTTCTGCTTGTTTTCTGTATTGCTTGTTTCCCAGTCTTGCTCTTGTTTGTATGTCTGTGTCTAGTGCTAGGTTGTCTGTGTTTTTTCCCCTGTTTCAGTGGCTGCTTGCAGCTTTCAGATCTGTCCCTTGTCTATCTGAGAGTCCTCGTCTAGTTTTCTGCCTAGCTTCCTTTCCTTGCCCTGCGGTCCCTGTTTATTCCTTTCCCCCCTGACCCTCAGTCCTGGTTCAGCCTAGTGGGTATCCAGTCCTGCCTTGCTGCCCATGTTTATTCCTTTACCCTCTGACCCTCAGTCCTGGTTCAACCTAGTGGGGTCTCCAGTCCTGCCTTTTCCAGTAAGTCCTGCCGGCCACCTGAAGCCAGGAGCTCAACTCTTGGTGAAAAGTGGCCAAGTGCAGGTGAAGTTTAAGTGTGCCTGCTCTGCTTTAGCCCTGCCTGTTTGCCTCGGTTGCAACTCCAGTCCGGAGTTCCAGTCCTGTTCTGCCTAGTCTCCGGTGTGGGGTGGTTTTGCCTGCCACTGCCGCTCCTCGGCAGTGGTCCAAGGGCTCACAACCCAGTTTCCAGCTTTGAAAACGTGACACCAGGCTTCTGCACAGCAGTTGGTAGTAGAGATGCTCATTTTTGTTTTTTAGAGGACCTTGGGTTTGTTAGTGTTCCTTAAAAACGTAGTATGCTCTAAATTGATTTAATGCATATTAACCTATGAATTAATGTGTGTTAAGTCAAGTGTATGTTAAAAAGTTTTGACCTATTAAACTTTTTAAAATTAAAATGAATATGTGATATGAATTGATAAAAATATCTGAAAATTGAGGAAGAAGACAAAGGGCTCCTTTTACTATGCTGTGCTAAAAAGTGTCCTGCACTGAGGCCACTTTTAGCACAACTGTAAAATGGCCACAATTTGTTTTCCATTAATGGTCATGCGCTAAGGGCCTTATTCTATAAAGGTTATGCTCCTAAATTTACAGTCCTAAAATATATGGTCCAAATTTATGGGCACAATTTACGCTTCTAAATTTATGCTCCAAAATAGATTAAGCTCATAATTTAGGAGCATAAATTTTGAAGCATAAATTGTGCCCATAAATTTGGAGCATACATTTTAGGACTGTAAATTTAGGAGCATAACCTTTATAGAATAAGGCCCTAATTTCCCAATTAGCACATAGCCATTACCGCCACCTATTTTGTAGGTGGTAGAGATGCCCGCACTAATCGGTCAGCATGCGCCAATGCCCACGCGCTAACAGATTCACACAAGACACAGTTATTCTCCGCCTCCAAATATGTCCCCATTCTAAAAAATAAAATCTATTTTTTAATGTGTGGGATGCACACATCATTTCCAAAACTACCACGTGATGCTTCAGTGCGTCCCGCAGGAGTTCCTTTATAACCTGCGGTAAGCACATGCTAGTGCTTACCACAGCTTAGTAAAAGGACCCCCAAACAGGGGCGTATCTGCGTGGGGCCACAGGGGCCTGGGCCCCCGCAGATTTCGCCCTGGCCCCCCTCCCCGCCGTCAACCCTCCCCCGCTGCTTACTTTTGCTGGCGGGGTCCGACCCGCAATCTCCATATTTCGGCTTCCTCCGTCGCCATGTGCTTCCAGGAAGTAACGCTGCAGTGCTGATTCGTTGAATCTAGTTCGGCGTCTGACGTGGGACGTCAGACGCCGAACTAGATTCAACGAATCAGCGCTGCAGCGTTTCTTCCTGGAAGCACATGGCGACGGAGGAAGCCGAAATATGGAGATTGCGGGTCGGACCCCGCCAGCAAAAGTAAGCAGCGGGGGAGGGTTGACGGCGGGGAGGGGGTGGAGAGAGGCGGCGGCGGCGGCGGCGGCGGCGGGGGGGGGGGAGGCAAAAATGTGCCCCCCCTCTCTGGCTCTGGCCCCCCCTACCGCCGGATTCCAGATACGCCCCTGCCCCCAAATGAACTGAAAATGAACCAAAAATGCGTGTAGCACTACCATTGCACCACTAGAGTGGCTCTACCTAACTGTGACAAAAATCATTGGAAAACTTAGGAAACATCTGATGGATTTTTCAGCAGCAGTAATATTTTTAAGAAATGAGGCCGAACTGAGCTGCAAACAACTGTAAGCTCATGTGATTCTTGCAGACCTTACTAAGGCAAAAAAAAAACTGTAATGGAAAACAGAAACTTAGGAATTTAAGAAAAGAACACAAAGAATATGATTTTTTTTTCCACTAAAAAGTACATGAACTAGGAGTTCTGGAAAATTCTCTTCACCAAACAAGCCAACAGTAAAGAATTACAGAGCTAATGTCACCACAGAAAGATAAACTAAAAGAAAACTACAGCTATTTCTGGGGGTGAGACCACGGCAACACTTATTAACATACCAATAAAACACATCACAGTGAGAATAGAGATGGGAATGACCAGCCAACTGCACAGTAGCCAGGCAAATTATTCATGTTTATACAGACCTCCAAGTTTCACACTTTCCTCCACTCCCCCAATCCCCCTCCTCCTCCCCCTCCCCCTTCAGTTTTTCACCAGCAGTAACCAGTTACTCATACCCACTGCTCCCGCATAGGTACTGGGGGGGGAGGGGTGTTGGGGGGGGGGGAGGAAAGAGACCTCCAACTGCGTGGGGGGAGGGGAAGGAAGGATGCTGGGCAGGGGACGGGGTTCTCATGCTCACCCACTTTGGACTCAGGCCCTCCCTGGCTATGCCCCTGGTAGAAACCTATTCTATAAAGGAAAATAGCCCGCCCCCCCCCCCCTTGCAAGTACATGTTATGGAAGTTAAACAGGTATTTGCAGAATAGTGCTTAGGTGGCATTCTGAAATATACATGCATAAGTGCGCACAATCACACATATACATTAAATATTTATGCATGTAACTTGTGCATAAATGTCAGTGCCTAGTTTATAGAATTGCCTCCTATGGAGAGAAGTCTATAACTGGGCACCTCCATTTAGGTGCCCCAAGGGTGCACAGTAAGACTCTTCTATAAAGGAATCTAGGGGCTTGATATTCAGACATCGGGAGGTAGCTGGGTTGCCTCCTGTGGTTGGTGCTGAGCCCTGATGTTCAATGCTGTGCCATTTCCGGTGACCGGCACTGAATATCCGGTTTATTTTTATCCAGTCTGAACTTAACCAGACAAGCTGATATTTAGCGCTGGCCAGTTACATTGGAACCCGCCAAAGTTATTCCACTTACTGATGTGGCCATATTTGTTTGCCAAGCATAGTCAGCCAGACACTGAATATATGTCACGTGATATAGCCGCAGAAGCAAGAAGTAGGAAAGGTAGGCTCTTCTACAAACCAGAGGAGACGTCTATAAATAAACAATTCTTTATTGCAAGAATTGCTTCTTTATAGACGTCTCCTCCGGTTTTTAGAAGAGTCTACCTTTCCTACTTCTTGCTTCTGCAACCTTTTACATAGGAACCAGGGTACCTACACCCCTTTGGGGTGGTTTTCTTTGCTCCCCTTCTTACGTGATATAGCCGGTCATCCAGCTAGCCACTAAGGGCCAGATTCTATATATGGTGCCTAAAAAATTCCGATGGTAAAAATTTCTGCCTAAGCGCATTTTATAAGCAGCACCTATATTTAGACACGGTATATAGAATATGCTTAGGTGGAAATCCTAGCGCCTAAAATAACGTGCGTTCATTTAGGCCAATGAAAGCATGGCCTAAATCCCTGCATGCAGATTTACACGCACCAGGCCATATTCTAAAACTACACACGTTAAATTTGGAATGCCCATGAAACGCCCATTTCCCTGCTCACAGCCATGCCTCCTTTGAACTGCACACCTTAGAATTAAGGCGCAGTTTGTTACAGAATACGCTCAGTGAGTTGTGCGGGTCAATTCTAATTATCGCCAATTAGTGCTCATTATTGCTTGTTAAGTGCTGTTATCAATGCTGATTAGATTGTTAAGTCAATTAAGTTACATGTGTTGTTATAGAAAATGCCTAGATTTTGGCGCAGATTTCTAGGCTCACTATATAGAACCCGAGGGTAAGTGTTAATATTCAGCTGAGATAGCCGACTATCTCACATTGAATATTAGCTGGCTAAGTACCATTTAACCAGCCTGATGTCAATCCTGGACAGTTAAATGGTTTTGAATTT
This sequence comes from Microcaecilia unicolor, assembly GCF_901765095.1. Classification (NCBI taxonomy): domain Eukaryota; kingdom Metazoa; phylum Chordata; class Amphibia; order Gymnophiona; family Siphonopidae; genus Microcaecilia; species Microcaecilia unicolor. The sequence goes on from NC_044035.1 coordinate 123,123,808, forward strand.
CAGGGGGTAGGTGCCTAGGTTCCATTATAGAATACTAGTATAACCCAGTATCGACATGCCTAACATGTAGGAGCCCATATTTATGCCTGTCTAAATGTGGCAGATACCTGCGTAACTTACAGTATTTTGTAAGTTGCATGTATAAGTGGGAATCCTGCCCATGCTCCACCCCTGTGTATGCCCTCCCCTTGCAAATTCACGCTATGGAAGTTAACTGGGTATTTGCAGAATAGCGCTTAGGCAGCATTTTTGTATTAGTGTGTTCATTTGCACACACGCACATCTATATGCATTCATTCTTAACACTTATATGCATGACAATGCATGTAAATGTGGGCACCTGGGTTACAGAATTACCGTTCGCATGACAGAAAGATATCCAAAGTGGAGATTTACGTTAAAAACATGCAAACATTTGAAAACAGTGCATGTGCCTCATAAAACAGATATGCAATGGACCACCTGTCAAAAAACACACATTTGTCTTCGCCCAATGCAGGTTTGCCAAAAATAAACGTGTGTTGATAATTTTAATCTTTTTGAAATTTTCAAATCAACATGAAAGCCAACTTTAATTCTTGCTCTAAATCTTCATGAAGAAGTGCATTGTAATGAATAAAGTTTTGACTATAGGCAGGAAGGAGGATTTTGACCAATGATTGATTTTTTCGCTAAAAGATTGTCAACCCAGTTTGTGATTTATAAGGTGGATTGGAACTCTTTGTGATTTCTGAGGTCTTTTTCCTCCTGCTAAATTCTGAATTTTTAATTTGGTGATTGAGAATCTTTTTTTGTCCACTTTTGAGTTGAAAGTTGCTATTTTTTCTTGTGGAAAAAGTTTTGGCCATTTCTAGGGATAAAGACCTTTAATGACAATTTCACAATGACAATTTCTCAACTTGACACGGCCATGTTTCAGCGAGATGGCCTGCATCAGGAGTCTGGAAATAGCATACAAATACAGAAAAATACAACAATGTAGTAGTATAATAAACAATTATACAATAATTGAAAAACTCAACAACAACCCAAATTGTACACAACACGTAACAGTATACAAGTTATACATATGAAAATGGTCAATATGACTACAATAATAAAAAGATATGTATGCCTACATATAAATGTAAATGTCGCATCATGAATGATCAATAATTGACCAAATAAAAAACAATATGCAAACAAATTAAAAACATATATCAAATAAAATGAAACCGTGACACGTAATAAAACAAAATAATGGTGTGCAATAAAAATGTAGATATATAGGGCATAAAAACATACCTGCTATTCTCACAAAGAGAATACAGATGAAAGATCAGAGAAGACCCTTATTGATCAAATATTGAGGCTGTCTACGAAATATCTATCTGTCTGAAAGTATTAAAGAAGGGAACATCTCTTCATCTATTAAAGTTTACATCATCACACAAGAGAAAAAAGGAATACTAAAATCTCAGTGTTTCAAAACAACATGCAATAAGCTCTTGTCAAAATACAACTGAGTCCAACCACAGACAAGTGCAGAGAAACCTAGACCAAACAGAGGAAAAGAACGGAGGGGAAGGAGTGGGGGGAGGGGGGAAGGAAAAACTGAATTCGATTCCCACTTCAGGCACAGGCAGCTCCTTGTGACTCTGGGCAAGTCACTTAACCCTCCATTGCCCATGTAAGCCGCATTGAGCCTGCCATGAGTGGGAAAGCGCGGGGTACAAATGTAACAAAAAAAAAAAAGGGAGGAAGGGGGAAAAACTCTACTGTAATGAATTGTGAAAATCAAGTGCTCTTCTTTCGGGGAATAGTATTTTACCCATTTGACTCTGGAATGTACCGCATACAGTTCAAGCTTCTCATACTAACCTACAAATGCACTCGATCTGCAGCCCCTCCTTACCTCTCTACCCTCATCTCCCCTTATGTTCCTACCCATAACCTCTGCTTCTCAAGACAAATCCCTCCTCTCAGTACCCTTCTCCACCACCGCCAACTCCAGGCTCCGCCCTTTCTGCCTCGCCTCACCCCATGCTTGGAATAAACTCCCTGAGCTCATATGCCAGGTCCCCTCCCTGCCCATCTTCAAATCCTTGCTCAAAGCCCACCTCTTCAATGTCGCCTTCGGCACCTAACCACTTTACCTCTATTCAGGAAATCTTGACTGCCCCAACTTGACATTTTGTCCTTTAGATTGTATGCTCCTTCAAGCAGGGACTGTCCTTCTTTGTTAAACTGTACAGCGCTGCGTAACCCTAGTAGCACTCTTGAAATGTTAAGAAGTAGTAATAGTAGAATGCACTCCCTGAAAGGCTTCGCTTAACACAAAACTATCTATATTTCGGGAACAGGTGAAAGCTTGGCTCTTCAACCAGGCCTTTAATGGAAGAAATAAATGACACTGGCTGTACATACTATAGTGGGACATGTTTATCCACTCCTACCCTAGCTAAGATAATGTTCAAGCACCTTTTTGAACTCATTTGCAACTTTCTTTAAATTTGTTCTTTATTTTCTTACTCCTGTCACTCTATCTTACCTATATGTTCCATCTTTGCTTATACTCTAGGCTGTCTATGAAAATGTTTTATTATGTACTGTGTTGACATTGTAATGTAGCATACTATGCCATACTTTGTATTGTTGTTTGAATATTTTTACTGCTCTAATTGTCTATTGCTTATGTTTGACTTATACTTGCTGTACACCGCCTTGAGTGAACTCCTTCAAAAAAGCGCTAAATAAATCCTAATAAATCAATCAAATAAATATGAGAAAGACATACACAAACCTTTAAATGTCAGTTGTCAATGAAAAGCCACAGCGGCCACACTGAGTATAATACTATTAAAACAATCTGAACACCGTACCTGTTACAGGAAAAACATAACGGTTACATTTTTTTAAAAATAGCTGAGGCAATTAGAAACATTATAAAAAAAGAGTTGTCTAAGATAGACCTGAAGCAACCAGGGGCCACTATGGAGCAACCATGTGTAAAATTCCAGTAGAGCTTTGGAAAATATCTCTGCCGCAGAGCTTTTTCTAAAATACATGCAGGAATGAATGTGTGTGTGTGTGCTAGTTAGGTGTGGCGGTAGCAATGACATGCAAAATATGCAAATGCATGCAAAGCAATTATTACTATGTGAAGTCTATAACATGGTTGCGTCAGTGGCGTAGCCACAGGTGGGCCGAGGCCCACCCAACAGTAGCACATGTTTAGCAATAGCTGTTGGGGATCCCAAGCTCCACCAGCTGAAGACTTCCCCCTGATGGTAACAAAAATGCTGGTCTCCACGATACTGGTACCTGCACATGCTCAGTTTTCAGTGCATGCCTGCTGCAGACTGCCAAGGTGGGGAGAAGCATTTTCCCGCCAGCTGAGATATTTTTTTGGTGTGTGGGGTGGGGGAGGACACTTGGTGCCCACCCACCTCTTGCCTAGGCCCACCCAAAATCTGCTGTCTGGCTACGCCCCTGGGTTGCGTGTCTAATTTAGTCACATACATTTGCTTCACGTTTTAGTTGGTGCAAATGGCCACACCTAAATTTAGGCATGACCCTCAGGCATAAGCGCTATTCTATAAAACACGGCTAACTTTAAGTGTGGCTTACAGAATAGCGCTTTTTTCAGTGCCATATATAGAATCTAGCTCTTAGCGTGTAAGTGCTTGTCAGACCCCTGCCTCATCTATTCTCAAAGTTATGTGCTAGTGAATTTAGGTGCTAACATTATACAATAGCACCTACGTGCAGTTACATGTGTTACTGCAAATTAATCTCAATTAGCACCAATTAACTACTACTACTAATCATTTCTATAGCACTACTAGACGTATGCACTGCTGTATGCATTATATGCAGGTACTTTCTCTGTCCCTAGAGGGCTCACAATCTAAGTTTTTGTACCTGGGTCAATGGAGGGTTAAGTGACTTGCCCAAGGTCACAAGGAGCTGCAGTGGGAATTGAATCCTGGTTGCTAGGATCAAAGGCCATTGCACTATCCATTAGGCTACTCCTCCTGACCCATAGTTGGTTGTTAGAAACCGATTAGCACCTAAATTTAACAATTCATTTATGCGCATAGCTGCCAATATGCTAAAATCTACATGTGCAATTTTGTGCACTGACAGAATTAGGGGGTAAAATCAGTTGGGGTACTCTAAACATCCCAAACAACTGAAAAACAGCCAAACACAATCCAAAGGGTTGTGTGAAATGGCTATAAAGAAATGAGTGAAGTGGGAAATACCCTCAGAAACCAAGGCTCCCGCCAAGGTCTAGTCAACAAGGCACTGTTATCTATAGAAGACTTTGTGCCCGTGATCAAGTTTCTTTCATGGGGTAAATATTCCCAACTTCACTCGTTCAATATATGGTTTCTGTTACTCAGTTATTCTTAAACTCTGTGCTCTATTATGGGCAATTTTGTATATTGAACGAGTGAAGTACGGAATATTTACCCCATGAAAGAAACTTGATCACGGGCACAAAGTCTTCTATAGATAACAGTGCCTTGTTGACTAGACCTTGGCGGGAGCCTTGGTTTCTGAGGGTATTTCCCACTTCACTCATTTCTTTATATCCATTTCACACAACCCTTTGGATTGTGTTTGGCTGTTTTTCAGTTGTTTGGAGTATTAGATTACCTGATCAGGATTAACAGCCCATACTGTTTTTTTCATCACAAGATGTACTCTAAACATTTATAATGACTGAGAATTATAAGCAATGTTCTCTCTGAGCAGGAGTCCTCCACCTACAGGCCTGCCAGTGGGGGGGGGGGGGGGGGGAGGAAGGGGGTGCTCTTTCACTATCACATTTTCAATAGTGAAGGACAGACAAGCTCTGTAGAATTTCAGGGAACCTGTCTGTCCCTGGTAATTGCAAACACAATACTGAAGCACTGCCCCCCACTGGCAGCAATGTAGTTGGGAGGATATCTGCTCAGCTTAAAGGGAAAAGTGATCATAAGATGTTGTAGGGCAGCTGGATGACTATATATATTCACTTGGTGAAACCATATAAATCATATTTCATAAAGAACAGACAAATACCAAGACCGGAGTGGGTCACTGAAAGCAGGCAGATTGCCAGGTCAATGGAAAATAGAACACTCTATAGATCTGTAATCTGTGACAGGTCATCACACTGACGGGTGGAGATTGAAGACAGCTCCATCTGAAATATATTAGCATGGAAACAACCTTGTCCAGTTCAAAGGAGATTAAGATGGATCCATCAGACCCTCTCATGGCTGCTGCCAGATGGTTTTCAGGAATAGTTTGCAATAAAGTTCTTAAGCCTGCATCACTCAGAGACACATCACTCTTTCCAGTGACAAGCAGCTCAGGCATCTGAAGAGATGCCCTCAATGGCACAAGTGAGTAGTGAGAGAGCGCTAGGTTTGAAGGTGCTGTCTGCCTGAGGAGTTCAATGATTCAGCTGATAGTGATCAGAATCAAGCTTAGAATGCAATAAGGAGGCAACAATCTTGCTCCACACTGTGAATATTGGGGTGGGGAAAATAAGAAATGTCACTGAATGACAGTGATTGTGTTCAGTGTGGGTGTTCAATGGATGCAGCAAGTCAGCAGAATAACAGAACACATAAGAATTTGGGGGTAGAATGTAAGAGAAAAGGAGAAGATATGTGGCAGCAAATGGAAGAACATGAAATAAAAATAAGCACAGTGTGAACCAAAGAACTAGAAAAATAAAGGAAGAGTGATAAAAGAGGGAGACAGAAATTAGAAATAGCAGAGGAAAACAAAGGACACAACAGGAAGCTAGACAAAAATGAGTCAGTAATAAAGAAAGTCTGAGAAAATGTTTTAACTGTTCCTAACCGAAAGAACAAGATATTCCTTTGGTGTATATTTCAAAAATGATGGGATTAGCTTACTCCCAAAAGTGAAGCCATGCATTACACAACCACTGAACGTTATGTTTTCCCATGAATCCATCGAAAATCTAAAAGAGGATATGGCTTGAATAAAGATATTCTGTAGTGACATAAGCAGCAGGCCTTAAGGACTCTATGTCCCAGCATGCCTTGTTCCTTGATTAATAGTAATGCTGGAAATTAATCCCAGCTGGACACTGGTTGCAACAGCTGCTCTTGGATTCTAGCCAAAGACAGCCTGGAGACATCATCCTTAATGGCCTTTGTGCCTCAGATGCTGACTCAACTTCTTTTTAGTTGCTTTGTGGGTTTTTCATCCTTGTTATTTGCCCTAGCTCTGCTTTGGGGTTAGTTTGTATTACACTGATTTCTGTTTATAAATCTTAAACATACATATTAAGACATAACTTCTTGAGCCAGAATATATACAGACTGTTTAGGAAAGAAATAAATACACAGAAACTTCAAAGAAATAATCCTATAATGGACTGAAAAATGGACCCCAAAATTGGGGAGAGGGGCTGCCCCAAAGTAACTAGGGTAAACATTTTGTTCAAAAAATAACACAACCACAAAAAAGACAGAGTAGGGTCTTGAAGGGGATTCCACTATTGTTTACTCCACACCTCCCCCAGAAACCCCTGAGGAAACTATTATCAAGAAAATTCTTCATTTGGATGGAGTCCTAAAAGATACATTCAACATTATCATTATTCACAACATGCCGTATCCTAAGAAAAGATTTACATTTTTCCTGAGATTATCTAGAAATACAAAAATACAAGACCTCAAGAAAAACTTCATTTCTAAATTTAAAGAATAATTCCAATGTCCATTTCTTATCATGCTCGAGTGCATAAGTCACAAGCAACATTCATCTTCCACAGACCTCAAGGTTGGAGTCTTTAAGTAAAGCTTAAATGTCCAAACTTATTTCCCCAATGCCAGAGCCCCACTCATCACCATGGCTTTGGTTTCCAGAAGGTATGTAAAAAAAAAAAACAACTTTAGTAATGGGAAGAATTTGCCAGTATTTTCAATACTTCCATATAATACAGTACCTCTTCAACAGATTCAATAGTGATATCAACATAAATTTGGGGAGGTAGGTAAACTGCAGATTCGGTCTTTTAGAATAGTTCTCAAAGTTCTCCATCCACCTATGTATAATACCAAGCCATTTTATAAAAACAGCATCACGTTTCTTGTAGACAAAAGACTCCAGGCTAACCTTAAGGTCTTCTACCTGCTTCCTGTCTCTCTCAACTTGTGCCTCCAATGGGAATATAGGGGTGAGGAAGCTATCATTTTCTGAACTGGAGACATTTCTAGCTCTACTACAGTGCTCCTCCATGAGGCATCAAAAGTTACAGTACCAGGTTTCAGCCAACACTGAGAAGGAAGCTGTATCTCACTGATCATTGCTCTAGGCGAGGCAATAAGGATACCCATGGCAGAATCTTCCCTTGGAAGAATGATTTAATCTGGGAAGGAACTCCCTTCGCTGACTGCTAATATTGATATTCCCACCATTGAGCCAAGATGCTCCTCCATCCAGCACTCCAGAATTGACTGGTTCTGTCTCTTGCTCATACAAAGTCAGATGAGGAGTGAGCTTTGAAAGGAGTGTTTGGCAGTCCATACCTGGTGAAGATAAGTCCTTGTTGCTAAAAGTGACACCTTCATCATGCTCAGCAGTTGTGGACCTATTAACCTCCTGAGGCATGGATGCCACCACCACATAGAGGGAAATATTCACCTGCGCCAGCCACATGATCTGTGGGGTAGAAACTTGGGCCAAAGCTCCCACAAAAAGGTATCTCATTTTCTCCATTGCAGATCAGAACAGAAGCACCACACACACACACTGCTATTCAGCCACCATCTTGGGACTGTCTCTGGTTTCCATTTAAACTCATTAACTTTGTTACTTCTGACTCATTTCCATTGATTTATGCATAGTTTACTTTATATTCTATATTTATACAATACAAAACAATTGGCTTTTATCCCACAGTCACCCCTAAGAGAGTTTCCAAGCAAGTTACTAGGCATTCCTAGAAAGATACATTATTAAGTAAATATAGAATTTTAACAGACATTAACAAACTTTCCAAAAAGGTAAGTCTTAAGCATTTTTCTGAATTGTTTATAATTCAGTGAAGATCTTATAACCACCAGTAGAGAGTCCTACCAGTAAGCAGCTTGCTATGAAAACACTCTTTTATATTTAACGTTCTTTGAATGTGGTTAGTGTAGAACCATATAAGGGTCACAATTCCAACATGGTAAATCTAGAAGTTGATACATATAAATTGGAGCTAATCCATGTAAAATTAGATAAATTAGAGAACAAACTTTGAAAACTGCACACACTCTAACAGTTACGTTATGTTATTTATTTATTTGTAGAATTTATATCCCACATTTTTCCACCTATTTGCAGGCTCAATGTAGCTTACATTGTTCCGTAATGGTGATCACCAATTCCGGAAAAGATAAAATACATAGTTAAGATGGAGGTGACAGAGTGGATTAGATATTCAGGTAAAGAAAGTTAATTTTCGTGCTGAGAAGTAAAAAGGTATAAGATTAAACTTCAATCATGATAAATCAGTTTGAACAATCAGAAATAAGCGTCAATCGTGATAAATCAGTTTGAACAAACAGAAATAATATTCTTCAATCGTGAATAGGTTAGTTTGAACAATCAGAAAGTTAAAGGTTACGTTTTGTGTAGTTCCGGTGGAAATTTCTTACTGGTGTTTAGGATGGATCTTTGTGATATGCTTTTTTGAATAGGTTGGTTTTCAGTAATTTTCGGAAATTATTTATGTCATGTGTTGTTTTTATGGATTTTGGTAATTCATTCCATATTTGCGTGCTTATATAGGAGAAACTGGAAGCATATATTAATCTTGTATTCCAAAATACATATACAAATCTTGTATTCCACAATTACCATTGTTATTTCTATGCAGATCACATGACAAGTGAAAAGGATCAATACCCTGGAGCTTAACATTAATGTATAATTACATAGTTAATATTCTAATTGAAAATGTTTTACAAAAAAGTAAGGGCCCTGTATACTAAGCTGCTAAAAATTAGTGCGCACTAACGATAGAGACACCCACTATATTCCTATGGGTATCTCTAGCATTAACGCAAGCTCATTTTTAGCACACGCTAAAAAGTTTGTGCACTTACAGCACGGCTTAGGAAACAGGGCCCTAAGTTTAGAGAGTCTTATGAAATTTAAGAATATTAGATATACGACGAATTGGTAAAGGCAATGAATTCCAAACACGTGCAACCTGATAATACATACAGGGATTAAAAATTCTAAGACTCTTGTTTAAATGTGAAAAAACAAAGTAACAACTGGTTACGAGTCTTACCACAATTTCTGGTAGAAAGAAGGGATACCCAATCCACTAAATATAATGGGGCTTAACAATCTAAGATCCAAAATGCTAGGGTGCACAATTTAAATTGTATTCTAGCATTAATAGGCAACCAGTGTAATTTCTTAAGCCGTGGAAAAACAGAATCTGAACATTGAGCAAAATATATCAATGTGGCAGTTGCGTTCTGCACCAGTTGTAGATGACCAATTAATGATTTAGAACAGCTTATGTAAATGGCATTTACAATAATCTAATCTGGACAAAACCAAAGACTGTACTAGGGCCCAGATGATCAAAAGCAAACGCCGGCTCTAGTGGCTGTTAGCGCCATACTAGCGCTGGCATTTGCTACCAATCCATGATTAGAGCCCTCGAGCGCATGAAACAACGCGCTCGAGGGCTCTTTGCACAGTGGAGGAGTGGCCTAGTGGTTAGGGTGGTGGACTTTGGTCCTGGGGAACTGAGGAAATGAGTTTGATTCCTGGCACAGGCAGCTCCTTGTGACTCTGGGCAAGTCACTTAACCCTCCATTGCCCGCCGCATTGAGCCTGCCATGAGTGGGAAAGCACGGGGTACAAATGTAACAAAAATAAAATAAATAGCATGCAAATGCATGCTAAACAGGGCATTAGGTATTCCTTCCCAATGATCAGCGGCCAACGCGCCAAAATTTGGGTCGCTGGCCGTGGCAAACCCTATGTCAGCTCCAAGCTGGCGTTAGGGTTTGCCGATCATTGGGGAGGAATGGTCAGCCCTGTCCAGCATGCAGTTGCATGCTGGCAGGCCCCCGTTCCCCCCCAAAGCAAACCTGCCACCTGCCAACAGGGGGCTGGAGGTCTGACGGACCTCCGGTCTCCCCCCGATGATCCCACCCCCCCAGGTTCAGGGAGGGCTGGAGATCCGGTGGGTCTCCAGCCCCCCCCCAAACCCCCCAAAAATGGTCCTGCAGTGTTCTAGTGGCCAAACCCTCTCCTACCCTCCCACCCAGCGAGCGACAGGGGGGGCTGAAGGTCCGGCGGACCTCCAGCCCCCCCCCCCCCCCCCCCCCAGCGTTGTCCGACCAATCCCTGGTGGTCCAGGGTAACGGACAACCCCCTCCCGGCCCCCCTACCTTTAGTTGGAGGAGGGACGCAGCCTGTCTCCCTCCTCTTCCTTGTGTTGACGATGCCACAAAATGGTGGCGCCCAGCCCCACCCATTGCATCCTGGGATGCGCTGGGCGGGGCTACAGACCATGTAAGGGAACGATTCCCTTACATGGTCTGTAGCTCCACCCAGCGCACCATTTTGCGGCGGCGTCAACATGTAACTTTATATTTTATGTAACATTTTCTTTTTATTACAATGTTCTCAGACTCAGAGTTACCCATTTTTCCACATCTGAATGTTTAATATCTGTACAGCTTTAGGATACTAGGCCCCTCTTATCTTTACACACAAACACATACAAAAGAATTCATGATGCTCCTGGATGCAAAGAAATGGAGAGAGGATTGAAACAGCAACATAGCAAATAAAGAAGTCCAGGGCTGTGCCTAAAGGACCCATTTACTATTAGCCAATAATCACAGCCATTCATACAAAATAAAGCTTCAGTCCAATCTGCATTGTCTGTCGTCTCTCAGGTGTTTCCTGTTTTCATCCTAGAGCTCCCTATTGTCAGTGCTCAGGTGGGTCATGCTACATTATTTATCCCCAATCAAAAGTACATGTAACAGATTTCAGGGGCACTTGCATCAAACAGATTATACTTTGTCCTGACCAGTTTCACCCAGACCGAGAGCTCTATTAGGAGAGAAACCCCAATCTGAATTTGGCTCATTTTCCTTCATTGCTTCAGAGAAGTGGCTAGGATCTAAGATTGGGTTTCGAAACTTGCTGGCCAAGTGAGTGCGGAAAACTCCATCGCTGCCTGCAAGCTTGGTTGCTTCCTGCTCAGGAGCACTGGTCTCCAGGAAGGAGTAACCAGAGTTTTGACAGCGGAGAGATTGGGACAGCAACCTTTTGCTTCCAATCAGGAAATAAAGTTTGCCAGCCTCCTGTCCAAAAAACATTGTTTTATGTCATCCCTCAGAAGCAAACCTTTTGCTGGAAAGCCCATGAGAAATCAGCTTTTTTTCTGCTTCCAGTACACTGAAGGGCTGCATCATGTCATACCAATAAATTAGTCTTTTGGAGTTCAATTTTTAAAATTATCTAGTCGTTAGTACCAGATTCTATAAAATATACCATATACAGTAGATTTATATTTACAGTGCTATAGTAATTTCTTCATTACCCATTACTATACTCATTTTCTATTTTCCTATAATCTAAAGAATTCATAGTTTAGACAACTGCACAATCACTCTGGAATCCTCTCTCTAATTATTTTATACTGGGTGCTATTTGTGTGATCCAGGGGCATAGCCAGACAGTCAGAATGGATGGGCATAGAGTTCAGCCCCCCCCCCCCCCCCCCACTCTGCACATTCTGCCTCTCCCCCTACCCTCAAATGCAAAATATTAAATACCTGAGCTGGTGGGGATCCCCAAATTGCACCAGCTGAAGATTTCCTCCTCCTCGGGAAGCCAGTGCTCTTCCAAACAGTAGATGGCAGCACTTTACTTGAGCTGACGCCACTGACAGTAGTCCATACTTGCTCAGTGCTTCCGCCTGGTGAAAACTGAGCATGTGCAGAGGGGCCGGTGTGTGGTGCCAGCTCCCATTTGGAAGAGCACTGGCTGCCTGAGGAGAATGAATTCTTTAGCTGGTGGGGTTTGGGGATTCCCACCAGCCACAGTAAGAATGCCACAGTTTTGGGTGGGCCAGAGTACAGATTGAGTGGGCCACAGCCCATCCAGGCCCACCTGTAGCTACGCCACTGGTGTGATCATGGAAATGTCTACCTAACTTAACACTTATAGGAATAAAAGATGTGCCATAATGGAGGTAGATCAAAGATCCATTAAGCCCAGTAGCCTACATCTGACAGTGGCTACTCCAGGTCAGAAGAGGTCCTGCAGAAGGTCAAAGAGCAGAACTCTTTTTATTGCTTATTCCAGAGGATATAAGCAGTGGCTTTCTGAAGTCTACTTTCATAAAACTCAGTTAGCTAACTGCCTTGACCTCTTCCTCAAGCAATGAATCCACAGCTTTATCAAAATTGTTTTAAAAGTGCTACCTTGAGGTTTCAAGGAGTGTCCCCTACATACATGCCCCACCCCATTCATGATTTAAAAAAAAAACTCTGATAGGGGTGTGCATTTGGTCTGTGTTTTTGGTTTGGAAAATTGATGTTCGTAAAGAACATGCACTATATCAACTTTACATAAAACCTAAGAATCAAGGCATGTTACATTAACTTGCATGCATTAAAAATTTTACAACATTAATCATATTTTACCAATGTACCAAAAAAAAAAATCTGAAAACAAATTGAGACCTATTTTAACAGTAATGCGTGCTATCTACACGCTAAAAAACAAAATGGAGAGTGGGCATGTTCTGTGCTAATCAGTTAGCGCAGCTGGATTACTCTGCGTTAACTGATTAGAATGTGGTTAGGGCATGAGCCCTTACCGCCTACTTAAAGGGTGGCAGTAGGTGTTCACATGATAATGGCCATATGCTAATGGGCAAATTAACCCGTAGACCAGTGGCGTAGCTATGTGGGGCCACGGAGTCCTGGGCCCCCGTAGATTTGGCCCTGGACCCCCCCTCCCGCCGCCAGCTGAGGTCCTCTTCTTCCTTCGTTCTGTTTCTGAGTCTGATGTCTGAGGACCTCGGCTGGCGGGGGTTGGTGTTCCCCGCCAGCAAAGGTAGCAGACCGCGACGGCGGGGGAGGGTTGTCGGCATGGGGGGGGGGGTGGAGAGGGTTGTCGGCAGGGGGTGTCAAAGTTGTTGTTGTTGGTGGTGGTGGCGGCAGGGGGTCGGCAATGGCGGGGGGATTGGTGGCGCCGGGGGGGGGCTAAAATGTGCCCCCTCAACTCGGGCTCTGGACCCCCCTTCCACCAAAGCCTGGCAACGCCCCTGCCTTAGATGTTAATGGGAAAATTGAAAAATCGGCCCTATTATCCCAGCATTAAAAATGGCCTTAGAACACAGGAATGACCCATGTAAGGACGCGCTAAGGCCACGTTTTACCATAGTTTGGAAAAAGAGCCCCTAATTGAATTGTGAAAATTTGTCTCTTGGTCTTTTTACTGAGCTAATCATTTAGAACATGCCTATGTTGGTGGTAAAAATCAAACAGCACAGATCACTGCCTTATGGAGAACAACTCTCTTCTTACAGCAAAACAATACCCTTGTGCAAACCCTTTTCTTCAAATACTAAGGAGCATGTTTTCTAAAGTGCGGTAAGCAGCTAGCATGAGTTTCACCATCCATTAGAAATGACAGCGCATCCACGCTAAAGCACATTAAAATAGCCGGTAAAGCAAAATTACTACTACTACTACTACTATTTCAGCGCTAGCTGCTTAACGGGATGAGTGGACTTGACAGAGACATCAGGGATGAGTGTTAGGGATATGGTTTTGTTTGTTTTATTTAGTGCATACTAAAATGCTTATGATCATCTAATCACACAATTATCTATTGGCTGACAATGACAGCTAACACATGAGTCTGTACCTCTCCATCCTTGGCATCCAATTCTCCATCCATTTAAGGTGGTGGTGGTGGTGGTGGGGGGGGGGGGGGGTTGTGGCATGTAAATGGGTGGTTGGGGGCGGGGAGGATTTGGATCAGGGAGTTGGATGCCTGGGTGGATCACATGGTGGGGAGGGTTGGTAGGTGTTATCAGATAGGGGGGAATGTGTGTGAGGAGCACTGCCATGGCATGTGTCTTTAGTATTATTTTTTAGCAAGGGCTGCACCATGTTATATGCAGTGGCAGTTAATAACTTATTCAAATCAAGTACAATAACTCTTGCACCTTCCCAAAGTAAAACAATACCCCTTTGAAACATTTTTTCTTCAAACACTATTTCTCCCAGCAAATTACCTTATCACTCTATATACAAAGAATTAACTCACAAACTTTCTTCTCTCTCAGCTCTAAACATATATCATATGACCCTAACAATCTATTCCATCTTAATGTACTTAAGAACATAAAAATAGCCATACTAGGTTAGACCGATGGTCCATCTAGCCCACTACCCAGCTTTCAACAGTGGCCAATTCAGGTCACATGGACCTGGCAGAATCTCAAAGAGTAGCAAGATTCTGTACTACCAATCCTAGGGACAGCAGTAGCTTTTCCCATGTCTATCGTAACAGCAGATTATGGACTTTTTCTCCTGGAAATTTTCCAAACCTTTTTTTTTAAATTTAGATACACTAACTGCTGTTACCACATCTTCTAGCAATGAGTTCCAGAGCTTAGCTATTCATTGAGTGAAAATATTTTCCTCTGTTCGTTTTAAAACTATTAACATGGGACATCATGGAGTGTCCCCTAATCTTTGTACTTCTTGTAAACAATCGATTAACATTTACCTGTTCTACCCTACATAGGATTTTGTAGACCTCTATCATATTATATTTTTATATAATATTAACTCACAAACTTTCTTCTCTTGCAAGCTCTACAATATATATGACCCTAACAATCTATCCCATGTCTTTACGTATACACTAGTAAAAGAGGCCCGTTTCTGGAGCAAATGAAATGGGCGCTAGCAAGGATTTCCTCCCCAACACCCCCCCTTCTCCCTCCCTCCCTCCCTATCTACCTACCGACCCCTTCGTCATTCTGACGCCATTGCTCCGCACCTCCTGAACGCACCGTACTCCATTGCTCCGCCCTCGGTATGTGACGCCATTGCTCCGCCCTCGACGTCATCACGTTTGACATGAGGGCGGGGCCTCGAGATGGCGATTCGGTGGCTTCACCACAGAAACCCTTCGAACCTGTTTTGATGACGGAAGTGACGTCAGTGTCCTCAGAACATTGAGGGTGAGTTTTATTATATAAGATGTTTTAATATAATAATTTGTTACACAATAATTGTGCTATAAATTTTTAAAAAGGATCAAACATGTGGGCCCTGATATCCTTTTAGTTTCAAAATTCAAGCAATGCACTCATGTTAGCCTCTGATCATGGAAGGCTTGTTGACCTTACATAGAAGCAATGAGAACATCCCATAGTTTACAACCATTGCTTTATCCGCCCCTATAAGGTGTGGTGCAAATTGCATTTGGTGATGTTCTAGGAACATTTCTGACCATATCTCAGTAAACATACATGCAGTTTAACAGGAGATGGAAGAAGTAAATCGAGACTAGTTACTTACTCTTTCCAACAGTATTAAGACTACAGAAAACTCCATGCAACAAACAGGTAGCCAATTTAAAATAAATAGGAAAAAAGGGGGTTTTTTTCATAGAATTCACAGTCAACCAGTAGAATTTATTCCCAAAGGATGTGGTCACATCAATTAGCATATATCAGAATTAGAAAAGGTATAGAGAAGGGTGACAAAATGATAAAGGAGATGGAGACTTCCCTATGAGGACAGGCTAAAGCAGCTAGGCTCTTCAACTTAGAGAAGAGACCACTGAGGGGAGGTATGGTAGAGAGTAGACGTGAATCACTTGTTACTCTTTCCAAAAATACTAGGATAGGGAGCATGCAATAAAACTACAAAGTAGTACATTTAAAACAAACCGGAGGAATATTTCTTTACTCAAGTATGTAATTAAACTCTGGAATTCACTGCCAGAGAATGTGGTAAAAAAGCAGTTAGCTTAGCAGGTTTAAAAAGGTTTGGATAATTTCCTAAAGCCTAAAAGAAAAGTCCCATAAGTCATTATTAATATGGACTTGGGGACATCCAAATTGCTTATTTCTGGGATAAGCAGCATAAAATCTGTTTTTACTCTTTTGAGATCTTGTCAGGTACTTGTGACCTGGATTGGCCACTGCTGGAAACAGGATACTAGGCTTGACGGATTTTTGGTCTATCCCATTATAGCAAACTTATGTTCTTATGCTTGGTGTAAAAAGGGAATTGACATGTTTCTGGGAAAAAATCCACAATTTATGCTATCTGTTTTTTGGAATCTGACAGGTATTTCCTAGTGACCTGGACTCGCAACTGCTGGAAACAGGATGCAGGACTCAACTGACCTTCGGTCTCACCCAGCATATCACATCTATATTGATTGATTTGTTTAGATTTAGTTCATAACTTTTTCAGTAATAGCTCAAGGTGAATTACATGCAGGTACACTAGCTATTTCCCTGTCCCCGAAGAGTGTACCATCTAACCCCCCTGTTTACTAAGCCTCGCCATCCTCAAAATGGTGCCCACAACCTCTAGTGACAATCTCATGGTACTTGCTAGTACTGTGAGACTGCTGCTAAAGGTTGTTGTGGCCATTTTGAGGCACAACAGGCAGGAGCAAGTGGGCATTGCTTCTGATCTTAGGACTCGTAGACAAACAAGAGAAAAGGTAGGCCTGGGGTGGGTGGTGGTCTAAAGGGGGTGGAGGTGTGTTCTTCAGGGGGGAAGGAAGGCATGGAGGGAAGACTGGGATGGGGGAGGGGGAGAGGGGAGAGTCGAATCAGAGTGGGGGGGCACCTGCTTCTCTTATGTGGGTCCCAGCCAATATTCAGCCTCGGCCCATAAAACTGTCTTTGTGGGGATCCAAGATGGCCTGCCACACAGGATGGTTGCTGAAACGCTCTTACCGACCTGAGCCAAAAATCTCTTTTTTATTCTTTTTGAAATGTCCTCATACCAAACATAAGGGAGTGCTGAGGACGGTTGCCCTCCACACATACTCAGCATCCTCGCCAGCTCAGGACCTCGATAGAAGTTTCTTCCCGGAGCTACAGGCCTTTAAGGGTGTGGATCCCATAGCGGGGAAGTCGGGGAAGCGGACTTCATGTTGATTCCTCCCAGCCTGGCGTTGAGATTCAGAAGGCGTGTCGTTAGGGATTACCAGGGAGGACCCAGGCATGCAGACAACGACTCGGGGAACCGGAGGAAGTTTGACTTCCACGGCGCAAACTGAGGAGGTGACTCTACAAACATTAAAAGTGATGTTGGAACAGATCACTATGACACTGCAGAAGACTTCAGGTGATGTGTTAACTTTAAATACTAAGTTTGAGGACCTAAAGAAAACCATAGACTCTGTAAAAAATGATTTGCCAATACAAGTACAATCAATACAACAAGAGGTAGATATCTTAAAAGCCTTTAAAAATGTGACTGTCAAGGATTTTACAGATATGAGACACAAACTTGAACAAATTGAGAATTTCAACAGGCGCCTGAATCTCCGATTTTTGAATTTTCCAGTCTTAGCGGGGGTAACTCTGATACATATCTTTAAGCAATACCTGAGAGAAATTTTGAATTTTCCTCCAGAGGCTATACCCCCGCTAAACAAAATATATTATATCCCCAAAATTAGAGAAGGAGCACAAGGTCCTGAAAAAGATAAATTTGATCTCCAAAATATTTCAGATATTTTGAAACAATCTTCAGATACTATAATTCACAGAGCTACAATGGTTGTATCTTTAGTGTTTGAGCAAGGCTATAATAATATCCTAAAACGTTATTTTCGAAATCTGAAAGCTCAATTCCATGGTTCCAAAGTATGGATTTATCCAGACGTCAACAAGTCTACACAACAAAAAGGAAGATGTTTCTTGCCTTAAAACAAAGGACAATTGATATAGGTGCATCCTTTTTTCTTGCATACCCGTGTAAGTGTATAGTGAAACTAGGTCAAACTAAATATACATTCTTTTCACCGGAACAGCTAAAATCGTTTGTAGAAATGAAACAAGTGAAATGATTGTGCCTGGAGTTAGTGCAGCTTTACTTAAAATTGTTTATTTCTTTGTAATTACTTCTCTAATTCTCTTCCCCCCCCCTTTTTTTCTTCTTTACTGGGGTCTAAGGAAGGTTTCAAATTATATTGTGTGTATAAATGTTTAAAATATTATATTCTTTATGAATGCCTTATTCAATGTTATGTGAAAATTTAAAATTTAAAATAATAAGTTTTCATTTCTACCTGCATTTCTGTACAAGGTAATCCTTGAATAATTGTATTTAAAAGTATAAATAAATAAAAAAATAAAAGTGTCTTATGTAGGTTCCAGCTAAATATCATCTGGGACCTACATAAGATATGGTGCTAGCACATGCTGGCATGGCCCCAGATATTCAATGCCAGTGCTCAGACATAGCCTAGTATTGAATATTGAGGTCTAATTCTTGCTGTGTCGATCAGCGTTTTAGAAAATGATGACCACCTCGGCTGAATATTGACCAGTAACATTCTAAACATTTAGGTGTGAAATTGGTGCATAAATGTGGGCACCTTCTTTACAGAATTACCCCAAAGCGAATGCTACATACCTGTAGAAGGTATTCTCCGAGGACAGCAGGCTGATTGTTCTCACTGATGGGTGACGTCCACGGCAGCCCCTCCAATCGGAAACTTCACTAGCAAAAGCCTTTGCTAGTCCTCGCGCGCTCATGCGCACCGCGCATGCACGGCGTCTTCCCGCCCGAACGGCTCGTGTTCGTCAGTCCCATATGTAGCAAAACAAAGCAAGGGAAGACACAACTCCAAAGGGGAGGTGGGCGGGTTTTGTGAGAACAATCAGCCTGCTGTCCTCGGAGAATACCTTCTACAGGTATGTAGCATTCGCTTTCTCGAGGACAAGCAGGCTGCTTGTTCTCACTGATGGGGTATCCCCTAGCCCCAGGCTCACTCAAAACAACAACCATGGTCAATTGGGCCTCGCAACGGCGAGGACATACCTGAGATTGACCTAAAAAATTTACCAACTAACTGAGAGTGCAGCCTGGAACAGAACAAACAGGGCCCTCGGGGGGGGGGGGGGGGGGGGTGGAGTTGGATCCTAAAGCCCAAACAGGTTCTGAAGAACTGACTGCCCGAACCGACTGTCGCGTCGGGTATCCTGCTGCAGGCAGTAATGGGAGTGAAATGTGTGGACAGATGACCACGTCGCAGCTTTGCAAAATTTCTTCAATAGAGGCTGACTTCAAGTGGGCTACCCGACGCAGCCATGGCTCTAACATTATGAGCCGTGACATGACCCTCAAGAGCCAGCCCCGCCTGGGCGTAAGTGAAGGAAATGCAATCTGCTAGCCAATTGGATATGGTGCGTTTCCCCACAGCCACTCCCCTCCTATTGGGATCAAAAGAAAAAAACAATTGGGCGGACTGTCTGTTGGGCTGTGTCCGCTCCAAATAGAAGGCCAATGCTCTCTTGCAGTCCAATGTGTGCAGCTGACGTTCAGCAGGGCAGGAATGAGGACGGGGAAAGAATGTTGGCAAGACAATTGACTGGTTCAGATGGAACTCCGACACGACCTTTGGCAAGAACTTAGGGTGAGTGCGGAGGACTACTCTGTTATGATGAAATTTGGTGTAAGGGGCCTGGGCTACCAGGGCCTGAAGCTCACTGACTCTACGAGCTGAAGTAACTGCCACCAAGAAAATGACCTTCCAGGTCAAGTACTTCAGATGGCAGGAATTCAGTGGCTCAAAAGGAGGTTTCATCAGCTGGGTGAGAACAACATTGAGATCCCATGACACTGTAGGAGGCTTGACAGGGGGCTTTGACAACAGCAAACCTCTCATGAAGCGAACAACTAAAGGCTGTCCTGAGATCGGCTTACATTCCACACGGTAATGGTATGCACTGATTGCACTAAGGTGAACCCTTACAGAGTTGGTCTTGAGACCAGACTCAGACAAGTGCAGAAGGTATTCAAGCAGGGTCTGTGTAGGACAAGAGCGAGGATCTAGGGCCTTGCTGTCACACCAGACGGCAAACCTCCTCCACAGAAAGAAGTAACTCCTCTTAGTGGAATCTTTCCTGGAAGCAAGCAAGATGCGGGAGACACCCTCTGACAGACCCAAAGAGGCAAAGTCTACGCTCTCAACATCCAGGCCGTGAGAGTTGGGATGCAGAAGCGCCCCTTCGTCCTGTGTGATGAGGGTCGGAAAACACTCCAATCTCCACGGTTCTTCGGAGGACAACTCCAGAAGAAGAGGGAACCAGATCTGACGCGGCCAAAAAGGAGCAATCAGAATCATGGTGCCTCGATCTTGCTTGAGTTTCAACAAAGTCTTCCCCACCAGAGGTATGGGAGGATAAGCATACAGCAGACCCTCCCCCCCAGTCCAGGAGGAAGGCATCCGATGCCAATCTGCCGTGGGCCTGAAGCCTGGAACAGAACTGAGGGACTTGTGGTTGGCTCGAGATGCGAAGAGGTCTACCAAGGGGGTGCCCCACACCTGGAAGATCTGTCGCACTACACGGGGAATTGAGCGATCCGCTCGTGAGGTTGCATAATCCTGCTCAACCTGTCGGCCAGACTGTTGTTTACGCCTGCCAGATATGTGGCTTGGAGCACCATGCCGTGACGGCGAGCCCAGAGCCACATGCTGACGGCTTCCTGACACAGGGGGCGAGATCCGGTGCCCCCCTGCTTGTTGACGTAGTACATGGCAACCTGGTTGTCTGTCTGAATTTGGATAATTTGGTGGGACAGCCGATCTCTGAAGGCCTTCAGAGCGTTCCAGATCGCTCGCAACTCCAGAAGATTGATCTGCAGATCGCGTTCCTGGAGGGACCAGCTTCCTTGGGTGTGAAGCCCATCGACATGAGCTCCCCACCCCAGGAGAGACGCATCCGTGGTCAGCACTTTTAGAGGCTGAGGAATTTGGAAGGGACGTCCCAGAGTCAGATTGGACCAAATCGTCCACCAATACAGGGATTTGAGAAAACTCGTGGACAGGTGGATTACGTCTTCTAGATCCCCAGCAGCCTGGAACCACTGGGAAGCTAGGGTCCATTGAGCAGATCTCATGTGAAGGCGGGCCATGGGAGTCACATGGACTGTGGAGGCCATGTGGCCTAGCAATCTCAACATCTGCCGAGCTGCGATCTGCTGGGACGCTCGCACCCGCGAGACGAGGGACAACAAGTTGTTGGCTCTCGTCTCTGGGAGATAGGCGCGAGCCGTCCGAGAATCCAGCAGAGCTCCTATGAATTCGAGTCTCTGCACTGGGAGAAGATGGGACTTTGGATAATTTATCACAAACCCCAGTAGCTCCAGGAGGCGAATAGTCATCTGCATGGACTGCAGGGCTCCTGCCTCGGATGTGTTCTTCACCAGTCAATCGTCGAGATATGGGAACACGTGCACCCCCAGCCTGCGAAGTGCCGCTGCTACTACAGCCAAGCACTTTGTGAACACCCTGGGCGCAGAGGCGAGCCCAAAGGGTAGCACACAGTACTGGAAGTGACGTGTGCCCAGCTGAAATCGCAGATACTGTCTGTGAGCTAGCAGTATCGGGATGTGTGTGTAGGCATCCTTCAAGTCCAGAGAGCATAGCCAATCGTTTTCCTGAATCATGGGAAGGAGGGTGCCCAGGGAAAGCATCCTGAACTTTTCTTTGACCAAAAATTTGTTCAGGGCCCTTAGGTCTAGGATGGGACGCATCCCCCCTGTTTTCTTTTCCACAAGGAAGTACCTGGAATAGAATCCCAGCCCTTCTTGCCCGGATGGCACGGGCTCGACCGCATTGGCGCTGAGAAGGGCGGAGAGTTCCTCTGCAAGTACCTGCTTGTGCTGGAAGCTGTAAGACTGAGCTCCTGGTGGACAATTTGGAGGTTTTGAGGCCAAATTGAGGGTGTATCCTTGCCGGACTATTTGGAGAACCCACTGATTGGAGGTTATGAGAGGCCACCTTTGGTGAAAAGCTTTCAACCTCCCTCCGACTGGCAGGTCGCCCGGCACTGACACTTGGATGTCGGCTATGCTCTGCTGGAGCCAGTCAAAAGCTCGCCCCTTGCTTTTGCTGGGGAGCCGAGGGGCCTTGCTGAGGCGCACGCTGCTGACGAGAGCGAGCGCGCTGGGGCTTAGCCTGAGCCGCAGGCTGTCGAGAAGGAGGATTGTACCTACGCTTGCCAGAAGAGTAGGGAACAGTCTTCCTTCCCCCAAAAAATCTTCTACCTGTAGAGGTAGAGGCTGAAGGCTGCCGGCGGGAGAACTTGTCGAATGCGGTGTCCCGCTGGTGGAGCTGCTCTACCACCTGTTCGACTTTCTCTCCAAAAATGTTATCCGCACGGCAAGGCGAGTCCGCAATCCGCTGCTGGATTCTATTCTCCAGGTCGGAGGCACGCAGCCATGAGAGCCTGCGCATCACCACACCTTGAGCAGTGGCCCTGGACGCAACATCAAAGGTGTCATACACCCCTCTGGCCAGGAATTTTCTGCACGCCTTCAGCTGCCTGACCACCTCCTGAAAAGGCTTGGCTTGCACAGGGGGGAGCGCATCAACCAAGCCCGCCAACTGCCGCACATTGTTCCGCATGTGTATGCTCGTAAAGAGCTGGTAGGACTGAATTTTGGCCACGAGCATAGAGGAATGGTAGGCCTTCCTCCCAAAGGAGTCTAAGGTTCTAGAGTCCTTGCCCGGGGGCGCCGAAGCATGCTCCCTAGAACTCTTAGCCTTCTTTAGGGCCAGATCCACAACTCCAGAATCATGAGGCAACTGAGTGCGCATCAGATCTGGGTCCCCATGGATCCGGTACTGGGACTCGATCTTCTTGGGGATGTGGGGATTAGTTAAAGGCTTGGTCCAGTTCGCCAGCAATGTCTTTTTTAGGACATGGTGCATGGGTACAGTGGACGCTTCCTTAGGTGGAGAAGGATAGTCCAGGAGCTCAAACATTTCAGCCCTGGGCTTGTCCTCCACAACCACTGGGAAGGGGATGGCCGTAGACATCTCCCGGACAAAGGAAGCAAAAGACAGACTCTCGGGAGGAGAAAGCTGTCTCTCTCAGGAGAGGGAGTGGGATCGGAAGGAAGACCGTCAGACTCCTCGTCAGAGAAATATCTGGGGTCTTCTTCCTCTTCCCACGAGGCCTCATCCTCGGTGTCAGACACAAGTTCACGGACCTGTGTCTGCAACCGTGCCCGACTCGACTCTGTGGAGCCACGTCCACGATGGGGGCGTCGAGAGGTAGACTCCCTCGCCCGCATCGGCGAAGCTCCCTCCTCCGACATAGTCGGGGAGCCTTCCTGGGTGGCGGCGGCACCGACGCCGGAGACCTCACGTCGGGCGATGGGCCAGCCGGCGCCACGCTCGACGGTACCGGTGGCGCAAGCACCGCCGGTACCGGAGGGGTAGGGCGCAACAGCTCTCCCAGAATCTCTGGGAGAACGGCCCGGAGGCTCTCGTTCAGAGCGGCTGCAGAGAAAGGCATGGAGGTCGATGCAGGCGTCGACGTCAGAACCTGTTCCGGGCGTGGAGGCTGTTCCGGGCTGTCCAGAGTGGAGCGCATCGACACCTCCTGAACAGAGGGTGAGCGGTCCTCTCGGTGCCGATGCCTGGTGGGTGCTGACTCCCTCGGCAACCCAGAGCTCTCGGTGCCGACCCGGGAAGGAGACCGATGACGATGCTTCTTCGATTTCTTGGAACGAAGCATGTCACCGGAGCTTCCCGGCACTGACGAGGAGGACGTAGAATCCAGTCGTCGCTTCCTCGGGGCCGAGGCCGAAGGAGGTCGGTCTCGGGGGGGCTGTACCGCAGGAGCCCTCAGGGTAGGGGGAGACCCACCCGAAGGCTCACCGCCACCAGCAGGGGAATGGACAGCCCTCACCTGCACTCCAGACGAAGCACCACCGTCCGACGACATCAGCAGACGAGGTCCCAGTACCACCGACGTCGATGCAGCTATCCGATGTCTCGGCGCCGATGCAGAGGGCCGATGCCTCGATGCACTGGCGGCCGAGGATGAAGCTCTGGACGCTGAAGACGTCGATGCACTCGATACCCCCGGTGCCGATGCCGACGAAGAGCCCGAGAACAAAACGTTCCACTGGGCCAATCTCGCTACCTGAGTCCGCTTTTGCAAAAGGGAACACAGACTACAGGCCTGCGGGCGGTGCCCAGCCCCCAAGCACTGAAGACACGACGCGTGCCTGTCAGTGAGCGAGATGACCCGGGCGCACTGGGTGCACTTCTTGAAGCCGCTGGTAGACTTCGATGTCATGGGCGGAAAAAATCACGCCGGCGAGATCAAAAAGTCGAAATGGCGGAAAAGGCACCGAAAAAACAAGGGGAAGAAAACTTCGACCCGAGGCCTAAAAGTGGCCTACCCCGACGACGAAAGAAAACTTACCGGGGCGAAAGCTGGAAATAGCGGGGGAAGAAAAGACCAAGAGTCTTTTCCCACACAGAATGGATTATAATTTTTCTCTTTTGAAAACACACGACGAACGCGCGAGGTCGACTTTGCGGGGCCCGACACGGCGAAAACACAACCATACCGAGTGCGGACAAAAGAAGACTGACGAACACGAGCCGGTTCGGGCGGGAAGACAGCCGCGCATGCGCGATGCGCATGAGCGCGCGAGGACTAGCAAAGGCCTTTGCTAGTGAAGTTTCCGATTGGAGGGGCTGCCGTGGACGTCACCCATCAGTGAGAACAAGCAGCCTGCTTGTCCTCGGAGAATAGAGGGTAATTTTATAACAGGTTAGCACGGTAAGTGGGCACCTATCTATAGCTTATTTTATAAAAACACATAAGTGCCTGTGTGTCTTTATAAAATTAAGGGGTAAACTGGCAGAAATTACAGCAATATTGAAACTGTGGATTTGTGCCCAGGAGCAGACATGAATGTTGGCTTGTAAAGTACATGTGTATGTGCGTATTGTATAAAGAATACATGTAAAATGCAACTCCACCTGTGTTACACCTACCCTCCATTGGAGTGGAGCAATGGCCTAGTGGTTAGTGCAGCAGACCCAGTGGAACTGTGTTCAGTTCACATTTCAGGTCCTTGTGACTCTAGGCAAGTCACTTAACCCTCCATTGCCCCAGGCTCAAAATAAGTACCTAGATATAATATGTAAACCGCTTTGATTGTAATCACAGAAAGGCAGTATATCAAGTCCCATCCCCTTTTCCTTTCCTCTGCCTCAGAAAGCATCTACACAGGGCTCATATAAAAGCCTACAGTTTCTTGAAACCATGCGTAATTGAACACACATAACCCTTGGGGTAATTTCATAAACATTCTTTTAAGAGTAATAAGCAGGTCTAAGTATATATTCAAAGAGAAGTATATGCTACTACTTATATATGTGTGTAAAAGACTTACCCCTCCACCCCCCCCCCCCCCCCACTCCTGCATACAAGTATGTGGGGTGACAAGATTTTGCATACTTGGACACAACTTGGGGGTAGATGTGTTTGGGAATGGATTTAGGATGAAGTGTTGGTGTAGTCGCAATTTACACATAGTCTTTCTAAAATATTGTACATGTGCACATTTATACCATGTCCTGAGCTGGTGAAAATGTCTGCAGCTTCATCATAGTGCCAATTTCTGCAGCTTTTGTGGAGCAATTTTAGAAAGACACACAGAATGGCATTTCAGAAAGGACATACAAGCCTGATTAGAGATGACCAGGTCAGGACATCTACAAGAAGGCAACTATTTTAGAAATGGATCTGCTTAAAGAGATCCTCTATTAAAATAAATACCTGCATTGACGTCCATGCAGGGGCATATCCAGCAGGAGTACTCATTTCACAAATTTGAATGGTGAAAGTAGACACCTGGACATATCAGGTTCAGCACTGCCATGCTAATATGGTGAATTCACACCACAAACGTGGTGTGCCAAATACTGCATATCCGTTGGAGCACCTCCCCACACACACAGCCCTAAACCCCCACAAACAGCCTGATCCCCTAAACACAGTCTGACCCCCCTGCACAAAGCCTGACCTCCTCAACAGTAAGACTCTATCCCCACACAAACCCCCATACATACAGCTTGACCCCCTCTGCATGAAGCCCAACCTCTTCCTGCCAGTCAGACCCCCCCCCCCCATACACAGGCTGACCCCCTCCATAACAGTAGAGTGGTCCCAGACCCTGCTCCATTGAGAAGGCCCCCTGTGCAGGCAAGAGTGACACATGGCAGCATTCCCAAGACCCCCCCCCCCCAGCTCAAGGCCCTCACAATAGTCCTGCCAGGTGCAAGACTCCACACCCATCTGACCCAGTCCCCAGATTTACCAGGGACCCCTGGTGGCTAGTGGGGAGGGAGTGAAGCTTACTTTCTTCCACATCATGGCTCCCTACTAACCAAAACAGATGCCAAAATATCATGATGGATGCCAGACCCCTAATGCTAATACTGCAGCATTACTGCTAGAGGTCTTGGCAGCCAGTTATGAGGCAGGAGCTCTACTATCACCCCACAAGCCACGAGGGTTTCCCAGTAAATTCAGGTTCTGGGTTGTGTGGTGGGGGTGATGTTCTTGCACCATTCAAGGCTACTGTGAGGGCCTTGGGTTGGGGGGGGTGATCTTGGGGAGGCTACCACATGTTGAGATCCTACCTGCACATGGGACCTTTCCCACTGGGGGGGGGGGGGGGTTGGCCTATGTGCAGGGGTAACTGACTGGTGTGGGGGGGGGGGGAATTGGGCTTGTGTGGCAGGTGAGGCTGTCTGCAGGGTGGTATGACTCATGGGTGGGAGTTTGGGCTTTATGAGGGAGTAATAAGTCAGGCTTATTATGGGGCAGTCAGGCTGTGTGGAGGGGTTTGAACTATATGTGAGAGGAGAGTCTTACTGGAAGGGGGTATATGTGTGGTGGGAGAAGAGGGTAGCACTGGAATTGTGATACCCTAGACCTTGGAATTTACCACTATGTGAAATAGGGAATGGATTGTGGTTCTGCCCAAACCACTCCCTCTCCCCATCCACTCCATTCCCCCTTGCCATCTGGATACACTTGACATCTCCAGATGTTTAAACATTGCTATTTTAGGCATTGTGAAGCTTCTAAAATAAGGTCCATAGACACCTGTGTGTCTTTATAAAATTGGCTTACAATAGGAGCCTGCTTTATCTTCAAGTCTAGGTAACTAGTTATAAACTTAGAGTAATTTTATTACAGGGCGCCTAAGCCAAGGCTAATGAGACATATAGGCACATATGTTGTGTCAATTTTATAAAGGCAAGATATGCAACATATATGTTTATTAAATTATCTGAAGGAAAGTAGATATACACATTTACATCTGCTCCAAAATTTGTGCTAGAAAGATTAGGTGGATATACATCTATTTTATGAAGTACACATAAATGCCAACCCTACTGCCATGCCTACTCTCCACCCTAGGAAACACATTGCCTAGGAGGGCCATGTCTTGACCGATTGCATCTTTCCTATTTCATCTTGGCGTTCTTTTCTCTTTTTATACAATTTTTAGCTATCCTTTGTAAACCACTTTGACCTTTACTAGAAAAGGCAGTATATCAAATTTGGTAATAAATATAAACATTCTATAAATGGGCACCTCCGTTTAGGGTGGGCAGCACAAGCCTATTTTATAATGGAACCTAGGTGCTTGGGTTCCATTATAGAATATTAGCGTAACCTGCTATTGGTATGCCTAAGATTTACACATCCACACTTAACACCAACCATAGAACTGATGTAAGCACGGGCACCTAAATGCAACAAAGATGCACATAACTTACACATGTAACTGAATGCCCCATCTACGTCCTGTCCATGCCCCTCCCCAATGTATGCTTCCCATGCCAATATGCACATTGCAATTTAAGCTGGAATTTACAGAATAGCACTTAGGAGTGGAGTGGAGGAGTAGCCTAAGGGTTAGTGCAGTGGAGTTTGATCCTGGTAACCTGGGTTCAATTCCCACTGCAGCTCCTTGTGACCTTGGGCAAGTCACTTAACCCTCCATTGCCCAAGGTACAAAAAGTTCAGAGTGTGAGCCCTCTAGGGACACAGAAAGTACCTGCATATAAATGTATACAGCATTGCATATGTCTAGCAGCACTATAGAAATGATTAGTAGTAAGCTCAAGTCTCTTATAACGTTACCCCCTTCATTTTACAATCCCTTTTTTCATGTAAAATAGAGTATTATGCCCAATAATAGACACATAAAATTTCAAGAGGTATACCTACATAAAAGTACACACTACGGACACATGGAGGTAATTTTGAAAAGGTTGTCGAAATGTAGGTGCTAGAATGCTGTGTACTAAGTGCAAACTCTTTTTTGGCAATTAGGTGTGTAATTGCCATAGCAGAATGCCAGCATAAGTCAACATTTACACACCAACATTTAGGCATGACCGCATTTGCCATGTCAATGGCTGGTGTAAATGACTGTGATTAAGGTGGGAAGTTATTAACATGGGCTACTGTTAAAATGGGGAGGACAAGAGAGAAGGAAGGGAGATGCTGGTCCTGGGGAAGGAAGGATAAGGGGGTGCAGGAGGGAAGGAGAAATAAGGAAAGAAGCTGAATATGAGGTGGGATAGGAACATAGAGATGTGATGCTGGCATGGGGGGGGGGGATAGGGACACAGCAGGTGCTGCTGGACAGAGTAAGAATAAAGACACAGAGATGCTCAACATGGCAGGAAGATAGGGGCAGGGACACAGAGGGGAACTGAATGACGGGCATGGACAGAGAAGAAATGCCAAATGCACAAGGGGACCTTGGCAAAAGAGTTAAGAGAAGACAGAGGAAACCGGAAACCAGAGACTGGGATCAACACGATTAGAAAAATAAAATGGCCAGACAACAAGGTAGAAAAATGAATTTTATTTTCTATTTATTGATTAGACTATGTTAGTTTTTGTAACGTACATACAGTGGTGGAAATAAGTATTTGATCCCTTGCTGATTTTGTAAGTTTGCCCACTGACAAAGACATGAGCAGCCCATAATTGAAGGGTAGGTTATTGGTAACAGTGAGAGATAGCACATCACAAATTAAATCCGGAAAATCACATTGTGGAAAGTATATGAATTTATTTGCATTCTGCAGAGGGAAATAAGTATTTGATCCCCCACCAACCAGTAAGAGATCTGGCCCCTACAGACCAGGTAGATGCTCCAAATCAACTCGTTACCTGCATGACAGACAGCTGTCGGCAATGGTCACCTGTATGAAAGACACCTGTCCACAGACTCAGTGAATCAGTCAGACTCTAACCTCTACAAAATGGCCAAGAGCAAGGAGCTGTCTAAGGATGTCAGGGACAAGATCATACACCTGCACAAGGCTGGAATGGGCTACAAAACCATCAGTAAGACGCTGGGCGAGAAGGAGACAACTGTTGGTGCCATAGTAAGAAAATGGAAGAAGTACAAAATGACTGTCAATCGACAAAGATCTGGGGCTCCACGCAAAATCTCACCTCGTGGGGTATCCTTGATCATGAGGAAGGTTAGAAATCAGCCTACAACTACAAGGGGGGAACTTGTCAATGATCTCAAGGCAGCTGGGACCACTGTCACCACGAAAACCATTGGTAACACATTACGACATAACGGATTGCAATCCTGCAGTGCCCGCAAGGTCCCCTGCTCCGGAAGGCACATGTGACGGCCCGTCTGAAGTTTGCCAGTGAACACCTGGATGATGCCGAGAGTGATTGGGAGAAGGTGCTGTGGTCAGATGAGACAAAAATTGAGCTCTTTGGCATGAACTCAACTCGCCGTGTTTGGAGGAAGAGAAATGCTGCCTATGACCCAAAGAACACCGTCCCCACTGTCAAGCATGGAGGTGGAAATGTTATGTTTTGGGGGTGTTTCTCTGCTAAGGGCACAGGACTACTTCACCGCATCAATGGGAGAATGGATGGGGCCATGTACCGTACAATTCTGAGTGACAACCTCCTTCCCTCTGCCAGGGCCTTAAAAATGGGTCGTGGCTGGGTCTTCCAGCACGACAATGACCCAAAACATACAGCCAAGGCAACAAAGGAGTGGCTCAGGAAGAAGCACATTAGGGTCATGGAGTGGCCTAGCCAGTCACCAGACCTTAATCCCATTGAAAACTTATGGAGGGAGCTGAAGCTGCGAGTTGCCAAGCGACAGCCCAGAACTCTTAATGATTTAGAGATGATCTGCAAAGAGGAGTGGACCAAAATTCCTCCTGACATGTGTGCAAACCTCATCATCAACTACAGAAGACGTCTGACCGCTGTGCTTGCCAACAAGGGTTTTGCCACCAAGTATTAGGTCTTGTTTGCCAGAGGGATTAAATACTTATTTCCCTCTGCAGAATGCAAATAAATTCATATACTTTCCACAATGTGATTTTCCGGATTTAATTTGTGATGTGCTATCTCTCACTGTTACCAATAACCTACCCTTCAATTATGGGCTGCTCATGTCTTTGTCAGTGGGCAAACTTACAAAATCAGCAAGGGATCAAATACTTATTTCCACCACTGTATGTCAGAACTAGTGTTAGACCTGCTTGGAGCCCACAAAAAAAAACCTCACTCATTGGCCTTCAATCTCCAGCATAGCAGTGGTAAATCTCCAGCTTTGAGATGGGCCACCCTTGGCATTTCTGGGGATTGGGAAACTGTACCTGAATGTAACTCACCTTGGGCTACAACTGAAAGGTCTGAGCCAAATCCAAATAAATAAACTGCACTCAGCTGAGGTGCCCCGAGCTTCCTGTGGAGGGACATTGATGGGTTTAACTAAGTAGAAGGCTTCCCTTCCAATCCCTGCTAACTACAGACTGCACCCATTTAGTTATTAAGCAGACAAAAGAGTGTGGATCATTAACAGTGTATTAGCTTTCTCGTCTGAAAAAGAAAGGTTACCTTCGAAAGCTAATCAAAAAATGTATTAGTTAGTCCAATAAAAAGGTATCAACTTATTTTCTTTTTTTTTTTGTTGATTTATTTCTATTTATTACCTTTAAAAGTGGACTAACACGGTTACCACATCACTCTACTATTAACTTGAAAGAAAAGTTAGAGAAAGGTGCATTCAGGGAGCCTGCACATCAAACAGACATCTTGTGGCCACCCTGATCTTAATCACTCAATGCTTGGAGTTCACCGCCAGGGCCTCAACTGTTTACTTTGAGGAAAAGGGGAGAGAAGATATTTCTTCACCATGTGCTTCCAACTGTCTGACATCCTAGTGTATTCCAGCATAACCCCTTTTTAATGATTTGTGCAGCTGTGGTGTGGGGTCAAATTTCAAGGGATGTGAGATGAGAGAACAGGTGGTCTTAGGAGCTAAAACTCCAGAGTCCTAAATAAAGACAAGCTGTACTCTTTCCAGACACTGACAGGGAATCACTCTGTAGGGTTAACCTGGCTCTGTTACTTCACAACAGAAATGAAGAAGCCATTGGTGAAATACGGTGTAATTTAAGAAGCTAGGGTGGTGCATTCGTTCAGACTTAGAAGAGTTTAGATTAGTATAATCAATTTCCTATACTGTCTTTCCCTTAACACATCACCAGCACTTTTTGCAGTTAGAATTACACAATAAGTAACAAATTACAATAGATTCAATACAAAAACTAAAAACATAGATAAAGTGCTAAACCCAACCTAAACTAATGGCAATAAAACCAATCACACTAAAACAGTATGCCCCGTTGCAAAGTCCCCTTTAACTTTACCATACCTATCCTCTCTGTCAACTCTAAAAAACAGAGATGATTATGGGGCTCATTTTCAAAACAGAACAATGTCCAAAAACTGGCCCAAAGCGGCAGATGGATTTTTTTTTTTTTTGCCAAAACATCCAAATCCTATTTTCAAAAACATCTAGCAAATGGCAGGGACGTGTCTGGCTTACCCCTGATACCATCCAGCAGTGGCGTTCCTAGGGTGGCTGACACCCAGTGCGGATCGCCGATGCGCCCACCCCCCACCCCCGGTGAAAGGACACCCCCTCGGGTGCATTTTTACCTGTTGGGGGGTGCCTTGCGCCTGTCGGCTTCGCTCGTTCCCTGCTCCCTCTGCCCCGGAACAGGAAGTAACCTGTTCCGAGGCGGAGGGAGCACAGAACGAGCGGAGCTGACAGGCGCGCGGTACCCCCCCCAGTGGCGTGCACCCGGGGCGGACCGCCCCCACCCCTTGGTACGCCACTGCCATCCAGCTTTCTGGATGAGCTCGCTGTGTAGCACAAGTTGAGCTTTGGCAGAAGGATCCATCCATCACCAAGTGGACACCATAGCTAAGGATGCTGCCAGCCACTAAGGGTGAGAGAAGGGATCTCTTCTATGGTCTGGGGCACAGTTAGCTTTCTGTCCTTAGCTACCAAAGTTTCAGTAGTTCCCACTATCAAAAATAATTTGGAAGGTGGTGAAGTACTTATAAGTCTCTAAATCTATACAATATATACCTTACACCAGACAATAGGCAATTCAAACAAAGCTTCAATGATTTTGAAACAAATGGACCTTATTCGACCACAATATCACCTTGTATTTGTTTCTCTACTGGTCTTGGCAAACACCTTACGCTATGTAAGCCACATTGAGCCTGCAAATAGGTGGGAAAATGTGGGATACAAATGTAATAAATAAATAAACAAACACTTGCACATAAACACAAAGCGGAAAAAGCATCAGTAGACCCCTGGTATCTGATGTACTCATAGCCATTTGAGGTGCCATTGTCTGTCACTGGTATTAAAAAAAACTCTTTTGTGATATAATTTAATTCAAAAAATATAACATGCCGTACTGCAAATTATTTCCAATGTATAAGTTTTACAACCATTGCTACAGTCTGACAGTTTCAGTCCGGTTTTGTTGTTGAATCTGAAAATGAAACAGAGACTACTTCCATTGGAATAAATGCACAGTAGGCGAGTCTCTTTCAATTGCAAGGAAGCTCTGGAATGAGGGGGCATAGGATGAAGGAGAAAATGGAAAGACTCGGGAGTAACCAGGGGAAATACTTCTTTTTGGAAAGGGTGGTGAATTCATCAAATGGCCAGGGCCACCGAGAGACTGGGCCGGGCCCAGGACAAGGCCGCCCCCGGGCCCCCAGCCCTGCCCCCTGGGCCCCGCCCCCACTGCCACCCCCCAGCTTGTCGCCGCCCCCCCCTGAGGGGGGCCCGGCGCCACAATCCCACCCGCCTCTGCCACCGGGCCCCTTCCACCTGAACCCCCGACAGCACTCTGACTCCGGCATGCGCGGCCCACACAGACGCACTCCTCTCAGCTGATCTTCGCTGTACTCTGCAGGGCTTCTGTACAGTGAAGATCAGCTGAGAGGAGCGCGTCTGTGTGGGCCGTGCACGCCGGAATCAGAAGACAGCACTTCTGCTGGCGGGGGTTTGGGTGGAAGGGGCCCGGTGGCGGTAGTGGGTGGGACTGCAGCGCCGGGCCCCCCGGGCCCCTATGGAACTTTGTAAGTCTAAGTGCTTTGAAAATGAGCCCCATGGTCTTTATTTAACTTCTTTTTTCTATATTCCTTTGTAACACAACCCTGACCGCTCCATATATATTACTCCTGCAGCACCTCCCTGAATGCACTGTGTGTACTTTTACTGCAGCACAGTCTGACTGCATTGGTCAGGTTACATACAGGATTTGAGAATCTAACCTGGAGCAGAGTGTTGCCATTGTTAACATTCGAACAGGCTACATTGAAACACTACTTTACATAATACCGTGGTCACTATTTCTGAAGGAACCGACCATACGTATTTTACATTTAGCACTGACTTGAATTGTCTTAAATTTTATAATAGATATAGGGGCCCTTTTACTAAGCTGCAGTAAGCACTAACACAGGTTAAAAAGTACTACTGTGCATGTGGGGGGTGGCTCAGGCATCCTGTGGTATTTTGGGGATCAGCATGTGCTGCCCATGTGCTAAAAAATACTTTTTATTTTTTAGTGCTGGTGGCATGTTTGGGGGCAGAGAATAGGCTTGTTCTGTGCTAATCAGTTAGCGCATCTACACTGGCATGTGCCAACTAATTATTTATTTAGATTTTGCTCACACCTTTTTCAGT
The DNA here is from genome assembly GCF_901765095.1 of Microcaecilia unicolor. Taxonomy (NCBI): domain Eukaryota; kingdom Metazoa; phylum Chordata; class Amphibia; order Gymnophiona; family Siphonopidae; genus Microcaecilia; species Microcaecilia unicolor. The sequence continues at coordinate 123,157,983 of NC_044035.1, forward strand.
AGTAGCTCAAGGTGAGTTACATGCAGGTACACTGGATATTTCTCTGTCCCAGGAGGGCTCACAATCTAAGTTTGTACCTGAAGCAATGGAGGGTTAAGTGACTTGCCCAAGATCACAAGGAGCAGCAGTGGGATTTGAACCGGCCACCTCTGAATTACAAGACCGGTGCTCTAACCACTAGGCCACTCCTCCACTCCAGCGTATGGCTAGTGGGGGAGCCCTTACCGGCTAGAAAATAGGTGTCAGTAAGAGCTCCCATGCTAACGGCCACACACTAATGGGGAAATTAGCATGTGGCTATTATCAGAGAAAATGGGAAATGCGGCCACGCTAAAAGTGGCATCAGCACACGGTGAAGCCCCGCGCTAGTGATAGCACTGGCCACTTTTTAATGCAGCTTAATAAAAGGGTCCCTCAGGCTTGCCTTTTATCTTAACACAAAGTAGTTCATCCTGACTGAAATCAACTTTGATAATGACTTTGCTCTGCTTGAAAAATACGGTCTTTAATTAGTCAAAAAAATGTTTTGCTCAAATATCTGATTTTGTTAGGCTGCTGATCTGGTTTAGCTGCTCTTTGGATGGATATGACTGTGGGCAAAGGACAGCTAGAGGAAGGTTAACAAGTGGATGACAAAATTATTGGCAAGGGGAAAAAACCCAACATCTGCATAATTTCCTTTGTGTATTGTGCTCTACGCCCACCTCCCTCTGCAAAAAATCCTCTTAGCCAAAATATGTGGCACAGTAAGAACAGCTGATAAATTGTAGCTCAGCAATGCAGCATAGAATCTGTTTCCCAAGAAAGCAAAGCAGAGGAAACTCCAGCAACAACAGTGAAAAGATGAGGGGAAAAAAAAAAAAGAGTGCAAACGTGGGATGGCCATCTAAGACACAATAAACCACATTGTGAAAGGAACAAAGAATCAGTGGGTAGAGCCACTGCCATGCTACGAAACAGTTAACGTTTGTGCTGACTAGTGCAAAAATCAAGCAGGACCCCCAGAAGGAGCAGCAGCAGCAGCCAGCAACCGAGTATGTAAACAATAAAAAAAAATTATTTCCTCTTCCCCATCCTGGACTGCTCCATGGAAAACACAAAGGCCTTATATGGACCTGCAAAGTCAGAATGGATCCCTGATTCTGTGAATGCCACTGCTTCGCCTTTACATACCTCTCTGCTGAAAGTACCTTCGCAGAGACGCAAAATGGCAAATGGTTTCCCAGACCCGGTTTCCCATTATTCATTTTTATGGCATCCTACATTAACAGTCATCTAGCACCTGGTTTGTGCAAGTGTTTTAAAGCAGTAGCTCGAAATATCTGAATTTGATTTAGTAATGTTACCCTTCTCCGCTGTGGATGTATAATGCTATGTTTGGGCAACAAAAGAAGTAAAGGGAAATGGGACTTGATATACCGCCTTTCTGAGGTTTTTGCAACTACATTCAAAGCGGTTTACATATATTCAGGTACTTATTTTTGTACCAGGGGCAATGGAGGGTTAAGTGACTTGCCCTGAGTCACAAGGAGCTGCAGTGGGAATTGAACTCAGTTCCCCAGGATACTCCTCCACTAGTAACATTCCATGTAGAAGCTTGCCCTTAGATCATGATTAAGTTGCTTAAGTCAATATACATCATTTAAGTGGCCATGGGTTACTGCATAAAAATAGAACAGACTTTTATGAGGTAAACCTGTCCGCTTAGGGGGGGAATTCTATCCTGCTTATTTTCGAAAGAGAAAAACGCCTATAGTGCGACCTAAATCGGGAGACAGACGTTTATCTCGCAAAGGCGCCCAAATCAGTATAATCGAAAGTGGATTTTGGGCGTTTCCAACTGCACTCCATCACGGAAACGAATAAAGTTGACGGGGGCGTGTCAGAGGCGTGGTGGAGGCGGAACTGGGGCGTGGTTATCAGCCGAGGAGAGATGGGCGTCTTTAGCTGATAATCTAAAAAAAAAAGTCGTTTTGACCGCGATTTTGGATCACTTTTTTTGGACCCTTTTTTTTCACGAACAAGTCCCAAAAAAGTGCTCCAACTGCCCAGATGACCACTGGAGGGAATCGGGGATGACCTCCCGGACTCCCCCAGGGGTCACTAACCCCCTCCCACCAAAAAAACCCCACTTTACAAACTTTTTTTTCCAGACTGTATGCCAGCCTCAAATGCCGTACCCACCTCCATGACAACAGAATGTGTTCTATCCTGTCACAGCCTTTCCCTTGGTCAGATGTGGCTCTCGGGTGCACTACAGTGTCACATCAGCATTGCATTGTGGTGGGTGTAGGGTATTGGGCTCCGTGATTTCATTAGCTTGTGTTACAGTCTCACGATGTTGGTAGTTGGTAGGCTCTTCTCCCATGGTGCTTTCCCCCCTGCCTACTGGGTCAGAGTGTGCCCTGTTGTGTTTCCTGTTGTAGTCCATGCGGTAGTGGCCATTTTTGTAAACCAGTTTAGTTCCCTTTCCTGTGTTAGCCACGTTACAGAACTTAGTTCTTCCCTTGAATGTGGCTGAAAGAGGGCATTGTACAGCATTCTGCCAGCTCTGACCTACTGCTCATCTCAGTACCAGGGAGACTCGTTGCCAGTGGGGCACAACCTCTGATCTGCAGTTAACTGTGAGTCAACGCGGTTATTCCAATAAAGGACGTTTTCGGAGAGATTAGTCTTCAGGTGTCAACTGGTGTGCCAATGTTATACAGCAGCAACAAATCCTAGAGGCCTGCGTGTATGCAGGTCCCTGGAGCACTTTTAGTGGGTACCGCAGTGCACTTCAGCCAGGTGGCCCCAGGCCCATCCCCCCCCCACCTGTAACACTTGTGCTGGTAAATGGGAGGCCTCCAAAACCCACTGTACCCACATGTAGGTGCCCCCTTCACCCCTAAGAGCTATGGTAGTGTTGTACATTTGTGGGTAGTGGGTTTTGGGAGAGGGGGGTTGGGAGCTCAGCACCCGTGGTAAGGGAGCTATGCATGTGGGAGCTTTTTCTGAAGTCCACCGCACTGACCTAGGGTGCCCAGTTGGTGTCCTGGCATGTCGGGGGGGGGGGGGGGGCAGTGTACTACGAATCCTGGCCCCTCCCACGACCAAATGGCTCGGATTAGGACGTTTTTGAGCTGGGTGTTTTTAGTTTCCATTATCGCTAAAAAAAACAAACGCCCAGCTCAAAAACGTCCATTTTTTTGAAAATACGGTTCGGCCCGCCCCTTCACGGACACGTTCTCGGAGATTAACGCCCATGGAGATAGGCATTTCCGTTCGATTATGCCCCTCCACATATGGCACCTAAAAAATCCGCTAGGAAAACATTTTCACCTAAGCGTATTTTATAAGTGGCGCGTAGATTTAGGCGTGGTATATAAATATGCTTAGTTGATAACCCAACACCTAAAACTAAGCATATCCATTTATACCATGAAAATATGGCATTAATCCTGGCACTTTGATTTAGGCATAGTGAGCCATATTCTATAACTATGCATTTATATTTCAGAATGCCGATGAAATATCCATTTCTACACCCTTACACTTTTTGTCTGCATGCGTTAGAACTTAGGCGCAGGGAATTACAGAATACGCTTAGTGAGTTGTGTGCATAAATTCCAATTATTGCCAATTATTTATTTATTTTTGTTACATTTGTACCCCGCGCTTTCCCACTCATGGCAGGCTCAATGCGTCTTACATATTATATACAGGTACTTATTTGTACCTGGGGCAATGGAGGGTTAAGTGACTTGCCCAGAGTCACAAGGAGCTGCCTGTGCCTGAAATGGGAAGCGAACTCAGTTCCTCAGGACCAGAGTCCACCACCTAACCACTAGGCCACTCCTCCACTCCAACGTGCTCATTATTACTTAAGTGCTGTTATCAACACTAATTAGTTTGTTAAGCCAATTAAGTTATGCATGTTGTTATAGAATCTGCCTGGATTTAGGCGCAGATCTCTAGGCACACTATATAGAATCCGGAGATTAAGAGCACTAACTGTAATATTCAGTGGTACTTAGCTGGTTAAATTCCACCGAATATTAGTGGCTACCCCTGACCAAGCAATTTAACAGGTCAGAAGCTGGCTAAATCGCTGTAAATACTGGGCCCATTGTGTTTACATGACTTTTATGTGTGTCTCTAGGCTCCGCCCATTCTGCCTCGCCTCACCCTATGCTTGGAATAAACTTCCTGAGCCCTTACGCCAAGCCCCCTCCCTACCCATCTTCAAATCCCTGCTCAAAGCCCACCTCTTCAATGTTGCTTTCGGCACCTAACCTTTATACCTTTCAGAAAATCTAGACTGCCCCAATTTGACTGCTCCTACTTGACTGACTGTACATTTGTCCTTTAGATTGTAAGCTCTTTGAGCAGGGACTGTCCTTCTATGTTAAATTGTACAGCGCTGCGTAACCCTAGTAGCGCTTTAGAAATGTTATAGTAGTAGTAGTAGTTATTTATGTTTTTTAAATGTTATTCGGGAATGATGCAGCCAATGATGTCTGAAACATGATATTTTCTGGGCATTTTAAGTGATTTCTGAGTAATCCAATGAATTTTAATGATTTGAGGTGACACTTCAAGATTTTTCAAATGACACCTTGATTGTGCATTTTCATGAGGCTTTTTTATCATCATAATTTTTGTAAGCAAAATCTGCTTTTCTTAAAAGAAATAGCAACATGATTTAATCTTTTTGAGCTTGAGTTTTACCCCCAATGATGTCTGCAATGGTATTTTTTTTTTTTTTAGGAACAATTTTTGCAGTTTTAATGCTTTTTAGCTCCATGTAATCTCTGACCCTCCAGCTGCACACAAACTTTACTGTGCAACAAGCTTATTTGCTCTGTTTGGAGAATCCTTGTGCACAGCTACAGGCTGTAAGTAACAGCTCTCTTTATGCTTGAAAAGATTTTTGTGCTTCATATAAACCTCACTTATGGGAGTCTTACAGATGTTGTATTCTTTTGAAAATCCATAATTTACCTTTTCAAGTTTTGCAAGAGGGAAGCATATTTTGTTCCTTCCCCCTCTAGGTATGTGCCAGTGTTCACTTATGTTTTTTTGCTCAAAGTAATTGTCATGCTGTCTAGATATTATAATATACTTATCACATCTTTGGTTTATTTCTTCACTCATATTAACACTGTCTGTGAATCCTCTGACACCTAAGAGTAAGAGCTGAGAGCCGTCTAGATCTCTGAGTCAGCTTGGGTGGTACAGTAAGTTTTAATAAACTATGAGCAACAACTGGAATTGTTTATGTCTTATTAGGCATTATGCATGTTTTTTTTCCAAAACAGACAATATGCACGGCTTTTCATGACTTCTTGCTGTTCCTAGGAATATCTTGGTGATTAAACACTCATTTATGATTGTAAGTGGTTCTGATGGACTTTTTTTATGCTTTTAAGTGATTTTAATTATTGTACTAATTTAAGTTTTTTTATATGATTTTAGTTGATGGCATTTAAAAATTTTATTATCTATTTATATAATTGTATTTTGATGTACAGCTGACCCTGACACAACCTTATAGGCAAAATGTGGCCACATCAAGCATTGATTTATTGTGCATTAAAACTTCCACTTCTGCCATTGCTTCATGTGTTTTTGGTGGTCTGTTGCTGTCACTGATGTGTAATTAAATTACACTCTTTTATGAACCAGTCTGTTGATTCGCTTCTTGAATTCCAGGTTGGTGGCGGATGCATTTTCAACCCTTGAACCCCTATCAACACACACACCATCCTTAGTTTCTCCTTGCTGTCCTAGCTACTTGTAAGCTTTATTTGTTGTTGCTGACTAAACATTTTCCTGGAATGGTGCTCTGCCCTTCGCCCAGTCGTGGACTGAGTTTATAATGGAATTCATTTCTTTCCTTTTCCTGTATTAAGAATGTTATTTACTTAGAAGGTAAAAATTCAGCCTGAGGCAGTAAGCAGCTAGCAAGCCACTTCCAGCTGTGGGTTCAACTAACCCTGGATATTCAATGCTGGGATATGCACAGTTCCCAGCACTGAGTACTCAGGTATGGCCACCACCTACTCCAGGGGCAGACTGACAGTGATCGGGGCCCCTGGGCAGTAAGGATCATCAGAGCCACCCCCAGCTACTGCCTGTTGCCCCAACGTTGCACTGCCACCCCTCACACACATCACAGCCCCCCCCCCCCCCCCCCCACCGCTGGAATTGCCGCCCCCTCCCAAATACTACAGACCCCTTCAAGCGGGTTCTACCTTCTAGGGCCCTGGTAGTCTAGTGGCTTCTTCAGGGGCAGTGGGAAAGAAAGAATCCCACTCTTTCCTGCCCACTGCCGCTAGTGCACTGGGCCGGCATGTTTTCAAAGTGGCTGCCGAGGCTTCCTACAGCAGTCTCGTGGGTCATGACAGCCTCGGCAGCCATTTTTAAAACACAGCAGCACCGGCCCCGGGCACACTAGCAGCAGAGGACAGGAAAAGTGGGATTCTTTCCTCCACAGCTGCCCCTGAAGAAGCTGCTAGACCACCAGGGTCCTTCAAGGTCAGACTGCCGGCGGTGGCGGGCAACTGGGCAGAGCCTCTGGGCTCTCGGGCACTGCCCAGTTCAGTTCACCCCTGGACTACTGTTCCCTCTAAGCTGAGAAAGGTCCTTCAACTGCAGTGCTGCCAGTGGGTGGTGGTGGTGGTGCTTCAATAGTGTGTTTTCAATCACTAGGGAGAGCAGGTTCCCTGGAGTCCTGCAAAGCTCGCCTGTCCCTCACGATTGAAAGTGTGATAGTGAAAACAGCACCCCTCCTCCAACTGGCAGAACTATAGGTGGAAGATTCCCGCTCAGATTATCAAGAATTTAACCAGGAATAAGGCGAAATTCAGACCAGTTCCTGGTTAACCTGCAGCATAAAGTTAGGACAGCTGTTTTGCTGTCCTAATTTTATGGAGAAAAGGCGGCTGAGGGGAGATATGATAGAGGTCTATAAAATAATGAGTGGAGTTGAACGGGTAGATGTGAAGCGTCTGTTCACGCTTTCCAAAAATACTAGGACTAGGGGGCTTGCGATGAAGCTACAATGTAGTAAATTTAAAACGAATCGGAGAAAATGTTTCTTCACTCAACGTGTAATTAAACTCTGGAATTCATTGCCAGAGAATGTGGTAAAGGCGGTTAGCTTAGCGGAGTTTAAAAAAGGTTTGGACAGCTTCCTAAAGGAAAAGTCCATAGACCGTTATTAAATGAACTTGGGGAAAATCCAGTATTTCTGGGATAAGCAGTATAAAATGTTTTGTACATTTTTGGGATCTTGCCGGGTATTTGTGACCTGGATTGGCCACTGTTGGAAACAGGACGCTGGGCTCGATGGACCTTTGGTCTTTCCCAGTATGGCAATACTTATGTACTTATATGGTTACTTAGCTAGTTAGGAGACTGAAAATTGCTGCAAACTGGTTAAGTTGCTCCTCTACCTAGCTGGTTAGGTGATGGCTGCTTAGCAGGGATATTCAGCGGTACTAACTGGTTAAGTGTACCTGAATATCCCCAGCTAGCCTCTTCTGGCCTCTTAAATATCTACCCATTAGTATTCTAAGTTATTTCTGTTGCAGAATTGTTTCTTCTAATATGTTATAATTATTCTAAAATTTAAAAAGGAGGCAGTTGAAAGTACACACGTGTGCATTCTTTTGAATGAGGGAACCAGAGAGTAGAGACTGGTAGTGGTCACTATACTAAAGGATTCCCTTCTTTATGAATGCAATGTTTAAACAGCATAGTGGAAATAGAAGTTTTTGTTTTAAGAGACATTTAAGTGATTCAAATATATTTTCTACTTTGTGATTATTTGAAGTGGAAGTGTTTTGCACTCTGGACATTTGAACAACATTCATTAACTATGAAGTTAGGGAATTGTTGAACAGAGGTTACCCACATTGATTGATAATTTGATTGTTGATATACCTAAGAGTTGTAGAAAAATGTCCAGGAAACAAAACTTTTTTCAGAGAAAAAGAATTTTCCAAAAAGACAGACTCAAGAACAACACCAGAAAATATTGCTTAATGAAAAGGGTGGTGGATGCATGGAATGCCCTCCCAAGGGGAGGGGTGGAGGCAGCAACTGAGTTCAAAAAAGCATGGGATAGGAACAAATACACAGAAATGAATGAAAAACTAGACTGACTGAGGTTTAAAGCTATGTAACAGGATTGAAAACTTGGCAGACCAGATGGACCTTATATCCCTTATCTCCTGTCATTTTCTATGTAATAACAACATAAACAACTTAATAAAAATATGCATTAAATACAAGTAGTATAAACATCGTAAAAATACATAAAAATTTCAAATATAACTCATAAAATGTTCCACCAATCACTTTCATTCAAAAAGAAACATATATTTAACATTTATTGTTTTCCTTGGCTCCTAAAAGTTTTGACAAAAAAAATAACTTTTAAAATATTTTTCCACCCCTGCAACCAATTAACTTTTAATGGAATGAAGTCTGAGGTCTAAACAAGAAGAGACAAAATCTCAATATGAACCCTGTGCCTTCAGTTCTGTAAACATAGCTTGTGTCCACAGAAACTTCCCTTTATAGTTCATAGAATAAACTAAATATTCAAATGTTGGTGTCCCCTCAGTAACAGCAATATAAACTCTCTTCATTATCAGGCACATTGTGAAGTAACAACACCTTTCAAAAAGACACTCAGTGCTTTTATGGCATAGCAAGCTTGATACATAGGTTCTAACTCACAAGATTCAGGGGCCCTTTTACTAATCCTCGTAAGCGTCTACGCGCTCCCAACGCGTGTGAAAATGGAGTTACTGCCCTACTACAGCGTGGCTCTTGCGGTAATTTCATTTTTGGCGCACGTCCGATACACGCATCCAAAAAATAATTTTTATTTTTGGACGTACGTAACAGGCGCGCACCAAGTGGCATTTGATGCGCGTAGGTCATTACTGCCCCGTTACTACGCGAGTCTTTACTGCTAGGTCAACAATGGCTGGTGGTAAGGTCTCAGACCCAAAATGGATGCGTGGCAATTTTTATTTTGCCGCATGTCCATTTTCGCAAAAAGTTTTTAAAAGGCACAAAAATGGATCGGCGCACACCCAAAACCCGTAAGCCATTTTTCACAGCACCTTAGTAAAAGGACCCCTCAAATAGCAAGAACCACTGCCTATGAAACATACTATAACCGGTACCAGGACATTAATATGCCTCCTGCTGGAAAACAGAACAAGCTGGACTGCTATAAATCCTTTGACAGAAAAAATATACAATCCCAAAATATTCCACTTCGGTCAAACACACAGACCACAGAAAGACTCCTGCCAAATACAGAATAAGGGTCCACAAATAATAAATGTCCAAAGAAAAGCTGAACTGGAAATCCCACATTTGATTCCTTAGGGATTTCTGAACAAATGTGGATAGCAGAATACAAGGAAGACAACAAAAAAACATTGAACCGAACGGCTGGAATGAAGCGTCAGCATATCACAATGGCCCACATGGGCTAGAAGTAAAAAAAGGCTGTGTCTTCAATAATCAGTGAAGACAAACTCAAAACAAAGTAATCCACTCCAAAATATAAATTATATCAAAAAAGGAAGGAAAAGCCTCAAAGAGCTCCAAATCCTAAGATTTTATGGAGCTAATGTGACCAAATGATCTGCTCTTCATCATTGGCATCTTACCTATACTTTTCCCATTCCTCTTACCCTCCTTTCCTGCTCCCTCATCTCCCTACACACATTCTTCCTCTTCACTCATTCACACTTACCTCATCTTAATTTCCTCATTTTCACCTCTTCCTCATCTTTTTCCACCCCCCTCCTTTCTACTTTCTTCTGCATACCACCCTATCTCTCTTTCCTTCTCTCCACTTCTTCCCCTTCCAACTCAATTCTCCTCTCTGCTTTTCTCTCAGCTCTTTCTCCTCCCACTCATCTCTCCTTCCCTGTTCCAAACCCTGTCTCTCTTTTTGACTGTTTCCATCTCTCTCTTCCCTCCACTTTCTTTCCATCTTTCCTCATTCCTCCTTATATCCTTCTCTCAACTTCCCCCTCCCTAGCACTCTCTTTCTCTCACCCTCCCATTCCTCCAGGCATACCGTCTCCTGAGGCACCCAATTCCTCAACCTCCCTCCCCCCACCAGCCACACTTTCTCTCACTTCGCTGCTAGATACTATATGAAGTAACAAAAATGGACACTCACCATACCATAATAGTACCAAGTCTAAGAACCACCAAGTTTAATTCACCTTACCAGTACCATTTAAGAACTGAAACTGCATCAACCATACTTACAAAAGTCAGCAATGCAAATATTTTATAACACTAGGAAACCTCCACCTGAGAAAACCGAACAAGCCAAACTGATACAGCACCTATATGTTAACACAATCCCTCACCCCAGTTGCACATGGAAAACAGAGATCACCACCTAGTACAGAATAAGAAATTATGTCAGAAATATACAGACAAATAAAAATTAAACGGAATCTGGAAAACCCAAGAAACCAGACTCTATGAGCTGGAACACTGAAGGAAGAGAAACAAATGCATTTCTTTGTATATAGAACACAATATAAGAAGTGCACATTTTCCAAATCTTCACATTTCATTCTGTAAAAATTGAAAATACATTTTTACACCTTTGTGCTCTAATCATTTTGTTTTTTTTCAGTTATTTGCTCTTGGTCTCTCATCACTTCCATTTGTTAGTTTTTCTTCAAATCTTTTTCCAGGATCTCATTTCCCTTTCCGGTTTCGCCACTGTTTCTATACTGCTTTGAATTGACATTTTTTGAAGATGTTATTTCTATCATGAACACTGCTGGATGCCATTTAACACAGTATTGGAATTTTGCTTTTTGAGAACCTATGATTATACTTGATTTCTTATATGATGGTCCATAATTAATGTATATAATGATTGACACTTGGGTGTTCTTTGATTGTCAATATTATTTTGCTTGTCTCCTGAAGTTTGACCATTATTTCGTCTGCCTTTATAAATCAGACTTAAAATAGGTACCTTTTTGGACTTCTCACCTAGCAGCCCTGTTATAAAATCAAGCTCTGCTCATGAATGCCAGATTGACAACCGGTAGAAATTGAAGTGTTCCGTTATATATTTACATTAAGACATACTATAGACTATATTACTGAAACATTATCACACTGCCCTGCCAATGTACCTCAGCTTACTGTGAAAGGGTAATTCAGGCTAGGTACTTTGCAATCTTTGACCTCTCTACTGAGACTTCCAACTACATTGCTAATGTGTGGCAGACATGTGATGGTGTGTTTTATTTTTATTGTGATAGCAATACCAGTATCCTGGAATCTTGACTAAGACCACCAACTCATGTTACATAGACCATAATACAGCTTTCAAATGGGAATGCTTTCAGTGAAAACATGCCCTAAAATGACAGGTCACATCCACTTACTTATATTATGGAAATGCTGGATAATGCTGATTAGTTCATTCCCCACCGCATCCCCCCCCCCCCCCCCCCCGCCATCCAGTGTAATGAATGTGCTGCAGCAAAATTTTGGTACTACTGTGGAAGAGGAACAGAGAGTCTACTGTTCTGAGCTAGATTAGAACACTGGCAGCTTTAATATCATCAGTGTAACCATACCTAATAAATCCTCCTTCCCACTCACTTGGACCATTGTTCCCCTCACCCGCCACCTGCAATCCCCCATCACCCATGTCTATCTCCTCCCTGTGTTAGGGAAAAATTCCAGATTCTAGAATTTGTCATGAGCTCACAGTATCACCTTTGATCCTAGTTAGGTAGAATGTCCTGCACATAAGGTTTTATTTGGCTTATCTAATGCTAGATTTGATAGGTCTTTGATTATTTATATCAGTTTATCTGTGATTTCATCTTTTTGTATTATTTATTTACCTGTTCAGAGAAAGGTATAATACAGGTTATAATTCCACCGTATAAGCTAATATGTTATGCGGTATCTCATTTGTTTATGGTATTTGAAGGTGCATATTTTAATGTAATTTATGAGAATTATCCGCCATGGGCTACGACTGGGAAAGGTAGACTGAAACATTACTAAAGGGAAACGGGGAGTAGGTAAGCAAACCTCCTTCTGCTGGCAGAGGTGGACCTGGGTGAGTGATCCACCTATGGTTATCCAGCACATGCCAATCAGCATTACCACCCAGCTACCGTGTGCCCCAGGTGGTAATTCTAAATTTGATGCATGCCAAAAAACACGCAGTAGAAAATATTTTCTATTTTCTACCGTGTGGCGCATACCTGGCAGTAAACTGCAGTGGGCGTGTGCTGCATGCCTACCGCCCAGGTAGCACATGAAACCTTGCCGCTAAGTCAACGGGTGGCGGGAAGATCTCAGGCTGAAAATGGACGTGTGCTGGTTTTTATTTTGCCACACGTCCATTTTCTGGCCCCTTAAAAAAAGGCCCCTTTTCCAGAATGTGGCATAAACTGGCCCAGCGCACGCCCAAAGGATGCGCTTGCACTGCTGTAGTCCACCTTTTGCTTAGTAAAAGGGCCCCTAACTCAGAGGTGCAAAGGTGAGGGAGAAGATGGATGGTACATGGCAAGAATAGCAATTGAGGGAGGTCAACCCTTGTTGCAATAGAAATCTTAGCATGGTTCTCATTGGCATGCTGCAGCCTTAGGGTTGTAGTAACATGCAAACAAACTTTGGAAGTTTATTTATGGTACCTTCCGGCCTAAAGTGGCTTTAGTGAATCAGCTTCTGAATATTTCAGAGTAACTGGGGGGGGGGGGGCTGATATTTAAAGCAATTTAGCCAGCCACTGACCAGTTAAATCGCTTGGGGCCCTTTTACTACAATGTGTAGGTGCCTACACATATACAATTTGCATGAAATTAGAACTACCACCCAGCTACCGCATGCTTCTGATGGTAATTCTAATTTCTACGCATGTCCAATACATGCGGCAAAAAATAATTTCTATTTTCTACCACATGGCACTACCCAGGCAGTATTTGGCAGTGTACGCACGCTGACAATTACCATCTGGTTAACGTGTGAGACCTTACCAATGGGTGGCAGTAAGGTTTCAGGCCCCAAATGGATATGCACTGATTTTTATTTTGCCACATGTCCATTTTTTTGCAGGTGCGCTGAAAAATGGACCTGCACACGTCCAATACATGCGTCTATACCAGCGCAGGCCATTTTTCAGCACACCTTAGAAAAGGACCTCTTAGTCATGGCTAGCCACAAATTTTCAGCCGCACTTAACTGGCTAAGTGCCGCTGAAATTTGCGGTTAGCGCCAAACTCAAAGCTGTCTATGTTGGGGGCATTCCAGGGGTGGAGTCAGCACTTGGCGCATAAATGGGACCGAATAAAAGTCTGTCCTATTTTTATGTGCTAGCCCATGGTTGCTTAAGGGCTGAATATCGACTTAAGCAGCTATGTATTCGCCCGCTCAAAAATGACGAGATATTGAAAGCCGAAGCCCAGACAGGGCTCGGCTTTGAATATCCAGTAATACTTCCATCGCAGTGAGCAACACACTCACTGCCGCTGACTGATTATCATACCCATGATTTTTATTCTTTAGCAGCCTAAAACAAACTTCTCAGATACTAACATTTACCAGCTGTTGTTTCTGGAAAGTAAACACTGAACTCCCATAGAAACCTATAATGGACATAATGCTGCTTCAGGTTAGACTTGTAGGTACACTCGATTAATATAATTTTGACTGATAAAGAAATCCCACACAAAGTCTACTCATCAGAACAAATGGTGCTCTGTTTCCCAGAGCAACTGGATTCTACCAGCAAGTTCTTGCCTTCTGGTAAAAGTCGCCTCTTTGTGACTAAAATTCCTCAGTACATGACAAACTAGACACATATTGAGACCTCTACAAACAATATGGCTATTGTGCACTCCTGGACCATTACAGATCTGTGACATCACAAGACAGAATAAGGCATTGGAACATGCCACAATAATTATCCTCTTTGTTTAAAGAACAGGATAATATTCTTTTTGATTGCATCCATTCTCCTCCTAGAGGGAACAATGGTCTTTGTTGGGCTGCACACTAAATCCAACTGAATGGGTGCAGACATAGTGGTACCAGCCTCTGGCAGACGTTTACAATGGATGACTTCTGGTGTAAGGAGAGGATCAAGTCTTCTAGATTTTTTTGCTTTATTTGTAGACAATATTCTCTATTGTTGCTATCATGTATAGCTCTAGGACCAGCATGCAATGTTGCCTTTTTATATATAGTCATGAGGTGTATAGGTATAGAAATATGCCCCCCACCCCTGATAGTCAGCCTGTGATGGTCAGCATTTTATAAAAATATTGACATCCATAGGCTTTTTATACCCAGATGTTTAGTGCCGATATCTGGATACCGGCCAGTACTGAATATTTGGGTATAAGTTGGCTGGTGTTACTTACTCAGGTACTGGTGATATTTTGCAGCTTTTTCTTTCTATACTAACTTTATTTGGGAAGTAATTTGATTAGCAGACTGAAGGGCATAGTTACTAACCTGGACTACTCTTAACATGTTATTTTATCACTAACTCCTGTATTTTACCACAGGTTCCTTTTTATGCAGAGAGACGAAGGGGCCCTTTTACTAAGCCGTATAGAGGGGCATAATCGAATGTCGCCGGCGAAATAGATCGCCGGCAATCTATTTTGGTGGCGGCGCAACAGCTGGCCGGAACCGTATTATCGAAAAAGATGGCCGGCCATTTTTTTTTCGATAATACGGTTTAGCCCGGCCAAATGCCAGAGTTCACCGGGTTTCAGATCGCCGGTTTTGTTTTTCAGCGATAATGGGAAAAAATGCCGGCCATCTCAAACCCGGCAAAATCCAAGGCATTTGGTCATGGGAGGAGCCAGCATTTGTAGTGCACTGGTACCCCTGACATGCCAGGACACCAACTGGGCACCCTAGGGGGCACTTCTAAAAATGTAAACAAAAATACACAAATAGCTCCCAGGTGCATAGCTCCCTTACCTTGGGTGCTGAGCCCCCCCAAATCTCCCCCAAACCCACTCCCCACAACTCTACACCATTACCATAGCCCTTATGGGTGAAGGGGGGCATCTACATGTGGGTACAAGGGGTTTTGGGGGGGGGGGGGGTTGGAGGGCTCAACACTTAGCACCACAAGTGTAACAGGTAGGGGGGGGGGTGGACCTGGGTCTGCCTGCCTGAAGTGCACTGCACCCATTAAAAACTGTTCCAGGGACCTGCATACTGCTGTCAGGGAGCTGGGTATGACATCTGAGGCTGGCATACAGGCTGGTAAAAAAGGTTTTTATTTTTATTTTTTTAGGGTGGGAGGGGGTTGGTGACCACTGGGGGACTACAGGGAGGTCATCCCCCATTCCCTCCGGTGATCATCTGGTCAGTTGGGGCACCTTTTTGAGGTTTGGTTGTGAAAATAAAAGGACCAAGTAAACCCGGCGAAATACTGCTTAACGCCACTTTTTTTCCATTATCCGCGAAAGCCAGTCATCTGGTAGCCACGCCCATGCACACCCATGTCCCGCCTTCGCTACACCACCAACACGCCCCCTTGAACTTTCTCCGGCGTGGCGACGGGAAAGCGGAAATGGTGTAAAAAAAGCCGCTTTCGATTATACCAATTTCGCCGCTTTTGAGAGATCACTGGCCATCTCCCGATTTATGTCGGAAGATCACCGGCGATCACTTTCAAAAATAAGCCTGATGGGCTTGCACCTACGCGAGCCCAACGCGTTCCAATTTGGAACTACCGCCAGGCTACCACATGGCCCAGGTGGTAATTTCATTTTTTACGCAAATCTACTATGCGCACCAGAAAATCTTTGGCACGTGGGGCTAACCGGGCGGTAATCAGCAGTTGCGCGTGCTGATTACCGCCCGGTTAACGCATGAGACTTTACCACTAAGTCAATAAGTGGCGGTAAGGTCTCAAGCCCAAAATGGACGCACACCAATTTTTATTTTGCCACACATCCATTTTCGGGCAAAAAAAAGAGGCCTTTTTTGCAGGTGAGCTGAAAAATGGACCTGCGTGTATCCAATACACACTGACTACTACAGCGCAGGCCATTTTTCAGCACAGCTTAGTAAAAGGACCACTAAGAGCCCTACATTTAGCTGGCTAAGCACTAATATTCAGCGTGAGACAGTCGATTATTGCGAGATATAGCCAGCTATCCGCAAATATTCAAGTGCTGGCTGGCTAAGTTTAGCGGGCAAATCAGACTGCCTATATAGCAGACCTATCTTTGCCCGCTATTAACTTAACTGGCCAGCACTGAATTTCTTTCTTCATCATAACCATCCCCATTTCCTTATCTATCTTCATTACTCCTTCCCATGTCAATTTACATATACTTAAAACATTCTATTATTATGTTACATTATAGTTCATTCTTCTTAATGAATCTAATAATTGTAATTCTGTTAACTATGTAAGCCGCATTGGACCTGCTTCTGTGGGAAAGTGAGGGGTACAAATGTAATAATAATAATAATAATATTCATATAGTCAGTGAAGTTAAAGCTGGCCAAAAAAACCCGGATATTCAATGCCTGTCACCTGGTATTGAAACGGGATCAGCACCAATGGCAGCAGCTAACCACGTTGCCTGCTGCCAGCTGAATACTGGGGGATAAATTACTAATAATGGGGGTTAAGAGTAAAAATAACCTTTCCCAATATTCAAAGCAAGTTAACCGTCCAAAAATGGCTGCCAACCAGTTAATTCATTTAATCATGGCTTTCCAGTAATTTTCAGCAACACTTAATTGGTCATCCTCGCTGAAAATGACCAGTTGGCACAGAACCTAAAGCCGACTATGTCGGGGCAATCTGGGGGCAGAGCCCGGTCCCAATACACAGACCTAACCAGACACGTTTAGTGCATAAATAGGACCGCATAAATAGCTGTCCTGTCTCTATGCACTAACCTACGGTCATTAAGTATGAACTTCACCGGTCTAACTTCACCGGTCATACACTGGCCAGCTTTAAAGAAACTGGAAATTCAATGCTGAAGCCTGCACAGGGCCCGGCAATGAATTTCCAGTTTTAGCGCCAGTGGTGGAAAAAAACCCGCTGTCCGCTACCAGCTGAATATCAGCCGGAACACATCTTAACAGTAGCCTACGTTAGTAACTATGCCCTGAGTATCGTTGCAGACAAGTTAACTCCCAGCTCTGCCCAAGCTCTGTTCCCCAAATGTTCCGGCACTACTCAGATACTGAGGAGGCACTCTGAGCAGACATTCTGTCAAGAATCAAGAACTGTCCTAATTTTTTTTGATGGTTGTAATGTCTCAATCTTGTCAGAAATTCACTATTTGAGTGTTCTTTGAAAAGTCATATAAAACAGGTTATCAAAACTGTTTTTATAAAATTGCATCTACTAAGGAGACTGAGGGTTTTATTATCTATTAATTTCCTGATGATGCTATAGAGTTTTGTACTACCACATTTCAATTATTGTAATGCTTTGCTGATTGGTTTACCAGCTTATGCTGTAAAACCTTTGTAAGTTGCTCAGAACTCTGCAGCCCATCTGACTGTGCAAACCTCAAGATTTGACCACATTTCTCCTGTCTTGGCTTCTCTACATTGGTTGCCAATTGATGAAAGCATTCTTTTTAAGATTTTGATTTTAGTTTTTAGGATTTTAAGAAATGATGCACCGGGTCGATGTGGAGCATCTGTTTACGCTTTCCAAAAACACTAGGACAAGGGGGCATGCGATGAAGCTGCAGTGTGGTAAATTTAAAATGAATTGGAGGAACTTTTTCTTCACTCAACGCATAGTTAAACTCTGGAATTTGCTGCCGGAAAAGGTGGTTAACTTAGCGGACTTCAAAAAAGGATTGGACGGCTTCCTGGAGGAAAAAGCCATAGAATGTTATTGAATGGACGAGGGAATAATACAGTATTTCTAGGATGGGCGGGACAAATTGCTTGTTCTTTTGGCCGCTGTCGGTGACAGGGTGCTGGGCTCGATGGACCCTTGGTCTGTCCCAGCATGGCGATGCTTATGTACTTAAACACTTTTAAAGTAGTAGACAATATTGATAAGCCTGTTCAGCCTTTAAGGTCTACTGATAAATTTCTTCTGGAAATTCCTAGTTTTCTTCTGTTAATTTACTTGGGCATAGGTCTTCCAAATTTCAAGTAATGGGTCCCACTTTATGAAACTCACTGCCTGTTGATTTTTGGAAAATTGATTCCTATCTCTCCTTTAGGAAGCTGCTTAAGGCCTATTTATTCCAGGAGACTTTTTCATAAGGGTTGAGTAAAGGCTGGGATTAGTTCTCAATTGTGTCATTGTTGTGACTTGACGTGGAGTTTCTTTTTGTATGATCTGTGAATTTGTCTTATTGTATATTTTTAGTACATGTTATGCATTTGCATACTTTTATTACCTGTTATGTATTTGTTATCCTAATTATGTATGTTACTTTGTAATCCGCTAGGAACGGTGGACTAAACAGAATATACATCATTTTAAATAAATAAATAAAAATATACAACAGCGATATTTTATATCTAGTTATAGTTATAAGATGACCCTTGGAATAAAACTGTTGTGCTATCATTCCTAACACCACAGAAGTCAGAACACCTTTCATAACCGTGTTGCAAAGCTGTCAAATAGAATAGCAACCACGTGCCCACAGATAATGGAATTTTTCTATGTAATTAGTGCCTAGAATGATCAGCCAGAATTCGGGACCAGGCGGCCACAGTCACACCATTCTTTCTCACTGTTAGCTTCTTTCTGATGAAGGAAATCAAAGACCTATGTTTTCTGCTATTATGAATTGTACAATCAGTGAGTGAAGCAGTGTGGGGGAGCACACTAGCAAGTACGCAGTGATAAACACGGAAGGCCTTGCCAAGCATACAGAAGGGGGTGATCAGAATTGAAATGAGATGATCATGTAGAAGTTACGTAAATAACAGGGATGTGTCTTATGTAAAATACCTGGCATATAGTATAGGTGCATACTGGTTTGGGGCAGAATTTATTTTCCTCAAAAGTGTGTGAAGACATGAGAGGTCAGACATTGACCTCTTCAAGCTACCTCTTTACTGACTTTCGCTAATTACGCATGTCTGGCCTGTATCATTTTATGAACCTTCAGCGAAAAAGGTAGTGCTAAAGGGTATCACTCATTACTGAGGGGCAGTTAGTAAGATTAGCAAGTGTTATGTTACTAATCAGTATTAGGGTTGTACTTATGGAAATCACAATATCGCAGTGCTATAAGAGCATCACAATGCTTTGTAATTCAGACAGAGAATCTGATTGCTGAATCCCTATTTCTCAGCACTGATAAACACTTTCATATGCTATAGGTACAGAATCTTTAATTCTCTACCAATGTTGGAGGATGAGAAGTTGGAGACTTTGAAATGGACTGTTTTGGATTGACCAGGGATACTGGTTACCACTTGGCACCAGGTAAGAAAATGTCTTCTTACTACAGTGCTATCTATGTATGGTTGGGTTTTCTCTGTGGTCCCTTAAATGCCACTTGATCTCTCACTTTTCTTTCTTTCTTTCTTTCTTTCTGCTAGTAAAAAGCCAATATAGCATTATAGCAATTTTAAAGGTGGTTTATTTAACTGAATAATTTGGCCAAATATTTCAGCTTGCACTGCTGTTACTTCTATCTCACAGCTGGGAATTTTTCTGTTCTTATCTCGGTGTTTCACTCTCAAGGTTGGTGTTGGGAATGCCCTTCTTTCCAGATCTGACCGTCCCTCTGGGTGACGCCCCTCCTTCCTGGTTGAGGGGCTCTCAGGTCTGTCCCATTACTGATGAACTGATCAAAGAATTGCTTGAAATCCCAGAAGGAACTACAGCACTAAAAAAGAGAAATGTTCCTGCATCCAGAGTTACTGTAGCTATAGGTGAGCTGCCTGTCATGTCAGATCATTTCTCTTTGCCCAACTAGTGTGCAATCTCAAACTATCAAATTCAAATGATAATACATTAAGAAATGAAGACATTTTAGAGTATCCTTTTTTCTAGGATCAAATTTGCAATAGAGATTTAAAGCCACTAATACGCCAGCATCCTACATCTGAGCCAACTAATAAGGGTAAGAAGAAGCATGAGTGTATGACTATCAGTTTAGAAAAGTCTCCTTCTATAACTCAACACAGCTGGGAGAAACTCCTCTCTTTCTTTTATGCCTACTAACTTCTATCACCTTTATAAGGAAAATTTGCCAATACGTATTTGTGCCTCTCCCATCACCTTCTCCCACCTAGTTCTCTCCCTTCTTTCACTCTTTTTCTTTATTATATTCTTGTCTTTATTTTACCCCTTTCTCTTTCCTTCAACTCACATCTTCTTCTTCTTTTCTCTTCTGTTATCCCTCTCCTATTATCTACTTTGTGTCACCTGGTCTCTTTCTCTTGTCTAGTGTCATCTGTTTATTGAACACTGAATCATTTGGATCCATCACCGAAATGCTACAGACTCGGGTCTTTAAAGCTGTTGTAGTTATATTTTATCCATTTTGCAGGCATTGTTTACTTGAGCCCAGACACATACTAAATCCTGAGGGGCAAAGAGCATTCAAAAGTAAAACAAACAAAGCTCCATGGAAGCTTGTAAGCTTTCCCTCAAGGGTAGTAATGTCATTGGATGACGGAATAGGGACCTCACCTTCCTGTTTGTGTACCGTAGGTTACCACAAGAATCTGAACTATAGAACATAAAAATCCTTTGATGAGAAACAGGGAAAGAGGGAGGAATTTGGGACACGGACCTGTGGTTTGTAAGACCACATGTATTTTAACTGCATGTTGTAAAATTTGTAGAAATTCCTACTCAAGTTTCCTTAGTCATGTATTTCAGTAGACACCCTTCAAGATATAAAAATACAAATTAAGTACAGTGGTGGAAATAAGTATTTGATCCCTTGCTGATTTTGTAAGTTTGCCCACTGACAAAGACATGAGCAGCCCATAATTGAAGGGTAGGTTATTGGTAACAGTGAGAGATAGCACATCACAAATTAAATCCGGAAAATCACATTGTGGAAAGTATATGAATTTATTTGCATTCTGCAGAGGGAAATAAGTATTTAATCCCTCTGGCAAACAAGACCTAATACTTGGTGGCAAAACCCTTGTTGGCAAGCACAGCGGTCAGACGTCTTCTGTAGTTGATAATGAGGTTTGCACACATGTCAGGAGGAATTTTGGTCCACTCCTCTTTGCAGATCATCTCTAAATCATTAAGAGTTCTGGGCTGTCGCTTGGCAACTCGCAGCTTCAGCTCCCTCCATAAGTTTTCAATGGGATTAAGGTCTGGTGACTGGCTAGGCCACTCCATGACCCTAATGTGCTTCTTCCTGAGCCACTCCTTTGTTGCCTTGGCTGTATGTTTTGGGTCATTGTCGTGCTGGAAGACCCAGCCACGACCCATTTTTAAGGCCCTGGCGGAGGGAAGGAGGTTGTCACTCAGAACTGTACGGTACATGGCCCCATCCATTCTCCCATTGATGCGGTGAAGTAGTCCTGTGCCCTTAGCAGAGAAACACCCCCAAAACATAACATTTCCACCTCCATGCTTGACAGTGGGGACGGTGTTCTTTGGGTCATAGGCAGCATTTCTCTTCCTCCAAACACGGCGAGTTGAGTTCATGCCAAAGAGCTCAATTTTTGTCTCATCTGACCACAGCACCTTCTCCCAATCACTCTCGGCATCATCCAGGTGTTCACTGGCAAACTTCAGACGGGCCGTCACATGTGCCTTCCGGAGCAGGGGGACCTTGCGGGCACTGCAGGATTGCAATCCGTTATGTCGTAATGTGTTACCAATGGTTTTCGTGGTGACAGTGGTCCCAGCTGCCTTGAGATCATTGACAAGTTCCCCCCTTGTAGTTGTAGGCTGATTTCTAACCTTCCTCATGATCAAGGATACCCCACGAGGTGAGATTTTGCGTGGAGCCCCAGATCTTTGTCGATTGACAGTCATTTTGTACTTCTTCCATTTTCTTACTATGGCACCAACAGTTGTCTCCTTCTCGCCCAGCGTCTTACTGATGGTTTTGTAGCCCATTCCAGCCTTGTGCAGGTGTATGATCTTGTCCCTGACATCCTTAGACAGCTCCTTGCTCTTGGCCATTTTGTAGAGGTTAGAGTCTGACTGATTCACTGAGTCTGTGGACAGGTGTCTTTCATACAGGTGACCATTGCCGACAGCTGTCTGTCATGCAGGTAACGAGTTGATTTGGAGCATCTACCTGGTCTGTAGGGGCCAGATCTCTTACTGGTTGGTGGGGGATCAAATACTTATTTCCCTCTGCAGAATGCAAATAAATTCATATACTTTCCACAATGTGATTTTCCGGATTTAATTTGTGATGTGCTATCTCTCACTGTTACCAATAACCTACCCTTCAATTATGGGCTGCTCATGTCTTTGTCAGTGGGCAAACTTACAAAATCAGCAAGGGATCAAATACTTATTTCCACCACTGTATATCAATAGTTTGTCAATATTTTTTCTTCTTTGGTAGCTCAGTAATAGCTCACTATGTTGATTCAGGGGCTCATTTTGAAAAAGCCCTGAATGAAAGGCTCGTCAAGCATGGGCTAGGAGGCAAAGTCTTATTGTGTACTGAAAACTGACTAACAGCACAGAGGGCAGAGTTACATGGTCAGTTTTCTGAGGGGAGAAAGGTAAATGTGGAGTGCCCTAAGGATCTGCAGTGAGACCAGGATTTTTTAAAAATATGTGGGAAAGTGGGCATCTAAATAGCAGATGAAATTTACTGTGGACAAGTGCAAAGTGATGCACATAGGGAAACAAAATCCAAACTGAAGGAGCATGATGCTGGAGTCACCAGCCAGAAAAGGGATCTTGATGTCATGGACAATACTTTGAAAACTTCAACTCAGTATACTATGACAGTCAAAAAAAAGCAAACAGAGGAAAGGAATAGAGAATAAAACAAAGGATATTATAATGCCTCTTTATCAATCTATAGTATAACCACACTTTATTTATTTATTTATTGTACGCTTATATCCCACATTTTCCCACTCATGCAGGCACAATGTGGCTTACAGAAAGTTAAGTAAAATTACAAAGTAGGCAACTTAGAGAAGTATACAAGGAGGAGACAGGGCAACAGGATCTAACAGTTTGAAACTAAATAGGGCAAGGGTCAGGAGGGTGTATCAATCAGCAGTGACATGTGGGGAGTACGTCCTGGCAAAGAAGTAGGTCTTCAACAACTTCTTGAAGAGGGAGTGATCCGCTTGAGTTTTAAGGTGTTGCGGGAGAGCATTCCAGTGTTTAGGACTACAGTAGCGGAAGGACGAGGCAAAAATCTTCTTGTACTTGACTCCCTTACAGTTTGGAAAGTGCAGTTGGAGATAGGATCGGGCAGAGGGATTGGCATTCCTGGGCAGGAGGTTGATCAAGGGGCGCATGTACAATTCTACAAAGTGGTATCCAGAGGAAAGCACCACTTAGGCACATCAAAGGCGCCATTAATTGGAAGTTAGGCACCAATGCACACTAGGTGATATTCTATAAGGTTGCGTCTAAGTGCCATAGCACCTAACTGCAAGAGGAGTATATATAGGCGGAGTATGGGAGGGCCATAGGCGTGTCTCCCAAGTATGCGCATGGTTTATACAATACTATAAACTATGCATGTCACTTGGCGCACCTCTGCATGCCAACTTATACCTGCCATGTCATGGCGTAAGAAGGTGTGCCTAAACATAAGAACCAATGCCAGCATACACTAGAATTTTATTATGGAATCTTGGCGCCAAGATGCTGTTACAGAATTGGAACTAAGCCTATGGCATTGTGGCACCTAGACTGAGGCGTCAATTCATAAAATTGCCATTTGGTCACCTTATCTCAAAAAAGATATATATATATATATATATATATATATATAAAACAAGAAAAGTTACGGAGAAGGGCAATGAAAATCATAAAGGGGATAGACCAGCTCCCCTGTGCACTGTGCAGATAGGCTAAAGAGATTACGGCTCTTCAGTTTGGAGAAGAGATGGCTGAGATGAGAAGTGATGGATGTCTATAAAATTATAAATGGGGTGGACCAAGCAGCTAGGTAATGGTTGTTTACCCTTTCAAGCAGCACTAAGACTAATGCAGTGGTTCCGAAACCTGGTCCTGGAGACACCCCAGCCAGTCAGGTTTTCAGGATAGTCACAATGAATATTCATGAGAGAGATCTGCATGCAGTGGAGGTGGTGAAAACTTGGCTGGCTGGGGTGCCTCCAAGACCAGGTTTGGGAACCACTGGACTAGAAGACACTCTATGAAACTAATACATAGAGCTATTAAAACTGATTGCAGGAAGCATTTTTCTCTCAGTGCACAATTAAACTGTGGAATTTGTTGTTGGAAGATGTGGTGAAAGCAGTTAATGTAGCTGGGTTTAAAAAAGGGTTTAAATAAGTTCTCAGAGAAATGTCAATAAATCACCAGGTAGAAGCGGGAAAGCCGTTGCTTATCCCTGTGTATAAATAACGAGGAACAGATTGTTAATTTGGAATCCTGCTGGGTACTCGTGATCTGGCCGCTGTTGGAAACAGGACATTGGGCTTGATGGACCCTTGGTTTGACCCACTATGGCACTTCTTATATTCTTATGTTCTTACACATATAGCACCAACACAAGTATTTTCCTCTAGCATTTTATTACATCATCCTCCACTTTAACCTCTAACTTCTTCATCTCTTGGAGCAAGCAGACTTTTACAGACTTGTGAATCATTGTTTTGGAGAACCAAGAAACTAGCACTCAAATCAGGACTGTTTGCAATTAAATGGAATACAACTAGGAGGCAAATCAGACAAATGCTACGAAAGCTAAGTTTGTTGGCTATAATGAGTTCCAAAGTAGCCTACAGTTAGCTGTTATGCATATAAGGTGTATGCAAGGCAGCACATGCCAAGAAAGTAGCACATGAGATCTATGCCATGCCTTCATTGGCTCTAGGATCCCTAAATGAGAAAAGCTAGTTTAAGAGGTACACACTTACTGCAGCTTCTCACTCAAGTTCTCTACATTATACTATGGGGGTAATAGGTTAATAGCACAGAAAGGAGTCTATTTGTAGTTTTTCTTAAAAAAGACACAGAGAAGCATTTAGAAAGAACAAACAAGGGCCACAAGTCAGATCAGAGACATTCAGGTCAGAAGTCTAGAATCAGACAAGTATTTCTGAAAAGGATCTGCTGAAACTGAACATGTCCAAAACCGAGCTTATCGTCTTTCCACCAAAACCCACTTCTCCTCTTCCTCCACTCTCTATCTCAGTTGATGGCACCCTCATCCTCCCCGTTTCATCTGCCCGCAACCTCGGAATCATCTTCGACTCCTCCCTCTCCTTCTCTGCGCATATCCAGCAGATAGCCCAGACCTGTCGCTTCTTTCTCTTTAACATCAGCAAGATTCGCCCTTTCCTCTCTGAGCACACCATCCGTACTCTCGTCCACGCTCTCATTACCTCTCGTCTTGACTACTGCAACCTACTCCTTACTGGCCTCCCACTTAGCCATCTATCCCCCCTTCAATCTGTTCAGAACTCTGCTGCACGTCTTATATTCCGCCTGAACTGATATACTCATATCACCCCTCTTCTCAGGTCACTTCACTGGCTTCCAATCAGATACCGCATACAGTTCAAGCTTCTCCTTCTTACCTACAAATGTACTCAGTCTGCAGCCCCTCATTACCTCTCTACCCTCATTTCCCCTTTTACGTTCCCGCCCGTAACCTCCGCTCACAGGACAAATCCCTCCTCTCAGTACCCTTCTCCACCACCGCCAACTCCAGGCTCCGCTCATTCTGCCTCACCTCACCCTATGCTTGGAATAAACTTCCTGAGCCCTTACGCCAAGGCCCCTCCCTACCCATCTTCAAATCCTTGCTCAAAGCCCACCTCTTCAATGTTGCTTTCGGCACCTAACCTTTATACCTTTCAGGAAATCTAGACTGCCCCTATTTGACTGACTGTACATTTGTCCTTTAGATTGTAAGCTCCTTTGAGCAGGGACTGTCCTTCTATGTTAAATTGTACAGCGCTGCGTAACCCTAGTAGCACTTTAGAAATGTCAAGTAGTAGTAGTAGTAAGTAGATCCTATTCTAAAATAAATGCCTGTATGGACATATCCGTGTGGTTGCGACATTCAGCAGGATCACCAATTTCAAAAATCCAAAGAGTGAATACATAGACACTAACTGCATAGGCATCTGGCCACAGTAGGTTCAATGATTCCACCACAGACATAGTGTTGAACACTGCATACCCGAAGTATCACCTCCAGTCCTCCTGAGCACCTGATCACAGTACCCGAACCCTTCCACCAATCATCCAACCACCCCCCAGCAGCACAGAGTCCACAGCACAGGGCCTCCTCCATTGCCAAAACAAGACCCGTCTCCCCAGCACTGAGACCCCCCCCCCCCCAGACCTCCCTTCCCCATTAGGAAAGGCCTGTACATGTGGGCATGAGCTTCACATATGGCAGCCTCCTCTGGACTTTCCCCTCAGGTTTCTAGTCTCTTGAAAGCGGCCCTTGGGCTACATCCCCTCACTCGCACCTCCCTTGCCTGATCTCCAGACTTATACCCACTTGATCCCACCTTGTGTCCTCCTGCCCATCAAAATGGCTGCTAAGACCTCTAGCAGCAATTCCACAATATTACTGCGAGGAGTCAGGCGTAAAATTGGATTATAAAATTACCTTCTCTATGAAAGTATAACCATCTGGCTCCAAACCAAGGTCTCTTTCACTTAGCTTCAACACTCTACAAAGACATTAGGAGGGGATCAGTATAACTTTAGTCTAGTTACTCATTCTCCTTCCATGATTGCTTTACCCTGTCACGACAACAGTAAACAAAAGTGGTGCCAGTTCTTACAGTAATTAACTAATCAATGAAGCCTGAACCCCCCTGAAGAACTGGCTCCACATTGCAACTGAATTGATATATCAGGCTTGTCCTCAAGGGCCACAGAGGCCAGATTTTCAAGATATCCCAATAAATATACAAGGGACATATGTGCATAGAAAGGAGTTCACACACATGTAAATCTCTCTCATACTTATTTATTAGAACTGTCGTGAGAATCTGGCCTCTTTGCGGCCCTCTAGGCAGGACTTGGACAAATCTGTGGCATATTGATAACAATTAGAACATCATTTAGAACTGGCAACTGCAGTTTTTAAGTGCTACAAGCAGGCTGGACTTCTAGATATCCTCCTTGAATATACTCAAGGTGAATTTGCATGTGATGCCTCTATTGTATGCAAATGCATCTCATCCATATTCATCAAGGATATCCTGAAACTTTGCCTGAGTTAACAGACTCCTGCTGTTGTGTATTTTCTGCATCTCTCTAAGGGCCCCTTTTACAAGGCTGCGGTGGTTTCGGCACCTGGATTTGCCAAGCACTGAGGTCCCCTTTTACCACAGCAGGTAAAAGGCTTTAAAAAAAAAAAAAAAGGAAATGTCCGTGCGGTATGTTAAACACTTGCTGCACTGCCACTTCCTGGGGAAGCCTTTATCGCCACCTATTTAGGAGGTGGTAAGGGCTCCCAAGCTAACCAGGCAGCGCTGATTACTGCCAGATAACATGGTAGACTTGCTTCGCCTTTGTAAACGGACCCCTAATATTCTAAGGCTTAATATTCACATTTTTTATTTTAACCTCCCTGAGTAGCTGTGGTGCACGCAATTATACTAAGAATTGCAAGTCTACTTTGTGAAGTGCTATAGCTGGGAAAATGTTACATAACTGCAAGCTGCTTTGAGTGTTTGCCTTAAACCACAAAAGTCAGTGCAGGTCTAGCATGACAAGGACATTTGTTTTATTAATAACTAGACTACAGGCTTTTCTGAGCGGCAAATTCCTCCACAGCTCTGACCTTTGTTACGTGAACTGTGATCCTGTGTACAGTACAGCAGATACATATTAGGCACCTATTCATTGGGGAGAAAAGAATGATGCACAGGAGTGTTTGTATGTAGAGGTATAACCTAGTGATTAGTGATAGCCTTCCGATACCTGGTACAATCACTGGTACTTAGTCATCTGGACTATTGTAATTCACTCTACGCCGGCTGCAAAGAGCAAATATTCAAAAAACTCCAAACAGCCCAGAACACGGCAGCCAGACTTATATTCGGCAAACCAAAATACGAAAGCGCAACACCCCTTCGCGAAAAACTACACTGGCTCCCACTCAAAGAACGCATCACGTTCAAACTCTGTACCTTGGTCCATAAAATCATCCATGGTGACACCCCAGCCTACATGTCGGACCTAATAGAACTACCACCCAGAAATGCAAAAAAATCCTCCTGCACATTCCTCAATCTTCATCCTCCCAAATGTAAAGGCTTGAAATACAAATTAATGCATGCATCAACCTTTTCCTATACAAGCACACAGCTCTGGAACTCACTGCCACATAACCTGAAATCGGTCTACGAAATGACCAATTTCCGCAAACTCCTGAAAACTTATCTCTTCGACAAAATATATCATAAAGAACAACACGCGTAACTCTACATTCTTTAAGATATCCAGGAATGTTCTTTAATGTCTTTTGCTTTCACACTATCATGCACCTAATGTCTATGACTTTAACACTATCATGTATTTCACCATCATGTACCCAAAACTTGCTGTAAAACCAAATGTACATTCTTTTCTATTTCCAGTATCCACGATGAATTGTAAGCCACATTGAGCCTGCAAAAAAGGTGGGATAATGTGGGATACAAATGTAATAATAATAATAATTAGAAATGCAGATAAGAAGGCAGGGTTCAAATCCTGCTTCTCCCACCGAGTTCATTATGACCTTCGGCAAATCACCTCCTCTCCATTCCCTCAGATACAAACTTTACAGCTGATACACTAAAGCCTTGATATTCACTTCCAGTCTCTGAGGATCACCAGTGGTTCAGATTTTCAGGTTATCCCTATGAATTTGCATGAGAGTGATTTGCAAGTCTACTACTTCCGCTGTATGGAGATCATACTGCATATTTCTGTTTTACTGCTTTTCTGTTCCATTTCTATTTTCACCAGCTTTTGCTTAGTTTTTCTCTCTTTTCTTTATGTCACAAGTTCTCCAAGTCTCCTGACTTTTGCTAGCTTCTCTGACAGCTTGAGCACCAAAACTCCGTTCTTTTCGCCTCTCCTTTCTCCTAACTTCCATTATCTCTCAAATCCCACCCTCTTCTCTTGCCATTTCTCATCATCCATTCCTGCACCTTCCCTCATTTCTTTCTCTCTCACCAATCCAAAGTACTTTTCCTTCTCTCTGTTTCTTTCAGATATCTTTGTTTCTCTAAGGCCCCCTTCATTTTCCATGTCCTGCCTACAAATGGACCCAGTATTCTAGCTTTGCAGATATGCAGGAGCACAATTTAATGAAAACACGGATACAATAAACATCAGAACTGAATAGGGAGCAATTATGCAGATTTCAACAGTGGATCTCTGAGCCTTCTTTCATTTTTTGTTTTCACATTCTTCATGTTTTCTGGCATCTTGCTTCTATTAGTCTATTTGAAAGGATCATCACACCTCCTGGAAGGCAGAGTCTAGCACAGCAGGAATTCAGTCTTCTGAACACTGGTGGCCAGATAAAATTCAATTTTTATCAGTAGCATTAATTCAAGAGATATTTTTAGGTCATGAAATACGGTTTCATAGAAACTATCAAAGTTCTCATAAATATCTATTTTCTCTCATTCCTGTTTCACTTTGATGGTTTATTGCTATAAAACCTCAAAAACTACAGCAGAATAATAATAACTTGAAAACCCTTTTGTAAAGTGCACCAGCGAATGTTTAAATCTGAAGTGCAAAACAGAAACGTTGGAGCTATGTGATTCCATAATCCAAGGTGACTGTTGAAAATTATTCTTGCAAAAACAGATGCTCCACCCGAAAACTGGTCCATAAATAATCCACATCTAAACAAGCAGCTTTTCTTCACAACCTTCTGCAAATAAAGGTCTAGTCCTCTTTTATCAAATCATAGTGTTAACACTATGACAGCAAACAGATAGATGCCAAGGTATGAACAAGGACAAGAGAAGCTTAGCAGTATGCTAACCGGAGGTCAAACTCACACCTAACTGCTGAGTCGGCCAACCCATGCTCAATATTTCTCTCAGCCTGTTCCAACCAGCAGAGCAACCGCTGTCACCATGCTTTACAATGCACAGTAGCAAAGAGAGCTAATAGAGATACTAAGAGCTCCTTTTACTGTTGCGCTGAAAAGTGGTCTTTGTGAACCTTTACACTGGTCTATCTCACGAGCTAAGGCCATTTATAGTGCAGCTGGAAAACGGCCGATTTTCCATTTTCTGAATTACTGGCCATGTACTGTCGCCGTTAGCACACAGCCATTAACAAAAATTATCATGTGAGTACTTACCAACACCTATTTTGTTGGCGGTAAGGCCTCACTCGTTAATCAGTATTTGGGAGCTGAAAAAAACGTGCAATGAGTGGTATCATATAAACAGTGCTCCGAGTTGGGCACCATTTATAGCACCAGGATCCACACCCAACTTTAAGCATGAGGATTTACACCAACTGAAATCTGGTGTAAATCCTCGCACATAAATGAGGCACAGATCCTCCAAACTCTATAATACTGCACGCATCTTTAGTAAATGCTCCTCCCAAGGCCATGCCCCCTTTTCAGTTGAATGCTACAAGATTTGCACATGCATCTTTAAAGAATAGCGCTTAGCAAGATGCATGTGCAAATCCTAATTGGCGCCAATTTACTGCAATAATTGGTTGTTTGCACTCAGTTATTGCTGGTTCTCGGCTCGTTACTCAGTTAAAGTGCATGTACAATTTTGGGCGCCATATAGCGCACGGTAATGCAGTCACACTTACTGATTAGCATAGAAACACCCACTCTCCATCCCTAGTCATGCCCCCTCTGTGAAAAAAATTATATTTTTGTTCACATTGCAAATTTACTGCAGGATGCCTCAGCACATTCCATGGTACGCACTTTTAAGCTGCAGAAGCATGTGCTAGTGCTTACTGCAGTTTACAAAAAGGACCCCTAAGAAATTAAGGGACTGGGAGACTAGGCATCCAAATGGCAGATGATGTTTAATGTGAGCAAGTGCAAAGTGATGCATGTGGGAAAGAGGAGCCTGAACTATAGCTACGTGATGCAAGGTTCTACGTTAGGCGTCACCGACCAGTAAAAGCATCTAGGAGTCATCGTTGGCGATACTTTTGATACCATCTGCTTAGTGTGCTGCGGCAGCAAAGAAAGCAAATAGAATGTTAGGTATTATTAGGAAAGGAATGGAAAATAAAAACAAGAATGTTATAATGCTTTTGTATTGCTCCATGGTGCAACCACACCTCGAATATTGCATGCAATTCTGGTCACCGCATCTCAAAAAAGATATAGTGGAATTAGAAAAGGTACAGAGAAGGGCATCAAAAATGATAAAGGGGATGGGACAACTTCCCTATGAGGAAAGGCTGAAACGGCTTGGGCTCTTCAGCTTGGAGAAAAGACGGCTGAGGGGAGATATGATAGAGGTATATAAAATACTGAATGGAGTGGTACAGGTAGATGTGAATTTCCAAAAATACTAGGACTAGGGGGCATGCAACGAAACTACAAAGTAGTAAATGTAAAACGAATCAGAGAAAATAGTTCTTCACTCAACATGTAATTCAACTCTGGAATTCGCTGCCAGAGAATCTGGTAAAAGCAGTTAGCTTAGCGGGGTTTAAAAAGATTTGGCTAGCTTCCTAAAGGAAAAGTTCATAAGTCATTATTAAAATGGACTTCAGAAAATCCACTGCTTATTTCTGAGATAAGCAGCATAAAATGTATTGTACTCTTTTGGAATCTTGCCAGGTACTTGTGACCTGGATTGGCCACTGTTGGAAACAGGATACTGGGCTTGATGGACCTTCGGTATGGCAACACTTACATACCCTTCTACTAAAGTGCACAGACATGTGGGCTTAACGTGTTCTAATGCAGAACTTTCCCATACGTGCTAGATCCAGATTTAATATGGTACTTTTATAGGGCATTTTCCATTTTTTGAATGTCAATTCATGAGCTAATATTTGTATTAGCACTCAGTACCTGTAATAAATTACCACGTGAGCACCTTACATTCTCTTATGTAGGAAGTGGTATGGGTTTCCATGTTAACTCTGCGTAAGCCAGCGGTGCATGCTAATCATAACACAGTAGCTGGTTAACGCTTCCATGCTCATTCTTCACCAATGGCATGCTTCCTCCATAAAATGGGGTGGGGGATGCTAGACAAGGGGAGGGGAAAAGCCAGGGGGTAGAGATGCAAACTGCAGCTGAACCATGGCCACCTTACTTTTACCTATTGACACAAGAGGTATATGCCCCAGACACTGTATAAGAGATGATCCATCAGTAAAAGCAACCTTGAATTAGAAGATCATATCAGGCCGGGATACACAAAATCCTTTTCAATCCGCTGCTGTGCACTGTGCAAAAGTTGTTCCTTTCCCATAGCCAGCAGCAACAAATGCACTGAAATGCACAAGAAATGCTGCAGAGCTAGTCTTACTGAGACTTTGCAGCTCATCATGCAGGTCTCACGGCAGCAAGGGATGATGTGCATTTCAATATATTTTTATTTATTTATTAGGATTTATTTACCGCCTTTTTAAAGGAATTCACTCAAGGCGGTGTACTGCAAGAATAAGTCAAACATAAGTAATAGACAATTACAGCTGTAAAAATATTCAAACAACAATACAATACAGGTTCATTTTCGAAAGAGAAGGACGCCCATCTTTTGACACAAATCAGAAGATGGGCATTCTTCTCACTGCTTTCCGTCGCGAGTTCATGGGGGCGTGTCGGAGGCATAGTGAAGGCGGGACTTGGGCATGTCTAACACATGGCCGTCCTCGACCCATAATGGAAAAAAAAGGGCGTCCCTGACGAGCACTTGGATGACTTGGTCCTTTTTTTGTTATGGCCAAGCCACGAAAAGGTGCCCAAAGTGACCATATGACCGCCGGAGGGAATCGGGGATGACCTCCCCTTACTCCCCCAGTGGTCACTAACCCCCTTCCACCCTCAAAAAATAGTTTAAAAATATTTTGTGCCAGCCTCTATGCCAGCCTCAAATGTCATACTCAGGTCCATCACAGCAGTCCATGGAGCAGTTTTAGTGAGTGCAGTGCACTTCAGGCAGGCGGACCCAGGCCCACCCCCCCCCCTACCTGTTACACTTGTGATGGCAAATGTGAGCCCTTCAAAACCCAACAGAAACCCACTGTACCCACACCTAGGTACCCCCCTTCACCCGTAAGGGCTATGGTAGTGGTGTACAGTGGTGGGTAGTGGGCTTTGGGGGGTTCAGCACACAAGGTAAGGGAGCTATGTACCTGGGATCAATTTGTGAAGTCCACTGCAGTGCCCCCTAGGGTGCCCAGTTGGTGTCCTGGCATGTGAGGGGACGAATGCTGGCTCCTCCCATGACCAAAGGGCTTGCATTTGGTTGTTTCTGAGATGGGCGTCCTTGGTTTCCATTATTGCCGAAAATCAGAAACGACCAAGTCTAGGGACGACCATCTCTAAGGACAACCTAAATGTCAAGATTTGGGCGTCCCCGACCGTATTATCAAAACGAAAGATGGACGTCCATCTTGTTTCGATAATAAGGGTTCCCCGCCCCTCCACCGGGACGTTTTGCGAGGACGTCCTCGGCAAAACTTAGGCGTCCGTTTCGATTATGCCCCTCATAGTATGCTACATTACAATGTCAACACAATATAACAATAAACCATATCTCCTGCTGCCAGCTGGGGTGAGGGTGGGGGGTGGATACTTGGGGCTACTGAGGGTGGCTAGAACAGAGCCCTAGGCACAGAAAAAATGTGTCCCAGCTCTGACAGCAGGTACCATACAATTCTTCCTCTGGCAGGAGTTCATGGATTGGTGACATCTTACAGAGCAAGCCCTCTAATGGCTGGTATGCCTGACTTCAAACTGCTTTTCTCTTCTCTGCTTAAATGTATAGGGGGAGGGGATGAATATGGGAAGTGTTGCTTCTTCTCTGGGGATCAGTTTCACTCTTCATGGTCATATTTCCTGAAACTGTGCTCTACTCTATAAACAGCACTGCGAGTATTTTGAGAGTGAATAGAGGCATCTTGGGAGCTCGCCTGTGTGACAGATGTCTGGGCTCCTCCAACACACACACACACAAATCAGGGCTGTGGAGATAAAAATGGCACAGTCCTCAAGAGGAATGTACACTTGTTTTTCATTTCATTTTGCATTTTCTTTCCATCTTTAACATTTTTTTCCATTGTTTGGATATATTTTGTTACATTTGTTTGAAAGACAACAAATTGTTAATAAAAGAACAAAATGAAATGTAGGGACTGAGGTCACCCTTTCCTCTACCACAAAAAAAGGCACCAGCACCCCAAAATGTAAAAACCAAGCCCCCAGGTCTTATCTCACAGACCCAACTTACACTATCCAATAAATCCAATTTCTAGTTACTTCCACCCTAGGGGTCCTTTTACTAAGGTGCGCTGAAAAATGGCTTGCGGTAATGTAGGCACAGGTTTTGGGCACGCACCAATCCATTTTTCAGCGTGCCTGTAGAAAAGGCCTTTTTAAAATTTTTGCCGAAAATAGACATGCAGCAAAATCAAAATTGCGCGCATCCATTTTGGGTCTGCGACCTTACCGCCAGCCATTGACCCAGCGGTAAAGTCTCATGTGGTAACAGGGCAGTAATGACCTATGCGCATCAAATACCACTTGGCAGATGTCCGATGCACACGTCCGAAAATAAAAATTATTTTTCGGTCGCGCATTTCGGACATGCGCCAAAAAAGAAATTACCACAAAAGCCATGCGGTAGCCGGGTGGTAACTCCATTTTGGCACACATTGGGCACACGTAGACATTTACGCGGCTTAGTAAAAGGGCCTCCTTGTGAGTCAGGAGCTATGGGACCCTTAGTCTGGAGCCATTTTGTTGTATGGGTGATGAGGTATATCTGTAGAACAAAATGGCACAGGCTTCGGGGCCCACTGGCCTCATTTTGAAATATGAACTCAATAACTAGAGATCGCATCTGCCACATCTGAACTTTAGAAGAAGAAGGAATGGGTCTGGAATGTGGTGACTTCCTCTTTTTTTAAATTTTGGGACAATTGAGATACCGGGGCAGCTTTATTTGGTAGGAAGAAGGGGAATGTGGACAATGGCTGGAAACAGCTTTATTTAAAATGAAACAGAACAAAAACAAGCACATTTTCATTCATTAAAAAAAATAAAATAAAATAAAAGAGAAATGTTAAAGTTTCCCCATTTAATTTCAACGAAGATGCATTCCACGTACATTATATACTAGATTCAATATATAACACCTAAAAAAATCAGTGCTGAAACAAAATACGTCTAGGCATATTCTATAAAGTATGCCTAAATTTAGTTGTTCTTGAACAAGCCTAAATTTCTACGTGGTTTATAGAATACACTCTGTACCCATACGAGCAACTAAATTTAGTCGTAAGCAGTTATGCCAAGTAAAACTTGGTATAAATGACGCCGCCTATATTACATGCGGACTGGGTGTAGTCATATAATCACAAGCATAGATTTTAGAAACGCACATGACCCGCCCATTCCACACCCATGGCCACACCTCCTTTTCAACTATGCATCTTAGAATTTATGCATAGAATTTATAGAATACGCTCAGACATTTCTGCGCATAAATTCTAATTAATGCCGATTAGTATCAACCATTGCTTGTTAATTGGCAATTATCGGTGCTGACTGGTTTAACTCATTAAGTTGCATACACAAATACAGAATATGACTGTATTTGCGCGTGCAACTTAAGTCACATATAGAATCCCAGTGAATAGAGTCAAGTTCACTGATCTGATATCACCTTTCTTGCCTTTCTGGTCACTCCCTGCTTTGGAGAATGAGAACGTTCCCTAACAGGTAGTGCTAAAGACAGCCTCCCCTCTCATATTCCACTATAATGAGCAGGGTAACTGGGAGGAATGAAAGGGCAAGAGGTCTTTAGTTACCATGTACTACTGTGTTACTGTTTCCATCTATAGCCTGTTTGTTGACCCCCATTAAAATTGATTTATTTACAGTGTCTTCTATGTACCAAAGAAAAGAAATAAAATGGAAAATCTTTTCCTTACTGCATCATCAATCAGCTAGATGCAGGCTCACTAAAGAATAACATTACCACGGGTCAGGAGTACTCAGCTAATAAAATGAACAAATTATTTACAAATACAGAGCAGTGATCCTGGAAACCACACCAGCTTGTTTATTATTACATCAGCACTAACCCTATGCCAAAAAAAAAAATGAACTTCCCTCTTGGACTACGCTCTGCAGGAACCTACATATTTAGCTGAATGGGAAATGCAAGGCTAAGTCTGGAGCACAAATGAAACGTTGTGCTGTTGAATCACACAAGAATACAGTGTACATTATTTGAGCAATAGGGTAGGTGCACTATGCAGCAATAGTCCATACTACAACGTATTGTTCACAGCACAGCCCCTGAAATGGAAAAAAAAATTGAAACTGAAATTAAATGAAATTTTTGGGAAACAAAATGAAATTTTGGACCTGCAATGCCCGACTGCTCATCCATCCTGATACCATTTTAGAGCTTAATATAGCAGGCAGTAGCGTAACAGTGCCATAGTCCCACTGAAAATGATGGCAGGTGAAGACTAGAATGGTTCTGTCTGTCTGCTCAGCAAAATGACTAGGGCTGTAACCATGTATACTGAAATTTACCCCTCTCATCCCCCATCTTCCCACCACATCTCTGCTCCTCTTGCCAGTCCTAAACCTTAACTCTTTACTGTCAGTAACATGTGGCATGTTCCCTTCCCCCCATGTGGCTCTCTGGGGAAAAAGCTAGCAGCAAGGGTCTGAGAGAGAGAGAGGAAGACTCAATTACTCACTGCTTTCTGCCCTGCTCATGGTCACTAGATCCCCATGGGCTCTAGTAGTATATGTCTTGCATTATCACTGCCCCCAAAACTCCTCCCTTTATTGGTCTCTCTCTGCTCTTTCATAACAAGGCCTCTCCATCACTATAACAGGCTCTTGTACTCTGGATTCCCTCTGCTGCTGCCCCATATTCTCCTGGCAATCTCTCTCACTCAGCTTTTCCTGCCACTGGTTATATTGCCTCGTGGAGCAAGTAGCCAAGAACGGACCCATGGTGGAATCACTGAAGAATGTCTGTGCTCCTTGTTCCTGTAACTGCTCTTTCTTCCACCCTGCCTATATTCCTTTTTTTTTTTTTGTTACATTTGTACCCCACGCTTTCCCACTCATGGCAGGCTCAATGCGGCTTACATGGGGCAATGGAGGGTTAAGTGACTTGCCCAGAGTCACAAGGAGCTGCCTGTGCCTGAAGTGGGAATTGAACTCAGTTCCTCAGTTCCCCAAGACCAAAGTTCACCACCCTAACCACTAGGCCACTCCTCCACTCCTGCATTTAACCTGTACTTTTCTGTCTCTCTACTGATCCCAGTGCTGGAACGAATTTGAGAAAGGCAAACACAGATGTAGGCCCTGTAGCAGCCATTATGGTTGGTCTATAGGTTTGTTAATATGCAGCTGGGCCTCTTGGGAATTCACTGAATCCACTGAAGTCCCTAACAGTGAGCATGTGCCACAAAAAGCATTAGTATCATAGAAATGTTATTTGAATGTTCAAATTGTGTATTTATGAGATATTCCATCGCTAGTATACTTACGTCATTTTATATCTCTGTTATTTGATTTCAGTAGTTAAATGTGTATATTTTTGATCCTGTTTCATGATAGTCCTATTATTACGTCTCGATTTGCTGCTTTCAAGTTTTCCTCTCTCATTCTGTCTGTCTTTACTTTTTCATTTTCCTATTGTTATGCTGTTAACAAAACTGTAAGTTTGATGTAAAACTGTACCTACTGTACACCGCCTTGGGTGAATCTTTTCATAAAGGCGGTTAATAAATCCCAATAAATAAATAAATAATGGGAGACCATCAATTACTGAACTTTGGACTGGAGAATATTCAAAAAGAGAACTCCATACACTCTAAACTCAACTTGGGTATCCCTAACTTAACTTTCGTAGAATACCAATAAGAAACAGTATACTGACTCTCATTTTTCCAGCAAGAGCAGACTAAAGTTGATGTACTGTATATTTTCTAGAAAATCAAAAATCTAGTATTGCTTATCTCCCAAAGAAATAATTTTATAATGTTATAAGCAACTAGGTCAGATTGCAGGGTATTAGTGAAGGGGGTAAGATAGTTTCAACATCTGAAGAAAAAGCCTGCAATACCTGACAAGGTCTTTTTTTTCATTATTATTAAATAAATGGAGGAGCAGCTTAGCGGTTAGTGTAGTGGGCTGAAAGGGTTCGAATTCCACTGCTGCTCCATGTAACCTTGGGTGAATCATTTAACCCTCCATTGCCTCAGGTACAAGCTTAGACTGAGCCCTCTAGGGACAGGAAAATAGCTGTTGTACATGAATGTAGCTCACCTTGTGGGGCATTTTTGATATAATGTCTAAGTCCAACTTTGGACGTTTTGCTAAAAATGTCCAAAATTCAAGTGGGGAATATAGCCATTTTCAAAATAGAAAAACGTCTTTCTTTTTCAAAAACGGCTGTTTTGCTAGATGTTTTTGTGCTCTGTGCATTTATCTTTTTGGTCCATTTTCAAAAAAAAATGTCCAAGGGAAAAACACACAAGATCAAGCCATTGTGATATAGGAGAAGCCAGAATTCTTAGTAGACTAGCCACACAAGACATCCCAGGAGAGCAGTGGGGCACCCTAGGGAGCACTGCAACGAACTTCAAATAAATGCTCCCAGATATACATCTCATCGTTGCTCCCTTATCATGTCTGCTGAGCCCCCCAAAACCCACTACCCCCAACTGTACACCACTACAATAGCCATTATGGGTGAAGGGGGCACCTATATGTCGGTAAAGTGGATTGCTGGTGAGTTTTGGAGGGTTCATAGTTTCCTCCACAAGTATAACAGGTAGCGGGAGCTATGGGCCTGGGTCCACCTGTCTGCAGTGTACTGCTTCCACCACTAGACAACTCCAGGGACCTGTATGCTGCTCTAATGGACCTGAGTAGAACATCTGAGGCTGGCAAGTAATGTTTTTAATCACAATTTTTTGGGGGTAGAAGGGGGTTAGTGACTACTGGGGGAGGTCATCTATGATTCCCTCCAGTGGTCATCTCTGGTCATTTAGGGTGGTGTTTCCCAAGTCCAGTCCTGGAGTACCCCTTGCCAGTCAGGTTTACAGACTATCCATAATGAATATGCATGAATTTGATTTTCATAAACTGTCTCTATTTTATGCAAATCTCTTTCATGAATATTCATTGTGGATATCCTGAAAACCTGACTGGCAAAGAGGGCCATAATCTAACGGGGCCGGCCATCTATAAGGGTGGCCATCTCTAACGCTGGCCCTGTCAAGCGGTGTACCTGACTGTATTATCGAAACAAGATGGACGGCCATTTTTCATTTCGATAATACGGTCGAGGCCAGCCAAATCTCAACATTTGGCCTGCCCTTAGAGATTGCCGGCATTAGAGATGGCTGCCATTGGTTTTCGCCGATAATTGAAACTAATGGCGGCCATCTCAAACCCGGCCAAATCCAAGGCATTTGGTCATGGGAGGAGCCAGCATTTGTAGTGCACTAGTCCCCCTCACATGCCAGGACACCAACCGGGCACCCTAGGGGGCACTGCAGTGGACTTTACAAATTGATCCCAGGTACATAGCTCCCTTACCTTGTGTGCTGAGCCCCCTCAAATACCCCCCCAAAACCCACTACCCACAACTGTACAACACTATCATAGCCCTTAGGGATGAAGGGGGGCACCTACATGTGGGTACAGTGGGTTTTTCTCTTTTCAAAATGAGCCCCTTTGAGCTACTACTGAAACTGGCATGAGCTAAATCAAAAACTTAGCGATTGGAAGTGTGAATTAGGCCTCTTGGATTCTACTCACAATTTTATTGAGGACTCTAGCTTACACAAAGGGCTTCTGTTCTCAGGTGTTAATAAATTGTGAGGTCAATATTCAGTCTCAATGGTAGTGGCTGGCGATGAACATCTAAATACTGTTGCCACTATCTGAACAGCTAATCATGTTGCCATCCTTACTTTAACTAGACAGTTATCCATTCAACAGACTGAATATCTCCTCTAACCAAATAACTGGAAACACCACCCTATCCTATCTTCAGGTGGTCTGTGAGGATATTCTGTGGCACTGTCCAGATAGTGCCACTGAATACTGACCGTGTAAATTTATTTTCCAGCTAATTAAGGTTCTATGTAGAAATCTTTCCATACCTTGTAACTAATTCATTCAGCCAGCACACTTTTTGATATGTCAGCCGTTCTATTATTGATTTGCTCTTTAGTAATATCTTCAATCAATTACTGCAATTCACTTCTCAGGGGTCTTCCCTGGGGTAAACTAAAGATACTGCAGATTTTATAAAATACTGCAGTAAAACTGATTCATGGCGCAAAGAAATATGACAGAGTTACATCACTTCTCATTGCCGAACACTGGCGCCCAATCTTTTTCCATATAGCCTTTAAAATTCTAGTATTAGCCTGTCAGATTATACTTAATGGCTCGCCTTCTTTTCTATTCAGCTATCTTATTCTACACTGTATCCGGGAAAAAAGTGAGCCCCCTAAACATTTTGCAATAACAACCTCAAACCAGCACCGGATTAATTCAAATTTTACCTGCACAAAGTGACATCTATTTGCGTCACCGACGCCAAATTACATAGGAATCCCTCATCCCATTACAGAAATTTTTAATTTCTTACAAACCACTATCACAAATCTCAGTTTCCGAAATGACTTAATTACTTACTTGCGGACATCATCCATGATGTCACTGCATGTTGATTAACAAAATGTTGTCAAAAGGAGATCGAGTTTTAATTAAAATACTCAGAGTTGCAAGGCATGTACAATGTTTTACAGACGCATAAAAAAAAGAGACAGTCCCTGCCCTTAGAACTTGCAGTCTAATTTACAGACAGAAGGAAGAAACATGGATCGTGACTGTATTCATGGCATCGGTGCAGCATTTTCTCTCTTTCCTCTTTTTCTTCCCTGTCACCAAACCCTGGAATGTGGATAGGAATTCATGTGTGGGCAGCATCTGATCTTGAGTAAACTAAGTTGGTGTGCATTTTTAACATTATATTATGTTAAATAGTTATTAGGGATTTTATTCCTGGAACAGCAAGAATTGCTCTGTACTGGACCTTATTTCCTTGCCTCTTCTCCTCTCCCGCTTTTCCAAATTCTCTGTCATTTGGTGGGCAATGATATGGAAGTGGATCATAAAATGCTTTAGGAAAGGAACTCTCAACTGTTAAAATGGCTGGCGCAAGACTTCAGTTCCAAACCAACATAGAACAAATAGTTTCTCTCTTTCTGCACTCTTTCCCACCTTTTTGTGGCTTAATAAAATATTTTGACTGGATTTGATTTAGTGTCTGCTCTATGGTCAGCTGGTTCTGCTCTTTGGATACTGTTCGCATCCGGAAGTTTAAAGTTTCAGCTGTTTTAGGAATCTCCAAGAAACTCAATCCACCAGATGGGTGGGAGAAGTTGCTGCCTTTTATTTTTTTGCCTTTTGACATCTGGATTTCATTAGTGGTCTCTGAGTGTGCTGAATCAGGAATGAAAGTTTCAGGTTAGGTTCTATCAGCACTGAAAATAATGCCTTGGGCTGCGTACACAAACACAATGTAACTGGAGTTTTAGAGGTAGTCATTATATTTACTATACATTTTCCCAGGTTTTAAAAGTGTTCTAGTGCAACACAGATATCAAAGCAACTAGTGACATCACAGTCATAACAAACACAAAAGGTCATGCACTAAAATACGACAATCTTAGCTGTCGAGTTCTCACAGGAGCTTTGACGCTGATAAAACGTCAGTTCTACCCTAAGGGGTAGATTCATTATGGAGAAGATGGAGGGAGGAGGAGTGGCCTAGTGGTTAGGGTGGTGGACTTTGGTCCTGAGGAACTGAGTTCAATTCCCACCTCAGGCACAGGCAGCTCCTTGTGACTCTGGGCAAGTCACTTAACCCTCCATTGCCCCATGTACAAATAAGTACCTTTATATAATATGTAAGCCACATTGAGCCTGCCATGAGTGGGAAAGCACAGGGTACAAATGTAATAACAACAAAAAAAATGTGAGATGCCAAGATCAAGTGGGGGTGTATAATGTATCAGGAACACAACTGGGCAGACCAGGTAGGCCTTCCAGTTTTTACCCGTAGTCATACTCTGTGTAGTAGGATGCCAAAATGTGCCCTTCATTTAGCACAGCAGTGGGCAACCTATGGTCTTGCCTTTGAATTTTATGCAGCCCAAGAGACCATGGGAAGTATACACAGAAATAGGCCCACACAAATGTCATTAACCAGAGTTTTGTTGTTAGTAGAACCATTGAAAGATACAACAATGGAACAAGATTTGTTCAATAGTGTTAGCAACTATTTAGAAAGAGAGAAGTATACAGCAGCAGACTATTTTGGTAATAATTTATGTCCATTCAGTCCTCACACTGAATTTTGTTGGGAGTAAATTATATAACACGTTAATTTTCTGTGTGCCGCCTGCTACGGATTCTGACATTCATGTGGCCCTCTGTATGTGGTAGTGAGTGAAGTAACGGGAGAAAGAAGAGAAAGAGGGATAGATCCCATAAGGATCTGTATAAAGGTATGTTGTAGGGAGAAAGGAGAAGTGGGGGATCTACTGAGAGTGACCAAGGAGGCCATGGAGGATTTCTGTACAGTTCTTCCTTGCAAACAGTGGACAAGTGGAGCAGGAGTAAATTTATTTAGGGACACCAGGGACAGAAGAAGAGGAGAAAGACAGAGAAGCAACCAAAGAGATTGTAAAGACTTTTTTTTTCCTGGACTGTGTTATTGTCCTTTGCTTTATATGTTTTTTTCCCTTTTGTACATATTATTTTATGGAAGTTACAGATTAAAGAGATTTTATTCACTTTGCTCTCTATGAGATTTTTGTCCTTGTTCATAACTATGGTGATCTGTATAGCTGCGGCCTTGACAGCAACTTTCTGTCTATGCACTACATGTGTGAGTGCAGGGGCGGACTGACGGTGTTTTGGTCCCTCGGGCAGTAAGGGCCATGGGCCTCTAACAATCTATCAAAAGTGATTAAATTAGATGGAAGCTAGGGGAGAGCGGTCCCCCTACTGCTGTGGGCCCTCGGGCACTACCCTATTGTTCCAATGGTTAGTCCGCCCCTGTGTGAGTGTGTTCTTCCAGAGGTTTTCAAGTTGGGAGCAGCAGGCACAGGTATCTAAT
Organism: Microcaecilia unicolor; assembly: GCF_901765095.1. NCBI lineage: Eukaryota > Metazoa > Chordata > Amphibia > Gymnophiona > Siphonopidae > Microcaecilia > Microcaecilia unicolor. The sequence continues at coordinate 123,201,522 of NC_044035.1, forward strand.
GCCTCTTGGGTCACCCTTACCTCGATTCTTGAAGGAGCAGCTACATACATAATTATTTCTTCCCTAAAAACTGAAGTAGTGTTCCCTACATAGTTGTACCACCAGTATCCTCACTGCTAATATCTGGTGCTGCACTCTAGTAATTCTTCTGCAAAGAGCTAACCCAGATAATGGCAGCTTGTGACAAGCTGCATTCTAACTTTTAGCAAAACAATATTCATTTTTTGACAGTGCATAATGCAGTGCACAATAATTCATGTGGTTAAGATGTCTTTGCCCCAAAATTTGAACACGGTGAGGTTACTTGACCCGTTCAAGGTCACATTGTAGCTGGTAGGGCCATTAACCTAGTGGGGTCTGCAAGTTTCTAGCTCTGTGCTAGAAGGCAACAATGAACTAAAGGTTAGGAGAAATCTTGACTTAATTTGAGCCTCCTCTTTTCTGTTAATGGTATGTCCTTGGACAAGTCATTTTATTTCTCTGTCCCTGGATTTACTGATCTGTAATTTGAAAATGCATCAACAGCATTACTCCTCCTTCCCCCTCCCTTTCTGGAAGCTAGTATGCAATTCAAGGAGAACTAGAAATATGTTACAGATCATATACTTTGGAGGACACTATAGATATCTTTTGCAGCACTGCAATGGAAGACAGGTTTGGGTTGTGGAAGAAGCATACTGTAGTATGTGAATCCAATTCTTAGCTATTCTAAGCCTGTTTTCATCAATCCAGTGCTAACCCACAATACAACTTCCTTAGGGCAATTTCTCCAAATGGGTTAGTTTTGCAGGTATCATGACAGGAATGAACCTCATTCCTAAGCCAGAGTATGTGGAATATGATCTCAGTCTCTCAAATTTACTGCTCATGCTCACCGTAGTGCTTTGTATGGTGTATGCTGCTCTTTCTTAGGTGAATGTCTGTAATACAGCCGAAATAGTCTTAGGCCTCTAGTTTATTTATTTCTGCATTTGTACTCCACATTTTCCAATCAACGTTCAATGGGCTTACAGTTTTAGTTAGTCATAATACATTGTTGTTTGAAGTAGATGTATGTTTTGTTCAGTTTCTGTGGGTGATCGGGTTTCGTGGTGTGTTGGTTGGTGTTCCACTTGACTGTGTGGGATCACTGAAGAAATATTTTCTGAGGAAGTGGCCTTTCAGGTGTTTTCGGAAAGTTACATAGCCATTTGTATATTTTAGGATTTTCGGTATTGTGTTCCAAATCTTGGGACAAATGTATGTGAAGCTGGTTGAGTATGAAATCCCCCCAATTCTATGACCTTGTGCCTACATTTTCATACATAACATGCAAAATTGCACGCACTGGTGTTTATAAACTACAGACAGTTATGTGCCTAAATTAATTGTTAAACTAAGCAAAACTTGTGGCAAACAACCAGTAATGGTTAATCACAGTTAAATAGCAATGGTTAATCACAGTTAAATGGCTAAAATAATAACCTTTGACTGGCGGAAGTAACTCTATACCATGTAATAACCTAATACACAGTGCCAAAACTTTCTCGAAATAATGAGCAGGCAATTCACATCAATAAACTTAAGACCTTAGCAGCGACTCATTTCACAAGATCTAAAATGCCTCTTCATCGGTCCTTGCTAAACTTTAATCACACAATCTTTTCTATTTTGACTTTTTTTCTGAACGTTCTTTTCAGTATTTAAGATTAAAAAAAAAAAAAAAAACCCACTTAGCTTAAAGTGTCTCAGATGTGGGACCACTAGCCAACATACAGCATGTTTTGCTATATCGCTTCATGAGGGAAAGGTCTACTGCCAATTTCTCAGAAAATACAGAATTTATTTATTTATTATTTATAGCATTTCTATCCCACATTAGCGCAAGTGGAACTCAGGTTCAATATGGCTTACAATATAAGCATAAAAGAAAAGAAATAAATTAGAGTTACATTTAAAGAATACATCATAAAAATGTTATATAGGAATTGATTGTGGCAAATTCAGTGGGGCATCAGGAAGACGTGAAATATAAGGAACTAAATAATATTCAGCACTGAGGTCTAACATTGTTGAAGACAGAGCTAAAAAAGTAAGTTTTCAATAAATTACAAAATAACCCATAATCACTAGTATATCTAATTTGTTTAGGAAGAGAATTCCAGATTTTGGTGCATTGATAAGAAAAGTTAGCATTGTTGATTGTTTTGTAAGATATATTTCTGCAATTGGGGAAATGCAAAATGACATATTCTCTGGATGACACGGAAACATTGCGTGGCGGTAAATCAATGAGTTCATTCATATATGACGGTGACATACCAAATAAAATTTGATGGCCCAATGCCCATAGCTTGAATGGAATTCTGCTCTTTATAGGTAACCAGTGTAGATTATGAAGTAGTGGGGTAGTTTTAGCAAAGTGCAGTGATTTACAAATTAGACGAGCAGCCGTGTTTTGAACAGTTTGTAGGTTTTTTTTAAGAAGGCCTCATTTAATTCCAACATAGATGGAGATCACAATCTCTTTAGTTTCCAAAGCATATGGAAGGAACTAGAGACAACATTTGAGACTTGACTTTCTAAGGATAAAAACTGATCAACAGTAACCCTTAAGATTTTCATTGAAGATACAAGAGGATAGCTTACACTACAGACTTTGTAAGTCACTTTGAGCCTGCGATCAGTGGGAAAATGTGGGATATAAACGTAATAATAAATAAATAAATAAATAGGTTATTATTATATTATTATTTTTTTAGGATGATTTTGTTCATCCAAATATCCTTCTGCTGTTTTGGTTCAGCACTCACATACACTATAGTATATTCACTTACTCTTACCTCCAGACACAGACACAGAAGAATGTCTGTTGTCTGTCTGTCCCGCTATTACTGGCAACTCATTTCAATGGCTAGATCCCAGATTCCATTTCCTCTGAAACCTCTCAAGTCACACTTCTCTTCTTCTGAGCCTCCCACCCCCACCTCAATATCTGCTTTCAAGACCGCGGGGGTTCAATTTTACCCTCCTCTATTACCTTAGGCTTTTCCCCAGCACTGGCACTACGGTACTTGGAACTTCACAATCACCCTCCAACTCAGCCTGCTCCCCCTGCAGGACCTCCCTGGTCACTGCCGCTCCTCTCATTCCTCAATTCTCGGGGCTTTCCTATGTACTTGCATGAGTTTTCATACATGCATGGCCATTTCCAGACCTGTGCTCTAGGCACCCATGGATACCTGGACCTGACTGCACTACTCATATGGCCTATCCCCACCTGCACAGCAGCATTACTCCCATTTCCTGGCACTACCCAATTGTCAACCAGGCCCGGCACAAAATGTCCCTCAATGCACTGAAGTGCACCCACCTCTGAGAATGCAGAGACACACCAGCTCTATCTCTCCTGAGGTAAAATGACTATTTTTTGCTCTCCTCTACAATAAAATTACAGCAACTATTATTCAGAACTGTAAGGATACTGTTATCACATATACACCTGAGCAGAACTCATTAAGGGACTTATTTGCTAAGAAATGTTAATGTACATTTTGCTGCAATTAATTCTCCTTAATTGCCACTAATGTATGTTAATCACCATTAATGTGTCTCTTAATCCCCCCAAATCAGGCACAAGGCATGGCAAAATAATGAGCTATGTCACACACAAATGCATGCAAAGTAGCTCATTTACAGGCAAGGCTTAATTTGTAGACAAAAAGGAAGTGGAACTGTGAGGCTAGGGGAGAAGCAGGCTGGCTGTTGATTTGGCCGGTGACAGAAGCAACAGAAGAGGAGCTGGATTAGACAGTAGAATGACTACTCTCTTCCTTGCTCCAGGTTCACACCCTCACCCCCCTCTTCCTGGTTGGCTGCCTGGAAGGAAGGGCTGGAGCAGAACGTCCCTGCTACTCTACCATCAGAAAAAGAAGTGGTGGAACTACATTCCAGGCTATTCCCCCAGAAATTAAGCCCTGTTTATAGGTAAAAGGGGTTAACCCATTTACTGCATGTTTGGCCTAGAAAATTAACTACACCTCAGGGGAGCAGCAGAGAGCAGGCAGCCTGTGTAAAAAGAAAAAAAGCCACCTTATCTGCACCCCCATCCCAACAAAAAGTGGTTTCCTTTCCTCCTGCAACATGTGAAAGGACCTTCTGAGGCCTTAAATCCCTGGTGGGCTGCTGTGTGAAGAAGTCTCCCTTCAGTCCTGAGCAAGGACTCCTAACTCTCATGTATATAGCCCACTCTCTTCCTGAAGCATTGAAGGTGATTAAGCAAGATTCCTTTTAGCATCCAGCCACCCTCTGGTCACAGATTTACCCCCAACAGTCCAGTTTCCTAAAGGAGGCAAGAGCAATCTACTACTAATTATCATTTCTATAGCGCTATAAGGCATACGCAGCGCTGTACACCATACACAAAAGACAGTCCCTGCTCAAAGAGCTTACAATCTAGATAAGACAGGTAAACAGACAGAACAATTAAGGGTAAGGGAATAAAGAGGTGAGGATAAAGGACAGGGTAAGTGAGTTAGTAGTCAAAAGCAGTGGTAAAGAGGTGGGTTTTGAGCCTGAACTTGAAAACCGCTAAAGACGAGGCTAGACGTACAAGCTCGGGAAGTCTATTCCAGGCGTGAGGTGCAGCGAGACAAAAGGAACGGATACTTGAATTAGCAGTAGAGGAGAAAGGGACAGATAAGAGAGATTTATCTACAGAATGGAGTACTCGAGGGGGGACGTAGGGAGAGACAAGAGTGGAGAGGTACTGGGGAGCAGCAGAGTGAATGCACTTATAGGTCTATAGGAGAAGTTTGAATTGAATACGGAAACGGATAGGGAGCCAGTGAAGTGACTTAAGGAGAGGGCTAATGTGGGCAATCCCAACCACTTCTGCCCAGTGCAATCATGTTGGAAAATAGTGGCATCTGCCAACTACTACTACTACTTAACATTTCTAAAGTACTACTAGGGTTACGCAGCGCTGTACAATTTAACATGGAAGGACAGTCCTTGCTCGAAGAGCTTACAATCTAAAAAAGCAATACATTCGATGCACCACTAAGAATCAGACTGCCAAAGGTATATTCCAACATACTGCTAGGGCTCAAGTACTTCCACTATGGAGTAGGAATCGTTTCTGCCCCTAAGGGAATCTGGACTTTCAGGATGAATCTGGGTCTGGGGGGAGGTGGAAGGCAGAAGAGTTTCTGGGTCAGACACTTTCAGTTTCTTAGGAAGGGCTTGTGCCTGCATGGGTGGGTGGGGGTACCTAAAGTAACATGTTTTGCTATAGCTTGAGGCAAGGGGAAATTTTTTTAGTCTACTAGCCTATTAAAGATATGTGCCCCCTCATCAGAAGACAGGCTCTTTCACAAGGGCAGGAAGGCATGTTATTTGTATAGTTAAGCAAGAGATAAGGAACTGATCTAAGTTACAGTGTGTGTAGCAAGCTAGTCCAGGTGTAGAATGAGTGTATAGTCAGTCACCTTATGTATTAAAGGCTTGGGAGAAAAGCCAGGCTTTCACCTGCTTCCTGAAGTAGAGGTAGTCTCAAGTTATATGTAGCCCCTCTTATTCTTTAAGTACTCTGGGCCATTTTGTCTGAGGACCTTGAAAACCAAACATAGAGTTTTAAATTTAGCCCTGTAAGGTACTGGTAGCCAGTGTAGCTTTTGCAGGAAGGGTGTGATGTGGTCACTCCACTTGCAGCCTTCTATCAGTCGTACTGCAGCATTCTGAATCAGTTAGAGCTGATACAAACTCTTTTTGGTTTAGCCAGTGTACAGGGCATTATAGTCATCTAGTTGTGATGTTATCATGACATGGACCATTGAGGTCAGACTTATTTTTTCAATATATGCTGGACAGGATGTGGAATGGCTGGAACATGCTATCACACCTGGTGGGAACGTCCAAAAATTAGAAGGTTTTGGACAGAAAGGACAAAGACTCATACTGACATATTTGGTATACCAATTCCAACGGATCCTTTGGTTTTATTGTTTATTTTATTAGGATTTATTTACCACCTTTTTGAAGCAATTCACTCAAGGCGGTGTTATAATACAGCCTGTAGGAACCGCTCTCTCAAGCAAAGGCTATCTTTCACTATACTCCAATTTTGCATAGGAAACTGTCAAGATGTTGGAAGTCGGCAGACATTCCAAAATCAGTGGCTTTGCAAAACAGATAATGCTAAGCATTTAATCTTTCAAATTGGCAGCCTCTAAACAACAGAGAGTGGAGTCCTTTGAAAGAATTAGAAAATCTTTTGTAACATGGGGGCTCATTTTCAAAGCACTTAGACTTAAAACATTCCATACATTACTTTGGAAATACGCCTCCACGTATTCAAAAGGGTAGCTGAGAGGCTTCTTACAGCCTTCCTATTACAATTACATATGGTCCCAATGAATGATTTTGAGAGGAACTATGGGATACTAGTTTATTGAAATTTTATTGAAATGGTGACTTGGAGGTTAACTGTGTTTTATGTTCAAGTTCTCCTTAGGGACAGGGGCATAGCTACGGGTGGGCCTGGATGGGCCCAGGCCCACCCATTTTTGGCTCAGGCCCACCCAGTCTCAGTGATCACCAATCAGACGCCAGCTACCCTGCACATCGCACCGCCGCTCCAATCAGTTAACTCAGAGTCTGCCATGTAGTGAAACACATCTTGTGAGCTGAGCCCTGCAGCTCTGATGTTATTTTTAAAATGTTTTTAATTTACCAGCGCTACAAGAGGCTTTCAGCTATCAACCCTCCTATCACACTGCCTTGTTTCCTTCTGCTCTGCAGGGTTGCCATATAAAAAAAAAAAATTCCCACACAAAATCGCTCAAAACCCACCCAAAAACGAAACACACCCCACCCCCGTCATCACCCCCGCCCCTTCCATCATCACCCCCACCCCCACCGTCATCAACCCCACCCCTTCCGTCATCACCCCGCCCCGCCGTCATCAGCCCCACCCCTTCCGTCATCAGCCCCGCCCCACCATCATCGTCCCGCCAATACGTCAACAAACCCCGCCCAAAACGTCACAAACCCCGCCTCTGTCGCCATTAGCCCCACCCCCGCCGGCCGAAAAACCGCCCAAAACCCGCACAGAAAAAAGAAAACGAGCCCAAAAAACCGGCGGCGGGTTGCGGAAAACCGCCCAATTGGGCGGGAAAATCGCCCATCTGGCAACTCTGCTGCTCTGGAGTTGGGCTTCGCTCCTTCCTGTGCTCTTAAGGAGGCTTAACTCCGTCGGTTGCTCCGCCTCCGTTCCCCATGGCTACAGCAATTGCAGGCAGGCAGGCAGTTCCTTTCTTTCACTGCTCACTCACTGAAGCTTAATTCCTTCACTGTTTGTTCAGGGACAGAAGCTTGACTGCCCCTGCGGTGCACACATCGATCCTGCACGGGTCAGGTCACAGTGAGCCCCCAAACCTGCGGGCAAAGTCAGGAAGTTGGAAGTCCCAGAGGCTGGTGCTGCCTTGAACTTAGCAGCCCTGTGCAGCTGGGAAAATCTGGGCACTTATTATCCTCCAGCCCCAGACACCAGGAGTGAGTTAGTAGCTGCTTTGAATTGAAGCCTACTCTCCCCCAGCCATGGCCAATATCTGCCACTGCAAGGAGCCAAAATTGGGCCTTCTCCCCAACATTGCACCATGTGCTCACTGATTGGTGCCTGTAGACTTCTTTGAAATCTCTGTACAGGAAACTCTGCATTGGAGTGGACTCAGGTTAAAAAAGGAAAAACAGTTTTATATTTAATGGTGGTAGTCTTCTGGGTGAGTCTGAGTTCTGCAGTGGCCAGGTTAAAAATATATATATATTTTATGTTGGGCTTCTGGGTGGGGGTGGGTGATTGGGAAGGGAAGAGGAGATGTTAGATTATGGGGGAAGGGGGAGAGAAGGGCAGGACTGTTTCCAGACTATGAGGAGTAGGTAGAGGAGATCTGATGCTAAGCTGGGGGGGTGGGGGGGGACAGGGCTGATGTCGAGCTACAAGGAGGGATGGGGAAAGGGGTAGACAAGGGCAGGGCTGATACTGGGGTATGAAGCGTAGGGAAGGGCAGGACTGCAGAGATGTCAATTTATCCAGTTCCAGGCTGGAGATTTTGGGGCAGCTCCTTGTGACTCTGGGCAAGTCACTTAACCCTCCATTGCCCCTGGTACAAAATAAGTACCTGAATATATGTAAACCACTTTGAATGTAGTTGCAAAAAGAAAAACTCAGAAAGGCGGTATATCAAGTCCCATTTCCTTTTCCCTTTTGAACTTATATCCCAAAACAATGTGGGATTTGTAGTGCCCTTTGAGTGCTTCGAGTCCCATAATTCAACAGCATGGAGAGGGCAGAAATCCAGGACTGTCCCAAAATTTCCAGCCTGGAACTGGGTAACTTGGCATCTCTGGGGCTGATGCTGGGCTGGAGGACAATTTCTAATTTTTGATCCTTTTTCTGTAATTGTCTAGACTAGAGTTGTTCTGTGTTCTAGCATTTACTTTGTGTGGGGACTTATATCTGTTTGGCTTTTAAAATGGGTCATATATTGCTGTTGTATATATTCACTGCTGCCTTTTTAAAGGTATTGTTATTCATATTTGTGTGTTCAGAATTGGTGGTGTTAAGGGTTGCTATATAGGCTCTAAGAAGCTTCATAAGATTTAATGTTACCTCACAAAGAATCTGACAGGGAAGGGATTTTGACAATGTTGCTATTACTGAGGTCCTACCAGAATTTTAATACACTTTTTTTTCAATGGAAAACTGTAAGAGAAAACATCTTAGCTGTGGACTATGATAGATCTGCTAAATATTTTAGGCCAATTTGCTATTTTTATCTAAAGTTTTAGAAAAGGTGGTTTTAACACAGTTTAATCAGGCATACGTGCCATTGTTTTAATTATTTTGCAGGATACTGTGATGTTAGGATGTTTGCCATTATAGTAGACTTATGTCTGGTCAGGTTTAAGTTCTGTTTGTCTAGTAATTGCCTAAATTGTGGGATAGTGCAGGATAGAAATTTTTTAAATGGTGGTGCTCCATAAAGTATGTATGCAGTTTATGTTGACACAGGACAACTGTTGGGCAGATTATTTAGTTAGAAATCCTTCATCAAGGGCACTCTAAGGCATTATTTTGTAATATCCCATGAAACACTACTCGTACCTGTATACATAGTGCCCACCCATATTAGCTCTGGGCCCACCCAAAATGTCAGGTCTGGCTATGCCACTGCTTAGGGAGAACAGGGGATTCTTTGGCAATTCTGAAGAATGGGGGAGAGGGGGACAAGAGCATGGGGTAGTAAAATTTGCTCTGAGTTTCAATGTTCTATTGGATACCTGTATTGAATCTGTATGCTCAGACAAAAATTTGCAATAAAGAATAAAGTAAAAAAAAACCCAAAACAAAAATAAGCAAACAACTCAAATTATTGCTCCTTTATTTACATCATGGCACCCTGTTACTAAAGGACGTTAGAATCTGGGCTTAACGTGTTGTAATGCAGGATTCTACCATGCACTAAGCCCAGATTTAATGTGGCACCTTTTGGGGGCGATCCCTCTATTCTTTCTTGCAGGTCGTGTGTTAATGGCGCAGTACTTACCACCTCCTATTTAGGAGGCGCGATATGATCCTACATTAACCCCCAGATTCTATATATGGTGTCCAAAGATGCATGTGCACAAGCAATTTGAGAAACGAGACAATTAGCGCCAATAATTGGGCATTAGCAATCAATTATTGACATTAATAGGCAACAATTTGGATGTAGGCGCATCTTGCTAAGCGCTATTCTATAGAGATGCTACACAAAACTTTTTTTGCGTAACTGAAAAGGGGATTTAGCCATGGGCGGGGGGGGGGGGGGGATATGGGAGGGTCAGGGATGTTCACTAAAGATACACACAATATTACAGAATTGGGGGGGGATTCTCACCCAATTTACACATGAGGATTTACACCAGGTTTCAGTTGGTGTAAATCCTCGTGCCCAAAGTTGTGTGTGGATTTCGGTGCCATGCACTATTCTATAAATGGTGCCAACTCAAGAGTGCTGTTTATGGAACAGCGTTCAATGTGTATTTTTTCAGTTGGGTGCCATTTACTGAATCTAGTCCTAAGAGTTCATTAACCAGTTATTTATTTTTTATTTATTTAGATTTTGCTCACACCTTTTTCAGTAGCAGCTCAACATGAGTTACATTCAGGTACTCTTGATATTTCTCTGTCCCAGGAGGGCTCACACAATCTAAGTTTATACCTGAGGCAATGGAGGGTTAAGTGACTTGCCCAAGATCACGAAGAGCAGCAGTGGGATTTGAACCGGCCACCTCTGGATTGCAAGACCAGTGCTCTAACCACTAGGCCATTCCTCCACTCCACAGTTAGTGCATGATAAGTATAACGTGCAATCTGGTTAATACTTTATGTTCACTTTCCACCCATGTCATGCCCCCTGAAATAGAAATTACTAAAAAATTCAGTAATGTACAGTTTAATGCATGGAAACAGGGAAACTACTAAAAAAAAGTCTTAAAGTGGTCAAACGGTAGCCTGGTTTCTTTTAATGTAAACCACACGTTAAGGATCAAATTCTACAAATGGCAACTAAAAAATCGACGCTGAAAAAACTGCACTTAGCACTATTCTATAATCCTCTCCTAAAGTTAGGTGTGGTTTATAGAACATGCGTAGTGTAGCGCCTGTCCCTGTGTCTAAAATTTAGATGCGGCAATTTACATCAACTAAAACCTGATGTAAATGCCCACCTAATTTAGGTGCAGCTCAGGCGTATTCTAGAACAGTGAATGTAATTTTCAGAAACGCCCACAACCCACCCATACCCTTCCCATTGCTATACTCCCTTTTGTGATGCGTGTATTAGAATTTACATGTACCACTTTACAGAATATTATACCAGCACTGATTAGCTTGTTAAGAAATTAAGTCATGTGCGTAAATCGGTACGTGCACAAATTTATGCCAGCAACTTTAGTCATTGTTTAAAGAATCCGGGGGTAAGTGCATTATGTACTATAGTGAAAGGGCCTCTATATTAATTCAACACCCCAAATTACTATGTTAGTATGCCCAGTTCATTGCATAATTGTTATGATTTTGGTTATGATGATCTCTCTGGATGAGTTCTATAATGTCATGTTAAACAATCTAATGTTATGTTATTCCAAACTGGGAATAACAATAATAATTGCAGCCCAGTTGGAGTCTACAAGAAATCTACTAAGCAGGAACAAATCCACCAACATTTAGGACAAAATCCATGGGTGATGTAAAAAGGTCAAAAGTGGATATGCAGATCTGAGGATTTTATTGCCAAACCACCTTGATGAATCTGTGAAATAGTTGCCAGTTTCTTGAACTGGAGGAAGACCTTACTCATCTATTTGACTTACACCTTTCTGCAGATAGGTCCAGAACATCAGAGACAGCTGGATCAAATCAATATTTTTTCAACTGTTAAGGGCACATCAGCAGAGAAAGTGGGATAGGAATGGTTGTCAAAAAATAAAGATCTGAAGCTATCCAAAAGCTCATGATTATGCTTGTACGCTTTCTAAGTGGAGCACATTTTGCTGTGGTTTGGTAACTGAGAGGTGAGAAGAAAATCACCTTTGGGTACAAATGCTGCTATCTGAAACTTCATCCTTAATCCAGGAACTTCTTTTTGGGCATAATTAAATACAACAGAATCTGATACCAGACATAAAATGATCCAATGAATCAGGAAATATATTAAACCTACTACAAATAATCTATATGTAGCACAGTCAAGCTATGAATTCATGGATTTATTTGCCGTATTCGTGGCCTGTGCTGCCTTGGCACGGGGTTAGGATTTAGTTCAAAACAGTCAGTTCATCTACAATATTATCAAACAATTTGATTTTTAGGTTAATGTTTCTCGACAGGCTCATTCTTTTGCAACCTGCAGGCCTCAATTACAAATGTGTGTTAACGTAGTAACATCTGTTAATGCAGATAAACAGATCAGACAAAGGAGTAGCATCATCCACAAAACTCATCCAATAATGCCAGGGAGATGGAAGAAGTCATATACACTTTACTCCATAGATAAGACGCTCTTTAAAAATGATGACTATGGAATAAAGTGTATATGACTTCCTCCAACTCCCTGACATTATTAGATGAGTTTTGCTGATCACGCTACTCCTTTGACTGATCTGTCACGCTCGTAGTGGATTCTGTTCCTCTACCTTGGTGGTCGATTACTATAATGCAGATTAAAAGACATAGATGCAAATTCTGCATTTACCCCCGAATTCTATATAGGGCATCCACATTTGAGGGTGGATCCCAGATCTGCATGTAAACGAATTGGTTAATTATGTGATAACAATTATTGGTGCTAACAAGCACTTCATTGGCAGTATTTAGGAGTTACATGTGGATCTGCCCTATACTCTATTCTATAACATGTGTGCCTCAGTTTCATATCGTGCAACTCCAAAGGGAGTATGCCATGGGAGGGGCATGGGCAGGTCCGGGGAGTTTCTAAAAATTAGGCAAGATGTTATAGAATATCTGGATTTGTGCATCTAACTGCCATCAGCTAGGCACCAGCATTTACACCAGCCTTTGGCAGGCATAAGTGCTCACGCCCAAAGTTAGGCATGAAATGCGTGCTAAGCTAGTTTACTATAACAGGCGCTTTGCACAGAGTGCCCTTTACAGAATACAGCTCAACAACGCCAAAGCCATCTCCACCCACTTGGAGCAGAGCACGCCATCTTATACCTTAATCATTGGGTTAAAGAAACATCTGAAACCTCAAACAAACGTAAAAAGTATAGTTTAGAAGAAAAAATTGCTGCACTCAACAGAATCAAATCTGGAGTCCAGCAAATGATATGGCCAATGCAGAAAGAGTGCTGGAAGCATTCGTTGATAGGGAGAGTAGGGCCACTATAGAACCTTGGATAGATGGTGGTAACAGGTGTACTACGTATGAGCACATGACCGATATTGAAATAATCAAAAACATTACTGGCGAAAATCATGATCTGAATGCAACTGAAGATGATGAGGAACCTGAGCCACCACCTAAGATCACAGAGGCGCTTCAAGGTTTGCAAACGGGACTTAAATTTCTTAACAGAAAAGGCAGATTCAATTTCAGTTTTACGGTTAAAACGCTTGATTTGAAACCACTAAAAAGAAGCAAAGAGATGCAATGAAACAGTCAACCCTCAACATTTTCTAAACATAAAATGAACCACTTTAAAGTAGACTCTATGGTTCATTGGCTTATGTATGATTAGATGAGTCACAGCTCATTTAAAATTAATTATCGGCAGCTTAAATACTTTTCTGTATGGACAAGATGGCGGTTTGAGACTCTCATTTATCCTCATTGTTTGAATAAATATGGGGTGCATTATGTTTCCCTTTCAATAAAAAGATTGAAACATGGTTTATATACAATATTGCTATTCTCTAGCACTTCATTTGTCATGCACATGCGAAATTGATAGCAGGTACTGTATAAGTTGAGTGCAAAAAAATGGGTTGAAATATCTAACGCAATCCGTTTATACCGCCATGTAATTCTTTGGGCCCCCAAGCACCATGTTATAACAGAGTTGAGCTGTACTAGCTTAATACGGATCTTCCCTGTACCCATGTGTCTCTATAAAATTACCCCAGAAAAATTGCAAAAATTATGCCTACAATGAAGCAGCAGGTGGAACTGCTCAGACAAAGCATGCACGTGTGTAAATCATGTATCTACCCAAAACCCACCTCCAAAAATGCTTACACCTGAATCATGTAACAGTACATGTGTACTTTTACACATGGGCTAATTTCATAGGAGGCAGTTTATGCCTGTATAGTTGCATAAACCATAAAAGAACTTTTATAAGATGAACCCCCACGTTAGTAAATAGACTCTAGAAAGAACAATGGGGTTTATGTTAAATGACTTGCTTTAAATCGTGTTATCACACATTAGTAAATAAGGCCCTGAGTTTGTAACTCACACTCTACCTCAGACTCCAAGTCATTGTATCGTTGAATCAAGATGAAGCATGAAGATGGCAAGAAGAGAAATGGTTGTACCGTAGGTGTCACTAAATCTGAACACATCTGCATGTCAGGAAAATGATCAATAGTTTGTTTTTACATTGGCTGCTGTTGCTTTAAAGATGCCGGTCTACAGTTAGAAGAATTGTAAAAACCAGGCACAGGGCTGGTGCAAGGGTATTAGTGCTCTAGGTAATGCTTTAGCCTGGCACCCCCTCAATCAACCTTTAGGCCCCTAGGCTTTTCCTCCACACCCGTAAGATTTTGATAATTGCCCCGCTCCTAAAATAAAACTAGAAAAATGTACTAGAATGTAAAAGTATGCACTGATGGTTCTTTAAGTTTGTGTGGCTGTCAGGACTCAAAGTTTTGCTTTTGAGTGCGGCTGCTCTATGCCTCCCTCCAGAAGATACCACACTTCGCAACTGCCTAACCTATGTAATGGTCAAGCAGGCCCTGACTAGGCTAAATTTCTGAATTATTTACTGTAGATGCCCATCTCTTTTAGTGCATCTTAAATATCCTGGTGCTGCTAATGTGAAAGAGCAAAAAATAACCCCAAAAATCTGAAAGGAATTGAGTTCTCCACACAGACAGGGCTAAATTATCATGCATGTAAAAGCTGCATGGTTTTGACCAGATAACATATTAGACATGTCCTTTGATTCTGTGGCCTGTAATCTTTCACCGCTCAGATGTCACAACAATGACTTTCTTATTTCCTCCTTTTTCCTGCTTACTGCAACAGTTAATGAACATGCAAAGGAAAAAAAAAATCAAACCATTGCAGTAAAATCTTGCAGACATGTTCAATTTTATTTCCTAAAATAAATGTTCGGCAGCACCACTGGTTTAAAGTTGAAATCCACAAGCCAGGCCCTTTGACATTTCTTCAGGGTTTCAACTCAACAAGAGCATCAACAACAGCAGCCCAATACGGGTGTAAAACATTCATGCTTCTAGATTTGCAGGTCAATCCTTGAACAACATATTTTTCACTTCCTTATTTTAACTCAGAAATATCTTATCACTTCACAACCAGCTAAAGCATACTGTTTAGGCACAAAAGATTTACTGAAGCCAAAGAAGACTTGTGGCGATTCCCTTTCTTGTTTGGCTTCTGTTGTTCTTCCGTGGGAATGGACTGGTTCTCTTTCACTACATAAGATTTACTAAAATGCACTGCCATGTTAGCACATGCTAAAGTGTATTCATGTGTGTCATTTACCACAGGTTCCATTTTACACGATAGGACCTATTTACTACATACAGACATCACCAGCATCAGTGTGCACCACACACTTGCAGGAATCAGCATGATTCGACAGAAGTAATCACTAATTCATGTTCCGATTGTCCTATTTAAGGCACTTTACAATATCTCACCCAAGGTGTATCACAAAGGCTGATGCCTGATGCAGGTAGTTATGCCAAAACATGACCCATATTGGGTACCTCATTTAAGGTTTGATGTTTACCCAATCTTGGAGGCCCTTGGTGCTTTTTTTTCTGGTTGACTCATTTGCAATGAGATGGGAAATGTCAAACGGCATATCATATGTTGTTAAAACCTGACAATGAGCAGGAAAATCATAAAATTTCATGTCTTTTTGTTTACCAATAATAGTAAGCACTCTTTCAAAAGAGTGTGTGCTCTGTTGCATATGTGCACATAGCTATGGGGGGCCTGGGTCCCCCCCACATTGGATCTGACACCCCTGGTTTGGCTGGCAGGGGTCCCCAACCCCCGCCAGCTGAAGCCTTTCTCCAGCGCTGTTCTGTGTCCATTGCCTGCCCTGCTTCCTCTCACGTCCCGTGCATGCTTGGTTTTAGTGAAACTGAATGTGCGCAACTTTGTGCTTGCTCAGTTTCACTAAAACTGAGCATGCACGTGATGTAAGGGGAAGCGGGGAAGGCAATGTGCAGAAAACAGCGCTAGAGAAATGCTTCAGCTGGTGGGGTCAGAGCCCCCTGCCAGCCAAGGTATGTGGGATTGTGGCAGGGCGGGGGTTGCAGTAGGGAGGTGGGCCAAACTAGCCCCCCCCCCCACTTTGGGCTCTGGACCTCCCAAACATTGAGGTTTGGCTACACCCCTGTACCAAACCACTGTGCATGTATGAACAGCACATGCATGTGCATGCTATTGGGAAAAAAGCGCACTCACTCTCAAAAGAGTGCGCACTGTACAACTTCGCTCCCACGACAAAAGAAAAATGACCACACAAAAACAATCATAAGTACATAAGTACATAAGTAGTGCCATACTGGGAAAGACCAAAGGTCCATCTAGCCCAGCATCCTGTCACCGACAGTGGCCAATCCAGGTCAAGGGCACCTGGCACGCTCCCCAAACGTAAAAACATTCCAGACAAGTTATACCTAAAAATGAGGAATTTTTCCAGTCCATTTAATAGCGGTCTATGGACTTGTCCTTTAGGAATCTATCTAACCCCTTTTTAAACTCCGTCAAGCTAACCGCCCGTACCACGTTCTCCGGCAATGAATTCCAGAGTCTAATTACACGTTGGGTGAAGAAAAATTTTCTCCGATTCGTTTTAAATTTACCACACTGTAGCTTCAACTCATGCCCTCTAGTCCTAGTATTTTTGGATAGCGTGAACAGTCGCTTCACATCCACCCGATCCATTCCACTCATTATTTTATACACTTCTATCATATCTCCCCTCAGCCGTCTCTTCTCCAAGCTGAAAAGCCCTAGCCTTCTCAGCCTCTCTTCATAGGAAAGTTGTCCCATCCCCACTATCATTTTCGTCGCCCTTCGCTGTACCTTTTCCAATTCTACTATATCTTTTTTGAGATACGGAGACCAGTACTGAACACAATACTCCAGGTGCGGTCGCACCATGGAGCGATACAACGGCATTATAACATCCGCACACCTGGACTCCATACCCTTCCTAATAACACCCAACATTCTATTCGCTTTCCTAGCCGCAGCAGCACACTGAGCAGAAGGTTTCAGCGTATCATCGACGACGACACCCAGATCCCTTTCTTGATCCGTAACTCCTAACGCGGAACCTTGCAAGACGTAGCTATAATTCGGGTTCCTCTTACCCACATGCATCGAAATGAACATTTCCAGAAATGACCTAGGAAACGACGCAAAACAAAAAATTTTCTGGCTGCACATCCCTACACAGAAGCAAACTAGCAAATCCGGCCCCAAATCAAGACAAATGTGTAGGTAATAGGGTCAGAGAGTTGCTTACCTGTGGGCAGTCTTTGATGTAGTGTCCCTTGTTGAAGCACAGGTGGCACAGGTAGTTGGGAGGTGGTCTCTTGCTAGGCTTCCTGGATTCTGAGGAAAGCGACAGGTCAGAGAAATGTTCTGTCAAGGAGCTCAGTCCATCCACGATATTATTCAGGGAGCCGTAAGGTGAAGCACTCTTATAAAGACTGCTGCTCAGCACCTGCAAAATAAAAAACATATCAAGAAAAGCTCTTCAGATGATAAATCAAAGGAAGGGAAGGGGAAAGCCAGCATAGGGGGAAATAGGCTTCTATTATGTGGAAGTTAGAGGCGTTTATGAGATAATGCCCGGGTGTGAATCTCCACAGCACAGAGATGTAAAACTCCCTCACATTCGCCCGTGAAGTTTGAAACACATGTGTTTATAAGGATTAGAAAGTTTCAGAGTAAAGGTGCACATCTTATATCCATTTTGCAATCCTACCCTTTTTTACATTCCTTTCTTTGCATTAAATAAATGGGCAAAACCAAACAGAATCCATATGGAGCTCAGCATCCATTAATGACAATATTTCTCAATGTATCTATATTAGAGGAATTAAACACCATGGGGTTGATATTCAAAATGATTTAACCAGCCAGAAACAGCTTCTGGCTGATTAAATTGTCCATTCAGAGCTAATCACTCATTTTCAGTGGCGCTTAATGGGCAGGACCGCTGAGAGGGGGGGCAGGGGGGGGGCAAAATTCCCCAGGGCCTGCCCTCCAAGGGGGCCCATCTGGCGCTGGCATGGCTCTCCTGCTCCTGTGTGTCGCAGAGCAGAGTTATCGCGCTATCGCGTTAACTCTGCTCTGCCGGCCACAGGTCCTTCTTCCTGCTTCCTCCCGCCTCCTGTGTGAAGTACTTCCTGTTTGGATGCAGCAGGAAGAAGGACCTGTGTAGCAGAGTGAAACAGGAGAGGAGACAAGCAAGCAGACCCAGCAGGGGGGGGAGGGTTGTTTGCCCCGGGCCTGGCTTTCTCTCTCAACTGCCCTGTTAACTGGTTAGTGCTGCTGAAAATAACTGGGTAGCGCAGAAGTTAAAACCGGCTATTTTGGAGGCACATTGCAGGGGCTGAGTCGGCACTTAACCAGTCAGGTTAACTGCATAAAAGTCAGTCCTATCTTTATGTGGTAACCCATAGCTGGTTAAGTGATGAATATCTTAACTATGAACAATGCATTAACTGGCTTCAGAAACACGAAAATTCAATGCCAGTGTCTGAACACTGAATTTCTGGGTTTAACACCAGTGGCGGTCAGCAAAATGTTGATCGCCACCAGCTGAATATTGGGCCCCAAAATTATATTGTACAGCCACTAGACTTCTGAACTGAGAGCTTCTTCTCTTTCATGTGGCTTTCAATTGATACATACTTGAGGTCATCTAAGAAAGCTTGAGTGGCTTCCGCACCTGTAAAATGCAGCTTTTACATGTGTAACTGTGCTACACTGATGCCAGTTTTCCAAACCATTATTCATACATGTAGAAGCTACATGGTGCTCACGATAAAGAGGCTATGTTCTGTGCACAGTTTGGGTGGTCCAAAAAATATATCGGTATGTGTGTTTCCTGTTTTATAACAGGAATACATATGGATTTTTTTTAAGTCCCTGTCTTCAATTATACCTACTCAGAGGCAAGCATAAATGCCGGGCAAAATAGTGGAAACTATTATAAAGAATAAAATCACAGAACACGTAGACAAACATCATTTAATGGGACAGAGTCAGCATGGGTTCAGCGAACGGAAGTCTTGATTCAACAATCTGCTTCATTTCTTTGAAGGCATGAATAAACATGTGGATAAAGGTGAGACGGTTCATGTAGTGTATCTAGATTTTCAGAAAGCTTTTGATAAAGTTCCTCATGAGAGACTCCTGAGAAAATTAAAGAGTCATGGGATAGGAGACAAGGTTTTGGTGTGGATTAGGAATTGGTTATTGGACAGAAAACAGAGGGTAGGGTTAAATGGTCATTTCTCTCAATGGAGGAGGGTGAACAGTAGAGTGACACAGGGATCTGTACTGGGACTGGTACTATTTAACACATTTATAATTGATATGGAAATCGGAACAACAAGTGAGGTGATCAGATTTGCAGATGATACAGAACTATTCAAGGTTGTTAAAACACGTGCGGACTGTGAAATATTGCAGGAAGACCTTAGGAAATTGGAAGACTGGGCATCCAAATGGCAGATGAAATTTAATGTGAACAAATGCAAGGTGATGCTCATTGGAAAGAATAATCCAAATCATAGTTACCCCCACCTTGGGGGTCAGCACTCAAGAAAAAAGATCTAGGTGTCATTGTAGATAATATGCTGAAATCATCTGCTCAATGTGTGGCAGTGGCCAAAAAAGCAAACAGGATGCTAGGAAGTATTAGGAAAGGGATGGTGAAATAGACTGAAAATACTATAATGCCTCTGTATTGCTCCATGGTGTGACTGCACCTTGAGTATTGTGTTCAGTTCTGGTGGCTGTATCTCAAAAAATATATAGTGGAATTAGAAAAGGCTCAAAGACGAGCAACCAAAATGATAAAGGGGATGGAACTCCTCTCGTATGAGGAAAGGCTAACGAGATTAGGGCTCTTCAGCTTGGAAAAGAGATGGATGAGGGGAGATAGGATTGAGGTCTACAAAATCCTGAGTGGTGTAGAATGAGTAGAAGTAAATCAATCTATTACTCGTTCCAAAAGTACAAAGACTTGGGGACACTTGAGGAAGTTACATGGAAATATTTTTAAAACAAATAAGAGGAAATATTTTTTCACTCAACAAATAGTTAAGCTCTGGAACTCTTTGCTGGAAGATGTGGTAACAGTGGTTAGCGTATCTGGGTTTAAAAAAGGTTTGGACAAATTCCTGGAGGAAAAGTCCATAGCCTGCTATTGAGACAGACATGGGGAAATACTGTATAACTGCTTTCCCCAGGATTGGTAGCATGGCATGTTGCTGACAAATGGGTTTCTTCCAGGTACTTGTAACATGGCTTGGCCACTGTTTGGAAAACAGGATAACGGTTTAGATGGACCACTGGTCTGACCCAGTATGGCTACTCTTAGGTTGTTATGTAACAAGCCAAGGCCGCTACCTAAACTTTCAAAGAATTCAGGGCTAAAACCTGCTTTAAACCATCCTGAAGAAAGGGCAGAATGTCTGGCACTGAAGCCTGCAGGATAAAATGCCTTGCTGCTTCACCCAACTCTCAAAGGTTTTCCAAACTCTGGCATAGGCCATAGATGTGGATCTCTTCTGAGCCTGCAGCAAGGTAGATATGTTGTCCTCTGCATATCCTTTCTTCTGGAGCCGAGCCCATTCAAGAGCCAGGCCATAAGACCAAAGCAGGAGGGATCGTCCATGAGAATTGGACCCTAATGTAATAGATCCCTTGGAAAGGGAAGGTATAAGGGAGGGTGAGCTATTTGTAGACGTACCAAGGATGCCTGGGCCAGTCCAGTGCCACTGGAATCATGTAGCCTGGGTGTAGAGCTATGCGTTTGAGAGTTTTGCCTATCATCGGCCATGGCAGAAACACAGAGCAGCTCCATTGCCGGCCAAGGCTGAACTACAGCATCCACTCCTTAGATCCAGCCTCCCTTTGGCAACTGAAAAAGGCGCAGGTCTGCGCATTGTCCCTGGATGCCTTGCTTGGTATGAAACCGGACCCCTAGATATTCCAGAGTTTGAGTAAGGATACTCTTGTCGAAGTTCACCACCCAGCCCAGAGAGGTCAGGAGGGACACCACCCTGGAGGTTACTGCAATGCTCTTCTGGTCAGAAGGGGCCCAAATCAGCCATTTTTCCAGATAAGGATGAACCTGAATCCCTTCCTTCTGTAGGAAGGCAGCTACCACTACTATGACCTTGGAAAAGGTTTGGGGCACCATGGAAAGCCCGAAGAGCACGGCCTGGAATTGAAAGTGCCTCCCTAGAACTGCAACATGGAGAAACCTCCTGTGAGGCAGCCAGATAGGGATTTGAAAATAAGCGCCCTGGAGGTCCAAGAATGCCGAATACTCTCCTGGCTGGACCAAGGCTATGAGAGATCTCAGCGTCTCCATCTGAAAATGCTGCAGTCTGAGCAACCTGTTGATTCCTTTGAGGTCCAACACCGGACAAAATGTCCCACCTTTCCTTGGGACCACAAAGTAGATGGAATACCTTCCAGTTCCCCACTCCTGAGGAGGGACAGACTGCACTGCCCTGAGCACCAAGAGCAACTACAAAGTGGACAAGGGATTCCAAGAAGAGATCTTCAATCTGCAATAGGGAAGCACAATTCCAGCCTTTAACCATCTCTTATAATATCCGGGACCCACTCCACATAAATGAGGGAAAGACACCATCCCACATTGTCGGGCGAGGAGTGACCAGCACTGAGGAGGGAGAGAAGCGAGAGCCAGAGGAGGGAGCTTTATTAGGCCCTCGAAAGGAAAACTGATCTGGAGAAAAGTGAGGCTTTGGACCTGTCTTACTGGGTCTATAAAGCCTTGCCTCTCTAACCCGGGCCTTGGAAGATCTAAAGGTTGACTTAGGCCTACCTTCGGGTAAACACTGGGATTTAGAATCCCCCAGATCAAAAAGTAACTTCCCTCTGAACGGAAATCTTGCCAAGCGAGATTTAGAGGCCATATCTGCAGACCAATGACTCAACCAGAGTCACCTCCTAACTGAAACCGTTGTCAGCCAAGGCTCACAACAAGTCATAGAGGGCATCCGCCACATATGACAAGCCTGCCTCCAGAGAGGGCATAAAGTCAGGAGGTATATCAAGCTGCCCAGAATAAGGAGGGCCTAACAGCATAGGAGGCACAAATAGTTGCCTGCAAGAGCAGAGTTACAATCTGAAAAGATAACTTTACGATAGTCTCCATTTTTCAGTTATTCATTCCTTAAATGCTATACTGCCTTTCACCGGGATAGTAGTCTTTTCAGTCACTGCCATAATCAGTGCATCTACCTTAGGCAGAGCTAGCTGTTCAAGCTCCGTAGGAAGAATCAGGTAAAGCTTAGCCATAGCCCTGACCATGCCAAAGCTAGATTCTGGAGAATCCCATTGAGCCTAAATAAGTTCATGCATGGCCTCATGAATATGAAAGGATTTGGCAGGCTTTTTAGTTCCAGACATTATGGAGGGGGTCACAGATGTTCCCTGACCTGAAGGAGGCAAAATATGAAGAACCTCCAAAGCCTTAGTAATTTGCAAGGAAAGTTCCTCCTTAATGAACAATCTGGCCACCAATGGATCATCTCGCGCGGCTCCTGGCATATCCTCATCCCTCACATGGTGAGTTTCAGAAGCAAATGAGAAGGCTCCCTCGGACTCATGTGGAGATGAGGGGGAAAAATCTTCATGCTATCTAACAGGATCAAAACTCTACGTTTTAGGCAGTTGATCCTCCTGAGAAGCACAAGGCTGATCAGCCAGCTGTTGCCTTTTAAGCAAAAAGGCCTGGTTTAAAAGTCCAGGGAAAAGGGTAAACTAGAAGTACCAGTTCCCACAGAGTGGGCAATAGAATCCTGCAAAGAGGAGAGAGCCTGAAAATCAGGCAGAAAGCGCAGAGACAAGCCCTCTATCTCCGCCTGCTGGTTGATGGACATAACCATACGAATGGACTGATCCTTTGGTGACGTAATGGAAGGAAGAATTAATACCTGTGTTTACAAAGGTGTGCTATAGACGCGTTAGCGTTTTTAACACACGTTAATGATTAATGCACATCAAATGCTAATATGCCTATAGGAATGTATTGGTGTGTTAGCATTTAACACGCCTTAACTTTAAAGGTGCGTTAAAAACGCTAACGTGCCTTAGTAAACATGCCCCTAAATCTAGATAGAGGCAGAAAATAAATTAAAGAAAGCTGAAAGGAAACGAGGAGAGAAAAATGGCAAATGGGCAGGAAACCCTGGCAAGAGATTTAAGCAAAAACTAGAAACTGGGGCCAACACAATTGAAAAAAAAGTAAGTGGCCAGACCATAAAGGTAGAAAAAATAATTTTATTTTCAGTTAAGATAAAGTAGTATGGTAGTTGTGTTAATGAGAGTTAATAAATAAAAATAGAAAACAGAAATAAAGTGTTATCTTTTTATTGGACTAATTTTAATAGTTTTTTGACTAACTTTCCGAGACTAAAACCTCCTGACCTGAGGAAGGAGGTTTTGGCCTCTGAAAGCTAATTGAAATTTTTATTTAGTCAATACAATGGTATCATATTTTCCATTAATTTGCAGTGTACTGACTGGAATATGTTAGTTTTTGAAATTACATCTGCTATCTTTATATTTTGCACAGTACAGGGGACATACATCAGTTTCTTTTCGTCTGGTGTTTCACTGTATGCAGAGTCTGGCTTCTTGGGGGTTCAGTTTAATTTTTATTTCTGCTTTTAGTTCATGGTTACTTATTTAGAATAGCTATAAACTACAGGTGAACAAGAAGAGAAAGCATTCAGAGTATGGCTCATCAAATTCTTTCCAACCTCCCTGCGAGTGTTTATGTACAGTATGCATGTGTGTGCATGTCTGTGTATGTATCTGTAAGAAGTGCTCAAAAGGTAACGTAATGGAAAATTTTTACTCATGTCAACTCAGTCCTTTGCTTGCAAAGAAAAATCTTTGCTCTCGTCAACAGGAACAGAGGGCAAAGCATATTTGAAATTGAATTAAATACTATTTATGCTTTAAGGATTTAATTTTCTTTCATTGTTAATTCTTTTTATTATTTATTTATGACAATTATTTATTTATGACATAGCCACATTGAACTCGAATTTGTGCGAGAAAATGTGGGTAACAAGCTACAAGAAGACAGTACAAAATATGAAATCAAAAGCATAATCCTACTCATATCAACAAAGGAAAAAATTGTAAATACATATGCAATGGTGGGAGGGGGAGAAAAAACTAGGCATCAGCATCAATTAAGAGAATTTTTTGTAGAAAGGAAAGATTTCTAAAACTTGCAAAAAACTAAGTACTCATGCTGGGATCTATTTTATTTCGGCAAGGAATTCCACCACTTAGAAGTGTCAAAATTATTTAGGCCCCCTTTTACCAAGCTGCGGTAAAAAGAGCCCTGCAGTGGCATCGGCATATGGATTTGCCACACGTCAAGACCCTCTTTTACTGCAGCGGGTAAAAGGCTTCTTTTTTTTTTTTAAGGGTAATGGCCATACGATAAGTTAAACACTTGCCATGAGTTCATTTCCTGGAGAGCCATTACTGCCATCTACGATAAGGGCTTCTGCGCTAACCTGGTGCTAAAAATTTAAAAAAATATTTTTAAAGCACCAGAAATGGTGTGTTGTGGGTGGGAACTACTGCCAGTCTACTGCCTTTATAAAAGAGCCCCTTAGTATTCAGCAATACAAGACACTAAAGTTTCTGTCCTAGGTCCCTGACAGCATCTCAAGCCAAAGTAAAAGAGTCATGCATTTTTAATCCATGTTAAAATACTGAACTGTAGAACCAATTAAACACCTGCTAAAATTCTTATGCTGTGTTCCATCAACTGTAAACATCAACAATCATTGAGATTCATCCCAAATGAAACCATGAAACACCTGACAAAAATATACACTAAAATAAATGATGCATGCACAATTAAAAAAAAAACCAGTATCCTGATGTGAAGATGAATAAAATAATTTGAGTTTAAGCTACTATGAAATACCATTTATATACCATTAGCCAATATTGAAAAACAGATCACATGTATTTTTATCATCGCAAAAGGAAAATGTAAGCTGTGTTTTCAAACTGCTTGCTCTCATTCTTGCTGAGAACATGGCCTTGAGCACTTACCCCTTTAGGCCTTCCTCTACCTCAGTCCCTGTATAAGCTTTTTATACAGATGTGCATTCTTTTTGAAACAAACTGTAAAACACAAATGAGGCTGTTCTCAGTTCATTTTCTTCAAACAAGCCAAATGACCACATGATCCAAAAATCATTTATTTTCATTCACTTGGAGATCAATTATAGTCTACTTGCCAGAAAAAAAAAAGCCTCTCTCTCTGCTTGACCAGAAACCTTTTCACAAGCTGTCAAACAAGCCTATCCCAAACTTAATTCTTCCAAATTTCAAGGCTGATGATGTCAGCAGGAAAGTAGAGGGCTTCTTTTACAAAGGCGAGCTAGCATTTTTAGAATGTGTTAAAAATAAGCATGTGCATTTCGCACATGCTAAAAATACTACCTGGGTTTCAGAGGGATAGAGTTGCTTATTAGCTGCAGACTAAGCAAGTTAGAAAATAGGTAAAAATAGGAAAAAATTGAATTCTATATCAGCAAACCAGTCAGGGATTCTCTCACCAGAACCTCCCCCCACTCCTCCTCACCATATCCCAATCGCTACTATGTCAAATAAAATGCACAGACCCCTAATCACGAGTTGTGCCTCACTTTCAGGTTTCACAGCTATTCAATTTTATTTTAAAAGTTTAATTCTGTAAATATTTTTCAAAGAGAATGTCAAGTTGCTTTGAGTACTCTTCACAAACCAGCCAACACTGAGATTCTATTCTCCTTGTCTGACAAAACAAATACTGATTGTGTGACAAATACCCCTTCAGCACTAGAATGCAGAGATGCCAAGTAACCCAGCTCCAGGCAGGAGGCTTTAAGGCCAATTCTCAAAGCACCTGGGGACCCTTTTACTAAGCAGTGTAAGCATATACGCACGCCCAATGTGCGCCAAAATGGAGTCACCGCCCAGCTACCGTGTGGCTCTTGTGGTAATTTCATTTGTGGCGCACGTCCGATATGCGCGTCTGAAAAATTATTTTTATTTTCGGACGCACATATTGGACGCGCACCAAGTGGCATTTGACGCGCATAGGTGATTACTGCCCGGTTACCGTGTGAGACTTTACCACTAGGTCAATGGCTGGCAGTAAGGTCTCAGACCCCAAATGGATGCGGGCTAATTTTGATTTTGCCACACGTCCATTTTCGGCAAAAATGTTAAAAAGGCCTTTTTTACAGGTGCATTAAAAAAAATGAACCTGCGCACACCCAAAACCTGCGCCTACACTACCGCAGGCCGTTTTTCAGCGCACCTTAGTAAAAGGACCCCTTAGAATTACAAAGTTCCATAGGTTACTATGGAACTTTGTAAGTCTAAGTGCTTTGAAAATGAGCCCCTTTGTGACCAGTCCTGGTTTTGAACTTACATCCCAAAGCAATGTGGGATTTCTAGTGCAAGTCCCACAATGCACTAGGATGAGGTGGTCTCATATCCAGGACTGTCCCAAAATTTCCAGCCTGGCATTTCTGGCCGTGTCAACTTCTGAACTGGCCCTGTTCCTCTCTTCCCATGCTGAGAAAGCACAGGTAGCAGCTGCTTTATTTTCGCCCCAGTTACAGCCACACTCTCTCTCTGAATAAATTCACATGTTCTCCTTCAAAATCAGTTTATCATCCATCCTTGGGAGGAACGTAATGCAGCAGTTCAAACAAAAATAAGTACAGAAGGATTGTCACCTTCCTCTCTTCTCACATGCTCCACCCAATCATGACTTGTATCTCAGGCACAAGAGCTCTGTAAAGCACCCGTTAGTTGTGGCAGGGGCTCATACCCCTAAATCTGAGTCACATTATTCCTGACCATAATTACTTTTACTGATCATGCCTTTACCATGGAAATTAGTGCTGGTACATCCATTTAATATGATCACCACATCCATTTCTTGGAAGCAATAATGCCCCAAATAAAATTAGACAGTACATATTTCCAAGCCTATCAGACCACAAAAATACATGTAATGTTCTCAGAAATGCAGTTTTGCTGACCAAACTTCAGCAAGGAAATAGACTGTGAGGTAAGTCAGTACTGAGAAACTGCAGGGTTCACCCTTTCCAAAGTGGCAAGCCAGAGCTTCCTGCTACAAAAATGTCAGTAGAAACTCCTTTAGATTTCGTCCTTTAGATTGTAAGCTCCTTTGAGCAGGGACTGTCGTTCTTTGTTAAACTGTGCAGCACTGCGTAACCCTAGTAGCGCTTTAGAAATGTTTAGTAGTAGTAGTAGAAGAGGCCAGTCCAGCTGTGATTGATCTGTAATGACTGGCAAGTTTCTTGCAATGTTCCCCTAACTTCCTCCAACGCACGTGCAAGTAGTAAGAAACTCTTTTACACTGCTTAAGAAGTTAAGAATAATCCGGAAAATTTTTTATTTATCTGTATTTAGGCTGTTAGTTCAGACTCTCATACTCTCACAGATGATTGTAATTCTCTATATATCAGTTGTTCTAAGATGCTGAAGTCCAAATGACAATGGGTACAGAATGCAGCAGTGAGAGTGATCAGCTGATAAACATGAATATATCACTCCATTATTCTCATGCTTACACTGGCTACCCTTATAGAGGCAAGATTTCAATTTAAAGTGGCTGTTATAGCTTTTTTGGCGATGTATGGTGGTATGCCTGCCTATTTAAGTATCAAAAAAATGTGGAGGGGCATAATCGAACGGGGCGCCCAAGTTCTCCTGAGGGCGTCCTCGCAGGATGTCCCCCTGAAGGGGTGGGGAAACCCATATTATCGAAACAAGATGGGCAGCCATCTTTCATTTCGATAATACGGTTGGGGACGCCCAAATCTCCACATTTAGGTCGACCTTAGAGATGGTCGTCCCTAGAGATGGTCAACCTGATTTTCGTCGATAATGGAACCTGAGGACGCCCATCTCAGAAATAACCAAATCCAAGCCCTTTGGTCGTGGGAGGAGTCAGCATTCGTAGTGCACTGGTCCCCCTCACATTATAGGACACCAACCGGGCACCCTAGGGGGCACTGCAGTGTACTTCAGAAAAAGCTCTCAGGTGCATAGCTCCCTTACTTTGTGTGCTGAGCCCCCCAACCCCCCCCCCCCCAAAAAAAAAAAACTGTAACTGTACACCACTACCATAGCCCTTAGGGATGAAGGGGGGCACCTAGATGAGGGTACAGTGGGTTTGTGGTGGGTTTTGGAGGGCTCACATTTACCACCACAAGTTTAACAGGTGGGGGGTGATGGGCCTCGGTGGCTTGGTCGTAAAAAAAAAAAAGGACCAAGTAACGTCGGCCAAGTGTTCGTCAGGGATGCCCTTCTTTTTTCCATTATCGGCCGAGGACGCCCATGTGTTAAGCACGCCCCAGTCCCACCTTTGCTATATTTCCGACACACCCCCAGGAACTTTGGTCGTCCCTGCGATGGAAAGCAGTTGAGGGCGCCCAAAATCGGCTTTCGATTATGAAGATTTGGCCGACTCTGGGAGAAGGACGCCCATCTCCCGATTTGTGTCGAAAGATGGGTGCCCTTCTCTTTCGAAAATGAGCCCAATAGTGTAGATATAGTGTAGATTTAAACATTAAGGGCCAGATTTTATATAAGGCGCCTAAAAAATCTACGTGGTAAACATGTCCGCCTAAGCGTATTTTATAAGTGGTGCCTAGATTTAGGTGCAGTATATAGAATAAGCTTATTTGATATCCCAGTGCCTAAAACAGCATGCCTCCATTTACACCAATGAAAATGTGGCATAAATCCCTTCCCGTAGATTTACACACACTGGGCCATATTCTATAACTACGCGTATAAATTTTGGAACACCCACGAAATGCCCATTTCCCTACCCATTGCCACACCCCTTTTAAACTACATGCATTAGAATTTAGGAGCAGTTCATTACACTTTAGCAACTTGTGCATGTAAATTCTAATTATTACCAATTAGTGCTTATTATTGCTTGTTAAATGCTGTCATCAACGCTGATTAGCTTGTTAAGCCAATTAAGTTACATGCGTTGTTATAGATTTCGGCATGAATCTCTAGGAACGCTATATAGAATCTGAGGGACATTGCTTGACACACCTCCAAAATCTCAATTAATAATTTTTTAACTTTTTAAATTTTATTTTAAATTTTATAATGGAGGAAAAAAAACCTTAAAAAAAAATCTGTGGTACTTTTCAGAACTTCACTGACACATGTATTCACAGGATAACCACTCATCATTGGCCAAAAACCTCCAATTCTTCATCAGTTCAAGTGTCCATAAAACTGTCCTAATGTGCAAAGCAGGAGCATAAAAGGAGAATAGCTGGAAGCACACTTGTCTTTCTAATCTTCATGGAGTCCTGTTTTGCTCATAGCTTTTTCAAGGGATATAAATACAAATGATAGCGGAGCACAGACAGCAATGGAGCACTGTTTATCCCTTGAAAAAGCTATGCTCCTGCTATGCACATTGGAATAGTTTTATGGACACTGATTAAGAAAATTTGAAAATTATAGGCATTAAAAATATTAAGTGATAAAAAAATTGGAGGTTTTTGGCCAATGATGAGTGGTTCTCCTGTGGATGCTATGTGTCAGTGAAGTACCACAGATTTTTTTTTTTAGGTCTTTTCCTGCATTATAACGTTTTTAAAAAGTTGAGATTTGGGAAGTGTGCCTATTTAAGTATACATTTTTCCTCTCTGAATGGGAATAATTTTAGGTCCGCCAGAAATCAATTTTTGTTAAGGTTTTCCTCAGTTCGAAAGGTTAAAGCTACAAGAATATTTCAAGCTTCTCTTAAAGCACTGCAATTCTGGAATTCTCTTCCTCTCTTTCTTAGACAAACATATGATTATTCTCAATTTAGAAGACTTTTGAAGATATTCCTCTTTAAAAGATATTTCTCTGTTTTGAATTCTTGACCTTTTGTTGTTTTCTGCCTGTAGAATCTTTGCATTGTAATCTTTGAAGAATGCTTTGGTTTGGTTATTCTTACCAACATCGAACTTGATGGTTTTTGCAGGATATAAGATCATAATGTAATGTAATGTAAGGCTGCACTACTGTTCTCATCATTTTGAGAAGCGAGGGGGGAGGGCTGTTTCCCCTGTTTGCCTATCCCCTCTCCCTCGGCAAGCTGTTGTTCCTTGTGTCTTTGATTAGAAATGCAAGCATAAAGCTCCATTTTTCTCATTTTCTTTAACTCTTTTGCCTCAGCCTCCATCTCTCTCCCATTTTTTTAATCATCTCTTCTTAATCCTCCCTAGTTTTTTACACATCTTCCAGCAATCACATTCCTTTCAGTTCATTTTTCAACAATATTCAAAACTTATCCCCATGGGTAAACGTTTTCCAAAGGTACAACTGGTGTTTGGGTAAATCTGACCCACAGTTCTCTCACTGGCCATATTTTCAAAGGGAAATTCAGCATGGGGGTTTCCCTTTGGAAATGTGCTTGAAGGCCCACCAATGTTTCCGCTGAACATTGCAAGAGTCCTCCACCCGTGTTCCTGCCAGTATAAGGTGGTACTTCAATATTCAGTCATAAGGGCCAGACAGGTTCTGTAGTTCTTGTGGATGACCTGCTTGTCCCTCACGATTGAAAATGTGATACTGACGTACCAACCCCACCACAAGGCCCAAGATTCCTGCCAGCTTGGAGGGAACACAGAGGCTGCAACAATGCAGTGAGATCTAAAATTTTTCCCCTACATTATATTCCCCATTCTTACCCTTTGCCTCCACCAGCTCTTCATTTCTTTTATCCAGCAGCCATCTTTCTGTTGGGGAGTGTCATGGGCAGAAATTGTGCATAGAAGGCATTTGGCAGTTAGCATACTGCACTTACCATGCACTATCCCCAGATTCTATAAATGGCGCTCAATTAGCACATACAATTTAATTAACGAGCCAATAAGCACCAATAATTGGGTGCTATCAATTATTGGTGTTAATTGGCAACAATTTGGATTTGCACATACATCTTGCTAAACACTGTTCTATAAAGATGCACATATAAGCTTTTAGCGTGTACTGAAAAGGGGGCATAGCCATGGGAGGGGCATGGGTGGGTAAGGGGTGTTCACTAAAGATATATACAGAATTGTAGAATTTCTGATTTACGCACAAGGATTTACACCAGGTTTCAACAGGTGTAAATCCTCACACCCATAGCTGGGCGTGGATCCCGGTGCTATGCAATATTCTATAAATGGCATCCAACTCGGAGCGTTGTTTATTGAATAGTGGTCAGTGCACATTTTTTTGTTGCTCAAAGCTGGGCACCACTTAATGACTCTAGTCCTAACTGCCTAACATGGAGTTAACATCGAACCACTTACAACCTCCTAAATAGGAGGCATTAACCCACAGATTCTATATAGTGAAACAAGAGTTGCATGCACAAATCTAGGCATATTCTGGTTTGCGTGCGCAACTCAATTCGTTAACAAGCCAATCAGTGCTGATAATTGTATGTTAACAAGCAATTATCAGCACTAATTAAACTTTCCACACACTACTTACTAATAGGGCCAGATTCTATGTATGGTGCCTAAAAAATATGCGCAAAGAACATTTCTGACTAAGCGTTTTCTATAAGCGACGCCTAGATTTAGGCGCTGTATATAGAATACACTTAGTTGATATCCCAGTGCTTGAAACTATATGCATCCATTTACACCAACAAAAATGTGGCGTAAATCCCAGCACCTAGATTTAGGCAAGAAGTCCATATTCTACAACTACATGCGTAAATTTCAGAATGCCCAAGAAACACCCATTTCCCCACCCATAACCATGCCCCTTTTTGCCTGCACGCGTTAGAAATTAGGTGCACTGCATTACAGAATACGCTTAGCGAGTTGTGAACATAAATTCTCATTTTTGCCAATTTGTGTTCCTTATTGCTTGCTAAGTGCTGTTATCGATGCTAATTAGCTTGTTAAGCCAATTAAGTTATGCAAGTGTTATAGAACATGTTTGTATTTTGGTGTGGATCTCTAGGCGCTATACAGAATCCAGGGGTAAGCGTACCCTATAACGTAGTCTGCATAAATTCTACCGCACTTATCCCAAAAGGGGGAATGGCTATGGGAGGAGCATGGGCAGGTCTAGGCATTCCTAAAATCTATATGCAGTGTTATAGAACAACCTACACTAGGCCTAAAGTTAGGCGTGGGAATTTACACCAGGTTTTCATTGGCATAATTTGCCACAACTACATTCTAGTCATGTGGATGGATTTAGGTGTATTTTGTAAACCGCACCTAACTTTAGGTGCGACTTATAGAATATGCCTAAGCGTGTTTTCGATCTGTGCCGATGTTTTAGGCGCCATACACAGAATTAGGTCCTAAGTGCTCCACAGTTAACTGAGAGCAGGTACTGTATGTTAATTAGAATGTTAATGTATGGTCTGTAATTTAAAAAAAATAGTGGGAACAGTCCACTAGTTGCCCCATTCTATTTTTAAGCATGTGGGTAGCTCGCTCTGATCTCAAAATTACAGCAGGGTGCCCAAGCGCACCCCACGGTAAGTCAGTTTTAGCTGCAGTAAGCACACATTAGTGCTTACCGCAGCTTAGTGAAAGGAAATCTCACTGAAAAAAAGTTTTTGTCCCTTTCAGCTTACAAAAAATTGAAAACTAAACTTACTAGATTTCTGGAGTTTTCCTGTCCATATTTGAGTAAAGGCCAAAACACAGACATTACTGCTGGTAGGCCTAAGTCAAACCTAGAGTGGATTCCTTTGAAACTCGTCAGTGAAACTCACAGGAAGTTGCAGGACTGACTCAGCCTCTCTCAGCAGTAACAAAGTTCAATTCCATCGGCTGTATTTGAACTTTGGGGATTTCTGAGGCAATCTAAAAGATTCAGTTGGGAGCTGACAGGGGAACAAGGACGCTAAAAAGATGTTGGGCTGCAGAAATCCACAGGGCTCTTAGCCCCTGCGATCCAGGCGTTCCAGCGAAAGCTGGACTGATACCAAGTTTCAAACACAGAGGGGCAGAAGCAGAAAGCCTCACAGTAGAGCCGGTTCAGCGTGTGGCTCTATTGTGGAACTATTGCTTCAAAAATACTGCCATATACCCATACCTTAAAAGAGACAGGAGTGATGCCCACTCATTCCTGCCTCCAGGCCGTCATCTTCAAAGTGGGAGTGCAATGCACCAGGCGGGGCCAATCTGCCCAAATTACCATCCTTCGTACTCATCCCTTCCAAAACCAACATCCTGGGCAACTATATTCAAATTAAAATTAAACAAAGATTAAACACAATTCTTAATCCTCATATCCACCAACTGCAAGAAAACCGTCTCCAACATCACTTTAAATGGGATCACACTAGACCAAAGCCTATCACTAGAATGACGAATGTAGCAACGAAAATGTTCTGAACAAAACTAAGACGTATTAGAGGATACTTTCCAAGAAACATCTTCTGAATGCTAGTGCAAACACTAACCTTAGCACACTCAGACTACTGCAACGGCATCTACACTGGATGCAAAGATCAGAGCCTGAAAAGATTACAGAAGGCACAAAATACTGCCACATGACTGATTCATGGAAAATCTTGCTTTGACAGAGTCACCCCACTACACCAAGCTTTACAATGGCTCCTCGTCAAGGCAAGAATGACATTCAAGATCTGCACACTAGCCTACAGAATTATATTCGACCTTGCCCCCAGTTATACGGCAGACCTAACAACTCTATCAATAAGCAACATCAGTAAGAAATCAAGAAACTCTCACACTCCACTTCAGGGACGTAGCCAGACCTCAGCGGGAAGGGGGGGCCAGAGCCTGAGGTGGGGGGCACTGTTTAGCCGCCAACCCCCCCCCCCCCCCCCCCCGCTGCAACCACAAACCCAAACCCCCCACCACCGCTACCACCACCACTTTGGACCGCAACCGCAACCGCAAACCCCCCGCCATTGCCGCCACCCGCCCCGCCGCCGCCACATCAGGTACCTTGTTTGCTAGTGGGGGGTCCCCAATCCCCGCCAGCTGAAGAGTCTTCTTCAGCGCTGGTCGACTCCGGCCTCTTTGTTGTGGGATCATCTGTTTCTGACGCCTTACATCCTGCACGGGGCTACATGCATGGTACAGGACGTAAGGCGTCAGAAACAGATGATCTCACAACGAAGACGCCGGAGTCGACCGGCGCTGAAGAAAACTCTTCAGCTGGCGGGGTTTGGGGACCCCCACCAGAAAACAAGGTACCTGATGCGGCGGCGGGGTGGGCGGCAGCGGCGGGGGGGGGGGTGGGTCAGATGTAGAGGGGGCCAGGGCATAATCTGTGGGGGCCCATGCCCCCGTGGCCCCACGTAGCTACGCCCCTGCTCCACTTACCTAATTGCAAGAAATGGCATTACATATCAGCTTACTCATCAAGCTTCACATACCTATGCACACAGAACTGGAATGCACTCCTGAAGGTCCTAAGAAATTTACGTGCGTACATGTTAATTGATTTCAATTAGTACCAATAATTGTTTGTTTAAAAAGTCAATTGGCACTAATTGGCTCGTTCTTTAATTAAATTGCACGTGCAAATTGGACGCATGCCCAAATTTGCCTGTACAATTTTTAGCAATTTTTATAGGATTAGGGAATTAGCGTGCAAAGTTGCATGCACAGGTTATAGAATACTGTTAGTTACTCATGTAACAAGATGACACATAGCTGCTAACTGGAATTAACTATCAATTACTGGCTATATTTTGTGTTAATTGCTGCTAATTATCAGTTACATGTGTAACTGTGCTTAGTTGAGAGTCTGCAAATTACGAGAGCAAAATTCACAGTGCTCAATGCAATGGGGGCCTGGATCTGGGAGTGATAAGGGTGGTTCAGGGGTGTGTGCAGCACTGCCATGCATGGGTTACGGAAGACTAACATTACTGTAGGCACCAGCATTTACACCAGCCAGCGTAGGTGCTCGCATCTCAAGTTCGGCGAGTATCTCTGAACTTACGCTAGTACTCTAATGCACGCATTAACCTGACATCATAACTTTAGAAAATCTATAGACAGTTACCTCCCATGAGCCTGATATTAAGCTGGCGGCAGACATCAACGTTTGGTGTCCACCACCAGCGTTAATCTCGGATATTAAATTCCAGGACATATCCGGTGACTGGCATTGAATATCTGGGTTTATTTTGACTGCTAAACAATTAACCAGCTAAGCCAATATTAAGCGCTAAGCATTTAACGTTTTAGCGGTCAAAGATAGGCCTGCTATTTAAGCGGCCTTGTTTGACCATTCAACATAGCCTGTTTGGCACTGAATATCCGTGCCTATCTGGCTATATAGCATAATATAGCCAGTTAGTGGCTAGCTGCTAACTGGGATATTCAGCGGGAGATAACCAGTTATTTTATATTCATGTTTCAGCGCTTAAAACCTATTTAACCAGTCAGGAGCCATTACTGGCCGGTTAAATAGTTTTGAATATCGGGGGACATGTGCCTAATGCACTTCAATAAAGAGACCCCAAGTGTGTTTATATAATAGACTCCTGCAATACAAAGCTCTTGTACAAATCTGCACCTGCTCCCAAAAAAGTGTACGTGCACATGCATATTTATCAAACAGGTGCATATAGCACAAATGTGCTACAACTCTGCCCAAACTAACCCCAGGAATGCCCTTGTCAACACATGTATTCAACCTTGGTATATGAGTCTAATTATCCCTATATGCTGTACCACAGCATATTTGCCTTTGAGTCTATTTATGGTTGTCATCTTACCCAGGTCAAGCTGAAGTGGCTCACCCAGTCCTGGTTTTCACCCACTACTTTAATGGAAATCTATCTTGCTTTTGATGGAGAAACTAGAGGTACAACTCCAAGCATGTAACATGGCAAAATCTGGACAGTATTGGTCTCTATGGGATGACCCAGGTAAGGTGGCAACCTATGTCTGTTCTCTAAAGGGGAGCGTATGGCCTACTGCAGATGTAACACATTTGAATCTAGGAAATAGGAAGATGGCTATGACTAAAGTGATGGATCATGGTGGACATGGAGCAATTAGCCCTCAGAGCCAGCAAGGATACGGGAAACCTGGGGGTGGAGGGAAAGAGGGAGAGAAAATTACACTAAATTTCTGCAACAATCCTGCACAGATGATGCATTTTTACAGGCTCACAGCAAAATTGTTGTGCAACTGGAAGACTTGACTGAGCACAGTTTAACATTTCCCAGAGCTGTACAAACATCATAATCCTTGCATTTCCTCATGTTGACCTTTTTTTCTACAGCTTGTATATAAATAAAAACAACCGATGATACAAGAGAATCAAAATATCAAAAAGCCAGGCTAATAACCTGAGGAGGGTGAGAGGTCAGGTCCATGAAAAGAACAGAGCCTTGAAAAATTTAGGGCAGGCCTGTTTCTTTGCTCCACATTTCTTGATCACTCCTCATCCAATAGGTCTTTCCTAGTGTGCAGCTGTTAGCACTGAGAAATGTACTCTATTTTTTTAACTTTTCAGTTTTCCCACCACTAGTACCCCACCACCGCAACATCTGTAAAGACTCTCAGAAGAAAACAAAAGGAATAGAAACGGTTAAAAGACATATACCTGCAGATTCTTATTTATTTATTTATTTATTTAGTCAGTTTTATAGCCTGTCCTCCCAACCACGCCCAGAATGGGTTCAACACTTATCTTCATAATAAGATAACACAATGCAAACCTAACAATAAAATAATTAATCTGTCAGTTTAAAAGAATAAATCAATCCATCAATTTTCAATTAAAACAAATGAGCTTTACAGTCTTACAAAAACATAAAAGATCATTGATAGATCTCACGGCAGGAAGCAACTTATTCCACAGCCAGAACAAAGAGTAAGAGTAGCTGGAAAGCAAGTACACTCCAACTGCAAAGACCTTGCAGAAGGCAGGAGAAAATGTTTCTCACTCTGAGAACATAACAACCACATTGGAATATAAATTGATAGCTTCTTAGATACATAATTTGGAACCATGTCATGAAAAATCTTATAAGCCAACACTAACATCTTAAAAATACACTGTTTGATGATAGGAAGCCAATGCATAGATAAAGAGAAGGTGTAACATTGTCATACAAGGCCAAGTTTTTCAAGAGTTGTCATATTTTGAATACACTGGAGCCTCATGAAACTCTTATCAGGCAACCCCACAAACAACACATTGCAATAATCAATGCGTGAGACTATATAAGCATAAAGCAACTGGGCAAAATCAGACTGAGAAATAACCCTGAATTTTATGCCATTGATACAGATAATAAAAAGAAGAAACCAGTTGAGAGATATGACCATCAAAAGTTAACCCAGTGTCCAAGAGTACTCCCAAACTATGAACTCTTTTCCAACTAGGTAGTCCCTTTTCACAACAAAGATGGCCAAGAGAATTTATAATTATCTCTGTGAATCCATAAAAATTCTGTTTTAGATGCATTCATTTGCAACTTATTCCTCATCATCCAACGTTTGATTTCAACCAAACAGCTCCACAACTTCTCCAGCTGAGTCTCTTGAACAGATTCTAATGCAATATACAGTTGAATATCATCAGCAAATGAATGAATATGGATTCCAAGCTTCAAAGCAATATCAATGACTGGATGCACATACAAGTTAACAAGCAAATAAGACAATAATGCACCTTGTGGTACACCATACTTCAAAAATTTGGGCTTAGAAAGATCAGATTTTACTAACACCCTCTGTGACCTATTTTCAGAAAAGATTTAAACTAATGCAATGCAACATCAGAAAACCCAACTTCCATCAACTTAGACAGTAAAATAGAATGATCAAGTGTATCAAAAGCAGCCTCAAATCCAATAAAACATCTTTCCTTTTATCTAGATACTTCCAACAATCATCAACAATATCTAACAAAACTGTTTCCATACTGTAAACTTTCCTAAATCCAGACTGAAACTTAGAGAGAATACCCTGCTTTTCTACAAAAGTAATTGAGTTAAAACCACCTTCTCTAAATAAAAATTTATTTATTTGTTGCATTTGTACCCCACATTTTCCTACCTATTTGCAGGCTCAATGTGGCTTACATAGTACCGTGAGGCATTAGTCGCCTCCGGTGATGAAACAAATACAAAGTGATGTTATTATCAAAGAGGTTCATGTGTTACAGACACATTAGGAGATGGCAGATTCGACACTAGTCTGAAATTGCTTGGTTGACCTGTATCCAATGTAGGTTTCTTCAATATTGGATGAACAACCGCCATCTTTCAAGCCTCAGGTACAATTCCTAACCTCGAAGACTCATTACCCAATAGCATCACAAACTTTAAGAATACTTCTTTGAAGGCCAATAATAGAGTAGAGGGGTACACATCAAAAATAGAGGCCAAAGGTCACAAAGAACCTAGCAGTTTTCTAAATCCTCAAGTGAAACAGCCTAAAATTGACTCAAGCTGTTAGTCCCATATCCACTACTGAATCTACTACTACTACTACTACTGAATCTTCCAAATACACAGCTTGAACCCCTACATCCAAATTAGAACAAATATTTCAAATATTTTCAATCTTCTCATGAAAGAAGTCTGACAGAATTTCACAACTCAGTTCAGTAGATAAACATTCATCTCCCCCGTGAGAAGCTGTGAACAAATTCTTAGTTAAAGCAAAAATCTTTCTAGATCTATTTTGCACTTTTAAGAGCAACTGAGAAAAATAAAACTCTGTTTCAAGAATAGCAGTTCTAT
The DNA here is from genome assembly GCF_901765095.1 of Microcaecilia unicolor. Classification (NCBI taxonomy): domain Eukaryota; kingdom Metazoa; phylum Chordata; class Amphibia; order Gymnophiona; family Siphonopidae; genus Microcaecilia; species Microcaecilia unicolor. The sequence goes on from NC_044035.1 coordinate 123,240,345, forward strand.
ATCCATCAGACAGTTTCCTTCAAAGATATCTATATTCAATAGCCTGTGTTTTACACCAAGACTTCTCAGCCTTTCTCACTCTTTGCTTACAAATCCTAAGTTGCTCATTAAACCACAGAGAAGAAACCCTATGACAATTAGATTTAACTATCTTAGTGGAAGCCAGGTGTTCATACAATTGACAACCTCTTGAGTTCCAAAACTCAACAGTATCATCCAGAGAACATTGATCCAATTTAATATTCTCTTGGAGTTGAACAAGACCAAGGGCAAAGGCCTCAACTTCTACAGAATCAGGGTTCAACACTTTATTCACACAAGTTTTTGTTTGAGCACTGATGGGGTCACTCTCACTCAAAAGGTTAAAGGTGACCAAACAGTGGTCAGACCATGATACAGGTGAATCACCACAAGAAGTTTCAAATTAACTTAGCAGTTCACCTGAAATAAACACTAAATCCAAGAAATATCCCTCCATTGCCCCAGGTACAAATAAGTACCTTTATACAATATGTAAGCCGCATTGAGCCTGCCATGAGTAGGAAAGCGCGGGGTACAAATGTAACAAAAAAATAAAAATAAAAGACTGAGTAGGGAACCCAACAATCTGAGAAAAACCCAAATCAGTCAGGGTCCTCACAAAGTCTAAAGGAGCCCCACTTATATTAGGATATTCAGTGAAATTAAAATCCCCTCACAATATGATATACTCTTAAGATACAGTTAATTTAGTACTAATAGCTAACAAATCATCTTAAATAGACATCAATGAACAGGGAGCTCTATAGACTACTAAAAATACAAATTTCTTATCATGGCCTAATTAAACTATCAATCATTTCATAGCCTCAAACATAACAGTCAATCATTCTGGGAGTTAAAACAGATTTTACCTCCACAGCCACCCCCGCACCTCTTATCTAACTGAGACGATGCAAAAGCCTGATAACCTGTAGGACATATCTAAAACCACCCCAACATTATCTTTCATCCATGTTTCAGATATAAAAATATAACCCATTTCATATCTTGCATAATATTATACATTATTTGTTCTTTACAATTCACCAACCCTGGTCCCAATTTTAGTTGGGTGTTTAATATTTATTTTAGTCTTTTGGGTAGATTATTAACATTTTTGAATTTGTCATATTTCATCTATGCTGATGATGTTCAAATTATTTTTCCTGTTACCACAAAGATTTCTGATTAATTTGAACATATTCAGTTTTATTTCTCTAAAATTTCCCAATGAATGGCAGTGAATAGGCGTAAATTAAATGCAGATAAAATTGTCTTATTATGGGTAAACGGAAAACCTCTTCCAGTTCCAACTGCCAATCTTACCTTAGGTGGCAAAAATATTAAATTTCAGAATGTTGTCAGAAGACTAGATGTTTGGATTGATTTGGATTTGAATGATGATTTTCAGGTGACAAAGTTGGTTACTGTTAAGTTTTTTAAGTTAAAACACTCATGTCAAGTACGTTCTTATTTTACCTTAGATGATTTACAGAAAATAGAATGCGCTCTGATTTCTTTTTCCAGAATTGACTACTGTAACTCTTTATTTTGGATTACCTTCCAAATCTCTATTTAAACTTCAGTTACTTCAGAACACTGCTCCCATGTATTGTTTTGAAAGCCTAAATATGAGCATGTCACACCTCTACTTAAAGCTCTTCATCGGTTGCCCATTCAAGCTAGAATACATTTTACAGTTTTGTGCTTGACTCACAAGATTGTGTGGTTTTTGTCATGATTATCTAGTATCATTAATTGCTACTCAAACTCCTAGGATTACAACTAGGATTCTGCATGCTAATAAACCTAAATAACCATCTTTTTATAAACCTAGATTGGATGTTACTTTTAAAAGACTTTTTAATCATGCAATAGTTCCTTTATGGAACTCATTACCCTTAGAAATTAGGAAGGAAAAAAGGCCAGTTTTTCAATAATTTCCTAAGACTTAGGAAATTATTGAAAATCTGGCTTTTTTCCTATTTTTATAATTAAAGTTTCTTTTGTTTCTTGGTTTAATGTCATTGTATATTTGAATTTTTATTGACTTATTGTATTGTTCATTAGGAGGGGGGGGGGGGTTAGTCTGTAAACCATTCTGAGTCTGGGTGTGAATGGTATATAATATTTCTTATGTTAAGTTATGTTAAATGTATTGATAAATTAATTAGAGGTGTTAATAATTGGTGTTAATTGGCTCACTTATTTGGAGTTATATGTGCATCTACCCTGCATCCTATTCTATAACATACACGCCTAATTTTCATAGTGTGCAATTCAAAAGGGGGTGTAGCCATGGGAGGCGCATAGGTGGGTCACGGGCATTCCCAGAAATTAGGTGCAATGTTATTGAATATTTGGATTTGGCCGCCCAATTACCATCAGTTGGGTGTGAGGATTTACACCAGCTTTGGCAGGCGTAAGTCATTGCACTCATTTGGGTGCAGGAAGCACACTAAGGAGTCCTTTTCCTAAGCTGCAGTAAAAGGGGGTCTGCACTAGCATCAGTGCGTGTTTTTGATGTATGCTGAAGATCCCTTCTACCACAATGGGTAAAAGTTCCCTTTCCCCCCAAAAGAAATGGTCACGAGGTAAGTGAACCACTTACCATGTGGCCATTTTTTTTTGGGGGGGGGGAGGGGAGCACTTACCACCACCCATTGAGGTGGCAGTAAGGGCTCCCATGCTAACCCAGAAAGAGTTAGTCTTGAAGTCCAGAGATAGCCGATTCAAATCCCACTGCTGCTCCTTGTGATCTCGGGCAAGTCACTTAACTCTCCTTTGCCTCAGGTACAAAATTAGATTATGAGCCCTCCAGGGACAGAGAAATACCCAGTGTACCTGAATGTAACTCACCTTGACCTACTACTGAAAAAGGTATAAGCAAAATCCAAATAAATTAATTTTCATGTAGCCAGTGGTAAACAGCTGCCCACTTACACTGAGGAGAAACTGAAACACATGACAGCTATATTAAGGACAAGAGAGGCCATTCACACAGCAAATTACTTTTGCACTTCCCTGCAGGAGCTCTCATTCCTTCTGTCCTTGGCCAGTCTACAACTGAATGCTTTAAAAGGTACAGGCCGCTGACCTTCCTGACCTCTCAGAGAGAGGTGCAGACACATTTCAGACTGGGCCAAAAGCTTAATTCAAGCTTGTCTTTTTCCAGTACTCTCAGCCGGTCTCAGAATTTTAAAGATGCCACCAGGAGAAAACCTGGAGTGTACAAGGTTAAGAGGGGAAGTAGGAGGGCAGGATACATATCCATTCATTCACTTAAACAACGAGAGTGAAATTATGTTCATCATACGTCTGCTTCCTGTAGGAAACTTTGCAGAATTCTGACCTCTGGTTCCAGAAGCAGGGATCAAGTTTCCTTTTTCTGGGGAGTCGTTTGACACTGCCCGACAAAGCAACATCCTGAAAAATATACTCTATGTCTGCCTGTTTAAAAATACTTTCAAATATCTTTGTCTTACTCAAGCTTAAACTCCCATCCACTGGCAACACAGATAAGCAAGCCTAATTAAAGATTTTCTTGAAACTCTTTTTAGCAAATATTTATTCATTATCTAGGTACTACATTTGAGCTTTTGTAGGAAAATTATGTACACTGCAATTATTCACTGTTCTAGGAGTTATACTACTACTACTACTTATCATTTCTATAGCGCTACTAGACGTACGCAGCGCTGTACACTTGAACATGAACCGACAGTCCCTGCTCAAAAGAACTTTCAAACTAATCAGGACAAGCAGGACAAATAAGGGATAAGGGAATTACTTAAGGTGGGAATGATAAAACAGACATGGGTACTGAACAAGTGAATAGGAGTTAGGAAGTTAAAAGCAGCCTCAAAAAGGTAGGCTTTTAGCCTAGATTTGAAGACGGCCAGAGATGGAGCTTGATGTAGTGACTCAGGAAGTCTATTCCAGGCATATGGTGCAGCAAGATAAAAGGGACGGAGTATGGAGTTGGCAATGGAGAAGAAGGGTACATCAGGTAGTAGGCTATACTAAGAACAGGGAAAGGAAAAGGAGATGGGTTTTGATATGCCATATTTCTATTATTACAATCAAAGCAGGTTACATATCATATGAAGGTACATTCTTTCATATTTATACTAAGGCTGGAACAGGCATTTACAGCTGAACAATCAGGTTGTTAATCCACTTCATTCGGGATGCCCTGGTCACTTATTTATTTATTGGATTTTGCTCACACCTTTTTCAGTAGTAGCTGTAGGTGAGTTACATTCAGGTACATGGGGTATTTCTCTGACCCTGGAGGACTCACAGTCTAATTTTGTACCTGAGGCAATGGAAGGTTAAGTGACTTGTCCAAGATCACAAGGAGCAGCAGTGGGATTTGAACCTGCCACCTCTAGATTTCAAGACTAACTCTTTGCAAATAGCTTTGACACTTTGAACCTTCTCACCTGCAGCTCTGGTAATTTCTGCTGACAGCTCTGCCACTGACATTCCCAAGACCAAAGGTTACAGTACTGATGGCCTATTTAGAAAGCTGCATGAAGGTTTTGCAGTTACTGTATGGATATTGCCAAAATTAATGCACGGTAATTACAAGCCTCTGCATGAACCAATGGGGAATTCCTAGAATTCTGTCATGCAGTTAATGCAAAAAATGTCACTACCCCACGTTAACTGCATGGCCGATCATACCATGCAGTTAACCAAACCTCTTGAGGTGGCATTTTCATTTAGACACTGTTTGTTTTGTATTTGTTTTATCTAATTACTAGTAGAAAAGGCCCGTTTCAGGCACAAATGAAACGGGCGCTAGCAAGGTTTTCCTCAGAGTGAGTATGTTTGAGAGAGTGTGTGTGAGAGTGACTGTGTGAGAGGGAGAGAGTGAATGTACAAGTGGGTGTGTGTGTGAGAGAGAGAGAGAGAGAGTGAGACTAGGTGTGAGTGTGTGTGAGAGAATGAAAGTGTGTGCCAGGGGCCCCCCCTCCCTCAGAGATTCAGGGTCCCCTTAGTCCCTCCCTCAGAGTTTCAGGGTCCCTTCACCCCCTCCCTCCAAGTTTCTGGGTCCCCTCACCCCATCCCTCCCTCAGAGTTTCATGGTCCACCCCTCCCTCCCTCAGAGTTTCAAGGTCCACCCCTTCCTCCCTCCCTCACATTTTAAGGATCCACCCCTTCCTCCCTCCGTCCTAGTTTCAGGGTCACCCCTCACTCTCAGTTTCAGGTTCCACCCCTCTCTCTGTTTCAGGGTCCAGCCCTCCTCCCTCCCTCCCTCTGATTTTCAGGGTCCCTCCCTCCCTCCGAGTTTCAGTGTCCATCCACCAACCCACGCAGTTCCAGGGTCCCCACCCACTCATTCACCCACCCTCCCTCCCTACCTACCACAGTAGGAAATTTCTCCTTCCGGTCTTCTGTCCACGTATGCAGGTGTTTGTTATTTCCGTGCCGACACACCGCCTTTCTTGTTTGCCGATTTGTTCGCTATGTGCTTCCTCTCTCGGTCGCCAAAAACAAATGAACGTCTACCGCCGCAACGCTTGACACAGAGAGGGTAGGCGGTTCGCAGGGGCGCTTACAACTATCTCGTTGGTTGGTTGCCTTGCCTCTCACTGTTCCGCCCTCAACGTCATCACGTTTTGACGCGAGGGCGGGACAGAGAGAGATGGTTACAGAGTGATGAACCTTACGATCCTTACGAACCCTTCACCAGTGAAACAACGGAGTCAGCTTCAGAATGTTGAAGGTGCCTTTATTATAGTAAAGATGTATGTGACTGAGTCTAATCCGCCTAGAACATTTGCGATAGCATGGAATATAAATTTTTTAAGTCAATCAATTAATTAACTGCTCCACATCGGTCATGTTAATAGTTGGTGACCTCCGCAAGAACTGTAAAGAGTAGCCCTTGCCCATTCCACACCCCTTTCTGCCTTAGCTGTTTAACACAGGAATTACTGCATGCTGTTAAGGCACTGCATTAGCCATTAGTGTGGGACCATATTGTTAGCTTATGCTACTTCCCACATTAAGCAGGTAACACAGCTTAGGATGTCATTTTTGCCATTTCATGTACACATTTCTTTTTTTCATTTATTCAGTTCTGCGGAAATGTCATCGGTAGTGAACGACAGTATGCTCAAATAGGGCGCATGATAGTGCAACAGTGTCATCATTCTTCACTAGTATGTCTATTGATAAACAATGCACACTGCTGAGCAATAATATGCCCTATTGCTCTAAAAAGTGTGCACGACTGCGCAAGTGTGACTTATTCTACAATAATGTGTCTACTGATAAATAATGCACAATACTGAGCAACAATATGTCCTATTGCTCTAAAAAGTGTGCACAATTGTGCTGCAGTGTGCATTATTTTTCAATAGTGTGTTTACATTACGTTATTGATGACAGGAAAAAAAATGCAACATTTTGGTTGCTTTCCGGTCCTTTCGGGTTAAAAACAGCCTATAAGGACATGCACATCCCTAGTAGTAAACAGACCCTAACTGCACAAATAAGCTTTAAGCTTATCCTGAGCCTTGTGTGGCATCTGTAACCACTGATCATCAAATGGCAGAGCTCTCTCCAAATGAAATCAAAGATTTCCCACTGTGAGAGACTGACTCTGCTATCTTACACAAATATTTCTCTAAGATAATACACAAGCAGCCTATTTCTCAAAAGGTCTTTGCAGGATAGTTTATTTTCTTTACTGCTTGTCTAGGGGACCTTTTAAAAGAATACAGTTTACTCTTATCAACAAACGCACAAATTCCTTGATAAAACAAAAGAGTGCACTGGTTCCTTGCATATACTTAGTCGAAAATAATTGCTGGGCCTGCAATATTTTACTTTGTAACTTCAGGATCTTCATTTTACAGTACATAAGTACATAAGTACATAAGTAGTGCCATACTGGGAAAGACCAAAGGTCCATCTAGCCCAGCATCCTGTCACCGACAGTGGCCAATCCAGGTCAAGGGCACCTGGCACGCTCCCCAAACGTAAAAACATTCCAGACAAGTTATACCTAAAAATGAGGAATTTTTCCAGTCCATTTAATAGCGGTCTATGGACTTGTCCTTTAGGAATCTATCTAATCCCTTTTTAAACTCCGTCAAGCTAACCGCCCGTACCACGTTCTCTGGCAATGAATTCCAGAGTCTAATTACACGTTGGGTGAAGAAAAATTTTCTCCGATTCGTTTTAAATTTACCACACTGTAGCTTCAACTCATGCCCTCTAGTCCTAGTATTTTTGGATAGCGTGAACAGTCGCTTCACATCCACCCGATCCATTCCACTCATTATTTTATACACTTCTATCATATCTCCCCTCAGCCGTCTCTTCTCCAAGCTGAAAAGCCCTAGCCTTCTCAGCCTCTCTTCATAGGAAAGTCGCCCCATCCCCACTATCATTTTCGTCGCCCTTCGCTGTACCTTTTCCAATTCTACTATATCTTTTTTGAGATACGGAGACCAGTACTGAACACAATACTCCAGGTGCGGTCGCACCATGGAGCGATACAACGGCATTATAACATCCGCACACCTGGACTCCATACCCTTCTTAATAACACCCAACATTCTATTCGCTTTCCTAGCCGCAGCAGCACACTGAGCAGAAGGTTTCAGCGTATCATCGACGACGACACCCAGATCCCTTTCTTGATCCGTAACTCCTAACGCAGAACCTTGCAAGACGTAGCTATAATTCGGGTTCCTCTTACCCACATGCATCACTTTGCACTTGTCAACATTGAACTTCATCTGCCACTTGCACGCCCATTCTCCCAGTCTCGCAAGGTCCTCCTGTAATCGTTCACATTCCTCCTGCGACTTGACGACCCTGAATAATTTTGTGTCATCGGCGAATTTAATTACCTCACTAGTTATTCCCATCTCTAGGTCATTTATAAATACATTAAAAAGCAACGGACCCAGCACAGACCCCTGCGGGACCCCACTAACTACCCTCCTCCACTGAGAATACTGGCCACGCAATCCTACTCTCTGCTTCCTATCTTTCAACCAGTTCTTAATCCATAATAATACCCTACCTCCGATTCCATGACTCTGCAATTTCTTCAGGAGTCTTTCGTGCGGCACTTTGTCAAACGCCTTCTGAAAATCCAGATATACAATATCAACCGGCTCCCCATTGTCCACATGTTTGCTTACCCCCTCAAAAAAATGCATTAGATTGGTGAGGCAAGACTTCCCTTCACTAAATCCGTGCTGACTTTGTCTCATCAGTCCATGTTTTTGTATATGCTCTGCAATTTTATTCTTAATAATAGCCTCCACCATCTTGCCCGGCACCGACGTCAGACTCACCGGTCTATAATTTCCCGGATCTCCTCTGGAACCTTTCTTAAAAATCGGAGTAACATTGGCTACCCTCCAGTCTTCCGGTATTACACTCGATTTTAGGGACAGATTGCATATTTCTAACAGTAGCTCCGCAAGTTCATTTTTTAGTTCTATTAATACTCTGGGATGAATACCATCAGGTCCCGGTGATTTACTACTCTTCAGCTTGCTGAACTGACCCATTACATCCTCCAAGGTTACAGAGAATTTGTTTAGTTTCTCCGACTCCCCCGCTTCAAATATTCTTTCCGGCACCGGTGTCCCCCCCAAATCCTCCTCGGTGAAGACCGAAGCAAAGAATTCATTTAATTTCTCCGCTACGGCTTTGTCCTCCTTGATCACCCCTTTAACACCATTTTCGTCCAGCGGCCCAACCGACTCTTTGGCCGGTTTCCTGCTTTTAATGTATCTAAAAAAGTTTTTACTATGTATTTTTGCTTCCAACGCTAATTTCTTCTCAAAGTCCTTTTTTGCCCTCCTTATCTCCGCTTTGCATTTGGCTTGGCATTCCTTATGATCTATCCTGTTACTTTCAGTTGGTTCTCTTCTCCACTTTCTGAAGGATTGTTTTTTGGCTCTAATGATTTCCTTTATCTTACTGTTTAGCCACGCCGGCTGACGTTTAGTCTTTTTTCCCTTTTTTCTAATACGTGGAATATATTGTCCTGAACCTCCAGGATGGTGTTTTTAAACAGCATCCACGCCTGATGCAAGTTTTTTACTCTGCGAGCTGCTCCTTTCAGTCTTTTTTTCACCATTTTTCTCATTTTGTCGTAATCACCTTTTCTATAGTTAAACGCTAGCGTACTTGATTTCCTAGTTTCACTTCCTTCAATGCCAATATCAAAACCGATCATATTATGATCACTGTTATCAAGCGGCCCTCGTATCGTTACCCCCTGCACTAGATCATGAGCACCACTAAGGACTAAGTCTAGTATTTTTCCTTCTCTTGTCGGCTCCTGAACTAGCTGTTCCATGAAGCTGTCCTTGATTTCATCAAGAAATCTTATGTCCCTTGCGTGTACAGATGTTACATTACCCCAGTCTATATGCGGGTAATTGAAATCCCCCATTATTATTGTGTTGCCCAGTTTGTTTGCGTCCCTGATTTCCTTTAACATTTCCGCATCCGTCTGTTCGTCCTGGCCAGGCGGACGGTAGTACACTCCTATCACTATCCTTTTCCCCTTTGCACATGGAATTTCAATCCACAGTGATTCCAAGGAGTGTTTTGCTTCCTGCAGAATTTTCAATCTATTTGATTCAAGGCTCTCGTTAATATACAATGCTACCCCTCCACCAATCCGATTCACCCTATCACTACGATATAATTTGTACCCCGGTATGACAGTGTCCCACTGGTTATCCTCCTTCCACCAGGTCTCAGAGATGCCTATTATATCTAATTTTTCATTTAGTGCAATATATTCTAACTCCCCCATCTTATTTCTTAGGCTCCTGGCATTCGCATATAGACATTTCAAACTATGTTTGTTGTTCCTAAGTACATCATGCTTAGTACTTGACAGTATTAATTGGCAATCTTTTGTCTGATTTTTATTGTTATTTAAAGATACCCGATCTACTACAATCTCTTTTGCAACCTCACTATCAGGATACTCTATCTTCCCTGTTATGGTGATATCTTTGAAAGATACCTTATCCCGAACCATGCTCTTTTGAGCGACTGTCGGCCTTCCCCCCATTTCTAGTTTAAAAGCTGCTCTATCTCCTTCTTAAACGCCGATGCCAGCAGCCTGGTCCCACTCTGGTTAAGATGGAGCCCATCCTTTCGGAATAGGCTCCCCCTTCCCCAGAATGTTGCCCAGTTCCTAACAAATCTAAAGCCCTCCTCCCTGCACCATCGTCTCATCCACGCATTGAGACTCTGGAGCTCTGCCTGTCTCTTGGGCCCTGCGCGTGGCACAGGTAGCATTTCAGAAAATGCTACCCTGGAGGATCTGGATTTCAGCTTTCTACCTAAGAGCCTAAATTTTGCTTCCAGAACCTCTCTCCCACATTTTCCTATGTCATTGGTACCCACATGTACCAAGACAGCGGACTCCTCCCCAGCACTATCTAGAATCCTATCTAGGTGACACGTGAGGTCCGCCAGTAGATAGTCAAGCTGTGGGGGGGGGGGGGGGGGGGAAGGGGAGAGAGAGAGAAAATGACTTCTACAATAAAAGAATCAACATGGAATGCTATTAATTCCTTTTTCAAATGAAAATCATGGGACTTGGAGGGGAGGTGGTTAACAGGTCAATGCTCAGAACTCCTGTGGAAAAGTTATCAAGTTGAATACGCCAGAGTGTTGCTATTGTTTGAACATTTGTAGATGGACATATATGAAGGTGGCATATGCTACTTTGTTTAGATTCTAAGATCATCTTTAGGCAAACACAAAGTGTTGGACATTATTTCAGTTATTATAAAGTTGATCAAGGGTAAAAGAATTTTGAGTGGGGACTTTATTTGTGTGTATGCATGAGAAGAATTTATGTTTAATAAATACAACAAAGGTTATTGTTGATACTTTTGTATGTATAAATGTGGAAGTTGTATTGAAGTTAATATTAGTCAAATAATATGGATAGTATATGGGCGCATTAGCGTTTAATGCGGGTACACCATTTATGCGCGTTAAAACCGCTAACGCGCCTATAGCGCACCTTAGTAAACATAGGCATTAGTATCTTATGAATAAGTATAGAGCTTAAACTGAGCCCTAGCCTGAACTGGAAGCCAATGTAATTTCTCCAAAAGTGGAGCTCCTGACTCAAACCTAGAAACCGAAAATATCAATCGTGCTGCAGTATTTTCAAGCAATTGTTAATTTATTTTCTGTCGCTCTCTTGACACGAATTTCCAATCACGTGCAAATAGCTGCCATTGCTAACTGTTGGGTCCTTTTGCTAAGCTGTGTTAGAAAATGGGCTTTGCGCGTTTTAACAGGGCAATTTCCTGTGCATTATGCCCTTTTTTCTAATGAGGCAACGTTAGGCATTTATCAAGTTTTTTTCCCGGTCGTGCGCTGTTTGCATAAGCGCACATTAACCGAAAAAAGTTAACCCAGGAGGTGCTAAGTGCTCCTAAATTAACTCTTCGTTAGCCAGTTATTGTGCAGTAATCCTAATGCACTAGCTGGTAAAATGCTTCCACGCACATTCTTCGCCCATGACACAGTTCCAGCAAAAATATTTTTTAAAAATAGCTAGTGCGCACTGACAGGCAACCTGCTACAAAACACTTTCATGCATTTTGTGGTAAGCCTTTTTTCCCATGTTTAGCATATCTTTGCACTTCACGTGGTTTAGTAAAAGGGCCCCTGTGTGTGAGGGAGGAAGAGGAATGGTGTAAATTGATTCTGTATGTTGAGAGTATTTGCTACTGCCTCTTTTCAGTAGCACAATGTTATGTATTTATTTGGTTGTTTAATCATTCTTATCTCACACCTTACAGATGTAAGCCCTAGGAAAGTTGATGCCAGGGGTCAATATTTGCTTCGTCCACTACAGTACACATAGCAGTGCCTCTCGCCTGAATTAACCCTGACATGTTGAGCCACTTCAGCTTTTGCCCCATTATATCTCAGGTTTTGTAATTCCAGTTCTTTATCGAAAGTCTTGAGATGCAATGGATTCAAACCAACAGTTGATCCAAGCCAGGGGTTCTCCAAAGAAGCTGTGAATGTTTTTATACATAGGGTCTGCATGTGTTAAATTGTGAAAATAGTTTAATGATAGTGCTTTTTACATGAGTAGCACTATACTATGTGCACAAGTTTATTTAAACTCATTATTAATGAACTGTTGCAATGCAAAATCATACAAACCAACTCATTAATAAAGAATTTTGCAAATATAGGGTCCTGTTTACAAAGGCACGCTAGTGTTTTTAGCGCACAATAACCATGTAGATGCCCATAATATTCCTATAGGCATCTTTAGTACTGAACCATCTTTGTACTCAGATGATTCTTCTCCTGGAATAAGTCTATGACAGAAACATTAGATGCTTTAGAAAGGTGTACGCATAAGTTGGGAGTCTGGCTAAAGCAGCACTGGTTAAAGCATAATGTGTCGAAAACTGCAATTTTATGAGGGAGTACTCCAGTACTGCCTCCTGAATTTGCAGCAATATCTTTATTGGGTTTTGCTGTCCCTATTGTGCAGGAATTGAAGACTTAGGGCATGCGTTCATCTTCTACTTTAGCGATGGCTTCACAGATTGATCAAGTAGTAAAGAAGGCTTAGTCAGGGCCGCTGAGAAGGGGAACAGTGGGGGGGCTAAATTCCCCGGGCCCGGCACAAGGCCTTCAGAGGGCCATCGTGCCAACAATCACTGCGGATACAGGAACAAAACATTTTACAGCCCTCCAGTAAAAAAGTGCTTTCCTCCCTTCCTGTCTTCTTCCTCCCCGCAGGTCTCACTTACAGGATCCTACAGCCGGCAGCAACCTTCCTTCTGCTGCGTCCCGCCCTCTCTACTGCAACTTCCTGTTTAGAGGGTGGCATGGGACACAGCAGAAGGAAGGCCTAAGAGTAGGAGATGGCCTCTGACTGTGAATCGCTGCTGGTTGCAGGAACATGTAGGTGAGACGAGCAGGGAGGAAGAAGAGAGGGGAGAAAAGCAGCAGCGAGGGGGGGGGGGAGCAGCAGCGAGGAGGGTGGTGGTGGTGGTGGCGGGTTGGGGGGGGACTCGAAGATTTTTTACCCGGGCCCAGCTTTGTCCCTTGGCAGCCCTGGGCCTAGTATAAACTAAAGTTGGTTTGGCAGCTTGCCTTAGATCATACTTGAGATCAAAGAGTTTACTGACAGTAGTCCAATTGACAGTCCTCAGTCAACCTGATTATTGTAATGCAACAGAAATAAAAAGTTTACAACAAGATCAAAGAGGAAAACTGCTTACTGGAAAATGCATTAAAGCATTTGTGGTAATTGCCTATCTGCATGTCAGAAGTAAGTAGGTTTGAGGGGAGGGGAGGGAAGGGAAGGGATGAGAAGAGTATCTTCAGATACATATGAAGGATCTGAAGGGGTTAGTAAGGGACTGTGATAGAGAGCGTAGAATTCCTGTGATATCCTCAGTAGGCCAAAACCGCTGAGCCGCAAAAGATGCCTGACCGGCAAATGTCGGTGACGTAAATCTTGCAAAAACCTGGACTTCGACTTTACTCTTTTGTTAAGCATTTTCACCATAACATAAGAGATTTACCTGACCCCTGAGGCAGGCCTTTGTGCCGAAACATGGCCATGTCGGGTCATCTTTCTGCTGTTAACATTAAAGACTTCTAGACATCCTCCTTGCATCTACCTCACTTTTTTCTTTCTTGTTTGGTACTGTGCTCTGGGCCTGGCGAGTTAGTGCTGTTATAGTAATTTGCTATACAGATTTTGCATGTCTTTAGGATTCTGTATTATTCTGCAGCGTCTGGTCGAAGGAGAGTTTTACTGTACGCATTTTTGAGGGATGTGACGATTTGTGAGGGAAAATATCCTAGCTGGAGAAATGTGTATTATGTGATACAGAACTGAGTTGCCAGTTTTATATTGAGATTTTCTTTCATCTTGTATAGAATTCAGACTTTGCTCCTATATAATTAGTTGAATGATGCTATCATATCAACTACACCCCCTTGCCATCTGCACATAAAAACAGGATATACATGTAAATCCTGTTTTTATAAAATTGGAATTTTCTACAATTATTTAGGGTATACATTTAACATAGTAAGTGACAGCGGATAAAGACTTGAATGGTCCATCCAGTCCGCCCAACAGTCACATTCATTATCAATTTGATTTAAATCAATAATGAATGTGATATTATATACTTAGTCATGGTCTTTCTTTGGTGTTTCTGGGACATAGACCATAGAAGTCCACCCGGCTCCAGCTCTGTCCTTACGTTCCAACTACTGGTGTTGCCATCAAAACCCACTCCAACCTATCCAAATCCGTCTTGTCATTTGCGGGACGGAGGCCGTAAAAGTCTGCCCAGCACTGTCCTTGTTCCAAACCACTGGAGTTTCTGTCAAAGCTCTCTCCAGATCACCCTAAACTAGATCGCCATATGCAGGACTCAGACCGTACAAGCCAGCCCAGCACCAGACTTAGCTGATGCAGCCAGAGTTGCCATCTAAGCACCACTTGACATGCAAACACATATGCAGCCCTTTAAGTTTTGTTTACATCATTCATTTTCTAATTACAGATCCTCTGTGTTCATCCCACACGTTTTTGAATTTCGTAGGTTTTTTTTTCTACCACCTCCCTCGGGAGGTCATTCCAGGCATCCACCACCCTCTCAGTGAAAAAGAATTTTCTGATATTACTCCTAAGTCTACCACCCCACAACTTCAATTCAAATCCTCGTTTTACCACTTTCCTTTCTCTGGAAAATATTTGTTTCTATATTAATACCTTTCAAGTATTTAAATGTCTGTATCATATCTCCCCTGTCCCTCCTCTACTCTAGGGTAGACATATTGAGGTCTTCCAGTCTCTTCTCATATGTCTTTTGGTGCAAGCCCCATATCTTCTTGTAGCCTTCCCTCTGGACTTCTTCAAGTCTTCTTACTTCTTTAGCAAGATACGGCCTCCAAAACTGAACACAATACTCCAGGTGGGGTCTAACCGACTTGCGCAGGGGCATTAACACCTCCTTTCTTCTGCTGGTTACACCTCTCTCAATACAGGCTAGCATCCTTCTGGCTATGGCCACCGCCTTGAAAAGTTACATAAGTAAATCGCAAATAGGGCATCTAAATTAAAGGGCATGATGTACACAAGCCTCACAAATGGTTTTTTTTTTCCTTAGGAGTCTTAAAACTTGCAGTATGTTGATATGTTACAGCTATTATTTTAGAAATATGTCCACGTATAAACAGTGGTATCTATTCATGTATATCACACATTTAAATACCAATTTCAGAAAGCCAATATTTACAGGTGGGGATCCACACAATGTAAGGTCTTCCGCTGTGATTGTTTTAAATAGCTAAATGTTAATCAATACACTAAATGTTAATCAATACGCTACCTAAGGGAGCTGTGCGAGCATTCTATTTGCAGCCTGAGACCCTGAAGAAGCAGTGAAACGCTGGTCATCGTCAGCTCAGGGCAGCTCTTTAGAAACCGCACAGCGGGAGCAGCATTTGATTGAGAACTGAACAGAGATAAGTGAACCAGTTATTTATGGGAAGTTCTTCTGTGTCCCTATTATAGCATTCAATGCATTGAAGATTTATTTATCTATGATAAAAATTTCAGAAAAATTTCAGAAAATTTAAATAAAGTGTTTTGGCCACAGCGAATAAATTTTTACAGCTGTAGCCTCAGGGTTTTTTGCCTATGATGAAGAGAGGACTTTTTGTCCGTTTAGCTTGTTCAGACTTATTGTATAGTCCCCAAGCTCTTTGAGGCTTTTTCCCTGATTGTTATTTCATATTGCATGGATTTGTTTTCCTTTTTTTGAATTTACATTAGCACATGGCCATAAATGAAATAGTAAATCGGGGTGTTTTGCGGCTGTGGCAAAAATGGCCTTAGTTCATAGAAGTGACCTATGTAAGGGCATGCTAAGGTCAATTCCTGTTGCAGCTTAGTAAAAGGACCCCTAAGTACTCAAACAAACCAAATGCAGCTCAGCAATGTGCACCCCTAATTTATATTCTCTGGCTCTTTCATGGATGGGTGCATTTCTGGCAACAAGCTGATCATTACTCATCGCAAAATGCATTTTTGTTTAGTTTTAAATTAACAGGTTACACACATACATAATATTTTAAAGCAATAGCACTAGATAAAGTCTTCAAAATATTAACTTGTGGCATCAGTATTGTGGTTCAAGTGGCAAGTGCTGCACTCTACCATGCAGAAGACTTGGGTTTGATGGTCAGACTATGGCACCTCTGTCCAGCCTGAAGGGAGAAGCCATGTTTTATTGGGCTAAATCGTGAAGGGGAAACCAAATAGTGGAACATAAGAATAGCCATACTGGGTCAAACCAATGGTCCATCTAGCCCAGTATCCTGCTTCCAACAGCAGCCAATTCAGATCACAAGTACCTGGCAGAAACGCGATTAGTAGTAACATTCCATGCTATCAATCCCAGTGGCTTCCCCTATGTCCATCTCAATAACAGACTATGGGCTTTTCTTTGGGAACTTGTCCAAACCTTTTTTAAACCCAGATATGCTAACTGCTGTTACCACATCCTCCCGCAATGAGTTCCAGAGCTTAACTATTCGTTGAGTGAAAAAATATTTCCTCCTATTTGTTTTAAAAGTATTTCCATATAATTTAATTGAATGTCCTCTGTTTTTTTTTTTTTTTGAAAGAGTGAAAAATCGATTCACTTTTACCCACTCTACACAACTCAGGATTTTGTAGACCTCAGTCATATCCCATCCTAAGTCATCTCTTTTCCGAGCTGAAGAGCCCTAACTTCTTTAGCCTTTCCTCATATCATTTTGGTTGCTCTTCTTTGAACCTTTTCTAATTCTGCTATATCTTTTTTGAGATATGACAACCAGAACTGAATGCAATACTCAAGGTGAAGTCGCATCATGGAGTGATACAGAGGCATTATAGGTCTTATCTTGCATCCTTTTCTTAATAATTTCTAGCTTCCTGTTTACGTTTTTGGCTGCTGCTGCCACATATTGGGCAGATTTCAGTGTATTACCTATAATGACATCTAGATCTTCTTGAGTGCTCCTAAGGAGGAACCTAGTATTAGGTAACTATGATTTGGATTATTCTTTCCAATTTGCATCACTTTGCATTTGTCCTCATTAAATTTCATCTGCCATTGCATGCCCAATCTAAGGTATTCCTGCAATTTTTCACAATCATGTGTTTTGACAACTTGGAATAGTTTTGTGTCATCTGCAAATTTAATCACTTCACTCGTCGTGCCATCATCTAGATCATTTATAAATATGTTAAATAGCACCGGTCCCAGTATAGTTCCTTGTGGCACTCCACTATTCACCCGCCTCCATTTAGAAAAATGGCCATTTAACCCTACCCTATGTTTTTTCTCCTGTAACCAATTCCTAATCCACAGAAGGACATTTTCTCCTATCCCATGACTTTTTAATTTTCTCAGGTGTTTCACATAAGGAACTTTGTCAAAAGCTTTCTGAAAATCTAGATATACTATGAGGGGCATTTTCGAAAGGGACGTCCAAGTTGCGAATTGGATATCCTTGCAAAACAGCGAAATCCAGGGGAGGGGAAACCCGTATTTTCAAAACAAGGTGGACGTCAATCTTTCATTTCGAAAATACCATCAGGGACGTCCATATCCTTAAATTTGGACGTCCCTGGACATGGACGTTTCTGACTTTCGGCGATTTTCAAAATCAAAGACATCCATGTCAAAAACATCCTAATGCAAGCCATTTGGGTGTGGGAGGAGCCAGCATTTCTAGTGCACTGGTCCTCCTGACATGCCAGGACACCAACCGGGCACCCTAGGGGGCACTGCAGTGGACTTCATAAAATGCTCCGAGGAACACAGCTCCCTTACCTTGTGTGCGGAGCCCCTCAACCCCCCCAAAAACCCACTACCCACAACTGTACACCACTACCATAGCCCTTACGGGTGAAGGGGGGCACCTATGTGGGTACAGTGGGTTTGTGGTGGGTTTTGGAGGTCTCGCTGTTTGCTCCACAAATGTAACAAGTAAGGGGGCATGGGCCTGGGTCCGCCTGTCTGAAGTGCACTGCAGTACCCACTAAAACTGCTCCCGGGACCTGCATGCGCTGTCATGGACTTGAGTATGACATCTGAGGCTGGCACGACATATTTTTAAAGATTTTTTTGACGGTGGGAGGGGGTTAGTGACCACTGGGGGAGCAATGGGAGGTCATCCCCGATTCTCTCCGGTGATCTAGTCATTTCAGGCACCTTTTTGTGCCTTGGTCATAATAAAAACAGGTCAGGGTGAAAACGTCCAAGTGTTCGTCAGGGACGTCCTTGTTTTTTTCGATTATGGGTCAAGGATGTCCAAGTGTTAGGCACGCCCAAGTTCCACCTTCGCTACGCCTCCGACATGCCCCCTTGAACTTTGACCATCCTTGCGACGGAGTGCAGTTGGAGACGTCCTAAATCAGGTTTCGATTATACCGATTTGGACGTCCCTGGGAGAAGGACGTCCATCTTCCGATTTATGTCAAAAGATGGACGTCCTTCTCTTTTGAAAATGAGCTCGAAAATCAACCAGCTCACCTTTATTCACATGTTTAGTCATGGTTTCAAAGAAATTAAGCAAATTGGTGAGGCAAGACTTCCCTTGGCTGAACCCATGCTGACTCTATCCCATTAAACCATGTTTGTCTGTATGTTTCATAATTTTATTCTTTATAATAGTTTCCACTATTTTGCCCAGCACTGAAGTCAGGATTACCGGTCTTTAATTTCCCAGATCACTCTTGGAACCCTTTTTAAAAATCAGCGTTACATTGGCCACCCTCCAATCTTCAGGTACTACAGACAATTTTAAAGACAGGTTACAGATCACAGATAAGCAATTTTTATGTTTGAGTTCTTTCAGTACCCTGGGGTGTACAGCATTGGGTCCATGTGATTTATCGCTCTTTAACTTGTCGATTTGGCTCAGTACGTTTTCCAGGTTCACCGAGATTTCTTTCCATTTTTCTGCATCGTCACCCTTTAAAACCATTTCCAGTACAGGTAGGATCTCTTACATCTTCTTTTGTAAAGAATGAAGTAAAGAATTCATTCAATCTCTCCACTATACCCTTATACTCCCTGAGTGCCCCTTTTGCTCCTTCGTGATCTAACGGTCCCACAGATTCCCTCACAGGCTTTCTGCTTCTGATGTACCCGAAAAAGATGTTACTATGAGTTTTTGCTCCGCAGCAAGTTTTTCTTCATATTATCTTTTGGCCTTCTTTATCTATGCTTTGCATCTTACTTTGCATCTAGTGCTTATGTTGCTTCTTATTTTTTTCTTTCATATCCTTTTTCCATTCTTTTTTCTTTTGGCTCTAATAGCCTCGTTCACTTCACCTTTTAACCATGCTGGCCGTTGTTTGCTCTTCTTTCCACCTTTGTTAATACGTGGAATACATGTGGTCTGGGCTTCCACAATGGTATTTTTAAACAACGTCCATGCCTGATTTAAAGTCCTAACTTTTGTGGCCGATCCTTTTAGCTTCTTTTTTAATCATTTTCCTCATTTTGTTGCAGTCACAATTTTGAAAATTAAATGTTGCTACATTAGATTTCCTTAATGACTTCACTCCAGATATCAGCTCAAATTTGATCATGTTATGATTACTGTTTCCCAGCAGATCCAACACCATTAAGTCTCGTACCATGTCCTGCATTCTACTAAAAACTAGATCTAAAATAGTTCCTCCTCTTGTCGGTTCTTGGATCAGTTGCTCCAAGAAGCAGTAATTTATTTCTTCTAAGGATTTTACCTCCCTAGCGCTCCCTGATGTAACATTTATCCAGTTAATACAGTGATAATTGAAATCACCCATTATTATAATGTTGCCCAATTTGCCAGCTTTCCTAATTTCTGTAAACATTTCATCATCTGTTTGTTCTGTCTTGGTAAATGTAGTACAGCCCTACCAGTATACCCCTTCCCTTCACACATGGAATTTCTATCCATAAGAATTCCACGCTGCTGTTTCGTGTAGAATTTTAATTTTGTTTGACTCAATTCCCTCTTTAACATATAGCGCAACCCCCCTCCAATTTGATCCACGCTATCATTGGAATATAATTTGTACCTTGATAACACAGTGTCCCATTGATTATCCTCCTTCCACCAGGTCTCTAGATGCCTGTTATATCTACCTCATTATTTAGTGCTATATACTCCAACTCTCCATCTTATTTTTTAGGCTTCTAGCATTTGTATATAGGCACTTCAAACTGTGTTTTTTTCCTTGCATCTACAAGCTGCTTTGAAGTTGATGAGAATAATTTTGCATCCTTTACTCTGTTCTCCCATTAAACACTCCTGGCTTTCTTTCACCATTATTGAAACCTTTCTGTTGGCTAAAGATCCAGTTTCAACAGACTCCTTCAAGGATACTCCACCCCGAACCATGTGCTCCTCGGTGAATGTCGGAGTGTCCCCCCCCCCCCCCCCCCCCCCCACAATTTTAGTTTCAAAGCTGCTCTCTCTCTTTTTAAATGTTAGTGTCAGCATCCTAGTTCCATCCCAGTTAAGGTGGAGTCCATCCTTTCGGAAGAGGCTCCTCCTTTCCCAGAATATTGCCCAGTTCCTAACAAATCTAAATCCCTCATCCCTGCACCATCATCTCAACCATGCATTGAGACTTCGGAGCTCTGCCTGCCTCTTGGGTCCTGCACTTAGTTCACGTGGAGGGGCATAATCGAACGGGGCGCCCAAGTTGTCATGAGGTCGCAGGATGGCCCCGTAAAGGGGCGGGGCAATCCGAAACAAGATGGGCGTCCATCTTTCATTTCGATAATACGGTCGGGGACGCCTAAATCATAAAATTTAGGTCGACCTTAAAGATGGTCGTCCTTAGGTCGTTTTTGAGGTGGTCATCCCCGGTTTTCAGCGATAATAGAAACCGAGGATGCCCATTTCATAAACAACCAAATCCAAGCTATTTGGTCATGGGAGGAGCCACCATTCATAGTGCACTGGTCCCCCTCACATGCCAGGACACCAACCGGGTACCCTAGGGGGCACTGCAGTGGACTTCACAAATTGCTCCCAGGTGCATAGCTCCCTTACCTTCGGTGCTGAGCCCTTCAACCCCCCCCCCCTAAAACCCACTCCCCACAACTGTACACCACTACCACAGCCCTAAGGGGTGAAGGGGGGCACCTACATGTGGGTATAGTGGGTTTTGGGGGGGGGGGGTTGGAGGGTTCAACATTTACCACCAGAAGTGTAACAGGTAGGGGGGGTGGGCCTGAGTCCACCTGCCTGAAGTGCACTGCACCCACTAAAAACTGCTCCAGGGACCTGCATACTGCTGTCATGGAGCTGGGTATGACATTTGAGGCTGGCATAGAGGCTGGAAAAAATGTTTTTAATTTTTTTTTTTGGGGGGGGGGGTGGACGGGGGTTGGTGACCACTGGTGGAGTAAGAGGAGGTCATCCCCGATTCCCTTCGGTGGTCATTTGGTCAGTTCGGGCACCTTTTCGAGGCTGGGTCATGAAATAAAATGGACCAAGTAAAGTCAGCCAAATGCTCATCAGGGGCGCCCTTCTTTTTTCCATTATCGGCCGAGGACACCCATCTCAAAATCATGCCCCAGTCCTGCCTTCGGTATGGTGCCGACACGCCCCCGTGAATTTTGGTTATCCCCGCAATGGAAAGCAGTTGAGCACACACAAAATCGGCTTTCGATTATGCTGATTTGGGTGACCCTAAGAGAAGGACGCCCTTCTCTTTCGAAAATTCACCTGATAGTCGTTACCGAAAGTTCACTAGAATATACCTCAGGAGAAGCTGGTTCCAATTAAAATGCAAGTCCAAAGGAACAGAAAGAAACTGCTATTTGTATTTGATATGTTTCCCCAAAGTGGCAAATGTTTCTGAGCAAGACCTTTAGAAAATGTAATTGAAGAAAATAGTTTTAATGGTGAGACATCTATACCCTGCTTGACACAGCACAGGGAACAGAAAGAAGTTGATTGGGGAAAGACATTTGCGGCTGGGTTGGTGCCAGTGCTGTGTATTGCCATGTAGAAAGTCCCTAGTTCAATCCCTGAGTTGGGTCTTCCACTGCAAGAGTCAGTTGGGGCTGACCGAGGAAACATTCACATTCCCTAAAGGGCATCACTCAAGGGTGATACCTAGTGGCTTGGTTCAGGGCCTTTGACTGCAGCAGGGTTCCAGAGGAACTTCTGATGCATGCACCTGACCCATAACCATCACTGCAATGATTAAACTAGATGAGAGAGATAAAATATTAGGCTAATCTCCTGGTAGTTGTCAATATTCACAGTACCAGATCCTGCAGACCCAAAGGAACAAGAGGAAACTTCTGAGTCAAAAAAAAAAAGAGAAAAAGAAGAATTATTCATTTGGTAATGTCTTTTTTTTCAACATCTGTTTTAAAGTGGACCATGGGTGAGGTGATCATATTTGCAGACGACACAGAAATGTTTAAAACAAAGCAGACTGCGAGGAACTACAGCAACATTTTTACCAGACTGGGGAACTGGGTATCTAAATAGCCAATTAAATTTAATGTAGACAAATGCAAAGTAACAGAAAAGGATATGGAAAAATAATCCTACCTGTGGGTGTACAATGCTGGGTTCCACGTTAGGAGTCACCAGCCAGGAAATAGATATTGGAGTCATTCTGGACAACACATTAAAATTCTCAGCTCAGTGTGCAGGGGCCATCAAAAAGCAAACAGAATTGGAATTGACTGCCATTTTCCCCTCCTCCCCTGGGTCTCTCTGTGCTATATTAGCAGTCTTCTCTGTGGAATTGACTGTCTGTCTCTTCAAAGGAGTGGGTGCCTGAAACCATTGACAGGAACCTGATCCACTGTCGGATCTGCATGCTGAGAGAGGCATATTTTAAAAAGAAGTGCTGCAGTGCTTTAATGAAGGTAATGAGGGGGTAAGACAGAGGTCCTCAAATCTAATTCTCAAGGTCCATAACCCGGCCTAGTTTTAAGGATTTCCAAAATGAATACGTATGAGATCTATTTGCGTGCAATGGAAGTAGTGAATGCAAAACAGATCTCATACATATTTATTGTGGAAATCCTGAAAACCAGGCTGGGTTGTGGATCTCGAGGACTGGATTTGAGGACCCCTGGGTTAAGATATCCTTTTCTTTCTCCACCCTACCGAAAGGCAGCCTGGCCTCAGGGACGAGTACACGGACCCTACAGAAAGGGGTCACTAGGTCAAGGTGTGTCTGGATCATCAGAGAGAAATCCTGCAATGAGTCCTTACCCGGTTGGTGGGCAGCCAGGACCAAAGGAGGGTACCTGGACTTCACAGTGAGGGTCTTTGCTGAAATTATGCTGTGGCTTAGGGCATCATTTTGAAGCTGAAGTATATATTGGTATTTTGCACTGATGCAAACTGTTCATTATGCATGTGCCATCCTTAAAGTCTTAGTTGCATCCTCATCTAAACTGTGATAAGAGAGAAAGAGAGTCTCACTGAATACTCAAAAAATATATAACGGATCTCTTAGATAAGTGGGGTTGAGGGATTCTCCTGATCCCAGTGCACAATTTAGTACAAGTCTGTGGCTAAAATACATCAAATCTCTCAAACACCTTCTCCCTCAATGCACACAGACTACTAAAGGGTCCCCTAATGGCAGGTTCAAATGTTAATAGTTAATATTAAGTAGGTATAGTATATTCAAAGGCAAAAATGAGCCTTAGAGATTGCTCTTAATTAGAATAACAATAATCTCTTTGGTCCTTGCTCTTACTTAATGTTAATACAATATACGTAATGAGAGCAAGTATAAATCTCCGAAAGAATTCGAAAGAAATATTACAAGATAAATCATCAGACTTGGATATAAGGGATCCAGGACATCAACCCTGTTTGAAATGTATTTTTTGTCCTTTGATGATAAAGACACAAATATTTCAAAATCCACTTGATGGACGAGAATACCATTTAAAATATAATACAGATTGTGAATCCAATCACGTGGTATACATAATAATGTGCCCATGTCGTAAAATCTATGTGGGCAAAACGACACGACCCCTGAAAAATAGGTTAAGCGATCATAAGCATAATTTGAAGCATTCACGAATAGATGCCCCCTTAGTACAACATAGTAAACAGCATGCCCATAAATTTGAGGATCTGAAATGTATAGTTTTGGATCAAATTCCAATCAATATTAGAGGAGGGGATCGAAATCGCCAATTAATACAAAGAGAACAACGCTGGATCTGTAGATTGAGATCCTTGATGCCAGAAGGTTTAAACAACCGTGTAGAATGGAAAGCGTTCCTTTAAGAACATAGGGAATGCCCTTTAAAATATGCACCGTATAGAGCGGGAATCAGCGAATACGGGAAGCACTATAAATACTTCCGGTTCAACAGAAACAATTGTGCTGTTGTAAGCTGAGGGGTTGTGAAGGTATTTCCTCATTCGGCGAAAATGTGAGTTGTTCCACTTACTCTATTTCTGGATGTTAACTGATTGAGTAATTCTTGGTTATACTGTTATAGGTGCGAAGAAGGGTTATGCCGTCCAGCTCCTTAAGAAGCCACGAGCGAAGCGGAAGCTTGCCGTTGGGCTTGGACTAGTATATTTTGCCCTTGCACACACTACAGCTAAGTACTATTTGAATAATAGTCATATAACAAAAGAAAGTGTTGAAGTAGAGGTTTTTATGACTGATGAGGATTCTCGCTAGCGTGTATGAAAAGTTTAACACGCAGAGCAGAGCGGTCAGCTAGTTAAATATTGAATTATATGGTAACAGCTGAAACCGAGATTCTGAAGTCTTTTCCTCTACTAGCATTAACAGTTGCCATTTCGGAGATTTATACTTGCTCTTAATTAGAATAAAATTCCCATTTATTGGACTCTTCAATACTGTACAAATACATACAAAAAAAGGGATAGAAAGACAATGAGGCAAATAGCCCATAAGAACAAGTGAAACAGTCACAAAAGGTATCAAAACGATACAAAGGATTAGTAACTTGTTCCTTCCTCATCTTGTTCTCTTTTGGGGATCCTTTTACTAAGCTGCGGTAAAAAGTGTCCCTAGCGCACCCTCTTTCTAAGGTGATTTTTACTGCAGCCATAAAAATGCCTTTTTTCTATAGTTTCCATTAACAACCCTTTAGTGTCCAATGTTCCCGTAATAAGCCATATGGGAACAGATTGATGGGAACATTGGACACTAAAGGGTTTTAATGGCCATGCGTAGTTTGCTCAAAACAAATAAATCATAAGAAATGTCCAATCTGCAAACAATAAGAATATAATACTCGGGTGTCCCTGCCCTTTGCACATGCATATTTTTAAGAAAAAAAATGCGTACAGGGGCATTTTCAATATTTGTTTATTAGGATTTATTTACCGCCTTTTTGAATGAATTCAGTCAAGACGATGTACAGTAAGAATAAATCAAACATGAGCAATAGACAATTACAGCAGTAAAAATATTCAAATAACATTAGAAAGTATTGTAACTTATAATGTCAACATAATACGTAAATAGGACATTTTAATCGACAGTGTAGGGTATAAGCAAAGATGGAACATATAGATATGTAAGAGAGTAAGAGGAGTTTGAAAGTAAGGACTAATTTAAAGAAAGTTGCACATCAGGTCAGAGAGATGGTTAAATATTATCTCAGCTAGGGTTGGATTGAATATGACATTCAAATGGCGAAATAAACGTCTATCGGAAAACATTTTAAAACATCAGTTCATAATGGAAGAAAGAACTAAACATTTTATGATATTCGAAAATACACACAAAAGAACCTTTAGAAAGAGGACGCACTGCAAACATAATAGACGTTTGGAGATAAACATTTCTGCCAATCGAAAATACACAATGCAAAACGTGCTATGGCAGTACCGGTTCCCCACGTCAAGAAAATGTCTGCGGCAATGGTAGCACGTTCTCTCCATATGCAGAATGTACATATATGAGGAACATTGTTCAGTGTGCACAGTCATGTCTCTAATTTCAGTGTGCCAGAGACAGAGCTCCTGGTCCTCCTATGCCTAGAGAAAATTTTTCAGCACCAGCAGCACCTGCCCCCTCCCCCATGCCTCCATGAGGGCATGCAGATCCATTAGAAGCACCCTGGCAAGGTGAGTTTGAAGCAGTGCACCCCAGAATCATAGCACCATTCATGTGCAACCACCATACAGAGGCAGGTCACATACAGTGAGGTTCCTTTTATTGATTTTTCATTAGAAAGAATAACAAAACATTGGTGAAATCAGAATGTAAAGAATATCCAATGATAATCTTTTAACTGGTGGTTAGAAGGTGGGGATAGTGCTGGGCAGACTTATACGGTCTGTGCCAGAGCAGGTGGTGGGAGGCGGGGCTGGCGGTTGGGAGGCAGGGATAGTGCTGGGCAGACTTATACAGTCTGTGCCAGAGCCGGTGGTGGGAGGCAGGGCGGGTGGTTGGGGGGCGGGGATAGTGCTGGGCAGACTTATACGGTCTGTGCCCTGAAAAAGACAGGTACAAATCAAGGTAAGGTATACACAAAAAAATGGCACATGTGAGTTTATATTGTTGGGCAGACTGGATGGACCGTGCAGGTCTTTTTCTGCCGTCATCTACTATGTTACTATAAGTAATTATGCTCTCCTCCCCACACCAGCATCCTGCCCACGCCTACATACTGATGGGAATGTGACATTAAAGTACATTGAGCTGGCCAAAGGTGCACCTGCTTTACCCCACTGCCCATCCCCACCTCCCAGCAACAGTGCACATGCTCCACAGAAAGGCCACCAAGCCATCCTCTGTCCCCATGGAGGCATATTTTCAAAGCACTTAGCTTTCCAAAGTTCCATAGGTTTCTATGGAACTTTGGAAGGCTAAGTGCTTTGAAAATATGCCTCATGGTCACCTCAGCTTGCACAGCTCCTGTGCTCATGTACTGCATACCCACCCCCTCAGCTCCCCCTCCCCACCAATCTGGCTGTAGCCTTCTGTCACAGGTTATGTGAGGAGCATTGCACAACATGTCTTTAAAAAATAATAATGTATGTGACTCCAAGAAGGCCCATCACAAGAACCCTGTCTCCACCAACTTGTTTTGCAAACGCTTCAGCATCCACCAGGACCTTGAGTCACTCCGGTGCCAGTACAGGCGCATACGACAAGACGACCCTGCCCTAAACCGGCATATAGGGGAGCGCCTCAAGACCCCACCACCAGTTCTAAACACACAAATACCAATGACAGCACCCCAATCAAGGCCTGGCCTGAGTATGTAATTACCCTCATTACCGTGTGCCCACCAACCCCATATCTACTAGAATGTGTTGCAGCAAACTCCCAACCTATGAGATGACATGGAAAGGAAGGGGGAGGGGGGAAGGTCTTTGGACCAATACAAAACTGCCCAGCATGTCACACACACCCACCTAGCACATTGCAGCCACTATGGCAGGGGAAATAAAACAGTAATTCCAAACACACAGAGGGGAAATCAAACCCATGTTCGCTGCATTTAGAGCACCCAGCCATAAACCCTAAACCAAACACGTATCTGACAACAGCGTGTCCAAGGAGTTCACTGACCACAGACGGCCATCATAGCACCAGTTGCCCCCCCAAATGGATGATCTGTCATGCCCCCTAACCCACACTCATTGGACATACCATTGTCAACTCCAAAGTTTGGTATGCTGCTCTGTGAGACATCCCTCAAGGCCCATTCTGGGGGCTCCTGAAATCTCCACATTATAGTGGACCCGCAACCCCCTTATAGAAACTCCTACCAATGTGTGCACTTCCCCTCCACCCCAGGCACCCCCGGACTCAGGGATTTGGTGCTCAACCTTGGGCACAGAATTCAGCGCTCAATGTTTGGTGCAAGGATTTATGTTAGCTAAAACCTGGTGTAAATCCTGGCGAGCAAACTGGGTGCAGATCTCTGCTATACTGTAATACTACGCACATCTTCTGTGAATGCCCCTGACCCACCCATGCCCCTCCCATGGCCATGTCCTCTTGAGTTGTGAGTGATCCAATTTAAGTGCCCATTGTTATAGACTAGTGCGTAGCCAGATTGAAGCCCAAATAATAATTAGTGCCAACAATCATAATTAGTACCAATTAAATGCTTGTTAGCACCAATAATTAAGTCATTGCAGCCAGGCCATTAACTAATTATTTTGGACGCCAATTTGGGATCCAAACCCAAATGTGGGTGATCTTTATAGAACCCAGGGGAATGTGTGTAAAACATAGGTCCGTTCAAACTTTGCCCCTGAGCGTGCGTAAAAGACAATTCTAAAACTAGACACTCACATTTATGTGTGCTACACATGTAAATGGTAGTATGGCACCTAGGTGCAGTTTTGCAAATACAAGCTTTACTTACACTGGGGTAGAGCCAGGGCGGACTGACCATTTGTGCAGCCGGACAGCGCCCAAGGGCCCAGAGGCTCTAGGGGACACAGAGGCTCTGACCAGATGCCTGGATGCCCAGTGCACCGCTGGTGATCTAGTGGCCTCAGCGGGGGGAAACATGTTCTTTCCTGCCCACTGGGCTGCCATTATTCCCCCCGCCCGGCACCACCGTACTTTCAAAATGGCGCCTGAGACTCCCTGGGGAAGTCTCGCGAGACTGTTGAGACCCGCAAAACTACCGTGGGAAGTCTTGGCTGCCATTTTGAAAACACAGAGGTGCAAGCAGGCAGGGGAATAGTGGCAGTGCAGGGGGCAGGAAAGAACATGCCCCTCACAGAGGCCACCAGACTACCAGGACCCCTCAGGTAAGACTGGGGCAGCGGGGGCACTGGCTGTGGCGGCAGGGGGGTGTCGGGCGGCGGCCGGCAGGGGGGCCGAGACCATCCCCAGTCTGCCCCTGGGTAGAGCATGGGCAGAACACAAGCAAGGCTCCCATGCCATCCTTAGGCATGCGCACTTACCCCTGCTCAATGGTTTGCACAAGTGCATGGTGTTATGCTGCAGGTCTCACAATCCATCATGATGCAGTTTTCAGAAATCTATGACAATCCTAAAGCCCTCCTAGAACTGGGTAACTTGTTGTTCACTGACTTGGATGAATTTCTTCATACAAGTGGTAATTAAATCTTAATAAACAAATAAACTTAGCAGCTCTGCATAGGAACAATTTTTTATGGCAGCCATGCTGATTTGATGGGAGATACTGTAATAGTTCAAGGTACAAGGTTATTTTATTTGATAAACTGCTTAAGGGCAACTATTAAAGCGTGGTACATAATAAATAAAATAGCAATACAACCAAAGTACTCAGAAAAAGGAATGTCAACCACATAAAAGAGTAAAGCAAAAGCAGTACACAAAATCAGAAATCAAAAAAGAAAAGAAAAAGCCTGCAGGGTCACCAGAGAACACCCTGGCACCCCAAATTCCACTAGCTGCACAAGAAAAAAAAAAAACTAAAAAGGTGGAATCACACCTCAAAAACCTAAGGGAAGGACTCGTGAAAAAAAATAACAATTTTAAGGGGTCCTTATACTAAGCTGTGTAAGCGTCTACATGCGCCCAACGCGTGCCAAAGTGGAGTTACCGTCCGACTACACGTGGCTCTTGCGGTAATTTCATTTTTGCCACACGTCCAATATGCATGTCTGAAAAATATTTTTTTTATTTTCGGGAGCGTGTAACAGACATGCGCCAAGTATAGGTCTCAGACCCAAACTGGATGTGCGGCAGTTTTCATTTTGCCATGTGTCCACGTTCGGCAAAAATTTTTAAAAGCTCCTTTTTCACAGGCACGCTAAAAAATGGATCGGCGAATGCCCAAAACCCGCGCCTACACTACCGCAAGCCATTTTTCAGCGCGCCTTTGTAAAAGGACCCCTAAGTAGACTCTTAAAAGTCATTAAGGCAGTTTCCAGCGTTAAATAGGCCAGCAACTGGTTCTTTAGCTTAAGTCCCATTAAGCTAAACATTACATTACGCTGTGAAACTAAAGAGACCTGGTGAAACATGGGTACCACTAGTTGGCACTGGTGGGCCGAACTTAAGAATTCAAATAGGGACGTAGGGTATCAAATGACAAACTGTATAACCTACCCTGGTGCCTGTAAAAAGATCTCAGCCCAGAGGAATTTTAAACTCATGAAAAGTATCTTTCCCCAATTCTAAAATGTGGCTAATTCCTGAACCTAACATTATTTGCAATACATTCCACTGGAGAAAAGTCTGCAATACATCAAACTGTCACTGATGGTAACATGGCTAACAGACGCTAAAAGGCAAACACCAGCCTGCTGAGGGACTGCGACAACTGGTAATGGTTTTATAGCGTTCGCTGGGTATAAATCAAGTGATTACAACAAGATCTGTACCCTAACCAACAGGGTCTGATTTATTGAGTCTGTTAGAGGTGGTAGAGACAAAAACAGAATTCAAAAACACCAAGATTAAATTCCCAAGAATCCTTAGATAGAAAGAGGATGGAATCAAAGTGTAGGATATTCCCTCTCAAAGCAAAAGTTAAACAGGTTTACACTTTAGAAAAATAAAAAGAAAGACCGGGGGAGGGAATAAATGGTATGAAGGAGGAGCTTAATAGTGTGCCCTAGTGCTCATTAATGTGCACTATTTATCAACAGATGCACTATTGAATAGTGCACTACTGCGCAATACAGTACACTACTGATGACATTTCCCCTGAAATGAGAAAAAAATGTTTTTATGTTTTTTAAAACCCAAACAAAACAAACAAAAAAAAACCTCATAAACGGTACTGGAAACTCAACAAAATGCAACATTTTGGCTTACACGCCTCTACAAAGTTGGAAATAAATGGCAATCCTATCACGAACAGTGAAATTTTGACTAAATTGTTTAAAAAAATTACAATTGTTTGAAAAGACATCAAATTAATCTATGGCCTGGGAAAATATAAGAGAGCATCTCTCCTATTAAGAAGCTTAGGGGCCCTTTTACTAAACCGCGTAGGTGCTAATGCGCCCAATCTGCGTCAATTTTGAGTTACTGCCCGGCTAGCGTGTGGCCCCTGCGGTAATTTCATTTTTGATGTGCGTCCACTACGCGCGCCAGAAAATATTTTTATTTTCTGATGCGCGGGCGGTAATCGGCATTTTACGCACATAGACCATTACCGCTAGGTCAATGGCTGGTGGTAAGGTCTCAGACCCAAAATGGGCATGCAGCAATTTTCATTTTGCCATGTGTCCATTTTCGGCAAAAATTTAAAAAAGGCATTTTTTACAGGTGCGCTGAAAAATGATTCTGCACGCGCGCCCAAGACACGCGTCTACACTACCGCAGGCCATTTTTCAGCATGCCTTTGTAAAAGGGCCCCTTATATTTGTTACCTATCAAACAGCGAATTAAATTTAACTTCCCTGTTTACTAAGCTGTTCTAGCGGCTGGCAGTGATTACTGCCAACGCGGCCCATTCACTTTGAGTAAGCGGCTTTGTAAACAGCGGGGTTAGTATTCAAGTCTTTATATGGCATAGGTTCTATTGCTCTCAAACAAACGCTAAGGGGCCCTTTAACCAAACAGTGGTAAAAAGTGGCTAACGGCATCCCTCATACCTGGCAAAGTATTGTTTTCTGTTCCCCTGAACCCACGGTGTGGCTCTGCTTTGTCTGGGCTCTAGACCCACCCTCACTCATGCTACCAGAGGTCACTGAAATTTTCTAGCCATCGTTTAAACTCAAACAAATACAAAAGTATTTTCTGACAACTCTAGGATTAGGTTATCCTACTGCGAAGAAAATCCACTTAAAGTCAATGTTTCCATTCAAGGTGCAAAAATATGGAATGAATTCCCCATACATATCAAACACATTACTCCATATTTTCTCTTTCAGAAAGCTTTAAAGACATACTTATTCTCAACTCTGGTAAAAGGAAAACGTAATGTCTATTTGTATTTCATGGTGAATTGTTTAACGTATTATCTCCTCATCCTGTTGAAGATCTCATGCTGTAATCTGTCTTCAATCTAAAGAGAAATATAGGCGGAATATAAATCAGAGAACAGAATAGAATGAATAGAAATCCCAGGCCAGTTCATAGAAAGATATCGCTTTCCTGTCTGGCAGCTTGTGTGACTTTTGAAATAGCTACCTTCTGTGACCTGGAATGCCACAATAGCAATAAGATGGTGAGATCAGTCACCCTCAGCCATGAGAAATGTTCAGTCATAATTAGGGCTTTTATTTATAGGTAATTATAAACCGTATGTTTAGGTGTTTAGTTTCCATTAGGTGTTCTTTGACAGTACAAAAAAAAAAATCAGTGTTTATTAGTGTTTTCATACCACACATTTTTGCTTGGCACCTTTTCTGGTGGAATCAAATATGTACATTTGTGCCACTTAACAGCTGTTAAAAATTCAATGTACAATACAAAAGAATCCTGGGAAGGGATAAAACAATACTAGAGAAGGTGGTGTTTTTCCAGTGTGTAATCCAATAGAGACCTACTTTAATTTAATTTTTATTTATTTATTTTTTACTTTGGGATGCTTTACTAATGTCCTAAAATCAGAAGCTCTAGCTATAAATGTGACATAAATTTGAGCAAGACTGAGCAACTTGGCCAAGGTCACCCAGGGTAATGTCTCCAAATAGGTTAGTTTTGCAGATTACGGGGGAGATTCTATATATGCTGTCTAAAATATCGGTGCGGAAATCAATGACGACTAGATTTAGGTGCAGTATATAGAATACACATAGTTGATACCCCAGCACCTAAAACTACGTGCATCCATTTACACCAATGAAAACATGAAGATTTATTTATTTATTTGTTACATTTGCATCCCATATTTTCCCACCTTTTTGCAGGCTCAATGTGGCTTACATATTACCGTTAACGGCGTTAGCCGGTTCCAGTCTGAACAAATACAAGGTATGAATGAATACAAGGTGATATTATGGTAGATAAGGTACATGTATGGTAGGTACAATTGCGGGGTACACTTAGAGGGGGAGAGGGGAAGGAAGAGTCAGGTAATGTCCATTACGGCCTTTGGTTATATTGTGTCGCAGCTGTCCAGGTATTTTTTTATGTTGGGTCATATTCTATAACTATGCATGTAAATTTCGGAACACCCAAGAAATGTCCATTTCCCCGCCTATAACCACACCCCTTTTTGCCTGCGTGCATTAGAAGTTAGGTGCACTGCATTACAGAATGCGCTTAGCAAATTGTGTGCATAAATTCTAATTATTACTAATTAGTGCTCATTATTGCATGTTAAGAGCTGTTATAAATGCTGATTAGCTTGTTAAGCCAATTAAGTTATGCGCGTTGCTGTAGAATACTCTTTGGATTTCAGCGTGGATCTCTAGGCGCACTATATAGAATCCGGGGGCACATGACAGAAACGAACCTCATCTCTATACCAGGGAATGTTGGAGATAGTCTCATGTTTCTCATATTTACTGCCAGTACACATCTCAACAGCTGCATTGTGCCAATGACAGCCTCCTTGTACATTGGTAAAACACCTCTATTAACAATGACGTTCTTGTGCTTTTGTCCTGTACCACAGTGTCCAGTTTTCTTCCATCAGGCTTTTCATCTATGGAAATGGGAATGTCCCAGGTGATCAGAATGACTTTGCTTTACATAATCAGGATCGTCAGTGGTTTTCTGGCACAGCCATGTTAAAGTG
This sequence comes from Microcaecilia unicolor, assembly GCF_901765095.1. Lineage (NCBI taxonomy): Eukaryota > Metazoa > Chordata > Amphibia > Gymnophiona > Siphonopidae > Microcaecilia > Microcaecilia unicolor. The sequence continues at coordinate 123,274,085 of NC_044035.1, forward strand.
TTTACACAGTTTCCAGTGGATGAGACACGTTACCATGTTGTGCTTTTCTTTCTACAGGTCTTTGATATAAGCCCATAGCACCCAGTGATGAAATGTTTGACCATTTCCAGATCAATGCTAAAGAATCTGCATTTGTCTATTTTACCATTTTTATCTACGTTGGCTGTGGACCATCTTGTACACAGCCATCTATTCTGTGCTGCTATTCATAGTCTCTAATCGTTAGGTTTAAAATTCACCTCTCCTTAACCATTCACGTCTCATGTTTTGATCTCCTTCTGGTGACTAAAGTAACTTTCTTTAGTTCCTGCTATATATTTATGCTTTAGCTACTTGTTTTTCCTTGTTTGCTGTCTGCTCTCAAGCTCCTCCAGAAGCAGTGACAATGAGCAATTTTCTGCAGTCCTTCTCTTCCTGTCTAGAAGTGGAGGAGAGCTGTGGTGACTTTTGCTCTGAGTTCCAACAGCCCTCCATGCAGAAAATTGCTCTACTGTCACCGCTTCTGAAAGAGGAGGCAGCTGCAACCCCCCCCCCCCCCCCCCCCCCCAGCCTTTTCTTGCATCCAGTCTTCCCCAGTTCCCTGCTCTGGGTTCTGTCTGAATAATTTATTTTGGCATCTCTACTTTCTGTTTTCTTCAGGTCTCCACAATTTCTGCTGCTGTTGCTGCTGTTACTTTCAATTTGTTTAATACAATCCTGTGGAACACAATCAAAATGTGACTCTGCTCGAAATTTGACCAACAGAGAGTTCTTTTACAAATGTTTCCCCTGTTAAAACTTTCTCTTTAAAACACTAGAATAAAAAGATAAGCTTAATAATACAAACAAACGAGTCCTTAAAAATAACAAAAAGAATCTATATATTGTGCCGTCAGGAACAGACACAAATCTCTGCTCCCACTATTCTTTCCCACACGGTCACTCAGCAGGCTGTAACTGTCCAGGGAAATAAATGCTGTCAAATTGAGGGGACCCTTTTACTAAACTATGGTAAAAGGAGCCCTCTGCTAGCGGCAGCGGACGTTTTTGCCACGCGCTGAGGCCCATTTTACCACAGCGGGTAAAAAGGCCAAAAAAAGAAATGGCCGTGCGGTAAGACTGCACTTACCGCACGGCCATGCGGAGGGGAGCACTTACCGCCACCCATTGAGGTGGCAGTAAGGGCTCCCTAACTAACCCAGCGGTAAAAAATAGGGACCTATTTTCTCTAGCGCCAGAAATGGCGCACACTGGGGGTGGAACTACCACCGGCACCCACACTGGGCCAGCGGTAGTTCCAGACTGCCACATGGTAAGCTGTGACATAATTCAAGAAATTCTCTCAGCCAATTTATTTCATAACCCTCCCAAAACAAGGAAGAGCCCAATATTCAAAGGAGTTATGCTCCTAACTCCTCGTCTCTTTTAATTTAGTATGGCTGAGTGCATACATTTGTACTCAAATTTTCACTGAACTCTTAAATTTAGGGGCAAAAGTGGATGGTAATGGGCAGATTTAGAGTGGGGAAAAGAAGTCAGGAGCTTAATACTGATTTTCAGCACTAGGCTCATAAATCTAGGCAAATGAATGGCAGGCTTAAATTTGTGGGTCGATTTATTGAAGGACTCTCAATTGTTCCATTTCTTGAAGGCCCATTTGTACTTTTTTTTTCTTGTTTGCTGTTTTGTTTGTGTACTTCAGAACTCTCTTCTGCTATCTTAAATTTATGAGCATAATTTTTATGCTCCTAACTTAAGATGAATTTTCGGCTGAAAATAGGGCACAAATTTAGGAACCTAACTTAGAAGCATAAATTTAGGAGCTCAGCTTTTCTTGAATATGGAGCCCGAAATCTTTATATTAAAAAACAAAAAATCTCGGTGGGAGGCACGTGAAGCTAACTGGCATGGACGCTTAAACTGTTCTCCCTGCCGGCATCATTAATAACGGATCCGTAGCAGCCAACTCTTTGGGGCTTTTTAAAGTCACGGTATTGCAGTTTGACAACTAACGTAATGGCGTCCAAAACTAGTAGAAATGACAGCTCTTACCCCCCCCCCCCCCCAGCCTCCAAGCGAAACAAGTCGGACGTTGCCGCTGACAAGGCTCTTCAAACACCTTTGCCTTCCGGCAGCACTGAGTCTCTCGCTAACGACATCAAAGCCCTACGGGACCTGATGCAGCAAAATCTAAACTCAACAGCAGAAATTAAATCAGAGCTAGTCACGATTTCTACCCAGCTTGCCCAGTTCAACGCCCACACTGAATTTTTAGAAGACCGTATGGCCGCCCATGACGTGTTTCAGCAGGAAACCATGCAAAAACTGAATAAGATAGTAACGATGCAGAGAGAGATAGAAGATCTCTCTGATCATCTGAAGAGGAATAACATCCGGCTTCTTGGGCTCCCTGAGCAGTCTGAGGGTAAGAACATGATCCGATTTTTAAAGACCCTCTTCATAAATATTGCAGCACTCTCAGCTGACTCGGACATTGATATTGAAAGTGCTTACCGTATTTCAATACGGCCCATACAGGGAAAAAGCTACCCGCGCCCAATCATTGTTAGATTTTTGCGGCATGGATCCTCAGAAGCTTAGCCGAGATTGGGAGGCGGGGCTGGTGTTTGGGTGGTGGGGCTAGTTCTAGGCAAGACTTCTACGGTCTGTGTCCTGAAAATGGCAGATACAATCAAGGTAAGGTATACACAAGAAGTAGCACATATGAGTTTATCTTGTTGGGCAGACTAGATGGACCGTGCAGATCTTTTTCTGCCGTCATCTACTATGTTACTATGTAAATGATGTCAATCCTGACAGCTGTCAGAACCAAATCCCCGGTGTTTCATGCAGGGGAAAAACTCCTGCTAGTCCCTGATTTCTCTAAAACCACTGCTAAAAAGAGAAAGCTGTTCTTGGCAATGCGTCCGAAGCTGAAGGCTATGGGGGCTCAGTATAGCCTATTGTACCCTGCAACTATGCGTGTAACCCTTCATAACATTACTAAGCATTACTTTGATCCTGATGTCCTGCAGAACTTCCATGAAAGTGAATCCTGCCCTACAGTTTGATCTCTTGTCATTGAGTAAGATTGCAGCTTCTCTCCTTTTCATATATTTTATTTTTATTTTTATGGAGGATCCTATCCTAGTATGATAGTTCCAATATTCCTTGCATGCATATGCCCTATGGCACAACACACTGATTTCATATTTCATTATTCTCATGAAGAACCTACGAATTCTTCCCTTAATGTAAAGGGAATCTCAAATTCCATGAAGAGGAAAAAGCTCATGTTATATCTGAGGAATAAAAAAGCAGATATTTATTACAGGAATCTCATCTTGATGCACAAGAAAGCTCTACATTTTTGCGTAAATGGTTGGATAAGTGTTTTTTTAGCCCTGCAAAAGGTCGGTAAAATGGTGTTATTACCCTTATTGCAAAGTCATTGACTTTCCAGCTAATCTCTCACGCCAGCGAAAAAGAAGGGAGACGGTCTCGCCTAGAAGGGATCCTTGAGGACAAACCTATCATACTAGTCAACGTCCATGCTCCTAACGCTGATGATCCCAACTTTTTTCACACCATTAATGCATCTGGCCCAAATGCGCTTACTTGCTATAATAGGGGGTGATTTTAACTTCCCAATAGATCCTTGTCTAGATAGATCTTCAGATTGCAGGCCAGCTAAACTCAAAGTCAGGAGTACAGTTAATAATCTTATGCAATCCAATGGCTGGTCTGATCTTTGGAGAATGTTATACCCGAAATCTAGAGAATATACTTTTTTTTCAGCTCCCCATCGTACTTATTCCACAATAGACTACGTGTTGGGAACTAAGGATTTGATCCCCAAGCTGTCTGATGCAAAAATTCATGAAATCTCCATCTCTGACCATGCAGCTGTAACATATGACTTCAATTGGTTGACCAATAAGTTTAATTCTTCTCTCTGGAGACTCAATACTATTCTATCAGATGTGGCGTTTATACAACATATATCTCAAAATTCTGCTGAATTCTTCGACAACAACAAGAACTCTGTACTTTCCTATATTTCAGTTTGGGAGGCGTTTAAGTCCTGGCTAAGAGGTGAAATAATTAGCTACTCATCTCATCTTCGCAAGGTTAATAGTGCTAAAATTGCTAAAGGAAATTCATCAGCTGGAAACTACTCTTTATACTTCACCGTCCAAGTCTACCCTTCAACAGCTTAGGTCTCTTAAAATGCAATATAATTCTTTACTGGCCAGCATCTCTAATGTGATTACTTTCAAACAAAGCGCTGTGTACTACTCAGAAGCAAACAAAGCTGGTAAAATTATTGTCACATACATTCTGTCATTCCTTAAAAACTTGGTTTTTCATCCAAGAATATTGGGTTGTAGTTCTCTTATTAACATGTTGAACCTCAAGGGTTTTATTTATTATCTATTAATTGTAGATATTCCATTTGTATTCTGCACATTCAGGAGACCAGGATTGCCAACTGCCTGGATTTTTTCAGGATTCTAAAAAATTGTACACTAGGTGTCTAAAGCTTGAAGGACGGCTGCGGGGGTGGATATTTTTCAGAGTTTAGCCCACTGCAGCTCTCCAATATTCCCCCCTTCCAGTGCAGAAGCTGTGGTAGAATCCAGCCAATGGGAAGGCTTTTAGTCACAGGAAGGAGATGCTGAGCTGCAAAGACTGTGTGGGGCCCTGAGGAAGCTGAGCACAACACAGGGTCTTTGGAGAGAACCAGTGAGTGTTCTGGGGTGGGGGGAGAGATTGGTGCAAAGGAGCAGGACTGAAGAATGGGGTGGAAAATGAAGAGTCTGCTGTCAATGGAGGGTTAAGTGACTTGCCCAGAATCACATGATGCTACAGTGGGACTTGAAACCAATTCTCCTGGTTCTAAGGCCAATGCACTAACCATTAGGCTATTCTTCTACTCCAGGTAGGAGTGACTCACTAGAACCAGTCACTAATTTTTAGTAGCATTACCCAGATAATGCCCTTGAAAATTACCATTTGCCCCATCTCTATCTGGGTGGAGGGCAATTCTATATAAAGGGGCATGTATTTTTAGGTGCCAAGAAGGCGCTTATCTGGCTTCTGTTCTAGAAAGAAAGGAGGCGCCTTTTTTTTTTTTTAAAGAACACTAACGTAGCAGCGCAAATGCACACATACAACTTAGGCACAACCACTTACACCAGTCATGGTGTAAATGCTCCTGCCTAGATTGTTAAAAAATGTACATAAATTACAGCATTCTATAATTGTATGCAACGTGTGCCCTGCCTATGCTCTGCACATGTGTATGCCCACCTTTGATCTATGTGCCATTGCATTTAGGCACCATCTTATATAATAGCACAGAACCAAAATACTGGCATTTACACGCGTATGTGCACAGATACATGCATATATATTTCTATTCTGCTCATTTATGTGCATTCTTGTCACCTACATGTTGGTGTCCTCTTATGCCAGGGCAGTGTGGGGGTGGAGCTAAGGCAGAGCCAGGAGTTACTCAATTAGCAGACAGTCCTAACTTCATCTGAATATTGCCAGTATCATCCGGCCGCTTTATACCCTCATATTCGGAACTGAGATCCAGGTGTAAAAAACCCATAGTGACTGAGGAGGAGGACTGTTAGGAGGAGGGGACAATGCAGTGCTTTAACTTGGGTCCATGCTTACAGGGCCCACAGAGTGCTGATACTTCTTTAATCTTCTGGCCAGCTTGAGAGAAGATGGGGGTGGGAAGGCAGCAGCAGTGAGAAGGGAAATGAGGGAAAGCTCTCACATAGTGCAGAGTTTAAAAAGCTGAAAGACTCAGCTGCAAAGGTTTGGATTTTAAATCAGGCAAGGAAGTTGTTTAAAAATACCATTTTGGAAACCCAGACCAGATGTATTCCACATATTAATAAAAGTGGATAGAAGAAAAAGCAGCCATCATGGTTAAAGGGAAACATGAACGAGGATATTAGCACCAAAAGAACATCTTTCAGAATATGGAAAAAAGATCCAAATAAAGAAAACAAGAAGTCACATAAGCACTGGCAAATTAGATGCAAAGCATTGACAAAGAAGGCCAACAGAGAATATGAAGAGAAACTTGCCTCAGAAGCAAAAACTCTTAGTAATAACTTTTTCAGGTATATCAGAAGCAGAAAGCCTGTGAGGGAATCTGTGAGACTGTTAGATCATCAGGGAGTAAAAGAGGCACTCAGGGAGGACAAGGCCATAGCAGTGCCACCAATAGACTGGGCCGGGCCCGGGGCAAGGCGGCCCCCCCCCCCCCGAGGTCGCCTCTACCCCCACCCTCTGTCTGCCACCAGGCCGGGCCCCGTGCATTGAAATCACAGTGCCTCTCATCTCCGTGTGAAAGCGCTGCAGGCAGCAGATTGCTTCCCTTCGGGCCTCATTCCCACCCTATGTCCCGCCCTCATGGAAATTACTTCAGATGAGGGCAGGACACAGGGAGGGAAGGAGGCCCGAAGGGAGGCGATCTGCTGCCCTGCTGCCTGCAGCGCTTTCACACGGAAGTGAGAGGTGCTGTGATATCAATGCAGGGGGCCCGGCCCGGTGGCAGACAGTCGATGACGGAGGGCAGGTGGGACTGCGGCGCCGGGCCCCCCTTGGAGGCCCGGGCCTGGGGAATTTTGTCCCCCTCCCCCCCCCCTCGGCGGCCCTGGGCGATAGCAGAGAGGCTGAATGAATTCTTTGCCTCGGTCTTTACTGAAGAAGATGCATGAGATCTACTTGTACCAGAGATGGTTTTCAAGAGTGATGAAGCAGAGGAACTGAAAGAAATCTCGGTGAAACTGGAAGATGTACTGAGTCAAATCATCAAAGTGTAGTAAATCTCCTGGACTGGATGGTATACACCCCAGGGTATGGAAAGAACTCAAATATGAAATTGCAGATCTGCTGTTAGTGATCTGTAACCTGTATTAAAATCATTTGTAGTACCTGAAGATTGAAGGGTGGCCAGTGTAACACCTATTTTAAAAAAGGGATCCAGGGATGATACAGAAAATTACAGAACGGTAAGTCTGATGTCAGTGTTGGGCAAAATAGTGGAAACTAATATAAAGAATAAAATCACTGAACACAGATAAACATTGTTTAATGAGACAGAGTAAACATGGATTCAGTCACAGAGAAGTCTTGCCTCACTAATTTGCTTCATTTCTTTGAATGTGTGAATAATAAACATGTGGGTAAAGGTAAGCCGGTTGATGTACTGTATCTAGATTTTCAGAAAGCATTTGACCAAAACCTTCATGAGAGACTCCTGAGAAAATTAAAAACCCATAGGATAGGAATTGGTTGATGGATAGAAAACAGAGGGTAGGGTTAAATGGCCAATTCTCTCAGTAAAGAAGGGTGAATAGTGGAGTGCCCCAGGGATCTGTATTGGGGACCGGTGCTATTTAACATATTTATTAGTGATCTGGAAATGGGAACGACAAGTGAGGTGAGTATATCTGCAGACGACACATAACTATTCAAAGTTGTTAAAATGAATGCGGATTATGAAAAATTGCAGGAAGACCTTAGGAAGTTGAAAGACTGGGCATCCAAATGGCAGATGAGATTTAATGTGGACAAACGTAAAGTGAAGCACATAGGGAAGAATAATCCAAATCGTTATTTGACACTAGGCTCCACCCTAGAAGTCAGCAACCAAGAAAAAGATCTAGGTGTCATTGTGGACAATATGCTGAAATCTTCTGCCCAGTGTGTGGCGGTGGCCAAAAAAGCATGCACCTAGTCCACCTTTTACCACAGTTTGGTAAAAGGGCTCCTTAGAGTACTGTGTACAATTCTGGATACAGCACCTTCAAAAAGATATAAACAGGAAGGAATCGGACCAGAAGGTGGCTGCTAAAATGGTCAGTGGTCTTTGTCATAAGGTGTATGGGGACAGACTTAAAGATCTCAATATATATATATGTATACTTTGGAAGAAAGGCGGGAGAAGGGAGATATAATATACACATTTAAATATCACTATGGCATAAATGCACAGGAGGCGAGTCTCTTTCATTGGAAAGGAAGTTCTGGAATGAAGGGGCATAGGGCGAAGGTGAAAGGGGACAGATTCAGGAATAACTTATTGAAAAAACTTGTTTACAGAAAGGATGGTGATTATGTGGAATGGCCTCCTGGTGGAGGTGGTGGAGATCTGAATTCAAGATTGTTTCAAGATTGTTTAAATTTATTTATTCTTTCATTTTCTTTGGCTTTTAAATTCTATTATATTGTATTCTTTCCTCCCTACATTTTGTAGTTCTTTTCTATATTGCAACTAATATTACTGTAAACTGCCTTGACCCACTTGTTGGCTAAGGCAGTATAGAAAATTTGAATAACTAAACTGTTTTTAACCATGATGTTGCTACCTGTCAAATGACAAATAACTGCAAGAAATCAAGATACTATATCCTTGCTTATAAAAGTACAGCTCTAATCGCTTGCTCTGTAATGGATGGCATAAGGGCAAAATCAGTGCTAGAGCAGCATTCTCAGAAAATCATGCTGAATTGTAGAAAAGTTCATCTTCAAACTCTTTCACACCAGAGAGCAAACGTGACACGTGGAACACGTCTATGGCATTCTTGCTTTGCAATACAAGCTTTCATTAATGGCTTCTGAATTTGGTACAGTGGGCTTTCAGATGCAGAAACAGTTGTCTTCTTCGAACAGCTGTCTATGCAGAAAGCCACCATTGTTGCATAAACAGTAAGCAGGACAAAACTCTTGGTGAATCACAAGCGTCCGACCCAGGTCCAATTTCTTTTGGTCAATATGCAAGTTACATACTCAAACTGCAGGCAACAGAGCTTGGGATAATATCACTTCCTCATCTGCTTCTTTACCTTACGTGAAATGGGGCCTTGCAAGCACAACTCACCGCTACACAGGCTTATTTTCTCCCTATGAGTCAATCACTTTCTCATCTGTTGCTATTTTAGTTATGGTTAGGTCACTTTCCAAATGCTGCTCTCAGCTGCACGTCAGTTATTGTCTGAGCTAAGAAGAGAACCCAGTGCAGACTCAGTATTACAAACCAGTCAATAGTTCACTGTGGGAAGTGATTTGTATTCTGGTGGCAGAACAGGGAATGCAAAAAGCAAAGTACTCAATATGCAGCCCCCATCCTCACAGTGGTTCTGCTAGTACCTCATTAGTGTACCTCATACTGTCCACTGAACCCTGATTCGCTTTCCCCACACGGACTGTGGTCGAAACCCTGTACATTACAGGAATAGTTGAAACCCCTTTCTGGTACCTCCAGCCAAAAAAACCTAGATCTTTTATTAAACTGGCTGTCATGAAAGAGTGTCAGGACATTATAAAGGTTAGTTATTTGCAAGTGAAATGAAGAATAAGTGGACACTGGAAAGTCTTTAACTCTATTATTGTAGCTCTGGCCTTTCACGTACAATGGGATTTGGCTTAGTTACAGGACTTGAGAGAGTAGAAAATATACAAAGTATCGTAAAAGTTTCTGCTGGCCCTCGCTCTTTGGAAATACTTTGGCACTTCTTGGAAGGACAGCTTCTCTGTGGTTAAATGGAACCCTTTTGTTTCAGCTCAGCCTTGAGTTACAGAGATGCTTTTAAGTCTAGCAAAGAAATACTACAATTGTACTTAAAAACATCATAACGATTTTGTAGATGTGCAGAAAAAATGTCACAGAAAATACACCCCCACACCATTATATTTAAATTACTTTAACTGTAGATAGCAAATAAATCGATTTAAACATTTACCAGACAGTCAACAAAAATTCTGTCCTAACAGCTTTGCAAAGGCACCAACAATGTTTCCCTACAACAAAGAAATCAAAACTCTCCACTTTCTTTAAAAATCTTGAACGACTAAAACCGAAATGCCTCTAAAGCTATAGAATTTGGCAAAGGACACCGCGAGTCAATCAGAAATCTGCTTGACTTCTAGACACATAAAAATACAAAATAAAACAAAAAAAAAAAATCCAACGTAGAAGGGGGTAACATGGTCTTTGTCAGTTTCCTGCAGCCTCCGGAGGTCAGTGACGTACAGAGCCAAAGTCAGTGGTTGTCAAACTACTGACTTGGAAAGTTCTCTTAAGAAAATGCAAGCGTCAGAAATTACTGCTGCAGAGAACAGTATTGCAAGAAATACCCCTCTCCTCCTGAAGCACCATGGCCGATGGTAGTATACAGTGCATTCCTAAATTTCGCAGGGGGGAACGTCTGCACTCTCTCACCAGTGACTGCACCCTACAGTCTAACTCGTACAGCTTGCAGAAACCTCCCGGTGTGATCATTCTCATGTAACAAGTCTGGGGAAGCCTGCACTAGATACAATGTGAGAACAAGAAAAAAGCGAAAGACACACCTCATTCCTCTGGAGTTGTAAAAAGTTGTTGAGATAGCTGGAGTTGAGAGAAGAGCCCAGATCGGAGCTGCTTTTGGTGTAGTTGCTGAGATCCTGGTGGGCAGAAGAGGGCTCGGGTCTGAAGGCATCAAAGGCGCTGGCCTGGTGGGTGTCCTGTAGGGATAGATAGACCCAGTTCAGGAGCTGGGCAGGCTGGTAAACAGAAGCACTGGTGTCTATGGCTGACAGCAGGCTCATCTTTCCCAAATTCAGACGAGCTGGCTCTCTCTCTCTTTCCCCCTCCTCGGAACCAGCGCTTACTCACTCAGCTTCACTTTTCTTTCTTTTTCTGGTTATTGCTTCACATTAAAAAAAAAAAAAAGAAAAACACTATTTGGGAGACTTTCTGTATTTGCGCGTGTGTGTCTGCTCCCACTCTCCCTGGCCCCTGATTTCCTTTTCCTCCCTCTTTTTTAACGGGATCTGGGAGCTGCTAGCCCGAGTTCTCGCAGAACGGGCATAGCTGCAAAGTTATCTGGAAAGGGGGAGTTGCTTGAAGTGAAGCGAGCAACTCTTGTTTGCAGTCTCGAACAGAGCCCGGGGAGTGAGCTTCAGAGCCACCTAGGGGCAGCAGAGGCAAACTGCAAGCAGAATCCGATGGAATCCTGAGGATCTTGACCGCAATGAGGTGGAGATAAGCTTTAGAGTTTTGGGGGATTTAAAAGAGAGAGAGAGAAAGAGAGAGAGAGAGAGATGCTGTATTTGTGGCTATGATGTTCTTTTTATTTATGTGCTGTGTTGGTCTTAAAAGATTGAGATTGCATGTCTTTCTATATTTTTTTTAGTAGCACATTTATGCCAAACTTCTGTAGACAACTAAAAATGAACAAAGTACTCCCCACCCCCAAAAAAGTATTAGGTTATTGGACTAACAATGCATTTCTTGACTAGGTTTCAGGACCTAACCCTTCCTTAGTAAAAACTATAGAACAGCCTCTACAATTTCAGATATAGCGGAGGGGGGAGCCCTTTAGTCTTTTCCCTACTTCATTACTAAGCAATCAGTGTGTCTAGGTTTGTGTGAGTGAAAGATGCACAATGATGACGTGGAGGGGCACCCAGCGGCGTGCACCCGAGGTGGACTGCACCCACCGCCCCCCCTTGGTACGCCACTGGTGATAGGGCTACCATGGCAACGGCACACTGCTATTCGGCCCTACTGGCAATGGTGTGCAGCAAATCGGCCTTACTGCTGGGCTATTGCAGGAGCCTAGCAGTAGTGCCGGTGTGTGTGCAGTGCCATTTCCGGCACTCAAAAAACTAATTTGATTTTTTATAGCATCAGGGGCTTACCTGGTGTAATCGACCAGCCCTGTGCAAAGCCTGGTTACTACCAGGTTAGCACAGGAACCTTTACTGCCTCCTAAATAGGAGGTGGCAAGTGTTTAACTTACCGCATGGCCATTTCCTTTTTTTCAAAACTTTTACCGGGTGGCTGTAAAAGAGGGCCTCGGCATGCGACAAACCTACGCACTGATGCCACCGCAGGGACCCTTTTACCGCCGCTTGGTAAAAGGGGCCCTTTATTTGCTTACTTAACCAGTTAGTAGACTGAATATTGATGCTAACTGATTAAGTACTGACTCCAGGGGCGTAGCCACGGGTGGGCCTGGATGGGCCCAGGCCCAGCCACTTTTGCTCCAAGCCTGCCCAGCCTCTTCTGCCCGCTCTCCCCGTCCGCGTGGTCTGCTCACTTTTACTGCCCTGAAGCGCCGTTCTCCCTCCAGCACCGGCAATTCCCATAGCCAGCCTTCTGCCAGCGTGCGTCATCGGGGCCTCTTTTCAGGCACGTCCCACCTACTCTGCAACTTCCTGCATCCCACCTTTGCGGAAAACAGGAAGTTGCAGAGTAGGCGGGATGCACGAGAAGAGGCTCCGACGACGCGCGCTGGCAGAAGGCTGGCTATGGGAATCACCAGTGCTGGAGGGAGAATGGCGCTTCAGGTCAGTAAAAATGACCAGAACTGACCATGTGCATGGGGCTGTTGCGGGGGGGGGGGGGGGGTAGCGGGTGGAGAGGAAATGCGAGGCCTGTGCCCACCCAGTCCACCTCCAGGCCCATCTAAAAATTAAACTCTGGCTACGCTACTGACTGGCTCCATTCCCAGACTACCCTGGCACTAACCAAACAGTGCCGCAGTGCTGAGAGCTGATATTCAGCAGTGCTGCCCAGTTAATTGCCACTGAATATTGGTGGCTAGGGTTCTAAGTGCCATTTAACTTGGAGGAGCCTCTTTTGTCTGGTTAAATAGCTTTGAATATTGGACTCATAAAATCAATAAACAATGTAAAGGTCTGAAATACAAATTAATGCACGCATCTACCTTTTCCTATACGAGCACGCAACTCTGGAACGCGTTGCCACGTAACCTGAAAATGGTCTATGAACTGACCAATTTCCGTAAACTACTGAAAACCTATCTCTTCGACAAGATATATCACAAAGATCAACATGTGTAACTGTACAATCTTTAAAACTTCCAGAATTGTCTTATAATGTCTTTTGCTTTAACACTGTCATGTATTTCACCACCATGTAACACATAACCCTCTGTAATACCAAATGTATATTCTCTTCTATTTCCTGTACCCATGATGAATTGTAAGCCACATTGAGCCTGCAAAGAGGTGGGATAATGTGGGATACAAATGCAATAAATAAATGATAACGAAAGATACACATGTTGTACTGAAGCTGAAAATGTGGTGATTTGTCTAAAAACCCACCCACCCAGTTTTCCCAATGGACAGGGCCTTTATGAGTTCTGTGTTTTTAAACACAGAATATGTATTTGATTCGATGAAATTGCTGAATCATTTTGAGCCAGGAATTTTGCTAAGAGGCTCTTGTACTAACGGTGTGTTAAGCAGTTAGCACATGAATTAGTGCACAGCAACTGTTAGCATATGACCATGGTAAATGTTATCACACTGGCAGGACAGTTATTGCATGCTAATTCACAAATTAATGGCACCACTTGGTTATGGGGTGAGAAATGGGTGGGGAATGAGTGTGGACCACACATTGCAATTTGCATGTGATCACTTACCAAGCACTGTCCATGGTGCAATTAGCATGGATGCATTTTCTGATTCCAGGAGCAAATTATCGGACATTTTGGCATGCCCGGAAGGGCTGAGTACTACTAGGGGAGGAACAGAGGACCACCAGTGACATGCACATGAAAACTGAGCTCAGCTGCCATCGAAAAAGCAAAGAGCAGAAGTGAAAATTAAGCATGGGGTCTCTGAGCCACTGGAGGGCTGAAGGCCCTGCCCTGTTCCTGCTCCCTTCTTCTCAGACTTCCCGTTTAGCTGTGTGCTATCTCCTTGAAACAGAACATCTATATCTTTTTTTTTTTCACCAGATATTTTCCAATTCCTGAATATTTGTAGATATGTGCCCCTTCCAGTGCTTTGATTTTGTTCGCTTGCCAAATAGGGATCCTCCATGTTTATCCTGTGTCGTTTTTGAATTCCAGACTTCGCGCCTTTTGTCTCACTGCACCCTACGCCTGGAATAAACTTCCTGAGCCCCTACGTCTTGCCCCATCCTTGGCCACCTTTAAATCTAGACTGGAAGCCCACCTCTTTAACATTGCTTTTGACTCGTAACCACTTGTAACCACTCGCCTCCACCTACCCTCCTCTCTTCCTTCCCGTTCACATTAATTGATTTGATATGCTTACTTTATTTATTTTTTGTCTGTTAGATTGTAAGCTCTTTGAGCAGGGACTGTCTTTCTTCTATGTTTGTGCAGCGCTACGTATGCTTTGTAGCGCTATAGAAATGCTAAATAGTAGTAGTAGTAGTAGTGTTTGTCCCCACCACCTCCACCAGGAAGATATTCAAGCATCCGCCATCCTTTCTACGAAAAATGATTTCCTAATGTTGCTTTTAAATTTTCCTGTTGTCAGGTTTTTTTTTCATGCCCTCTGGCTCTGCAGTTTTCCTATCTTTGGAAAAGGTTTGTCTGTTCATTTTAATACCTTTCAAAATGCTTGTGTCTTATTTCCCTATCCTTCCTCCTTTCTAAGGTATACATAGTCAGGTCTTCAAGTCTCTTCTCACACCTTTTCTGGCATTTTCCTCAACAGTGATTGGGATACCCTGAATGATCGTGACAATAATGATAGAAGGGGACTTGCACCTTAAAAACAGAGTGGATTCAATTTAAGCTTGTGAACAGAGAGCTAGTTCATCCCATTGCTTGTGACCCTTGCTGGTACTCCCAAAAGCTCAGACTTCCATTGCCTTGTAAGTACATCCAAAGTCAGAGTCCCTAAACCTTGTTTTTTTTTGACTGGGGGTGTATTTGAACTATAATTCAGTCCCCCCCCCCCCCCCCCCCCCATTTTGCCCTCATCTTCTAGTTTGCTCTGATTTTTGCTGTCATTTTATTTTAAAATGTACTAAATGGACAATTTATTATATTTTAGAAAATAAGGTTCAGAGTTTGCAGCATGTTAACAATTCCTCTGCTCTGTGCCAAACAATAGACCTCATAGCAAAAGAAACCTGCTAGTGCTTGTTTTTTAATGTAACTGTACAGTAACAATTTATAATTTGCTAAAAATATTGAGGGCAATTTTCAAGCGGATTTATTTGTATGTGGGTAAAAATACTTTCAAAATTGTCTTTCTATTTGGGTAAAAGAGGTGGTGCAGGGGCTGCAGTTGGTGGGGGGGGGGGGGGGGGCAGTGACTAAGTGCATGAATTTATTTGAAATCCCCACACCTTTAACCCACACACTTTCCACCTGCAAAATACAGGGTAAAGATTTCCCATGACACTGGCTGCCATGAGATTTTCAAAGGGGAACTATAGAAAATGTGGCCTGAAAGCTCCTCCCCACAGGGTTTAAACATTATCCTCATTATTTGGAGATCAAATTGAAGTTCTTCATATTTGAAAAGATGACCTATGAGTAGGTCTGGGTAAAAAAAAGGTGCTGAATGTCTTGCAGCAGCAGAAAGAAAAGACAGAAGGCAGACACTGGAAGTCCAAACAGGTTCTTTATTCATATAGAACCTGTTTGGACTTCCAGTGTCTGCTTTCTGTCTTTTCTTTCTCTATGAGTAGGTCTGCCAGACTCTAGAGGCCAGGCTGAGGAGATCCTGGTTTTTACCTGTTTACTTTGTGAGGGAATGAAATTCTGATTTCCCTAAGAAAAGAACAACCAGCCAGGAGCAGGAGGCCTGGCTGTGCTCCTGCCCCATAGTATGGAACCAGCTGCTGATCCAGCTATGAACTGGTGAAGGACAGTGGGTATGCAAGGAATGAAACCTGACTCTATTTTATAAACATGGATCCTATATTTAGCACCTGAAGCATGCTTACTTTGTACTTGATAGTTTCTAAAAGAAGGTAAAACATTGGTAAAAGATCTGGGTGCAAATTCCCTAAACCTGCCCTAGGGACCCTTACTACCACCACCACTTCTCATTTTATAGCTCTGCTAGCCATATGCAGTACTGTATACATACACAGAAGTGCAGCCGGGGGCCAATGAATGGAGTGTTGCATGATGAGAAAGCACACTCTTCCCCACTGCAAAAATAAATCAGTCCACGCAGCTGTGTCTGTTACTTACTACTACTATTACTACTACTATAAATCATTTTTATAGCGCTACCAGTCGTACGCAGCGCTTCACAATTGAACATGAAGAAAAGGTAGTCCCTGCTCAAAAGAGCTTACAATCTAAATCAGGACAGACAGACAGGACCAATAAGGGATGAGGGTTGGACAGACAGAAGGACACATAGGGAAAGGGACTATTGAAGAGAAGAAGACAAGGTTACGAGCAAGTGACAAGTTAGGAGTCAAAAGCAGCAGCAAGCAGGTAGGCCTTTAGCCCGGATTTAAAGGCAGCCAGGGATGGAGCTAGACGTAACGGCTCAGGAAGCCTATTCCAGGCATAAGGTGCGGCGAGATAAAAGGAACGGAGTCTGAAGTTAGCGATGGAGGAGAAGGGTGCAATTAGGAGAGATTTGCCTAACAAACGGAGTTCCTGGGAAGGAGTGTAGGGAGAGATGAATAAAACACCTTTATTGGTGTGTTCCCGCCAAACAAAAATACACATCACGAACAGGAACACGTACTTGTGTTCTAAAGCATTTTCTGGAAGGTACCTGGGGACGGGTTATCATTCTGCAGTTGTGTGTGCTGTAATATGATGAGCATGTTCATGTTTCAGTTGTGATCTTTCCTGTCAGATATTGGCATTCGTTCCTTTTCTTATTGTTGATTTTATTTTTACTTTTATTGTACATTGCTTAATTCAAAAATTGTAATAAACATGTCAACCCACTGTACAGAACAGCACGAACAATATAAGCACATGAAGGGCAGTTCTATAAACTAGGAGGTCACATGTACACATCCTTTGCATATATAAATGTCTAGAATACTAGCTCATATGCATAGAAGTGTACACTCACCTGAGAGAGTGCTAGTGGTCCAGGAATGGCCTAGTGGTTAGACTCCAGGCTTGATATCCACAGATACTAGGTTCAAATCCCACTACTGCTCCTTGTGATTTTGGGCAAATCACTTAACCCTCTGTTGCCTCAGGTACAAAATTAGGGCCCTGTTTACTAAGGCGCGTTAGCATTTTTAACGTGCCTACAATTAGCGCGTGAGCTAACCATGTAGGCACCTTTAGGGATATTGTAGGCGTGTACACGGTTAACGCGTGTACATGGTTAACGCGTTTAAAACACTAACATGCCTATAATGCAGCTTAGTAAACTGGACCCTTAGATTGTTAGTGGGACAGGGAAATACCCAGTGTACCTGAACGTAACTCACCTTGAGCTACTACTGAAAAAAGTGTGAGCAAAATCCAAATCTCTTTATATAATAATTTGTCAATCTGTGTCCCTGGATGGCTGGCTCGCTGGGTTTGTAACCATATGTTCATGAGCTTACATCAGCTTGCCTCCAGCGTTCCCTTCCCTCTGTGTCCCACCCTCGTGGAAAGACGAAATGATGTCAGAGGAGGGCAGGTCACTGAGAGGGAAGGCTGGAGGCGACGCAAGCTGAGCCGAGCCTGCCACCGATACGACTTCAGGTATGAAGGGGAGGGGAGGATTGCTGGACATGGATGAGATGGGATGGGAGGGCAGAGGAGTGGAGGGAAGAATTGCTGGACATGGAGGGGAGGGGAGAGGGGAGAATCACTTGACATGGAGGGAAGGGCAGGGGAGAGAGATGAGAAAACACTTAGACAACAGCCTTCCTAGGGCCCGTTTCATGTGTTCCGAAATGGGCTTTTTTGCTTGTAAGAAAATAATTGCTAGTATACAATTCAAGGGCTTATTTCCAAAACCCACTGAGTCCACTTTCAGCAAAAATGAGCTATAGTTTTGTATGGACAAAGGACATTGTTACCTACCAGTGTAATTAGTTGTCAAGATGAAAAGTGTGTTTGTCATTTGCCTACAGCCAAGTTAAAATAAGATTTGTTTCCAAAATCAGCAACGTCCAGGTGGAAGTTAATTCCAAAACAAGTTAAATCTTGCACGTTCTCTGGCCGACATACCAGGTAGCATTGCATGCAGCAGCCAATAGTGTGGTAGGCCAGTTTTGTGACATATTTGGATAAACAGAAAAATGTTTTGCAGTTTTAATCTTAGTTCAATATTTTTTAATATGTTGCACCTTACACATTACGCATGATTCGGTTTCAAGATTTATATGATGAGTAGCAATGAAATGCATAGGTTTCTCTAAAATTCCAAACATTTTTGTACATATATAACACATAACTCACACAAGATTTTAAATAACACTTATAATTATCATATTTTAGATTTTGGAATATATATTCAATCCACCTCGTGGGAAATAAAAAAATATTTATTGATTTTTCTCTGATGCAAGTAAAATGGACTTAGCAGGTTTTGGAAATAAGCTGTTGAATTGCATATGTAGCTTACATAGGGCCCCTTTTACTAAGCTGCGGTAAAAGGGGGCCTGTTCTAGCATCAGCACGTGTTTTGGGGGCGCGCTGAGGGCCCCTTTTACCACAGCAGGTAAAAGGCTGTCTTTTATTTTCAACAGAATTGGCCGTGCAGTAAGTGAATCACGTACTGCGCAGCCATTTCAAGGGGGAGCACTTACCGCCACCCATTGAGGTGGCGGTAACGGCTCCTGCGCTAACCCAACGGTAACCAGAGAGTGCACAGCACTGCCTGATTACCACCATGTAAACACCAATGCTACAAAAAGGATAAATATTTTTGTAGTGCCAGAAATTGTAAACACTGGGGGTGGAAACTCGACGGACTGCTGTGGTAGCCCGGTGGTAGTTGTGGAATAACGAGTGGTAAGCCCATAAACGCACATGAGCAGGACATAGGTGGGCTCCCACTTATGTCCATACACTAACTTATTTATGTGTATCATTGACGCATTTGTGCAACCACAGTTATACCAGGTCTATGGCTGGGGTAACCGAGAGCATGTAAAGGTAAAGCACTGATACTGGGTTATGCTAATGTTTTGTAATGGAATCTGAGTAGCCAGATTCTGTTCTAGAACATGATCCCATTGTGCATCCTCAAAGCACCTAAATGAAGGTGCCTGGTTGTAGAATTGCACTCATAGTCCTTTGCATACTAATCAATCTCTTTAGCTGATAAATCCTCCTAGTCTTGGTATAGCAGGACAGGCTACTCTCAATCATCTTGGGCAGCCACTGGGACTGGTTTGCTGACTCCATCATGCTGATTTTCTCACTGAAGAACAGTGAGATGATCAAAGGGGATCACAAAAAAGCAATTCAGCAGATGAACTGGTGGGTTGCAGTGTGTCTCTGTGGGGGAAGGGAACAAGTTTTTTCCCCAAGTCTTACCGAGTATCTTCACGTGGCAACCCTATTGTATAAAATCTATACTAAATCCCAGTAAAGTGACACTGCTATATAAGCATGGTAGGAAATAAAAAAGGAAGAATACATACGGGCCCCACGTCACCTAGGATAAAAAGGTGACCACCTCTGGCTTATGCACAAGGGCTAATGATGGTGGTAGCGATAGTGCAAAAACTTCAGGAGAAGAAAACATCCCTGATGCAGCCATAGGTCATGGTGAACTTGTTCGTGGACCCACTGCAGCAGGAGATAAACCACAAAACCTGATGAAAAAATTAACAGGATTAAAAACTAATATGTGGACTTTTAAAGATAAAAAGGAGATAATGTACTGCTATTAGTATGCTATAAACCCTATATTTGATTACAGAAGGTACACAAAGAGAGCTCATCAGAAATTGGAGGCAGGAGGAAATTTATCGAAGGACAAGCTTCAAAAGGCAACTGATGCCAATCTAAGATCTTTGATTGGACAAATTAAAGAATGGTACCTGAGTGAGGATGTTTGAAACAGCTAAGTGATGCCGCAGAAAGAGTAATAGGGAGAAAGGGGATTTAACAAAGAGTGCAGGAGGAGAGGTGCTACAGCAGTCACAACATTTCAAGGCAGCAATGGGGAAGGTTTATGTGGTAGATAAGGTGGAGAGAGGAGCTCAAGAGACGCAAGATAGCATGATAAATGAGGGCAGGAACAGAAGACACCTGAAGAGAAAGAAAAATTGCAGGAGAAAGACTCAGAGGTGGAGGAATTAGCAGTTGAGCTGCTGGCTTATATTGATATAGATAAATTAGCTGGGCTCCAGGAGAGAGAAAGGTTACCCAAGCTGAATCTAACATCTAAAGTAAGGAATTTGATAAAAAAAAAAAAAGATGAATAGGGCCATAATTTCTATAAAAAGACAGCTTTTGGATATTACAGAATTTAACTGAATACACTATTGTGCAGCCAAAATTATTACAGAGAAGGTTTTATCACCAAGGACCTTGGGCCAAAAGAGAAAGAGAACTCCTCTTCCTTGGAAAACTTGCATTGAGGGAAAAATAAAATCTTTG
This sequence comes from Microcaecilia unicolor, assembly GCF_901765095.1. NCBI lineage: Eukaryota > Metazoa > Chordata > Amphibia > Gymnophiona > Siphonopidae > Microcaecilia > Microcaecilia unicolor. Next base: position 123,294,418 of record NC_044035.1, read on the forward strand.
CCAACAGAGGTGCCCTTGATAGATGGGAACCTAAAAGGATCACGCTCACCAAGGATACTGAGGAAGATCCAAAATATCAAATTGAAACATGCTGCATTGATGCAGGAAGATCTTAAATTCATATGCTCCAATAATAAAATGAATGTAACAGCTGAAGCACAAAAATTGTGGAGATATGACGAAAACAGAAAAGAAAGATATCAAAATAAATTATTTAGAGAAGCCCCAAAACAATTCCATAGGGAACTGGGAAAGAATATCCATACAGTGAAAACACTGCCAACTACAGCTGACAGAAACATTCTGGAGAAAGTTATATGGAGGACCCTGTAAAGCATAATTGAGATACAGAATGGTTACCCTGCGTACAGGAGAATTTGGAATGAGTAAACATTACCTCTATGGAATTGCCTGAAGTAACCACAAAACAGTTGGAAAACAGGTTAGAAAGAGCCCCAAATTGGAAGAGTCCTGACTTAGACAGTGATCAATTGTTGGCTCAAACAAGTAACATCTCTTCACCAAGATATGGCAAACTGCAAAAATCAATTGATCAGGCAACCAGATATAACACCACATGGGCAGAATACTTCTTCTTCCAAAGGGAGATCCTAGAAACATTCCTAGAAATTATAGACGATAACTTGTCTACTTGCACTCTATAAACAGCACAGAGAGGGATCAAAGCACAAGGCACAGTCCAAAAAACAAAAAAGCACTCAAACCCTCCAAAATCGGGACAAATTTTTTAATTCCACAGCAAACATCAAAATGGTACATCAATTTCCTACAGCGTAGACCCGACACGGGCTGTGTTTCGGCGACAGCGCATGCCTCCGGGGTTTGTATTATAAACAAGTGTAAAAAATATACATACATAAAATACATGAAAAACAATAATATACATGTAAAGTATAACATTCATATCTGAATGAAATAGATAATATCTAAAAAATGAGATCAACATAAAAATTAGAATTATATATAAAACAATATTACAAAATGCCTGATGAGTGTTGTGAATTGTGGTGATTATCTACAGTACATTTAAATATATGAACATTGATAAATGCTGAATGGAAGTGCACAATAGTGTATGATGAGGAAACAATTGTGAAACCGCTAATCCAAAAATAAAGTCCTACACAGGACTGGTGTCCATGAGATGACAAAAGTGATGCGTATATAAATATCTAGGTGTGGAGGAAAGAACAACTATCAAGCAGAAATTGCTGAGAGAAAAAAAAAATCGATAAAGGATATTATAGGAGACTAAAACTGATATTGAAGAGTTCATTAATATCAAAGAACAAGATACAGGCTATTATTCAACTGGCACTTCCTGAAGTTTCATATAGATCTGGTATTGTGGACTGGCCTCTTAAAGATGTTGAGAAACTAGATGTGGAAACAAGAAAACCTCTCCATGCCCACAAGGTCATCTATAAGAATCAGAGCATGCCTAGACTGTACGTTCCTAGATCTGAAGGAGGGATGGGTCTCATAGATTACACCTATCAAGCTACCATCATAAGCCTCCAGACTTACCTAATGGCATCATTAGATCCCAATGCACAAAAGGTGCTGAAATATGAAAGAAAACTCCAGAATCCAGTTCCATCATTAAACTTGGACAAGTAGTCTGACAATTAGAAGGAATAGTTGAAAATCCATTGGTACCAAAAGAGAAGGAAGAAATAGAATTTGTGAAGGAAGAGAAAAACTCTTCAAGGAATTGGATCAGCAGGGGAGAAACAAGAGGCAAACGCATAAGTACAGTGGGAAACACCACAACATGTTACTCCAAGAACCATTCATGGATCAACATTAGATACTTGAATGGCTATGAAGAGGTGAATTTAAACCTAAGGATGAGCAATTGAAAGCCCAGGACAGCGGGTACAAAATGGTTTACTAGAATTGAAAAACTGGTGCAACTGACATCTGTAGCTTCTGTAAGAAAGAGCTAGAAACAGGTACTCATCTTGTGGGTGGAAGCGAAGTGCTGATGATGGAAACTTTTTATACAGAAAGGCACAAGGTGGCACATCTTATCCATTGGAAACACTGTAAGCATTGCAATATCATTAGTCAGGTATCAAGGTTTGATACCTTGGTTGATACCTTCATTGGTTGCCCACAGAGGCTAGGGTGATACTTAAAATCTATACAACTGTATTTTTTATTCTGCATGTACAAGCTCTGGAATATATGTTGAGCTTATTCAAAATTTTAGGAAAAAATTGTGACGTTTCTTCTAAACACTTTTTAATGCTTCAATACTATAGCATTACAAAGGTTAGATATAATAAATTAGTTTCTACATCTTTTACATTCTTGGCGGTGAGAAATTGGAATGTTATACCTCTGACTCTAAAATGCAGCTCCGTGTGACTCTTGGCAAGTCACTTAACCCTCTGTTGCCCCAGATACAACAGTAGTACACAGTACTACTTAGACTGTGAGCCCACTAGGGACAGACCCAGTACCTGTAAAATGAAAACTGTAAACTGCTTAGGTCTAAGCAGTACATAAATACTTGAATGAATGAATGAATAACTTATTACAAAGTTTCAAAAATAAAAGCTTCTTATTTCAGAAATCCATGTTAGCTAAGTGAGATATGATTGGGTTGTTGCATTTAATAATATTCCTGAGAATGCTCAGGTTTCTTTTATTGTGAGCCGCCTTGAATTTTATGGTAACGGCCGATGGCAAATAATGTAATATCAGTGTACTGGAAAAACACTGGGATCATGACCCTAAGAGACATGTGGAAAATGAAGAGGCTACAATCACCTGGGACAGCCCCATCCCAACTGATAAAAAGCTGGATGCCAGAAAACTGGATATGGTGGTAAAAGAGAAAAACACCAGAACGGCATTGGTTATAGAGGGTGTTAGTCCCAAGCGATTACTTGGTGAATCATGTTGATAGAGAGAAGATCCTCAAGTACCAAGAAATACAATCCGAGACTAAGAAAATGTGGCAGAAAGATACGGAAATATTTCCCATTGTTTTGGGTGCCACAGGCTTGATCAAAAAGAACTTCCAAATGCACCCGGATAAGTTGCCTACATGTTATGAACTCCAGAAAGAAGCTCTCTTTTGCACAATGCAAGTACTATGGCGAGCATTAGTTGTAAATTTGAGAGACAGATCATACTCCACATATCCTGGCTTAGGAGTGAGATTCATTCCTGTCATAGTGTGCGCAAAACTAACCCATTTGAAGAAGTTACTCTGAGGAACAGTCATCTTAGTCTTTGGGTCCCGGGAGAGGGGGAATGATGGGTATTAAAACTCCTCTGGAAGATACTCAAAATACATACTCCTCCACAGCAATCTCACATTTTTTTTACAGTACTTATCCTAAGTAGTTTAGGGGCTCTTACTAAAGTTTAGTGCATGCTAACAGAATTATCGTGTGGTAACTGCTAAGAAGCCCATTTTATACTTTTGTGCTTCTTACTATTTAGGGCATAATAATGGAATTGGCACGTGCTAACTTTAGTAAAAGGGCATCTTGGTGTGCAAAATCCCAAGATCTTAACTCCCTTCCAACTCTAGACCTTAGGGTAAGGTACAGTGGAAAAAAATTTGCAAAATCTCACTAACCCAGGATATCACTAAAATTCTCAAGATCTCCTTCTTGTTTGTTTGGGATGCCCTGGGGTTCAACATCTCACAGGTTGGTTTGGATTTCCAGAGCAATCTTAATGAGACGCATGTTTTTGGTCCCAGAACTCTCTTCAGGGAAATCATTTTGCATACAGCTTGAAATCTGAAGGTTTACCCAGAGTATGTTTCTACACTTCCTGCCCTTGTGTTACTGTCTGGAACAGGAAAAACCTCTCTGGTCTGTGCGTCCAAAAACTCTTTTTGCCTCAGTTGGGCTAAGCCAGTTTAGGCAACTCATTTCCTTGTATAAAGCCTTGCTGGCTATGAACAGAAGCAGCTCCTTTCATCTCAGTAGCTCCCGATCCTTCCTGGGCTCTGCAACACTCTTATGCAAGAACTAGTAAATCCCTCTGAATATTGTCTGGCAGTGCTTTATAGGGTTCACTCCAAAAACACAGGGAACACACACTCTCAGTGACAGACACTTAAGCTTATCATCATATGCTACATAGACTAGAAGTATGGGCTCCAACAATTTCTCTTCTCCAAAGAAAGTTGGATATTTTGGGACCCTGCTACTTAAGAGAAAATCACTGCTCCACAGAGCTTACAGTCTATTCAAGAAAGACAAACAGGACAAATATGAGAATTAGGGCAATTCAATTGTTATGAGAAAATGGCGAAAACAGCATGAGTATAAACAGGAGAGAAAGGGGATAGGATTTAAAAGCAACCTCAAAAAGGTGGGCATTTCAGCTAAATTTGAATAAGGCCAGAGAGACAGCAACTCAGGAAGTTTATTTCAGGTATGTGGCACAAAGTCAGTCAAGTTACAAGTACAAAAGTATTGCCACACTGGGACAGACCAAAGGTCCATCAAGCCCAGCATCCTGTTTCCAACGGTGACCAATCCAGGTCACAAATACCTGGCAAGATCCCAAAAAGTACAAACATTTTATACTGCTTATCTCAGATATAAGCAGTTGATTTTCCCCAAGTCAATTTAATAATGGCCTATGGACTTTTCCTTTAGGAAGCTGTCCAGACCTTTTTTAAACCCCGCTAAGCTAACCTCCTTTATCACATTCTCCGGCAACGAATTCCAGAGTTTAATTACATGTTGAGGGGGTTTTCAGTATATCCACAAGGACCAGGTATGAAATACCTATGCATACCTTAGAGACTTCTCTTAAGCAAACCATTTCTTGGATAATCGTTCCAGTGGATATTCAGCTGGCGGCAGTCAGCGTTTTTATGTCTGCCATTAGCTGTATTCCTGGATATGCAGTGCCAGGCCATGTCCGGGCACTGGCACTTTATATCCAGTTATATGTTGGTTGCTAAAACTAATACAGTTAAGTGCCATTGAATATTCATGGCTAGCCCCAGACAAGTGATTTAAACAGCCAGGAGCCTCTGAACATCGGGCGGATTGTGCGTCCCCAAGTCAGCTTAGCCTAGTGGTTAGTGCAGCAGACTTTGATCTTGGGGAACTGGGTTAAATTCTCATTGCAGCTCCTTGTGACTCTGTGTCACTTAACCCTCCATTGCACCAGGTACAAAATAAGTGCCTGTGTATAATATGTAAGCCATTTTGAATGTAACTGCAGAAAGGAGGTATATAAAGTCCCATTCCCTTTCCCCTTTGAGAAGCTCTGCTTTAGTTTTACCAAACAGATGTGAGGTTAAAGCAGAGAGGATGGATATAAGGATTATGCTATTCTCATTCTGTACAAAAGATGTACAGATTGTCCTTAATTCATGATGATGCTGTTACTTTGGCCAGTTAAGTGCTGAATATCGGTACATAATTGGCCAAGTTTTGACATAGGTGCTAACTGGACATTTTCAGAAGTGCTAACCAGTTAAGTGGCACTGAAAATGACCAGTGAGCCACAAACAGGTGATTTAAGTGGCAGGATCCATTTCTGGCTGGTTCAGTTGCTTTGAATATCGACCTGCAGGTGAAGTAATTGTGACTCTGCCCAAAGCTTGTTCCAGAACATGCGTACATCAAGGTCATGTAAAAGTACATTAGTTCTTTGTATTATGTGTACTTTTACGCGAGGGGGGAGAGGGAAATAATTTTTAAGTGGCATTTTACATGCGAGAAATGCTTTATAAAATTCCCCCTATATACCTCAGAGGATACGCTGCATGCCCTGGGCAAAATCAAGCAATATGTTTTGAGACTCGTATTAATCCATGCTGCTGTACTAAATTTTAAAATGGGCAAAACCCCCTGCTGCTTTGATTGATAAGTAAAAGCTAGCTCAAAGCATTTCCACTTGAAGGGTATAATTATTTTTGACTGTTTGACTAAATTACACATAATAGGCAGTTAAATAATAACTTCAGGGCTCTTTGGTGCATATAAAACAATAAACCTTTTCCAGGACTGATAAACATTAAGGTTGCTGAGTGGGCACAAAATCTGCCAGTGCTGGTATTAAGCATTTTGCAGGTCTATGTACTAACCAGCATTAAAATGATCAGACTAACACTTGCTGGGTGAAACTCACAGGCTACATCAGGCTTCAGTACCTAATATACAGATTTAGGGGGAAATTCTATAAATGGCGCTCAAAATTTGGCATTGATCAATATTCAATAAACAAGCATTCCGGGCTCGGCACCCTTTATAGCATAGTGCATAGCGCTGGGATCCATGTCTCAATTTGGGCACAAGGAGTTATACCAACTGAAACCAGGTGTAAATCCCATCATGCAAGTTGGGCGTGGATCTCCTAATTTCTATAACACTATGCATTTTAAGGGAATGCCCCGACCCACTCATGTCCCTTTAATGGCCACGTCCTCTTTGCAGAGCTTATGTCAATGGTTCCCATACCTGGTCCTAGAGGGACCCTAGCCAGTCACGTTTTCAGGATATCTACAATGAATATTCATGCGACAGATTTGCATGCATTGTCTTCAATGGGCGTGTGAGTGTGTTTTCATGTGGATTTGCCACTCTGCCCCTTTTCGGTGTCTTTCATCTATTAGAATGCTTTTCCACACCATAACACCTAACGTTCAGCTCCTTATATAGAATTTCCCCCTTACTGTGAGTACAGCCCAAAGTGTGAAGGACAATTACAACCCCCCCCCCCCCATTCCTCCAACAGAACATAATCAGGGCTCCTTGATCATGACCCCTATTCACCCTGATCCCTTAAAACTATAAGGTCTCCATGGCCCTGCAATCACAGGCACCCCCCACTGCGGTGCCGGTTCCTACCCGCCACTAAAGTTTCTAGAGAACCTGAGGACATAGTTTGTGGGTTCTGGAGGGTTGGTAAAGGAGTAGTGTTTAAGGGGGTATGGGATGGGGGTGAGACAGTTCAAGTGATGGTATACATTAACGTGTACACCTCCTAAACTGTAATTGATTCCTTAGTTAAATTGCCACCATTAATCCATTTAGGTATTAATGCTGAATAGTAGACACAGTGTTAATTCTTGAATCCATTAGCATTATTCAGACTGCGGGAAGCAGCCAGGATTCCTCCTGCAGTCGGCGCTGACCCGAGATAATCAATGCCTGGTCATTTCCAGTAACCGGCATTGAATATCCAAGTGGTTTTTTTTTGGCAGTTTAAATTTAACCAGACAAGCCAATTTTCAGCACTGGCCAGTTAAGTTTAAACTGACCAAAGACATTTCACCTATTTTGGTAACCTAATTTGGCCAACAAACTTAGCTGCTAATGAGCTGAATTATCAACAGATAGCTGGATATATCATGCAATATAACTGTCTATTTGCTAAGCGCTATCCGGCAATATTCAGCGGGAGATAGCTGGCTATTTCCTGACGAATATTGCCAGATAGCTGGTTAAGTGTCATTTAACCAGCCAGGAGCCGTTCCTGGCCGGTTAAATGGTTTTACAAATCGGCCAGTTAGTGCATAGAATGGTCTCTGGGCAAAATGTCATCCTTAGGCATTTGGAAAGCTTTGCTTTAGTCTTACCAAACAAATGTGAGGTTAAAGCAGAGTGATTGAATATAAAGATTTCTGCTATTTTCATTCTCTACAAAAGTTTTACAGATTGTCTGTAATTCACGATACAGTATGAAGGTAATTTTATAACAGGTCTCATAGTCTGAGAAGGGAAGAAAATGCCTATTTGGCCACACATATTTGGCCCTGTGGTAGCCTACTTCAGTGGAGATAGATGCAACTGGATGGGGAGTTTCTATGATGATGCAGTGCATCAGGATAAGGAGGGGGAACACTAATAAATCACAACACAGTCCACTAACTGCCATTTAATTAAGGTTCTCCATGGCTAAGCATGTGTATCTGTAAAGAGTGCCAGCCAGTCATCTGCATCATCTTAGGAAACTTTTTATTTGGAAGCTTAACCCCTAACAGTAGTATCAAAAGACTGCCACTAGGAGGCCACAGACATCATTTTAAACTGGGTTCCCAACAGGGCTGGAGCAACTTGGTTTCACACCTGCCCCCAACAAGGGAGATCCCCAGTAAGAGCAAAGAAGATGCAGGGTATGAAGAGGTGCTTATAGATGGCAGGGGGTGGTGGGCTGCAAGGGGGGTCTGGGGAGGAGGGTATGAGTGATATTTCAGGGTCCAAGGTGTTGGGTCATTCAATAAACATCATTGTGATGCCAACCCATTCCTAAAGGCTCATTGTGCTTCTTTTGATATTTTGGTTTGGTGTTTGTACTTTGGGTTCTCTCTTTTTTCAAATCCCATCCAAAACACGCCTCCAATATGCCCCCTTGTGACTTAGATGAAATGTGGAGTAAAATGTTCTAGTTCTGAGTTTCAAAAATTGCAACTTAGATTTTTTACAAGAAAAATGTCCATCACTCTATGTCACTTTTGAGACATTTTTCCCTTTTGAAAATGAGCACCTAAGTATGATGTATCAACTCAATGCGAGAGATAAGTTAGAAAGTATTAAGAAGCTTTGTGAGAAGCAGAGGGACTCATCCTTTCTCCTGATGAGGAGATGTGCATTTTTCAAAATGGTGGTGCTGCCTAAACTTCTGTACCCCCTTCAGATGGTGTCCTTCTTGGTACTGCAAAAAGAGGATCAGGTATATAGGAGTATATTGAAGACCTTCTTGTGAAAATGAAGGAATCCTAGACTTCTCTACCTAAAGCTGACATTGGAAAAATGGAGAGGAGAACTTGGGGCGCCGGACTCGTGATTATATGATGTTGTGGTTGCGGTCATGATGTGGTAGATAAGGGAACTTTATACAGGACATAAGAATAGCAATACTTGATCAGATCAATGGTCCATCTAACACAGTATCTTGCCAATCCACGTCACAGGTACCTGGCAGAAACCCAATTAGAAGCAACATTCCATGCTACCAATCCTAGGGCAAGCAGTGGCTTCCCTCATGTCCATCTCGATAATAGATTATGGGCTTCTCCAGGAACTTGTCCAAACCTTTTTTAAACACATATACGCTAACCGCTGTTACCACATCCTCCGGCAAAGAGTTCCAGAGCTGTGAGTGAAGAAATATTTCCACCTATTTGTTTTAAAAGTATTTTCATGTAACTTACTTGAGTGTCCCCTGGTCTTTTGCACTTTTTGAAAGTGAAAAATCGATTCACTTTTACTCGTTCTACACCACTCAGGATTTTATAGACCTCAATTATATCTCCCCTCAGCTGTCTCTTTTCCAAGCTGAAGAACCCTAACCTCTTTAGCCTTTCCTCATATGAGATGAACTCTATCCTCTATATAATTTTGGTCGTTCTTCTTTGAACCTTTTCTAATTTCCTATATCTTTTTTTGCGATATGGTGACCAGAATTGAACACAATACTCAATATGAGGTTGCACCATGGAGCGATGCAGAGGCACTACAATATTCTTGTTCTTATTTTGCATCCCTTTCCTAATAATTCCTAGCTTCCTTTTTGCTTTTTTTGGCTGCCACCACTCACTAGACAGAAGATTTCAGTGTATTGTCTACAATAACACTTAGATCTTTTTCTTGAGTGCTGACACCTAAGGTGGACCCTAGCATCAAGTACCTGTATATATGTAAACCGCTTTGAATGTAGTTGCAAAATACCACAGAAAGGCGGTATATCAAGTCCCATTTCCCTTTCCCTATGATTTGGATTATTCTTCCCAATGTGCATCACTTTGCATTTGTCCACATTACATTTCATCTGCCATTTGGATGCCTAGTCTTCCAATTTCCTAAGGTCTTTCTGCAATATTTCACAGTCTGATATATTGATGGAGTGAAGAGTGCAGCATGAGTGGTATTTTTTCCAAATGGCCTCCCAGAGAGTTCCGGTCCTGTCCCTGATCCCAACCAAATACTGTTATGAACAGATCTCTAAAGGTATCTGGGCATACACTAAGGGACTGCCCACTACAGAAACATCAATATGCATACAAATGATAGATTATTATTAATACCTAAAATGATTAACAAAGACCACTTAACAAAGTGGAGTTACCTTTACTGGCACTGTCTTGCATAGGTCATTGGATTCAATAATGACCCTCAAGTCCCACCCCAAACTCATCTTCCAGTCCTCACCTATTGATACAAAGATGGTTCATCAGGGAATCCCTCAATCCATCCTTCACTACTACCTCCAAAAAACAAAGACTGGCCTCTAGGCCCCTCTCAATCTATCCATTGCCCTCTCCTCCCCCCCCCCCCCCCCAAAAAAAAAAAAAAACAAATTTCACCTTTTATGTCTACCCTCAGCTACTCATTCATCCCCAGATTCTACTTCATGTCCTCCATAATTTTAAGGATGTACGTTCATTTGAAAAAATAATGGACAATATTAATATTTTGCTTGTTGTTTTTAACCTGAATCAGGGGAAAAAATAAAATGTCAGGTTTTTTTTCTTGTGTTACCAATAGTGCATAGTGTTGTTCAAATAGTGCATTCTATTACTCAGTAATGCTCACTACTTATCAATAGGCACACCACTGAAGACAAGTGTGCACTATTGCACACTAAGGGGTCCTTTTACAAAAGCATGGCAAGTGGCAGGGCCGGTCTTAGGCAGAGGCGACCAAGGCGGCCGCATAGGGCCCCGCGCCTAAGGGGGCCCCGCGCAGCCCGCCTCAACTCTGCCTCCGCTCCAACCTCCACTCGCCTCGGACAACGACCGCATCATTCATAATGATCCCGCGGCTCAGCCGCTCCACTCCCACCACCACCGGCGCGGCGCCCACCCCCGGCTTGGGCCCGCTGAGCCCGCCGTCAACTCCCGAGTCCCCGGACCCCGGCGACAATAACTTTGCAGCGAGCCAGGCAGCGACGGCCCCGCGCCCGATGGCGACAGACAAGTTGCAGCGTGACGGCTCACCTCCAGGCTCCAGCTATTCACTTCCCGCTCAATGTCCCACCTTCTGATGAGGTATTTCCTGTTTCCACAAGGGCGGGAGTCACTGAGCGGGAAAAGCTGGAGCCTGGTCTGAGGTGGTGAGCTATCGTCGCTGACTGTGGTGCGAGCGAGAGCACATGCAGACTAGGTGGAGCCGAGCGAGCAAAGCAACAGACAGGGCTGCCTACACTACCGCCACTTGGTTAAAGGAGCCCTAAGGCACTGATTTGAGCAATAGGGTGCACTATTGATGATGTTGCCTCTGAGGTGAATAAAAAAGTTGAAAAAAATGCCCAAATAAAATGAAAACTCCAATGAATGACATGGGAAACTACACAAAATGAACATTTTTAGCATGCATACCTCTACATATTATCTTCAAATGTTCCATGTAGCCAAAAAGTAGGGCTAACCTATTGCTGAGATACTGATTTAGCTGCTTTTTAATACTTTGTCAAATGGAGACACTGACCCTTTGACATGTGCTGAAAGAAATGTCTGTATTTAATTAAGCCAAGCAGTCTGAACAATAGTGCATCCATATCAGAACTATTCTCCCTGTATTTTTTACAAAAATATGCTACTTTAGGAAAGTGAAACAGAGAGCCACAAACTGGCATCTGCTTCTTGCGCACTCACGTTTTCCTGTTCACCTGTGATCAACTGCTTGACTGATGGCTTCTCAAGCTGTTCATTTCCCAACACAATCTAACCACAGCCAACAATAAAGCTTAGAAAAACCACTAACATGTAAAACTGTGTTCATATTTAAGTAGTTTTTTTTTTTTTAACTGGAGGTTAGACAGAGTCCATCAGTTTTGGCAGGGTGTGCTGATGTTTGGGGGGACGCCAAAATGTTGAAAATTTTAAAAAATTGAGGGAATCAAAAAAATCCAAAAAATAAATAAAAAACAGTATACATATAAATATAGAAAGCAGCAGCAAAGACCTTATAGCCTATCCAGTCTGCCCATTCATACCTACTACTAATAATCACTCTAATTTCTACAGAGGTATTTTTTCTTATCTGAGGGCTTTGCTTGCCATTTTCTGACTATCCTAGTTTAAAGCCCTACTCAGCAGGTTTTCCAGTCTGCTGTAGAAAACACTGTACCTTTATCAATAGGTGGACACGATCTCTGCCTAGCAGCTCTTGGAAAATCATCCCATGGTCCAGGAAACCAAGAGGATCCATCCATGCAGCCATGCATTCATCTCCAGGATGCAAGCTTCTCTGCCATGGCCTTTACCCTTCAGAGAGAGAGAGGATCAATGAGAACACCATCTGCTCACCTATCTGCTTCATCCTCCCTCCCAGAGCCATGAAGTCACTTTTGATAAGTTTGGTGGGTTACCTGGCAATATCATTCTTGTCAGCATGGATAAGCAACATTGACTAATAGTCAGTAGGTTTGATGAATTGTGGCAAAGTCTCCATTACATTTTGAACCTTAGCACCAAGCAGAGAGCACATCTCCAAGAATATCATGTCTGGTTGACAGATGAATATCTCTTTACCCCTCAGGTGAGAGTCACCAACCACCACTACCCTTCACTTCCTAGTGGTCACTTTGATCTGGAAACTTTGGGGGTTTTAAGCTCCAGTTTCTCCTGTTCCTGGGATGTTCTTGCCTCCCTCACTTCCAGGGTTGCATAGCAGTTCTTTGGTTTTACAGAAGGTGCAGTTCAGTGTGTCCGGTTCTTTTTCATCACAACTTCTTCCTCTCTGCTGGAGATCCTTGACACCTAAAGAAGCATTTCATTCACATATTTCTTATTGTAATGGATGCTTCTCAGCCTTGTCACCTTCTCTCTCAGTTTGTCCTCTTGTTTCATGAGGAATTCAACCTTCAGACATCTTGCACATGGAACCTGTCTCTCACCTTGGATCACACTTTGTATCTGGACAGAGGCAGAAGTGAAAACTGGAGCAACACTATGTTTACCAGCCATAGTTCTATTGTTGGAGCATGTGAGGGAGTCTATAGGAAGCTGCCACTCCTCCTTAGTGATACTGCCTCACAGTTGCAGAACCACCTTAACCAACAGGGGAGAGGACACAGGAAAGGTGGAACTGTGAGGGCATGGCACAGGGAAGATAAAAGCTCAGGGCACAACTAGATCAAGGTGGCACAGACGGAAGGGAAAGGGAATGGGACTTCATATACTATCTTTCTGTGGTTTTTGCAATTACATTGAAAGCAGTTTACATATTATATACAGGTACTTATTTGTACCTGGGGCAATGGAGGGTTAAGTAACTTGCCCAGAATCACAAGGAGCTGCAATGAGAATCAAACCCAGTTCCCCAGGATCAAAGCCCACTGCACTAACCACTAGGCTATTCATACCACCCATACCTCTACCACCTGTGTGTGTAATATCCAGGTAAGCCGAGTTCATCTTGGAGCTTTGCAGAACTGTATGAAAAGCTGACTGGTGGCCGGCCGGAGAATGGTATCTGGTGAGAGACTGAACTTTATCTCTGGGTACCAGACCTAAGACAAGCTGAATATACTATTTGTTGAGAGTCAGTGATGCATGCCACAGCCTTGCTGAAGTAGGCCATTTGGGGGAGCGGCTGTTCCCCTGGCGCCCCCCCTAGCTACACCTCTGCCCACAGCATTAACCAAATAGAAGATTCCTCCTCCCCAAGAGTAAACACTTCCAAAGCAAGCCCAACCCAGAAGCTTATAGCCAACCATCACTCAGGGGGCCTTGCTAGCATCAGCGCGTGTTTTTGACATGCGTTGAGGCCCCCTTTTACCACAGCGAGTAAAAGGCTGTCTTTTTTTCTCAAAAAGAAATGACCATGTGATAAGTGAACCACTTACCGTGTGGCCATTTCAGTGGGAGCACTTACTGCCACCCATTGAGGTGGCGGTAAGAGCTCTCATGCTAATACGCCAGATAAGCACAGATGTTACAAAAATAGAAAATATTTTTGTAGCACTGGAAATGGCGCACACTGGAGATGGGAACTATTGTCGGGCTCCTGCAGCAGCCCGGCGATAGTTCTGGATGGGTGCGTGGCAAGCCTGTTGCCATGCCAACCCTTTAGTAAAAGGGCCTCTCAGTGACTCACTAATGATGATGATGATTTCATGAAAGGAACAGCAATGTGTAACATAATAAGAAATGGCAGATGAAGACCAGCATGATTAATCTAGTCCAGTGGCTTAACCAGGTGTGGCCATGGGGGCCTGGGCCCCCCAAATTCAATCTGGGCCCCTGGTTGGCTGGCGGGGTCCCCAACCCCTGCCAACTGAAGACTTCATCCAGCACTGGTCTGCGGTGGTGCTGCCACATTGCCTGCCCTGCTCTCTTCCCCTCACGTTGGGCATGCTCCTTTTAGTGACATGAGGGAAAGAAAGAGCAGGGCAGGCAATGTGGCGGCGGCGCCAGAGACCAGTGCTGGATGAAATCTTCAGCTGACGGGGGTTGGGAACCCCCACCAGCAAAGATGTACAGTAGCGGCAAGGCAGCAGAGTGGGGGTGGGGCGACAACCAGAATGTGCCCCCTCCCACGTTGGGCTCTGGCCCCCTCCCACCTTGAGGTCTGGCTACGCCCCTGATAGTCGGCCTAGCAAGGTGGCTAGAGCTGTACCTGTTGCTTTGTGGAGAACATGTACGTTACCTCCTTAATGCCTTTGTTTAGGATTGTACCTGTTGCGCAGCGCAGGTTACACCTCTCTATAGAATTCATCCTTTATATTTAGCCTATATTTAATTGGTTTATATTGTTCCACAGTTACATTTATCCAAATTCTTTACAAAAGACAGTTCTGAACTTTGACCCGGTATTTTAAAGAACATTTTTCATGTGCAAATTCTGTTAACATTTTTGTAAGGTGTTAAACTTTGCCTGGTTATAGAAAAAAGATTTCTGGGAAAATGGTTGAGCAGGAAAGATGAGATAGTGTTTCTTTGGCTCTAATATCCCACAAGAAAAGAAATTAATACATCAATCATTGGGCCCATTACTAAGATATGGCACATTCCACCCCCCACCCCCATGAGGAACCTTTAAAACTGTAGTGCTCATCCTTTGTTACTTAGCAAGCAGCATGTGAAGCCTGGGAAATGTTAACCTATTCATGGTTTTTTTTTTTAGTCTAGATGTTGACATTCTAGTTCTTTGCTGGTTTAAAGATTTTGTTTTTATAAATGAGCCATAGTGGGGAAAAGGCAGTCCTGATAAAAGTCATATGTTGCTGTGTAAGAAACTTTTACTGGAAACAAGTAACTTAATTTTCAGTGAGTAATCTGTACCTGCAGATAGGTTATTGCGCTGTTTTCATTGAACTCTAAGGGACTTGTTATTAAAGCACACCGCTCACTAAAAAGGAAGTACTGCCGGGCTACTGCAGCAGCCCAGCAGTAGTTCTCATCCCCAGCGTGCTGTCATATTTTGCACTACAAAAATATATTTATATTTGTAGCGCTGTTGTGTACCCGGCGGTAATCAGGTAGTGCCATGCACTGCCCGGATACCCCTGGGTTAGCGCGAGAGCCCTTACCACTACCTCAATGAGTGACGATAAGGGTTCCCCCCAAAATGGCTTCACTTGCCGCATGGTCATTTCCTCAAAAAAAGGGGGGGCCTCGGCATGTGTCAGAAACACGTGCTGATGCCAGCACAGGCCCCCTTTTACCGCAGCATGGTAAAAGGGGCCCTAAGCAATTAACACGTGAAAAGTACTCCCTGTTAACACACGAGCATGGTTTAGTTATTTGAAGACAAGAATGTTGGATAACATGCCCATTATCATGCATTTGGATTACTTGTGAATTGTCTAAGGAAGCTCCAGATGTTACTTCTACTTTTTTTTTTTTGAGCCAGAACAGTTAAAGAGATTGCTGTTAGATAAGGAAGCAAGATGACTTTTTGGGTGGATATACGTATATGAGATCACAAGAATTTAACCAGGGTAATTATGGAGCAATCTGGATTTCTTTTATAGTTATTTTAATTTTCTTCTCAGTCCCTTGATGTGGACTGTATTGCATTCCTATGAGTGCTTTGTACCGATTATGAAAAATGTCAATTAAAAAAAAAGTTGTCTAAGGAAGCTATATGCATATGACCCCTGATGCAGGCAATTAGCCAAAACACAGGCCATGCTGGGACCACGTTGGGTCCTCCAGTTTAAGAATCCACTTTTTTTCCATTTCTCATCTGGGCCCATTACACTTCAACTTTGTTGTAACTTACCATGCTAGCATTATAGCACATGCCAATTTGCAAGCTGCATGTTATCATGACAGGAAGTGGGCAAAGAAAGGACATGGACTGCACAATGTACCTAGTATACTTGTATATAGTGACGGCACCTATTTCTCACACAGTCTGTCGAGCCTATGCAGTCCATTCTCCATTCCACTCAATGTCACAACCAGGCTATGCTTCTGCCTCTTTATGTACTCATTGGGAAAATTGCATTGACGCTTTGAATCCCCTCAGAAGAGAAATCTAGGTGCTCTGTATGGATACTTAGCAACAAGAAGTATGACATCAAATTGAAGTACGAAGCATAGATTTTGTGTATGAAGTTAAGAGGTTTTCCAATTCCTGTGTTCCCTTATCATGTGGTTTGCAAAGCTCTTCTAAACTGAAAATACTCTTTATATTTTGTAATTGAATTGGAATGGAATTCCACAGCTTAACGGAAAAACAACTAAAAGAACTATCATAGAAACGTTTATAGCGAATTCGATTAACTATTGGAAGAATTAAATCCAATGAGTAGTTGCACTAAACACTAGAGACACCATATATTTCTATGGGTGTCTCTAGCACTAGCACACGCTAAAAACATTAGTGCGCCTCTAGCTCTGCTTAGTAAACAGGTCTCTAAGGGCTCTGTTTACTAAGGTGTGCTAGCATTTTTAGCGTGTGCACAAAATTAGCGAACGCTGTGTAGGCGCCCATAGGAATATTGTGGGCGCCTACACAGTTAGCGCACGCTAACAGCACTAATGCGCCTCTAGCGCAGCTTAGTAAACGGGGCCCTAAGTGTGGTAAGACTATCGCTTAAACTAGAACTCTGTGGGGAAAAAAAAGATGATCTGATTGCCCTAAATTGTCTCAACTTTAAAAATATCCTCCTGCTCAGATTATTAATATGGTTTTTCATAGTTAGTTGTGAGTCTAATATAAAACCCAAAATCCTGCATGAGGTATACAAAGGCAAACATTCCCTGGTCTCAAGAATAATGTTTTTTGGAACAGCAACTAGGGAAGTACAAAAACAGAGCAATTTAGTTTTAGCTGTATTAAGTGTTAACAGATTATGGAATGCTCAAGAATAAGTTTTTCCCTCTACATTCAGAAATTATCAGCAGACACTAATGGTAAGAGAATAAAGATATCATCAGCATATGATGCTACATGGTATAGAGTAGACTTTAGAAAAGTTCCCAAGGAGCTCATAAACATATTAAACAGTATAGGTGACAGAATTGAGCCCTTCAGGAGACCAAACGTTGGACTCCAACTATTAGAAAACATTCTTCTTAACACTTGTAAGGACCACCCTTACACAGCTACCTGACTCCAGTGACCACCCACCGCCTTCAACCCCTGCAACCTTGCACCAGACTGTAATTACAGTCCATATCCATCTGCTCCTCAAACCTGGTAATCCTGAGCTCCCCTCCTCACCAGCCTCCACACACTCCATTAACTCTGGCTCCCTTACAGTTTGTCGGTTAGATCTCTCCCCATCCTCCCAGGTGGAAGGTATCTTGTACTGATTTCTGACCCAGGGAAATTGAGTTTTTTCAACACTGCTCCCCCTCCTGGCCATGGATCACCATAGCAGCTGCTCCTTCCAGTCTTTCCCTCCACTCCCCCTATGTGAAGTCCCTGGCAGGTTTTTGAACACACCTTCCTGCTTCCCTCTCCCAATACCTTCTGGGATATGTAGTTTAGCTCCGCATTTTATTCCACCCTGCCTGGATTCGCCAGCCTCATCACACACTATACTGCCTATTATTAAGAAATTCCCCAAACCAGTTCAAAACTGTTCCAGTAAATCCAAACTCAACTTATTTAACAGCAAAGTATGATCCATGGTGTCAAAAACACCAGACACGAAATTGCAACAAAACTGACAGAATATTTTGACTTAACAGATTCTTAACCTTAGTAACCATTGTCACAAGTAAAGACTCTGTACTATCTATGGGTCTGAAACCATATTGGGAACTATGAAGACTTTGATGTAAATCTAAGAATGCCATTATTTGGGACACCATTATAGATTCCATTAATTTGGCTAGCCATGGTATGCTTGCCACAGGGTGAAAATTGACTACCTCAGATAAGTCAGCATCTGTTGATTTCGGTATTAGTGTCAATATTATTTCCCTATCTCTAAAGGGAAGTAACCCTCACCAAACATTTTATTCAATAAGGGGTCCTTTTACCAAGCTGCAGGAAAAAGGGCCTTGTGCGCCCTTTTTACTGCAGTGGGTAAAAAAAAGCCCCCAGCACACATGGCTATGTGGTAGGAGAATGGGTATGGAAGCGTTAACCAGCTAGCGCATTAAGATTACTATGCACTAACTAGTTCACAGGAAGTTAACATGGGAGCACATATCACCTCCTAAATAGGAGGCAGTAAGTGTTCCTGTGTTAATTTTTTTCAGGTAACTGGTGCTAATGCGAACATGAGCTCATGACCTAAAAAAGTTTTTAACTGCCACTAATTGTGCTGCATCAAATCTACATAAGAACATAAGAGTTGCCATACTGGGACAGACCAAAGGTCCATCAAGCCCAGTATCCTATTTCTAACAGTGGCCAATCCAGGTTACAAGTACCTAGCAAGATCCCAAAACAGTACATGTATTTTGCTGCTTTTCCTAGAAATAAGCAGTGGATTTTCCCCAAGTCCATCTTAATAATGGCTTATGGACTTTTCCTTTAGGAAGTTATCCAAACCTTATTTAAACCCTGCTAAGCTAACTGCTTTTACCACATTCTCTGGCAATGAATTCCAGAGATTAATTACATGTTGCGTGAAGAAATATTTTCTCCAATTTGTTTTAAATTTACTACTTTGTAGCTTCATTGCATGCCCCCTAGTCCTAGTATTTTTGGAAAGAGTAAACAAGCGATTCACGTGTACCCGTTCCACTCCACTCAGTATTTTATAGTATCATACCTCCCCTCAGCTGTCTTTTCTCCAAGCTGAAGAGCCGTAGCCACTTTAGCCTTTCCTCATAGGGAAGTAGTCCCATCCCCTTTATCATTTTCATCGCCCTTCTCTGTACCTTTTCTAATTCCACTCTATCTTTTTTGAGATGTGGTGGCTTAGCACATGGGAAAGTTCCGCATTAAGGTGCACTAAGCCCAGATCAAACATCCTTTAGTAAAAGGGCCCCTAAACGTAGGGAAGATCGATATTCAGCCAGCAACTGTGAGCGTTTTTCTGATCTGCGGCTGGTGTTATTCCTAGATATTCAATGCCAGACCATGTGGCTTCAGCACTGAATATTCTGTTTATATGGAGCCAGCTAAAGCATAGCCGGTTAAGTTGATATCCAGAACTTAACTGGCCACGGGTTATCGCATAAAAATAGATCTGTTTTTTATACAGTGCCATTTAAGCGGTAACCATGGCCGGTTAAGTGCTGAATATCATCACTTAACCGGCACTGAATATCATCACTTAACCGGCGAAGTACTGATTCTGCAACCAGAGCGCCCCCATAATAGCTGGCTCTCTGTTAGGCACTAACCACTAATTCTCAGCAGCGATAACCAGTTAACTGCCACTGAAAATTAATGGATAGCCCCGAAATAGTGATTTAAACAGTCAATGGCTGTTTCAGGCCAGTTAATCTGTTGAATATTGACCAGAGGATTTTTTTTAATGGCCCCCTCCAATTAAAAAAAAATCTCACTTATCTCTGTTACAGTCCAAACCACCATAATGTTTATGTCACTTATCTTTGATTTGCATTATTTAAAACAATCTAGTTCTACCAACCCACACAGTATATACACACTGGGGGAGGGGGTCTTTTACTAAAGTTTAGCTCAAGTTTTCTGCAGCAGGGCCCATTTTATTCCTATGGGCCCTGCTGCAGATAACTCGAGCTAAGCTTTAGTAAAAGACCCCGTGAGTGTTCTAGTTCGCCTGCCTGTTTCTTTCTTTTTATTTAAATATCTTGCTTCTATTCATTTAGCAGGAATTTTCACTCTTCTGGACGTATTTATTTTTATGCTCTGCCATGCCACTGCCTCTTCCTGGTCCATATCTATTTACTCTGTGGTCCGCCTGTCCCACAACATATCAAGGCTCCCTGACTCAGTTACTTCCTAGTTTCCAGTAAGTGAATCTATTCCTTTTCAATTAGAGATGTGCATGGCCAAAAAAAAAAAAAAAAAGTGTGGTTCATGCTCATTTAAAGCAAATTGTTCCTGATTTTTGCATTGTTTTCCTGTGACCAATATGTTTTTCTAGGCACCCGTTCTATGTGCATAAGATCTTTAAAATGCACACTATCGGGCATATGCTTGTTAATTTGTAAGACATATGTGTAAATAAGCAATTTGCACTTTACATTTTTAGGACACCAGATTAACTGAATGAGCACTCAAGTGCGTGCCTGTAGTTTAAATGAATACATTAAGCTTTTTTATACCCTTCAGTATTCCTCTCACCATGAGCCGAATGCTTCATTCTCTCATTGCTCATGAGGACATAAGAGTAGCCATACTGGGTCAGGCCAGTGGTCCATCTAGCCCAGTATCCTTTTTCCAACGGTGGCCAAACCAGGTCACAAATACATGGCAGAAACCCAAATCATGGCAACATTCCATGCTGTAAATCCAAGGGCAAGCGGTTCTGTCTCGGTAGCAGACTATGGACTTTTCCTCCAGGAATTTGTCCAAACCTTTTTTAAACCCAGATACACTAACTGCTGTTAGCACATCCTCTGGCAAAGAGTTCCAGAGCTTAACTATTCATTGAGTGAAAAAATATTTCCTCCCATTTGTTTTTAAAGTATTTCCATGTAACTTCCTTGAGTGTCCACTAGTCTTTGTACTTTTGGAATGAGTAAAAAATGGATTCACTTCTACTCGTTCTACACAACTCAGGATTTTGTAGACCTCAATCAAATCTCCCCTCATCCGTCTCTTTTCTAAGCTGAAGAGCCTTAACATCTTAGCCTTTCCTCATACGAAAGGAGTTTCATCTCCTTTATTATTTTGGTTGCTCTTCTTTGAACCTTTTCTAATTTCGTTATATCTTTTGAGATACGGCGAACAGAACTGAACACAATTCTCAAGGTGCAGTCGCACCATGGAGTGATACAGAGGCATTATAATATTTTTGGTCTTATTCACCATCCCTTTCCTAATAATTCCTAGCATCGTGTTTGCTTTTTTGGCCACCACCGCACACTGAGCAGAAGATTTCGGCAACACCCAGATCTTTTTCTTGAGTGCTGACTCCCAAGGTGGACCCTAGCATCAGGTAACTATGATTCAGATTATTCTTCCCAATGTGCATCACCTTGCATTTGTACACATTAAATTTCATCTGCCATTTAGATGCCCAGCCTTCCCATTTCCTAAGGCCTTTCTGCAATATTTCACAGTCTACACGTGTTTTAACAATCTTGAATAGCTTTGTGTCGTCTGCAAATTTAATCACCTCACTCGTCGTTCTGATTTCCATATCATTTATAAATATGTTAAATAGCACCGGTCCAGTACTGATCCCTGCAGCACTCCACTGTTCACTCTCCTCCATTGAGAGAAATGACCATGTAACCCTATCCTCTGTTTTTTATTCAATAGCCAATTCCTAATCCACACCAGAACCTTGCCACCTATCCCATGACTCTTTAATTTTCTCAGGAGTCTCTCATGAGGAATTTTATCAAAAGCTTTCTGAAAATCTAGATACACTACATCAAACGGCTCACCTTTATTCACATGTTTATTCATGCCTTTGAAGAAATGAAGCAGATTGGTGAGGCAAGACTTCCCTTAGCTGAACCCATGCTGACTCTGTCCCATTAAATCATGTTTGTCTATGTGTTCTGCAATTTTATTCTTTATAATAGTTTCCACTATTTTGCTCAGCACTGACGTCAGACTTACCAATCTGTGATTTCCTGGATCACCCTGGAACCCTTTTTAAAAATTGGTGTCACATTGACTACCCTCCAATCTTCAGGTACTTTGGACAATTTTAAAGACAGGTTACATATTACTAACAGCAGATCAGCAATTCATGCTTGGGTTCTTTGAGTACCCTTGGATGTATGCCATCTGGTCTAGGTGATTTACTACTCTTTAATTTGTCAATTTGGCTCATAGTAACATAGTAGATGACAGCAGATAAAGACCTGTATGGTTCATCCAGTCTGCCAAACAAGATAAACTCATTGTATGAGCTACTTTATATGTATACCTGACCTTGATTTGTCCTTCCCATTTTCAGGGCACACAGACTGTAGAAGTCTGCCCAGCACTAGCTTTGCTTCCCAATTACCAATACTGCCACCCAATCTACACTAAGCTTCTGTGGATCCATTCCTTCTGAACAAGATTCCTTTGTGTTTATCCCACACATTTTTGAATTCCGTTACCATTTTCATCTCCACCACCTCCCACGGGAGAGCATTCCAAGTATCCACCACCCTCTCTGTGAAAAAATTACATTTTTCCTGAGTCTGCCCCCCTTCAACCTCAATTCATGTCCTCTAGTTCTACTGCCTTCCTATCTCTGGAAGAGGTTTGCAGAATAATCATATCACCCCTGTTTCTCCTTTCCTCCAGGGTATCCATGTTCAGGTCAGTAAGTCTCTCCTCATACATCTTGTAATGCAAATCCCATACCATTTTTGTAGCTTTCTTTGCACCGCTTCAAGTCTTTTTACATCCTTAGCAAGATACAGCCTCCAAAACTGAACAGTACTCCAGGTGGGGCCTCACCAATGATTTATATAGGGGCAGCAACACCACCTTTCTTCTGCTAGTTACACCTCTCTATATACAGCCTAGCATCCTTCTGGCTATGGCCACCGCCTTGTCACACTGTTTTGTCGCATTCAGATCCTCTGATACTATCACCCCCAAGATTCCTCTCCCTGTCTGTGCATATCTGTCACGTTTTCAAATCTGGAACTGGGTTGTGAGCCCTTGGGCCACTGCCGAGGAGCGGCAGTGGCAGGCAAAACCACCCCACACCAGGGGCAAGGCAGAACTCTGACAACAGTTAGGCTTCACCTGTACCTGGACACTTTCCACCAGGAGTTAAGCTCCCAGCTTCAGGCGGCCGACAGGACAGGAGCTGGATAACAGCTAGGCAGCACAGGGACTGAGTGTCAGGAAGGAACATGGGCAGCAAGGCAGAAAATTGGGCTAGATAATACAACACAAAGCAGGGACAGGACAAGCTAGGGGACAGAAACTGGAAGCTGCAAGCAGCCACTGAAACAGGGAACAAAACACTGACTAACAAGACACAGAACTAAAAGCTGCAGAGCAGCCAGCAGGATACAAACAGACAAGGACTAAACACAAAACTAAAGCCCAGAGACAAGACTAGCAAACTAACAAAAACCTAATCTAACTACACACTGACTGGCAAGAACAGACAGGAATCAAGGCAAGGATTCAAAACTAGGCAGCAGAGCAACAAGCACTAACATACCAGGACCTTAGACGCAATGCAAAGGCAAGTAGATAAGCCCAGGAGCAGTTGGAACTCAGCTGCTGCAATCACCAGGCAGCTATGGGTGCTGTGCAGGCTCAAATGGCACAAGCAACCCCGGCAGCCTGGAAGATCCGGACCGGACTAAAATCTGGAATGGGTGACGGTCCACAGCAGCCACCGGTTCTGGCCACCAGAGGGCGAGATGAGCACAGACGTAACAATATCAGACTCTCACCGCCTAACACATATGTCTCCCATGGATTTCTACCCCCTAAGTGCATCACTTTGCACTTCTTTGCATTGAATTTTAATTGCCAAACATTAGACCATTCTTCTAGCTTCTGCAGATACTTTTTCATGTTTTCCACTCCATCTGGGGTGTCCACTCTATTACAAATCTTGGTATCATCTGCAAAAAGGCAAACTTTACCTTTTAACCCTTCTGCAATGTCATTCACAAACATATTGAACAGAATCAGCCCCAGCACCGATCCTTGAGGCACTCCACTACTCACCTTTCCTTCCTCCAAGTGAATTCCATTAACCATCACCCTCTGGCGTCTGTCCATCAACCAGTTCCTAATCTGGTTCACCACTTTGGGTCCTATCTTCAGCCTGTCAGGTTTATTCAAGAACCTCCTATGAGGAACCGTGTCAAAGGTTTTGCTGAAATCTAAATAGATTACATCTAGCGCACGTCCTTGATTCAATTTTCTGGTCACCCAGTCAAGGAATTCAATGAGATTCATTTGGCACGATTTACCTTTGGTAAAACCATGTTGCCTTGGATCTTGCAACTTATTGGATTCCAGGAAATTCACTATCCTTTCCTTCAGCATCACTTCCATTACTTTTCCAATAGCCGAAGTGAAGCTTACCGGCCTGCAGTTTCCAGCTTCTTCCCTGTCACTATTTCTGTGAAAAGGGACCACATCCGCTCTTCTCCAATCCCATGGAACCTCCCCTGTCTCCAAGGATTTAATAAACAAATCTTTAAGAGGACCCGTCAAAATCTCTCTGAGCTCCCTCAATATCCTGGGATCCCATCTAGTCCCATGGCTTTGTCCACCTTTAGATTTTCAAGTTGTTAATAAACACTCTCTTCCGTAAATGGTGCTATATCCGCTCCATACTCATATGCACTTTTGCCAGTCAATCGTGGTCCTTCTCCAGGATTTTCTTCTGTGAAAACAGAAGTATTTGTTTAGCACATTTGCTTTTTCTTCATCATTTTCCACATACCGTGTTTCCCCGAAAATAAGACACTGTCTTATATTACATTTTGCTCCCCAAGACCTGCTAGGTCTTATTTTCAGGGGAGGCCTTATTTTTCGGGGAAACATCGGGGTCACCCCCCACCCGAGATCGCCGGCTCCCCCCCTCGATCGGCGGCTCCCCCTGCCCTCAGTCACTCCCGGAACTAACCTCTTAAATGCTTACTTGCACCATTCATCTTCGCACTCGCCGCAAGCAGCAGGGCAGGCCACTCCTTCCTTCCGTGTCCCGCCCTCGCCTGACGTAACGTAACGTCAGGCGAGGGTGGGACACGGAAGGAAGGAGTGGCCAGCCCTGCTGCTTGCGGCAAGTGCGAAGGTGAAAGGAAGCGGTTAAGAGGTTAGTTCTGGGAGCAACTGAGGGTGGGGGGAGCCGCCGATCGAGGGGGGGAGCCAGCGATCTCGGGTGGGGGGGTGACCCCGATGTTTCCCCGAAAAATAAGGCCTCCCCTGCTAGGTCTTATTTTCGGGGGAGGCCTTATATTTTCAAATTGCAGCAAGACCTCTACTAGGTCTTACTTTCGGAGGATGTCCTATTTTCGGGGAAACACGGTAGCAGTTCGCAGCATCTTTCAGTCTCACAATTCAATTTTTAGTTTTCCTCCTTTCACTAATACACCTGAAAAAATTTTTGTCGCCCCCTCCTTACATTTCTAGACATTTGTTCTTCCGCTTATGCTTTCGCCAGGCGTATATCTCTCTTGGCTTCTTTCAGTTTCATCTGGTATTCCGCTCTGTGTTCCTCTTCTTGAGTTTTTCTGTATTTCATGAACGCCAACTCTTTAGCCTTTATTTTCTCAGCCACTCGCTTGGAGAACCATATCGGTTTCCTTTTTCTCTTGCTTTTATTTACTCTCCTTACATAAAGGTTTGTAGCCATATTTATAGCTTTTTTCAGCCTGGACCACTGCCTTTCCACGTCTCGTATGTCCTCCTGGCCCATCAGCTTTCTCTTCAGGTATTCCCCCATTTTACTAAAGTCAGCATGTTTGAAATCCAGAACTTACAGTTTTGAGTGGCTGCCCTCCACTTCAGCTGTTATATCAAACCAAACTGTTTGATGGTCACTGCGCCCAGGAGGGCACCCACTCGGACCTTTTACACACCCTCTCGGACATTTGACACACTTTCCCCATTTGTGAGCTCCAAATCCAGGGTTGTTCCCTCCCTCGTGGGTTCTGTCATCATTTGTCTGAGCAGAGCACTTTGAAAAGCATCCACGATCTCTCTACTTCTTTCTGATTCCACAGATGGAACTTTCCAATCCGCATCAGGCAAGTTGAAATCTCCCAGCAACAGCACCTCTCTTTTCATTTCTTTCCAAACATTTGGATATCTGTAACCAGATCTTTATCTAGTTCCTCCAATTGTGTCAGAGGTCTGGACAGCACCCATGTGGACAGAAGTTCCATCATCTCTTTTTAAGGTATCCATATTATTTCTTCTTTCCCCAGGCCCCTGTCACTTCAGTCACTGCGATATTGTTTCTCACATACAGAGCTACTCCTCCGCCTTTACGACCATCTCTATTCATCCTAAATAGATTATAGCCTGGTATGTTTGCATCCCATTCATGGGAATCATTGAGCAATGTCTCCATGTTTGCAACAATGTCTAAGTCTGCCTCTAACATCAGGGCTTGCAGATCATGAACTATGTTGCTTAGACTGTAAGCATTTGTGGTCAACACTTTCCATTTACATTTCAGTGGCATTTTCGTCTTCTGTTTAGTTTTTTGTTTAGTCTCACTTCCTGCTGTGATGGTAAGTGATTTGCTAACATTGCTGTTTTAATTGCTTTTTTTTCAACTGTCACATCTTGTCTTTAGCTTTAGCTGGGGGTGACCACTGGAAGTGACCTGCCTCCATATGCCACCCCTGCCTTCTAGTTAAACATTATTGTCTACATTTCTCCCCAAGGATTTTTTTTTTTCACAGTGAGATACAGCTCATCGTTATAATACAGTCTTTTGTTTTTCCATGTGCTGGACCTGAACCAAAATACTCAGTATCTTCCAGATTCACAGAGATTTCTTTCAGTTCCTTCACATCATCACCCTTGAAAACCATTTCTGGTACAGGCAGATCTCTTATATCTTCTTCCGTAAAGACCGAAGCAAAGAATTCATTCAGTTTCTCCACAATGGCCTTGTCCTCCCTGAGCACCCCTTTTGCTCCTTCATGATCTAACAGTCCCATGGATTCCCTGTCTTCTGACCTCATGACACTGAAACAGAGGAGACTTTTTCTATTCTACTGATACTGAGCCTAATCCTTACAATGGGCCCCCAAGATCCAGACTTGGTCTTGACCTCAGGAAGGTGTTACAAATCCTTGCTGAAAAACAAGATATCTCAAGAGGTCAACTTACTCAAGTGGGACTTGGTGGCCACATCTGCTGACCAATGCCATAGCCAAAGCCATCTGCAAGCTACCACCACAGCTGCTACTGGGTAAGAACAAATGTGCAAAAAGTCATAAATAACATCCAGCAGAAAGGCAACCCTTAACTCCAATCTGGCCACTTCTGGCAAGGTATGCAATTCCTGTATCCATCATAGAACAGCCCAGACCACATAAGCCGTGACCATGAGGCCGGCACCCTCTCTCTGCATAGGTATGGCGGCAAACCTCTGCTGCACCAGATCCGCCCAGTCTGAGCTACTAGTCCAGCAGCGGATCTTCTGGACCCATTGTGAGCTGCAAGTCTGTTGGCCGTATGGGCCCTCCAAGTGTTCCACCATCCCTGTGCTGATGCATCCCTGCACATACGACGGAGCTGTGTGGATGATCTGACCCGACGGACTGGAGGTACAGCCTAGTGATTAGAGCACTGGTCCTCACATCCAGAGTTTGCCAGTTCCAATCCCACTTCTCAGGGTAAGAGCGCTATCTGTCCTGTGTCCATGCTGTCACCTAGTGAACAAAATAACCCCATCTGGGGCCATGGTGGTGCCACCTTTAGTTAGATGAACTGGGACTAAATTCAATACTGTACACAGCCTTGAGTGAATTCCTTCAAAAAGGCAGTAAATAAATCCTAATAAATAAATAAATAAATTCTTTTATATATATATATATATATATATATATATATATATATATATATATATATATATATACAGTGGTGGAAATAAGTATTTGATCCCTTGCTGATTTTGTAAGTTTGCCCACTGACAAAGACATGAGCAGCCCATAATTGAAGGGTAGGTTATTGGTAACAGTGAGAGATAGCACATCACAAATTAAATCCGGAAAATCACATTGTGGAAAGTATATGAATTTATTTGCATTCTGCAGAGGGAAATAAGTATTTAATCCCTCTGGCAAACAAGACCTAATACTTGGTGGCAAAACCCTTGTTGGCAAGCACAGCGGTCAGACGTCTTCTGTAGTTGATGATGAGGTTTGCACACATGTCAGGAGGAATTTTGGTCCACTCCTCTTTGCAGATCATCTCTAAATCATTAAGAGTTCTGGGCTGTCGCTTGGCAACTCGCATCTTCAGCTCCCTCCATAAGTTTTCAATGGGATTAAGGTCTGGTGACTGGCTAGGCCACTCCATGACCCTAATGTGCTTCTTCCTGAGCCACTCCTTTGTTGCCTTGGCTGTATGTTTTGGGTCATTGTCGTGCTGGAAGACCCAGCCACGACCCATTTTTAAGGCCCTGGCGGAGGGAAGGAGGTTGTCACTCAGAATTGTACGGTACATGGCCCCATCCATTCTCCCATTGATGCGGTGAAGTAGTCCTGTGCCCTTAGCAGAGAAACACCCCCAAAACATAACATTTCCACCTCCATGCTTGACAGTGGGGACGGTGTTCTTTGGGTCATAGGCAGCATTTCTCTTCCTCCAAACACGGCGAGTTGAGTTCATGCCAAAGAGCTCAATTTTTGTCTCATCTGACCACAGCACCTTCTCCCAATCACTCTCGGCATCATCCAGGTGTTCACTGGCAAACTTCAGACGGGCCGTCACATGTGCCTTCCGGAGCAGGGGGACCTTGCGGGCACTGCAGGATTGCAATCCGTTATGTCGTAATGTGTTACCAATGGTTTTCGTGGTGACAGTGGTCCCAGCTGCCTTGAGATCATTGACAAGTTCCCCCCTTGTAGTTGTAGGCTGATTTCTAACCTTCCTCATGATCAAGGATACCCCACGAGGTGAGATTTTGCGTGGAGCCCCAGATCTTTGTCGATTGACAGTCATTTTGTACTTCTTCCATTTTCTTACTATGGCACCAACAGTTGTCTCCTTCTCGCCCAGCGTCTTACTGATGGTTTTGTAGCCCATTCCAGCCTTGTGCAGGTGTATGATCTTGTCCCTGACATCCTTAGACAGCTCCTTGCTCTTGGCCATTTTGTAGAGGTTAGAGTCTGACTGATTCACTGAGTCTGTGGACAGGTGTCTTTCATACAGGTGACCATTGCCGACAGCTGTCTGTCATGCAGGTAACGAGTTGATTTGGAGCATCTACCTGGTCTGTAGGGGCCAGATCTCTTACTGGTTGGTGGGGGATCAAATACTTATTTCCCTCTGCAGAATGCAAATAAATTCATATACTTTCCACAATGTGATTTTCCGGATTTAATTTGTGATGTGCTGTCTCTCACTGTTACCAATAACCTACCCTTCAATTATGGGCTGCTCATGTCTTTGTCAGTGGGCAAACTTACAAAATCAGCAAGGGATCAAATACTTATTTCCACCACTGTATATATATATATAAAAGAACTGTGGGGATAAGAATCAATTAATTAAAAGGAACACATTACTCCTACATGGAGGGCACATGGTTGGGGGAATGCATGCAAGAGTTGCAAAGCCGTGAGCAACAGTGTCACTATGGACATCGTGGGATCAGCCCAATCAATGCTGCCACAGGACCCGCCAATACAGACGTCGGTCTGTGCCAAAGCAAGTGAGGCAGAACCAGCATGGCAGACACAGGGCCAGGGCCACAAGCCAAAAGGGCACAGTAGTGACCAGACTCCGGCACATGAAAATAGGAAGCCGGGTAATAAACAGAAGTCTAAAGGAAAAAACCCAAAAGGCCACAGCAGCAAGCAGGAGGAAAAGCGCGACCAAGCCCATGGTGAGCATCATTGGCGAGGCAAGTCCCTCAACGTGCGAGGCTACACCATGCATCGAACTGGTAATCGAAACAGCCAATGGGGATGGACCTGTAGTGGGACAGCAATGGCCGAGCAACCGCTCCATCGAGGACCGTTCAGAGCCCGGCAAGTTGCCAGCAGATGACCCAGGATATCACGAGATAATGTTGGACAGCAAAGAAGCACAACATGGACCAATGGGACCACAGATGAGTTACAGTGACCTGTACACTTGAGTATTTAAGTTGGTCACGTGGGCTTTTCTGAGCACTAAAAAATTTTCTTTAATACTTTTTCTTTATATATTTTAAATAACCTGAGTCTTTTACATTGCATTAAATCTACGCAGCAGGATTTATGCCATATTTTTGTTGGTGTAAATGGATGTGCGTAGTTTTAGTTGCTAGGATGCCAACTAAGTGTATTCTATATACAGCGTCTAACTCTTGGCGCTGCTTATAGTATACGCTTAGTCAGCACTGATTTCTGCACCGATTTTGTAGGCGCCATATGTAGAATCTTCCCCACTGTGTGTTAAATGGAATAAATTTTGAATTGCAGTCTCGACTACTCATGTTCAGGTATTTGATTAGAGAGAAAAATCCACAGAAGTCACTGTTAATGGTGTCTCGTTCAGCTAAACATCTTTTAGCTCTTTCGGCTTCGTTGTGTTCGCTTATTCCAAGATATAGAGTGGTGGTTAGCTAGCTCTACAGTAAGAAATTGCTCTTAGATTTCAATTGTCAGTGCTACGTCCTCAGTATAAAGACATGAAAACCAGAAGTGCTTTCATATACACTCTCAGTAAGTAGAACTGAACCAGCAGGATGTTTGGATTTGAAGAGTTCTTTTACCAAAACTCAGAACATGATACTGAGAATGCACTGTTGTTTGTAAATTTTCATATTATTTTTCATAGATCTGAGTGGTTCAGCTGCAGCTCTATCATCCCTTCCCCTGCCCTTTATTTTTAGGGGTATAATTTGCAGGATGGTTAGTAGTTTCTTATTCATGGTGCTTGAATTCCATATTTGCAGCTAACTCCTCATTGCTTCCTACTTTCCTCTGGATTGTATCCATATTTTGGAACAAGGCCATCAGTTACTGGTTTAGTGTAACCACCCTCCCTCCCACCTGCTTCTCAAATACTAAAAATGACTGTGTGATATTTTAGAAACATGCAGGGCAAAGACTTCCGCCTTCTGTAAAATGAGTCCTTGAATTTACAGACTGTGCCATCTCTCTCTCTCTCTCGCTCTCTCTTTATATATATATATATATATATATATATATATATATATATATATATAAAACGCACCTCCAACGTTCTAATGAAGCCTCTGTTAGCCAACATTCTAAGTGAAGGGGGTGAGATCGCATTGTGTCTGCCCCGCCCACGCGTCAAACGTGATGACGTCGAGGGCGGAGCAATGACACTCAACCAATCGCATCGCTCGGCAGCGAAGCGTCAGGGAAGGAGGCGGCGCTCTCGACGTCTAGCCTTCCCTTCGCTGTGTTCCGCCTTCTTCTGACGTCAAGGATGACGTCAAAAGAAGGCGGAACACAACGAAGGGAAACCTAGACGTCGGGAGCACCGCCTCCTTCCCTGATGCTTCGCTACCGGAACCACCATGGAGGTAAATTTAAAAATAAGAAAAAAAAAACACACATGTTGGGGGGAGAGAAGAGGGTGGCCACTAAAGTACAACAATGGGAGCGGGAGGGCAGGGGAGAAACGACAGCATGGATGCGAAGGGGGGGGGGGAGAAGAGGGCGGGCCAGGCTGGGACATGGCAGAGAGAGGAGCATGGATGCGAGGGGGGGTCATGGAAGGGAGAGAGGGGACTTGCTCGAAAAGGATGAATGCAGGCGGCAGGGGACAGAGGAGCATGGATGGCCATGGATTGGGAGGGGAGGGCTCAGGGAGAGAGGGGAATTGCTGGAAAGGGATGAATGGAGGGGGCAGGGGACAGAGGAGCATGGATGGGCATGGATTGGAAGGGCAGGGCTCAGGGAGAGAGGGGAATTGCTGGAAAGGGATAAATGGAGGGGACAGATGGGCATGGATGGATATGGATTGCAGGGCAGGCCTCAAGGAGAGAGGGGAATTGCTGGATAGGGATGAATGGAGGGGCCAGGTGACAAAGGAGCATGGATGGGCATGGATTGGAAGGGCAGGACTCAGGAAGAGGGGAATTGCTGGAAAGGGATGAATGGAGGGCACAGATGGGCATGGATGCATATGGATTGCAGGGCAGGCCTCAGGCAGATAGGGGAATTGCTGGATAGGGATGAATGGAGGGGCCAGGTGACAGGAGCATGGATTGGAAGGGCAGGACTCAGGAAGAGGGGAATTGCTGGATAGGGATGAATGGAGGGCACAGATGGGCATGGATGCATATGGATTGCAGGGCAGGCCTCAGGCAGAGAGGGGAATTGCTGGATAGGGATGAATGGAGGGGCCAGGTGACAGAGGAGCATGGATTGGAAGGGCAGGACTCAGGGAGAGGGGAATTGCTGGATAGGGATGAATGAAGGGGACAGATGGGCATGGATGGATATGGATTGCAGGGCAGGCCTCAGGGACAGATGGGAATTGCTGGATAGGGATGAATGGAGGGGGCAGGTGACAGAGGAACATGGATGGGCATGGATTGGGAGGCCAGGGCTCAGGGAGAGAGGGGAATTGCTGGAAAAGGATGAATGGAGGGGGCAGGGCACAGATGGGCATGGATTGGGAGGGCAGGGCTCACACTCTCTCTCTCTCATATACAATGTCTTTCTGACTCTCACTCTCACACATTCTATCTCACACTGTATCACATTCACTCTCTATGTGCCACACACTCACTCACACACTCGCTTGGTCTCATACACTCACTCTCACAGAGAATCTGTGTCTCACACACACTCTCTCTCTTGCCCACACACACACACTCTCTCTCACACTGTGTCTCACATACACACTTGCACACACTCTCATTCTCACACACACACACTCTGTCACAAACACACTCACACCCACACTCACTCTCTCTCTCACATACTCACACTTTCACTCTGACTCTCAAACAGTCACTCTCACATACACTCTCCCAAACATACACACTCCGAGGAAAACCTTGCTAGCGCCCGTTTCATTTGTGTCAGAAACGGGCCTTTTTTTACTAGTATATATATATATATATATATATATATATATATATATATATATATATATATATATATATCTCTACCTAACAGCAGAACTTTTTGTCCATCTTTCTGTCCAGCCATGCTGGCAGAGCATCACTACCCAGCTATCCAGTATTACTACCCTGAGAGAGATTGGAAAATGGCTTGTGGGGTCCCCTTGTCTCCGATTCTTTTAAATATTTATCTAAGTGAATTGCAATGTGTGCTTAGTTCTTTTGAAGATATGTACTTTTCCTATGCAGACAATATTTTCTAGTTTTTCCAGTTAAGAGGAGTTTTCAAGATACTGTAATACAGATGTCAGAGGTATTTGATTCAATTTCTTTGTGGATGCTTATGAATGGTTTGAGAAAAAAGCCAGATAAAACAAATATTTTATGGGTAGCAGATAAAGATATTATGTTGCTACAAGAGAAAATTAAACTAGCTTCTACTGAAGTCTTAATTTTGAGAGAGAGGAAAATTCTGGGAGTAGTTCTGCACTCCGCATTATCTATGGACAAACAAGTAAATACAATTGTTAAGAAATCCTTTTATGAACTGAAATTATTACATAGGATTAAACCTCTTGTTTAATTGTCTCAATTTAAAATAATTATACAATCTGTGGTATTAAGTCAGATTAATTATTGTAATATTGTTCTGTTAGGATTACTGAAAAGACATATGTCGACTTCAAATTATACAGAATGCGGCTGCAAAGCTGATTTTAGGAGAAAAGCACAGTGATAAGAACATAATATAACATAATAACAATATTGGGCCAGATCAATGGTCCATCTAGCCCAGTAACCTGTTTCCAACAGTGGCCAAGCCAGGTCACAAGTACATGGCAGAAACCCAAATCATGGCAACATTCCATGCTACCAATCCCAGGGCAAGCAGTAGCTTCCCCATATCTGTCTCAATTGCAGACTATGGACTTTTCCTCCAGGAACTTGTCCAAACCTTTTTATAAAACCAGATACGCTAACTGCTGTTACTACACCCTCCAGCAGAGTTCTAGAGCTTAACTATTTGTTGAGTGAAAAAATATTTCCTCCTATTTGTTTTAAAAGTATTTCATGTAACTTTCTTCAATGTCCCATGTGCTTTGTACTCACAAAAACAAGCCATTGGCATGTTGCCACACAGACATCCCAGCAGAGCAGTGCCCTAGGGGCACTGCAGTGGACTTCACATAAAAGGTCTCACTGTTACCCCCTTATATTGTTTAGTGAGCCCTCCAAATCCCCCAAAATCAATTCACTTCTACTCGTTCTACACCACTCAGGATTTTGTAGACCTCAATCATACCTTCTTTCATCTGTCTCTTTTCCAAGCTGAAGAGCCCTAACCTCTTTAGCCTTTCCTCATTCAAGAGGAGTTCCATCCCCTTTATCATTTTGGTAAATGATCATGTCATTCCTATGCTTATTGAATTGCATTGGTTGCTGATAAAGGTGAGGCTACATTTTAAATTATTGACTTTTGTTGTTAAGATTTTATATAGCTTAGCTCCAGCATATTTGCAAGATATAATTTCTGTTTATTCCCCTGTTAGGGTGCTCTGCATCGCTCAGGAGGTTAAATTGTCCATTCCAATGAAACTGGTTTCTCAAAAATTGACTACTGGGCAGAGAACCTTGACTGGTAGGGGCCCGGCATCTTGGAATGATCTGCCGCATAATACCCATAATATAGCCTGTTATAATACTTTTAGGAGAAAAAGTACAATATACAGTGGGGAGATAGAACAGTCAAATTGGCCAAATCTGGAGAGAATGCCTTTTTGAAAAGCCACAATAACATCTTAAAGGTTTTGAAAGATTGCTTGGTAGGAAAAGAGAATTCCACAGTAAAGGGAGTCAAAGTAAAAAGCCCAATGCCTAGTTGATTCAAGTTGGGCATTACATGGGCTGGGGAGAATGAGACAAAAATCATATATTGAATGAAGTAACTGAACTGGTGAATAGGGCACTGGGAGGTTAGATAAATGAAGCGGGACGCCCATTTTAAATGCCTTGAAAGTTAAAGTGAGTAGCTTGAAAATGATGCGCTGCTCTACCGTGAGCCAGTGGTACTTCTGAAATAGAAGAATGACATGATCGGATCTATGGGTGTGACAAAGAAGATGAATAGCAATATTTTGGAGTGATTGAAAACGCTTAAGGGATGTCCGATTACAGCCTAGGTAAACAAGGTTACAATAGTCTAGTCTTGTGGTCAGAAGAGAAAGATAAGCAAAAGAAAGGAAGAATGGTCAAAGTATTTCCTAACAGAGCAGAATTGCTGCGGGGGGGGGGGGGGGGGGGGGGGGGTTGTAAAAGAGAGACTTGAATCAAGTGTAATATCTTATCTTTCCTTTTCCTTTTCTGTGTCCTACTGTGCCTGCAACCAATACCATCACCCAAGACTGCAGAAACTCAGTACAGCATAGACCTTGAACATACTCCTGTGCTCAATTGCTGTTGAGTCCCATTCCCTCTTCCAATGAAAACTTCCTGTTGGGGGAAAAGGTGGTACATGGCAGAGCTTAAGCATAAGCTTGGACAAGGGGCATGGATGTAAGATAGCAACTATGTGAAGTGTTCCACTAGCTGTATTCGAGTCCTTTCATGGAGAAGCAGAAAGCAAAGCGGACTTACCCAGCCTTAACAGTACAATGAGGGCTGATGGACCAACATTTAGTGAGCTACAGAGGGAATGAAAGATGGAGTTTGGTATCAGGACGAGGTGAGTAGCCACAGACTCCTTGCTTGTCAATGTTGTTATTCTCAGAGAAATGTATTCCTGCCCCCCCCTAGTGGTTAGTGCAGTGGACTTTGATCCTGGGGAACTGAGTTCAAGTCCCACTGCAGCTCCTTGTGACTCTGGGCGAGTCACTTAACCCTCCATTGCCCCTGGTACAAAATAACTACCTGAATATATGTAAACCGCTTTGAATGTAGTTGCAAAAACCTCAGAAAGGCAGTATATCAAGTCCCATTTCCCCTTTCTCCCCTTCCCCTTTATTCTAACACTAAAACAGGGGCCTTCGGGTAGGAGTGAAGGGAAGTCCCCAGATGTGGAAGGAGGAGTTCTCGACCAAAGTTGAGTGCTTTGACTCCTGCATCTGTATTACAGGAGAAAAAGGGAAAGAAGCTGTTGGCCTTGCGGTGGATGACTCTGTCTGAGAATCAGCTCCTTATGGTCTGCAGGCAGTTAGGACACCAACTTTAGAAGGAGCTGGTCTGGTTATCCCAGCTGCCTCTGGATAGAAAACCAGCAGTGATAAATTTAGATTCTTTATGGAAACAATTTCTGAGATATCTGTACAGACTGTGCTTACAACCTAACAAACCTAGGGAACTGAACTCAAGAACTTGGAAAAGTGAATTGTTAATTTGGAACAAGGTGTGCATGGAGAGCAACAAGTGGTATCCTCTGTTATGAAGGGACATGAGTTTTTAACATCTAGGCTACAAACATATGCTTCGTAATACAAATCTTAATTTGATTAATTTTCCTAAGATAAAATTAGTGACATTTCCAAGATATGTTAAGGATATATTTATTGGAGGTACTTCAGTTACCTGACTGTGTTATTCCTGCATTTGCTAAAGTGTATTATTTACTATCTTTTAAGAAAAATGACATACTTTCTATTTTCAGGTAATCAGGAGTCTATAGATTTGTTCACAGGCTCATTGGAATCTACTCAAGAAGAAAAGCCTGTTGGTTATATTGCTATTGGATTCTGACAGCAATTTTCTCTTAAACTATTATGTTCGCAGGAAGGAGTCTGTTTTTGATGATTTAAAAGCTAGGATATTTCCAGCAGTCCTTCTACTGCTGAAAGTTTTGCAGCTTGGAGAGTTGTTTTGGCACAGTTTTCCTTGTAAGTGTGTTGTGAAGTATAAAAATGTTAAGTACATATTTATGAGCTGCCTCAGTTATCTAAGTTTATTTATTTGCAGATGGCTGAGTTTCCATCAGGGATTGTTCCCCCCATTGCTACCCCCCCCCCCCCAAATTAAAATGTACTATTATTCTTTAAGGCATCTCTTTCACATAGGGATCTTTTTCACTAAGCTGCGCTAGAAAGTGGCTGGCACTGCGATTAGCATGTGGTTTGCTGTGTGCTCCGCCCACTTTCTAGCATGGCTGAAAGATGGCCGTGTTCATTACCGCTGGGAGCCCTTACCACCATTACTGCCGGGAGGCCTTTCTGCCACTTATTTAGGAGGTGGTGAGGGCTCCCACACTACCCTTGAGCTAATTGGGTAGCATGCGGTAATGTGCCTGTGTTACACAATTAGCGCAGGGCACGTCTACAATGGGGATCTGTGTGCACTGATCACAACAATACTGTGGGATGCTTCAGCACGCCACAAGGTGGTGCCATTTTGGTGCGCAGTAACCCTACTGCCCTTTAGTAAAAGGGCCCCATGGAGGGGCATAATCGATCATGGTGCCCAAATTTTCATGAGGGCGTCCTCGCAGGATGGCCCCGCGAAGGGTCGGGAAAACTCGTATTATCGAAACAAGTTGGGCATCCAATTTTCATTTCGATAATACGGTCGGGGATGCCCAAATCTCAACATTTAGGTCAACCTTAGAGATGGTCAACCTAAATGTTGAGATGGTCGACTTTAGAGATGGTCATCCTCGGTTTTCGACCATAATGGAAACCAAGGACGCCCATCTCAAAAACGACCAAATCCAAGGACTCAGCTCCCTTACCTTGGGTACTGAGCCCCCCAAAACCCCACTACCCACAACTGTACACCACTACCATAGCCCTAAAGGGTGAAGGGGGGCACCTACATGTGGGTACAGTGGGTTTTAGGTGGGTTTTGGAGGGCTCACACTTACCACCACAAGTGTAACAGGTAGGGGAGGATGGGCCTTGGTCCGCCTGGCTGAAGTGTACTGCACCCACTAAAACTGCTTCAGGGACCTGTGTACTGCTGTCATGGAGCTGGGTATGACATTTGAGGCTGGCCAAAAAAATTTTAAAAGTTTTTTTTAGGGTGGGAGGGGGTTGGTGACCACTGGGGGAGTAAGGGGAGGTCATCACCGATTCCCTCCGGTGGTCATCTGGTCAGTTCGGGCACCTTTCTGAGGCTTGGTCTCAAGAAAAAATGGACCAAGTAAAGTCGGCCAAGTGCTCGTCAGGGACGCCCTTCTTTTTTCCATTATCGGCCGAGGGCGCCCATCTCTTAATCACGCCCCAGTCCCGCCTTCGACACACCCCCATGTACTTTGGTCGTCTCCGCGACGGAAAGCAGTTGAGGACGCCCAAAATCGGCTTTCGATTATGCCGATTTGGGTGACCCTGAGAGAGGGACGCACATCTCCCGATTTGTGTCTGAAGATGGGCGCCCTTCTCTTTCGAAAATAAGCCTGATAGTCACCTATGAATTTTCTTTTTTTTAATAATTTTTTAAAAATGTTGTAAATTACTCTCTCATTTTTGTGGACTGTTAATCATAGCCATTCATCATTCCTATTTAGTTCTTGATCCTTCTACATGTATTTTCCCTTGCTGAAATTGTTTACATTTAAAAAAAGTCTGTGCTTAATGGCCCTGCACCATGCTGAATCTCATTAGCGCATCAGGCCCAGGAGGAAAGAATGTGGTGGTGATGGTGGTCTGGGGTCAGCTATTACTTTTTACTTCTGCCATTGATTCTCTAGTGACAATGATGGTGTAAGGAAACAGACCTCAGCCCCTGTACCTGATGCAGTATCATTCACACTTTCAAGAGTAGTTGTAACCTATGGAGCTCATTTTCAAAAGAGAAAAACGTCTAAAAAGTAGCATAAATCTGCATTTGGACGTTTTTCTCACAAAACCAATTTTTAGACGTTTTTCTATGAAGGCTGTCAGAAGTGCATTCAAATCACAAAGGTATGTCAGGGTCTTGTTAAGGGCGAGATCTGGGTGTTCCTAACACTTACTATGTTTTTCAGCCATAATGGAACAAAACAAAACCATCCAGAACTAAAACTAAGACGTTTTGAGCTAGACCTGTTTTTATAATTAATAAATCACAAAAAGGTGCCCTAAGTGACCACATGACCACTGGAGGGAATCAGAGATGACATCCCCTTACTCACCCAATGGTCACTAACCCCCTCCCACCCCCAAAAAATGTGATTAAAAACATTACTTGCTAGCCTCTGTGCCAGCCTCATATGTTATACTCAGGGGCATTAGAACAGCATGCAGGTCCCTGGTATAGTCTGATGGTGGGTGCAGTGCACTGCAGACAGGTGGACCCAGGCCCATACTGCCCCCTAACTGTTACACTTGTGGAGGAAACTGTGAGACCTCCAGAAATCACCAGAAACTCACTATACCCACATATAGGTGCCTTCTTCACCCATAAGGGCTATAGTAGTGGTGTACAGTTGGGGTTAGTCAGTTTTGGGTGGGTTTTGGGGGGCTCAGCAGACAAGATAAGGGAGCAACAGTGAAAAGTGTACCTGGAAGCATTTTATGAAGTCCACTGCAGTGCCCCCTAGGGTGCCCTATTGTTTTCCTGGGATATCTGGGAGACCAGTCTACTAAAAATGTTGACGCCTCCTACGTCCCAATGACTTGATTTTGTGCGTTTTGCACTTGGACGTTTTTGTTTTGAAAATGGACCAAATAATAAAACGTCCAAATCACAAAACCTTGATCAAAACATTATTTTGGAAAAACCCCAAAAGATAGACATTTTTCTTTTTTGAAAATGCCTTCTTTCCTATTCAGATTTTGGACGTTTTTTGAAAAATGTCCAAATTTGGACTTAGATGTTATATCGAAAATGCCCCTCCACATCTCTCAATGATACAAAAATCCTACTGCTCACTGCAAAGGAAAATGGAATTTGTTGTATCCTTGCTACAAGGGCACCCACATGTCTGGGCCCTCAATCTACTCAAGCAACAGGCTCTTTTGCAACTCATAATAGTGAAGTATAATTACCTAGCTAGAAGACACTCCTCTGAGGCATTGCTGTATGCTAAGTTTGAGAAATATCTGTTCAAAGTCACCAAGGTACCCTTCTTGGGCTATATACTATCTACTGTTGGATTGGAAATGGACCTTCGACAAGGTATCCACAAAACTCTAAACAATTTGCAGACATATTTTGTAAAACAAGGCAAATTACTGAACCAATAAAACAATAGACACATATTAGAACAGCAACAAGATACAACAAATGAGAATATGTATGAACTCATTTTTTAATTTATTTATTAGGATTTATTTACCACCTTTTTGAAGGAATTCACTCAAGGCAGTGTACAGCAAGAATAAGTCAAACATAAGCAATAGACAATTAGAGAAGTAAAAATATTCAAACAATACAAAGTATGGCATGGTATGCTACACTACAATGCCAACACAATACAAAATAAAACATTTTAATAGACAGCACAGGGTGTAAGCAAAGATGGAACATATAGATAGGTAAAATAGAGTAACAGGAGTAAGAAAATAAGGGACTAGTTTAAAGAAAGTTGCAAATGAGGTCATAAAAGTGCTTGAACATTATCTTGGCTAGAGTAGGATTGGATAAACATGTCCTGCTATAGTATGTACAGCCAGTGTCATTTACTTCTTCTGTTAAAGGCCAGATTAAAGAGCCAAGCTTTCACCTGCTTCCTAAAGTAGAGGTAGTCTTGTGTTAAGCGAAGCCTTTCGGGGAGTGAATTCTAGAGCGTGGGGGCTACTCCAGAGAAGGTTCACAGGTATAAATAATGTACAAGAATCAAGCTTTCTCCATAGAAGGAACTTGTAGAACATAGTATGAAGCTGAAGAGAAAAAAGGAGTAACCTAAGGAAATATTTCTTTAGAGAAGGTGGTGAACAATTGGAAAAATCTCCCAAAGGAGGTGGTAGAAACATAAAAATGAATCAGAAAGTGGGTAGACTAGACAAGCCTTGCAACCTCTACCTACCATTATATTATGTATGCAGAGATAAGTCACACATATCAGGTGTAAGACAGATACAATTAGAGGACTTCACACACTCACATGCACCGAGCCCTTCCTCTCATGTATCTGTGAGCTGAACAGAGAGACTGAAGCATGTGGAGAGAAAGGAGACTGGTTACAGCACTAAGAGCCAAGGATAACCCTTGGAGTGGAACGGGTAGACATGAATCACTTGTTTACTCTTTCCAAAAATACTAGGACTAGGGGGTACACAATGAAGCTACAAAGTAGTAAATTTAAAACAAATCTGAGAAAAATTCTTCACTCAATGTGTAATTAAACTCTGGAATTCATTGCCAGAGAATGTAGTAAAAGCAATTAGCTTAGGGTTTAAAAAAGGTTTGGATGGCTTCCTAAAGGAAAAGTCCATAGACCATTATTAAAATGGACTTGGGGGAAATCCATAACATGTACTTGGGGGAAATCCACTGCTTGTTTCTAGGATAAGCAGCATAAAATATATTGTACTGTTTTGAGATCTTGCCAGATACTTGTAACCTGGATTGGTCCCTCTTGGAAACAGGATATTGGGCATGATGGACCTTCAGTCTGTCCCAGTATGGTAATTCTTTTGTTCTTATGTAAAGAAACAACAACAACAAAAAAAAAAGATTTAAAAGCAGTAGAAAGGGAGAGGAAGGTTATAGCATTTTCCCTGTCTTTTGCCAGGTGACACTACATACACATAATCAGATTCAGAACCCACACCTGCAGCTTGTTAAAATGTTTGTAGAGCCCTGACTCCCAAGACAAAGCTTTTCCCTTAATTAAAGTCTGGCAGAATTCACCTCAGTATTTGAATTCAAAGTCTAGAACACAATTCTCAGCGGCTTACCAACAACCTCCTCTACCCCTAAACTCCCTTGTGATCAAGTTAAGAGATATTTGCTTCCATTGGTACAGGGAGCAGCCCACAGAGAGTGCAGAACAGCTGCCCTGACTCTAGCAGGTGGAGCAGTGCAGAAAATCCCCTTCCCCCTTTTCCTTCTCCCCTAGCACTGTGCTACAGGCAGACCATAGTAACATAGTAGATGACGGCAGAAAAAGACCTGCACGGTCCATCCAGTCTGCCCAACAAGACAAACTCATATGTGCTACTTTATGTGTATACCTGACCTTGATTTGTATCTGAAATAAAATAGAAAAGGGACCAATGCTCTAACTATTCCACCACTTTAAATACCACAAAAACCTTATAAGAATAGAAATATTTTTTATCCAAATTAGCTATTTATTATTTTTATCTCACTATCACATCTAGTACATATGAGATTATAAACCAACAATCATATATATCATAGTTTTATCTTCAATACAATACTATATTTCTTTCGGAAGAACATGGACACAATTGGAATGGACTTTGCATTGTATGGACTCAGAGTGGAATACGTAGGAGAAATATAGTATTGTACTGAAGATAAAACTATGATATATATGATTGTTAGTTTATAATCTCATATGTACTAGATGTGATAGTGAGATAAAAATAATAAATAGCTAATTTGGATAAAAAATATTTCTATTTTTATAAGGCTTGATTTGTATCTGCCATTTTCAGGGCACAGACCGTAGAAGTCTGCCCAGCACTAGCCCCGCCTCCCAACCACTAGCCTCGCCTCCCACCACCGGCTCTGCCACCTAATCTCCGCTAAGCTTCTGAGGATCCATTCCTTCTGAACAGGATTCCTTTATGTTTATCCCACGCATGTTTGAATTCTGTTACCGTTCAGGTAGGTGTAATGAAAGTGAACTGGACAAGAAGCACATCATGGGCAGCTTAAAATTTAAATAAAATCAGATTAACTTAAATATCAGTTTGTATTGCTAGTTTAATTTACAAAGCAACATAATACACATTTCATTACAGATGTATTTTCTGGAATTACTGCTTGAAAAAACTCACTCACTGGCCTTCAATCTCATTCACTGGGATGGTAACTCTCACTGTTTCGGAAAGGCCAGCCTTCTCTGTGTATGTCTCACTGGAAGGGCTAAAATCCAAACATATGAGAGAATGCTCTGTTCAACATCAGTACTATGCTTTAAGCACCCAATCTGACCCAGCTACCCCACTTTTCCCTAGCCCTCTCTCTGCTTCCAAAACATTTTGGAACACAAGGGCTTTCATTTCACTTGTGTGCACAATTCAGCTGTATTTAGCCCAGAAAAACTCTGAAAGGAACCATCCCAGTGTTTGTTTTTACAAGCATTAAAAGCTGTGACCCTACCCTTCTCACTTTCTTCTACTGATTACCTCAGTTCAGGGAAGGAGCAGCCATGTTAACACAGTGTTCCTGCCAATATTTCCATATAAACTAAAGGTTAAAAGACATTTAAGAACATTTAGTGACAACGTCTCTGCTGGTCCTCTTTATACAGAAAATGCTTCTAACCAGAGCCGCCAAGAGATACAGCTGGACCTGGACTGGACCACCATGCCTCCCCCCCTCCCCACCTGGGCCGCCGCTGCACCCCTGCTCCCTCACACTTGGGCCGCCACGGCCGCCCCCGCAACTTTCTGTCTGCTCCCTCGCTCAGTCCTCTCCTGCGCTGCTCCTGTGCCAGGAGTCAAGACCCAGATGATTGCATTAACGCAATATCGTGTTAATGCAATCATCCGGGTCCTGGGTGACACACAGGAGAGGACAGATCTGGAAGTAAGCAAGAAAAAAGCTTGCCGGCGCCCGCATCTCTGCACCCTCCCCCCTTTAAGACCAGGCCCGGGGAATTTTGCCTCCCCCCCCCAGTGGCCCTGCTTCTAAGAGCATTAATGCACCATAATAACACCAGAACAAGTATTAATAATTCCCATTTTTCCTTCCCCTCGCCTAAACTTCAGATAGCATGCCTGGAGAACTGGAACAGAAGCCAGACTTTTATAGAAATCATTTAAGCACCACATGGAAATAAGGATGCAGGTGGTATCTTTTTACTGCACCACAAGGTCAGTACGAACACTGCCAATGAAATGCAGTCAGTAATCTACTTATATTTGCTTTAAGATGTCTCCCTTAGCTGATTTTGCACTGACCTGATTTGCTTATGATCATTAAGTACTTTGATAATACTGCCCCTCAATATGAAAAATCAAAGCGGTTAACAATCCAAAAATGAACATCAGTAAAGAAAGGAACTACAAACTACTACCGTAGGAGAGGAGTAAGATTGCAGGGGGCAGCAGTCAAGAGAGAGCCACTGATTGCTTGCTGCTGCTGCCTGTGAAAGCACCTACCCTACTGAGAAACCACAGAAAACCAGGGAAAAAAGTGAGCCTTTATAAAGGCCCTAAACCTTGCATATTATGCCGAAGTTATTTTGCTCAATGTGTGCTTCCAGGTCCCGTGTGGACAAGGCCCCAGCATAGATTGTCAAAGAATGTGTGGAGATTTTGTTAAATCTGTTTTTTATCACCCATTTTCTTGATCTCATGAACTCTATTAATTTCTGGTATCATCCTCAGTGCTTGGAAACAATCAATCAATTTGCCCACTGTTATAAAAGCTGAATTTAGATGTTTCAGAGCTTGCCTAGTTTTTACCCCGTAGCTAACATCTCATTC
Organism: Microcaecilia unicolor; assembly: GCF_901765095.1. Classification (NCBI taxonomy): domain Eukaryota; kingdom Metazoa; phylum Chordata; class Amphibia; order Gymnophiona; family Siphonopidae; genus Microcaecilia; species Microcaecilia unicolor. The sequence continues at coordinate 123,339,180 of NC_044035.1, forward strand.
ATTGCAAAATAAGCACAGAAGGTTGTGTTGGGTCAAGTATATAGTAGTATCGAAGTTGTAGGAGTCTACAAATGCTTTCCACTCTAAACAAATCAGTTTCAGAGAAGATCATAGCACTGAGATTACATTGATTTCACTTCTTAATGATATTATTTGCTTTCTGGACTCTGGCAAAGATGTTTTGCTAATCCAATTGGATTTTACTTCAGCATTCAATACGGCAAATCATTCTATCCTCTTCTCCTATATCGAAGAGACAGGTACTGTGGACACTCTTTTCAACTGGCATAGATTGTATTTTTCCAACTGCACATTGCAGGTTGCTTACGGAGGCATTCTGTCTACTTCATTCCCTGTACTGGCTGGGTTGTCTCAAGGCTCCATTTTGGTCCTAGTACTTTTTAATGTTTATATTTTGCCTATTGCTACATTTCTTCAGGATTTGGGTTTTGCTTTTTATTTATATGCAGATGATATTCAGATTTTGGTAGTCCATGACAACTGGGATATAATGGGCCCCGGGCAAAAAAAGTTATAGTGGGCTCCTATAACACCATCCCTCCTTTTTTCGGATGCATCTAGATTTTAGACACCATTTACAGAATCTGGCCTTTAGTGCATTGTAATGTGGGACTTTCCCTGTGCGCTGAGCCCATTTCTAATATGTGTCAAAAATAGGGCTTTTCTCTTTTTTTTTCAAGTCCCATGCTAATTTTCCCATTAGTGCATGAGACCTGCAAAAATATTACATAAGTACATACATAAGTAATGCCACACTGGGAAAAGACCAAGGGTCCTTCGAGCCCAGCATCCTGTCCACGACAGCGGCCAATCCAGGCCAAGGGCACCTGGCAAGCTTCCCAAACGTACAAACATTCTATACATGTTATTCCCGGAATTGTGGATTTTTCCCAAGTCCATTTAGTAGTGGTTTATGGACTTGTCCTTTAGGAAACCGTCTAACCCCTTTTTAAACTCTGCCAAGATAACCGCCTTCACCACGTTCTCCGGCAACGAATTCCGGAGTTTAATTATGTGTTGGGTGAAGAAATTTATTTTTATTTATTTATTTATTGCACTTGTATCCCACATTTTCCCACCTATTTGCAGGCTCAATGTGGCTTACAAAGACCTGTTATGGCAGTGCCATTCCAGAGTAGCAGATACAATTGGTGTTACAAAAAAAGATCAAGTCTGACATAAAGAACTAACCAACAGTTATAGAAAGAAGACTTTCCTAACAAGGGTAAAGTGTTGGAGTGTTATAATTAAGCTAAGGATTCTCGTTAAGCTAAGGATTCTCATGGTAGGCCTTGTTGAAGAGATAAGTTTTCAGAGATTTACGAAAGTTAGTTATTTCGTTAGTTATTTCCAAGTTAGTTGGTAGTGCGTTCCACAGCTGTGTGCTCACGTAGGAAAAGCTGGACGCATGTGTTAGTTTGTATTTTAATCCTTTACAGCTAGGGAAGTGCAGATTAAGAAATGTGCGGGCAGATCTTTTAGCATTTCTGGGAGGTAGGTCCAGGAGGTCTATCATGTAGGTCGGGGCATCTCCGTAAATGATTTTATGCACAATCGTGCAGATCTTGAATGCGATACGTTCTTTAAGTGGGAGCCAGTGTAATTTCTCTCTTAGGGGTTTTGCACTTTCATATTTTGTTTTTCCAAATATTAGTCTGGCTGCAGTGTTCTGGGCTGCTTGAAGTTTCTTGACAATCTGTTCGTTGCATCCAGCGTATAGTGCATTACAGTAGTCTAGGTGACTTAGTACCATTGACTGTACCAGGTTGCGAAAAATGGATCTTGGGAAGAAAGGTTTTACTCTTTTGAGTTTCCACATGGAGTAGAACATTTTCTTAGTTATATTCTTCACGTGGTTTTCGAATGTGAGATTTCGATCAATTGTAACTCCAAGAATTTTCAGAGTGTTTGAAATGGGGAGGGAATAGTTTGGTGTGGTTATAGTGGTGAACTTATTTGTATTATGCTGTGAGGTGAGTATAAGACATTGTGTTTTTTCTGCATTAAGTTTTAGCTGAAATGCATCCGCCCAGGAGTGCATGATTTGGAAGCTTTGGTTGATTTCATTGGTGATTTCCTTTAGATCATATTTGAACGGGATGTACATCGTGACATCATCTGCATAAATGTGAGGATTGAGGTTTTGATTGGCTAGCAGCTTGGCTAAGGATATCATCATTAGGTTGAAGTGTTGGTGAGAGGGGGGATCCTTGGGGGACTCCACATTCAGGTGTTCATCACATGCTCCCTAGTCCTAGTATTTTTGGAAAGCGTGAACAGACGCTTCACATCCACCTGTTCCACTGCACTCATTATTTTATATACCTCTATCGTGTCTCCCCTCAGCCGTCTCTTCTCCAAGCTGAAAAGCCCTAGCCTCCTTAGTCTTTCTTCATAGGGAAGTCGTCCCATCCCCGCTATCATTTTAGTCACCCTTCACTGCACCTTTTCCAATTCTGCTATATCTTTCTTGAGATGCAGTGACCAGAATTGAACACAATACTCAAGGTGCGGTCACACCATGAAGCGATATAATGCATTATAACATCCTCACACTTGTTTTCCATACCTTTCCAAATAATACCCAACATTCTATTTGCTTTCCGAGCCGCAGCAGCACACTGAGCAGAAGGTTTCAGTGAATTATTGACGAAGACACCCAGATCCCTTTCTTGGTCCATAACTCCTAACGTGGAACCTTGCATGACGTAGCTATAATTCGGGTTCTTTTTTCCCACATGCATCACCTTGCACTTGCTCACATTAAACATCATCTGCCATTTAGCTGCCCAGTCTCCCAGTCTCGTAAGGTCCTTCTGTAATTTTTCACAATCCTGTCGCGAGTTAACGACTTTGAATAACTTTGTGTCATCAGCAAATTTAATTACCTCGCTAGTTACTCCCATCTCTAAATCATTTATAAATATATTAAAAAGCAGCGGTCCTAGCACAGACCCCTGAGGAACCCCACTAACTACCCTTCTCCATTGTGAATACTGCCCATTTAACCCCATTCTCTGTTTCCTATCCTTCAACCAGTTAATACATGCTAATGCAAATGTGCTAGGTGGATAATGGCCATGACATGCCCCTCCCTCAAAAAAAATAGCAAGAAAAATCCAATTAGCAAGCAATTAACACAAACTGACAGACAAATTACTGCAAAACTCAAAATATTTTGCAGTATGACTTTTTTCCGAGTTAAGCATGTGTTAGCTCTTAATGCAGTTTAATAAAAGGGCTTCTTTGTTAAGTGATATAAGCAATGTCATTAGTCATTTGTTCTGGGACAAACATTTACTATTCATTGTTTTGAATTTCAGCATAGTCTGATAAGATCCAACAAAGGAAAGGCTAGACAGAAAATCATGTAGATTTGTTTTCTGTTTGAAGTCAACATGTGCTTATACTGCTATGACAATTATCCAGAGGATAATTACCTCAAGTTTTGTGTCTTTCAAAGAACATTGTAACCAAATGAAAATGTCCGCAGTCTCAAATGGTTACTGTAATAGTTCAGTGTGTCAGTATAGAATACCTGCAATATTACTGTAAAACTGCTCAGCAATAACTTTGCAGCATGGAGATGATAAACACAACTACCCTGTTTTTCTCCTCTTTAAACTCCTCCTATGAATTCCTCCTCATGCCAAGTGCAAGTAGGGACAATTACAAGGTAGCATCTCTAAGAAAAACAAATATTTATCCCATCAAAGGAGGGCGTTTGTTTGATCTTCTTAGTCAGTGTATGCAGAGCTCAGTGACTTCCACCCTCCTGCTATAAGAAAAAGTCTGTGTGGGAGAAATGTGGTTGATTTCTATGAAAGAGCATCCAACCTGAAACAATTAGCTAAATAAATACTTCTACAAAAGTTGTTGTAGTGCAAGAGCTTTTGAGACCTCCCAAACCTCTTCTTCAATATGACCTCCGTTTCTATAATTTTTCTTAGCAGCTCATTGGCTAAGCGTTCTGTGGTGATCTCTCTGCAATACAGCATGCTTCTCTCTTCTTATTAGAACAGAAACAGGGGTGACATGATACAGAAGTTCAAATATTTGAAAGGTATTAATCCGCAAACAAACCTTTTCTGGAGACGGGAAGGCGGTAGAACTAGAGGATATGAATTGAGGTTGGGGGGGGGGAGAGGCAGGAGTAATGAACATATCAAGTAAAATCAAACTCAAACATATCATCACCATGGAAAGCAGACTGCGGAGTACCACAAGGATCACTGCTATCACCGATCCTCTTCAACCTAATGATGACCCCCACTAGCTAAGTCCTTATCCAACCAAGGCTGGGCTAAAGCGGCTAGGGCTCTTCAGCTTGGAGAAAAGGTGGCTGAGGGGAGATATGATAGAGGTCTGTAAAATAATGAGTGGAGTTGAACGGGTAGATGTGAAGCGTCTGTTCAAGCTTTCCAAAAATACTAGGACTAGGGGGCATGCGATGAAGCTACAATGTAGTAAATTTAAAACGAATCAGAGAAAATCTTTCTTCACTCAACGCATAATTAAACTCTGGAATTCGTTGCCAGAGAATGTGGTAAAGGTGGTTAGCTTAGTGGAGTTTAAAAAAGGTTTGGACGGCTTCCTAAAGGAAAAGTCCATAGACCGTTATTAAATGGACTTGGGGAAAATCCACTATTTCTGGGATAAGCAGTATAAAATGTTTTGTACATTTTTGGGATCTTGCCAGGTGTTTGTGACCTGGATTGGCCACTGTTTGAAACAGGATGCTGGGCTCGATGGACCTTTGGTCTGTCCCAGTATGGCAATACTTATGTACTTATGGCCTTAACTCATCTATGCAGAAGATGTCACAATATTCATTCCTTACAAATCTAAACTGACAGAAATCACCAACAAAATCAAGATCAGCCTGAATATCATGGACTCTTGGGCAAATGCATTTCAACTAAAACTAAACAAAGAAAAAAAACACACTGTCTCATCCTCTCATCCCTACACAGCACTGATAACACCACACCCCAGATTATACCCTCCCTATCTCAGACAGCCTGAAAATCCTTGACGTTACAATGGACCACAACTTAACACTAGAGAGCCAAGTGACATCCATAACAAAGAAAATGTTCCACTCAATGTGGAAACTCAAATGCGTGGAACAATTCTTCCCGAGGGAAACATTTTGCAACCTGATATAATCAATGGTACTAAGCCATGTAGACTACTGCAATGGAATTTATGTGGGATGCAAAGAACAAACCTTAAAGAAACTTCAGACCGCTCAAAACACAGCACCTAGTCTTATCTTCAGAAAGATGCGATTTGAAAGTGCAAAACCCATTTGCAAAAAACTACACTGGCTCCCAATCAAAGAATGCATTGCTTTCAAAATCTGCACTCTGGTTCACAAAATTATCTACGGTGAAGCTCCGGGATACATGACAGACTTGATCGACCTACCAACTAGAAACACATCCGAATCAACACGAACGTACCTAAATCTGAACTACCCAAGCTGCAAAGGACTCAAATACAAATCAACTAGAATATGGTAGATTTAAAACAAATAGGAGAACGTTTTTCTTTACTCAGCATGTAGTTGGACTCTGGAACTCGTTGCCGGAGAATGTAGTGACAGCAGCTGGCCTTACGGAGTTTAAGGGGGGGGGGGGGTTGGAAAGATTCCTGAGAGAAAAGTCCATTGATCATTATTTAAAAATGTTTTTTTTTTTTTTGGGGGGGGGGGGGTTCTTGAAGCCTGGATGCTGGGATTGGTGGACCCTTGGTCTTTTCCCAATATGGCGGTGCTTATGTGCTTAACTTATGCGTCCAGTTTTTCCTACATAAGCACACAACTGTGGAACGCATTACCAAGAGCCTTGAAAACTACGAACGACTGGCTAAACTTCCGGAAAACACTAAAAACTAACCTGTTTAAAAAGCATACCCTGCCGATCCAACATAAATGCCTGATCTCTGCAACACAACAAAACTAAAGAACGTAATGGACATAACATAACTCTTCCGTTGTATGATTCCCTAGTGTGGCTGTGCCACTTGAACTTTATCTTACCACAACATCACTTTATATTTGTGTACACCGGAGTCTGTAACGCCTCTCCGGTACTATGTAACCACATTGAGCCTACAAATAGATGGGAAAATGTGGGATATAAATGTAACAAATAAATAAATAAAATAAATAAACATGGATGGGATAAACACAAAGGAATCCTATTTAGATGGAATGGATCCACGGAATCTTAGCAGAGATTGGGTGGCAACACTGGTAATTGGGAAGCAAAACCAGTGCTGGGCAGACTTCTACAGTCTGTGCCCTGATCGTGACTGAATAGATATGGATGGACTGGAGTATAAATTTTAAGGGGCTTCAACGCTAGCTTCAGAACTTTTAGTACAAGAACAGTGCTGGGCAGACTTCTACATTCTGTGCCCTGAAAATGGCAAGGACAAATCAAACTTGGGTATACATATAAAGTATCACAGACCATGTAAAATGAGTATATCTTGTTGAGCAGAGTGGATGGACCGTACAGGTCTTTATCTGCCATCATTTACTATGTTATTAGGATCAGATCATGGCTGAAAACCATACTGTTGAGCTGGAATGCCCAGGCTGTAATGGAAGAACATCTCGGATGGATATCTTTTATCATCTTCATTTTGTGCTAATCCACCAAAATCAACATTTGTGGGCCATTTTTTCCAGGTTTTTTTTTCTTGAATGCTTTGCCATAGATAAAATGGACAAATTGAATAAAGATGGCAATCGTAAATTATTATTATTATAAAGAAGGGAAGCCAAGTGGATCTTTAACCTAAAAACACTTGAACCATATGGATTGAACAGTTCAGTTGATTGGCATATTTTTTATGAAATCACTGAATCGAAGATTAGATTAGATATTTCAGGTGTTATCTCTTTAAGAATCCATTTAATGATTCTATTGAAACCAGCTGCCCAACACATGACGCTGAAGCACCATTTTGTATCATAAAACACTTTATTTGCAAGTAAGTGAACCTTTGGATTGTGGTTTATGTGCATTATTTACTTCATTATTTTGAAATTTCTAACGATTAATTGTGTATTTCTAGACCCTCAGCATTATTAACAGCACTTTGTTCCTGAGGAAGCCTTTTGCTGGGGTGAAACGGTGGCCCCCGTTGAACATTTAAAAGATAGTGTTGGATTCAGAAAATCAAGCTAAGTGCAGATTTTCTAATGATTACATAAATTGTAGCTAAGAGGGTTATCTTTCATTGTTATCACTAGAAGTAAATACTAAAACTTTAAAAGCAAAAAAAAATAGATTAAAAAATTCTTCTTTGGAGTTTTTCTTAGCCCAGTGATAGAAACTGAACGCTTTATATGTTAAAACATATCATGTAGCAGCGTTTAAAACCTTCGGCAATTCGTCGTCGGTTTCTGAGAGCTTTTCTCCAAAGTACTTTTTGAGCATTTTTTGTAAATGATCTGCTGGAGTTTGTGTCTTTTGAATTCAGTAAACAGCACTGAAAACTCAGGAATTAATCAAATTCAGCACTAAGCACTATTCTATAACCTGCACCTAATTTTTGGGCGCCGGACTTACGCCTGCTAAAACCTGGTGTAAACGCTGGTGCCCAAGTTAGGCACGGTTAGGCAGTATTCTGCATGCAACGTTTTAGAATCTCCCAGTCACACCTATGGCTATGCCCCCTTTTCAGATGCGCACCACAGGAGTTAGGCGCTGTGCCTTAAAGAATAGCATGCAGCCAGATGCATGCACAAATTTTAATAAATGGCAATTAACATGAATAATTGAAGTCAGCGTAGGTATGGGATTTCAGCCAAAGCCATTCAGCAGATCAGGCACAGGGATGTAGGTAGCAGATTCTAGAGGTCAGTTAAAGCTGTGGTTTGGTACGCCTTACAGAACAGGGAATGGGAGGAGCGAGGGTATGTAGAGCAGAGGACAGAATAATATTATAGGAGGAGACAGACTCATTGACAGACTTGGTTGAGAAGAGGGATGAAAGTGCAAGAGTCAATAGCCTGAAGATTCCTTAATGTATATGTGGAGATTGGACGGGACTGGGGGGAAGGGAGGGTGTCTAAGTGTGAAGGTTATTGGATGATGGTCAGAGAGGGGAAGAACTGAGGTGCACCCTAGTAGCGCTTTAGAAATGTTAAGTAGTAGTAGTAGTAGTAGAAAGTGGAGAGTGAGCAGTTGGAAAAGAAGACAAGATCAAGACAGTGGCCATTCTGGTGAGTAGTGGTACTGGAGCACAGCAGAAAATTGAAGGATGATGTTAAAGCAAGAAACTAGACCACCACAGCATTTAAAGATTCACAGGTGCATGTGGGCTGAGAATAGGCTTATAGGTGGGTGGAAGTGGAGTTAGCTAGTAGGTAGTGGCTGGTTCTACATTAGATTAGCAGCAGTAGGTTTGTGTTCCTGATGGTTGCTGAGGGGGAGCGGTGAAGATGTTTTTGTCTGATAGGTGTGAGAGCTGGTTCTCAATTGTTATCAGGGTGTTTTGTCAAGTGCTGGTCTTTTATTCCAATGGAGTAGTACTGGGTAACATGGTAATATAGTAGATGACAGTACATAAAGACCTCAGTGGTCCATCCAGTCTGCCCAACAAGATAAACTCCTAGCATATGATATGATAATATATACATACGTGATCTGGAGCTGTCCTTGCCATTTTCAGGACACAGGCCATAAATTTCTGCCTTGCACTGGCTTAATTTTCAACTACTGAAGTTGCTGTTGAAGCCCACACTGGCCCAACCAATTCTATTTAGCCATAATTAGGTCACAGACTGTAGAGGTCCACCCATCACTTGCCTTACTTCCTAACTACTAATTTTGCCACCTAATCAAAGGGTAGTACTATATGTATGGGTTCTGCCATGTTGTTTTAATGTGTTAAATGTCAGATGCTATATATTTGTGTTTGATTCAGAGGTGTAGCTAGTTATTTTAAAGAACTGAGGCATGGGCCCAGAGATCCTCCAGTCCCTTAACTCCAAATTTGGAAAAAAAATATTTAAAATCACAATTACTTTCAACTACTATCCTGTAGAAACACATTAGACATCATTCTACCATTTTATTCCTTACTGAAGAATATTTGCAAGAGAACCAAAACCTGCTAGAGACCTATTGTAAACCTTAGATCCTGCAGGAGAACTTGAAAAAAGACAACGATTATGATCTGTCCTATTCCTTTTATAGATATAGATAAGCAAACATAAAATCAACCCCCCCCCCATCTCAAAAATAAAGGCAAAAACAAAAAGATCTTAATGTCTTTTATTATATTTCTCCCCAAAAATAAAAATTCCTTTTCATTTGGCCTCAGAAGTACACTGGTCCTTACACCTGTACTGCTTTTTTGGCCTTCATACTACACTCCCACCTGCTGTTAATTTAAGGTACTACAAGAATTTCAGTTTTCATTGTCCAAGTACTAAACATTGGAGATTATATTATAGTACCTGTCATAAAACATCATTCATATGTGCTTTTCAGGGTAGTAATTCGGAAGCATTTACAGATGTATGTGTGCACAGATGTACATATAAATTATTATTTTAACATGCACATAAATGTGAATACATAATTTATAGAATTACCCTTTACATATATAGCAAAGTGGTTTACTATAGATTGTTTTAAAAAAAGCAAGCCTAGAGTAAACAGCTTAGTTAAATGTACATCGGCTGAATATCACTACTATCAGTACAATACAGGATTAAATTTCAGATGATACAAAATTATTCAAGGTTGTTAAAACACGTGCGGACTATGAAATATTCAAGGAAGACCAAAGGAAATTGGAAGACTGGGCATGCAAATAGCAGATGAAATTTAATGTGGACAAATGCAAGTGGGTCAGCACTCAAGAAAAAAGATCTTGGTGTCATTATAGATAATACGCTGAAACCTTCTGCTCAGTGTGTGGCAGTGGCCAAAAGAGAAGACAGGATGCTAGAAATTATTAGGAAAGGGATGGTGAATAAGACCGAAAATACTAATGCCTTTGTATCGCTCCATGGTGCGACCGCATGAGTATTGCATTCAGTTCTGGTTGCCATATCTCAAAAAAGATATAGCGGAATTAGAAAAGTTCAAAGAAGACCGACCAAAATGATAAAGGGGATGGAACTCCTCTAGTATTAGGAAAGGCTAAAGAGGTCAGGGCTCTTCAGCTTGGAAAAGAGACTGATGAGGTGAGATATGACCAAGGTCTATAAAATCCTTAGTGGTGTAGAATGAGTAGAAGTAAATCGATTTTCACTCGTTCCAAAAGTACAAAGAACAGAGGACACTCAAGGAAGTTACATGGAAATACTGTTAAAGCAAATAGGAGAAAATATTTTTTCACTCAACAAATAGTTAAGCTCTGGAACTTTTTGCCAGAGGATGTAGTAACAGAGGTTAGCATATTTGGGTTTAAAAAAGGTTTGGACAAATTCCTGGAAGAAAAGTCCATAGTCTGCTATTCAGGTAGACATGGGGAAGCAACTGCTTGCCCCAGAATTGGTAGCATAGAATGTTGCAAATAATTGGGTTTTGCCAGATACTTGTGCTCTGGCTTGGCCACTGTTTGGAAAACAGGATAATGGGCTAGATAGACCAGTAGTCTGATCCAATGTGGCTACTCTTATGTTCTTATATGTGGGTACAGTAGGTTTTTGGTGGGTTTTGGAGGACTCACACTTTCCACCACAAGTATAATAGAGTGAGATATGGGCTTCTTTAACTAGAAGGCATTTGTATAGATACCTCACAATGGAAATATCAGTCATGGGGGTTACATTTATACACTTAATTCAGAAATTCTTATTGGCAGACTGGGGAAAGGCAGTGTTATGGGTAGGGAGTGCATCTTACAGTTAACAGGGAACAGTTACCTAAGTATCAGCCTGCCTGTCTGACATTGCTGCCTGGATATCTCAACGCCATCTGAAACTAAACATGACCAAGACTGAGCTCCTCATCTTTTCCCCTAAACCAACCTCTCCTCCTCCCCCATTCTCTATTTCTATGCTTAACACTCTCATCCTTCCTGTCTCAGCAGCTCCTAACCTTGGGGTCATCTTCGACTCCTCCCTCTCCTTCTCTGCACATATTCAACAGACTGCTAAAACCTGTTGTTTCTTTCTCTATAATATCAGCAAAATTCGCCCTTTCCTTTCTGAGCACAATACCAGAACCCTCATCCACACTCTTATCACCTCTCGCTTAGACTATTGCAACTTGCTTCTCACACGTCTCCCACTTAGCCATCTCTCTCCTCTTCAATCTGTTCAAAATTCTGCTGCACGACTAGTTTTCCACCAGTGTTGTTATGCTCATATTAGCCCTCTCCTCAAGTCACTTCACTGGCTTCCTATCCGTTTCCGCATACAGTTCAAATTCCTCTTATTGACCTATAAGTGCATTCACTCTGCAGCTCCTCAGTACCTCTCCACTCTCATCTCTCTCTACATTCCTCCCCGGGAACTCCATTCACTGGGTAAACCTCCACTGCTATCTCCAGACTCCATTCCTTTTATCTTGCTGCACCATATGCCTGGAATAGACTTCCTGAGCCGGTACGTCAAGCTCCATCTCTGGCCGTCTTCAAATCTAAGCTAAAAGCCCACCTTTTTGATGCTGCTTTTAACTCCTAACCCTTGTTCACTTGTTCAGAACTCTTATTTTATCATCCTCACTTTAATATTCCCTTATCTCTTGTTTGTCCTGTTTGTCTGGCCTAATTAAATGGTAAGCTTTGTCGAGCAGGGACTGCCTCTTCATGTTCAAGTGTACAGCGCTGTGTACGTCTAGTAGCGCTTTAGAAATGATAAGTAGTAGTAGTAGTAATCTCCAGAGATGCAGCTAATCCATTCTGCATTAGTGACTGTACCACTAATTTGTGGTAGTGGCCATTGCACCATATTAGCAACACAGCTGCCTTCCCCAAAATGCCAGGAACACCACCAACAGTTACCAGAGAGATTTTAGCATTTAACACGCCTGAAGTTTGGCTGTTGGAAAAACCACATAAAAAAGGAGACAATTATTTAAATTCATGGGAAAGTCCACAATACAAAAACAAAAAAATCCATATGAATACCAATCAACAGATTCTTTCCTTTTAACCATAAAATGTGCTCAAAAAATATTTAAGTATTTTTAATGTGCTCATAGATTCATAAGTGGACTGTCGCATGCCGAGAGGTCTTATTGTGTCCTTGGGCAACTGATCATCACACATTATTTTAAGATTTTTTTGTGCCATAACATGCAATTGTCAAACCGTCTAGTGATAAAAATGCCACTTAACTTTTTTAATCAGAATGCTTGGGTCCCATCACAGACCATGTTTCGCAGTGTCGCTGTTTCAAGTAACCCAACTAAGATTCACACAGCAGTAAGAAGTCCCTGAAAATTAATGAAGCAGTTAATAGGCCTAAATTTTGGAATGCCCATTTCCCCACCCATAACCATCCCCTTTTTTGCCTCTGCGCATTAGAAATTTGGCGCACATCATTACAGAATACGCTTAATGAATTGTACACCTAAATTCTAATCAGTGCCAATTAGTGCTCATTATTGCTTGTTAAGTGCTGTTATCAGTGCTCATTAGCTTGTTAAGCCAACTAAGTTACACGCGGTGTTATAGAATCCGCCTAACTCTAAGCACATTATATAGAATCCAGGGGTAATTGCTCATATTTAAACAGACTTTAAAAACTCTCAAAAAACTATGATGTCATTCAAACTTTCTTGGCAGTGAAGTTTGGCTGTTAGCACGTTAAGTTTCTCATTTTCAAAGCACATAGGGCCTGATATTCAGCACTATTTAACCAGCCAGGAACGACTCTTGGCTGGTTAAATAGCACTTCACTGGCTAAGTGCTAATATTCTGTGCGAGATAGCCGGTTATCTCTACTGAATATTAGCGCTTAGTGGCTAGCTGCTAACCAGCTATGTGATGCAACTTAACTGGCTAAGCGTGAATATTTAGCGCTAAACTGGCTAAGTTGAGCGGTTAAGATAGACCACTTAAATAGTACTCCTTTCTTTAAGCACTATTAACTTAGGGGTCCTTTTACTAAGGCGCGCTGAGAAATAGCGTACTCCTTTTACAGTTTGATATGTCTGGAGCATTTGACATGGTCGACCATTGTATTCTTACTAGACTTCTGGATAAGTTGGTGGCAATGTTATAAAATGGATCGAAGGCTTTATTACCTCTAGATCCTATAGAGTCAAGTCATCTACAGCAATATCATCTCCCTGGTCATCAGATTGCGGTGTGCCTCAAGGTTCTCCTCTATCCCCAATTCTGTTCAACCTTATGATGATTCCTCTGGCTAAATCCCTTTCCAAACATGGTCTCAACCCTTTTATCTATGCTGGCGATGTTACCATATTTATTCCCTTCAAATCTAACCTGGCAGAAATTTCTGATAAAATAACCAATGGTATGAAAATCCTAACTTCTTGGGCCAACGCTTTCAAAATGAAACTGACAAAGATAAAACTCAATGCCTAATCCTCTCTTCCCACTATGCCACATTCCATTTATTTATTTATTTAGGAAACTATTGAAAACTCATCAATTCAAACAGGTTTACCCGAATGACCTGACATACCATAAGTAATCATAAGCAATCCACCTATTTACTGGTTCAACTAATCATTAACAATGACTCAGAAAATATCTCCTACCAACCTTCTTACCCTCCATGCTCTTCCCAACTTCTCCTTTATCGCCCCACCTCGTTACCTATCCCTATCCTTTCTCCCACATCTCTTCTATTCCATTTACTCCTTGTTCATCTGATTGTATTCTCTTGTTACTATGTAAGCCGCATTGAGCCTGCGATGAGCAGGAAAGCATGGGGTACAAATGTAATAAATAAATAAATGGCCTGCGCTGGTGTAGGCGAGTGTATTGGATGTGCACAGGTCCATTTTTCAGCATGTATGCAAAAAAGGCCTTTTGGGGGGGGGGGGGACAGAAAATGGACAAGTGGCAAAATAAAAATTGGTGCGCATCCATTTTGGGCCTGAGACCTTACCGCCACCCATTGACTTAGTGGTAAGGTCTCACACATTAACTGGGCGGTAATCATCAGCGCAGTACACTGCTGATTACTGCCCGGTTAGCACCACATGGTAGAAAATAAAAAATATTTTCTGATGTGCATATCAGACACGCGTAAAAAATGGAATTACCGCCCGGGGCACGTAGTAGCCAGGTGTTAGTTCCAAATTGATGATCGTTGGACGCGCATAGGCATCTACACGCCTTAGTAAAAGGGCCCCTTAGCTGGCTAGTGCTGAATGTTCACTTAGAGGGGCATAATCGAACGAAAACGTCTATCTCCATGGGCGTTTATCTCCGAGAACGGGTCCGTGAAGGGGCGGACCGAACCGTATTTTCGCAAAAAATAGACGTCCATGTTTTATTCGACAATTTAGAATGGCATAATTTGGAAGCCCTATACTGCAGTTCGTCCAGCAAGGGGGTATGTTGTGAGCTTATTTTGGGCAGGATTATGGAGATGGCCGGCATTAGAGATCACCACCATTGGTTTCCCGTCGATAATGGAAACTAATGGCGGCCATCTCAAACCCGACCAAATCCAAGCCATTTGGTCATGGGAGGAGCCAGCATTTATAGTGCAGTGGTCCCCTTCACATGCCAGGACACCAACTGGGCACCCTAGGGGGCACTGCAGTGGACATCACAAATTGATCCCAGGCGCATAGCTCCCTTACCTTGGGTGCTGAGTCCCCCCCAAAACCCCAAACCCCACTACCCACAACTGTACACCACTACCATAGCCCTTAAAGGGTAAAGGGGGCACCTACATGTGGGTACAGTGGGTTTCTGGTGGGTTTTGGAGGGCTACTACTACTACTACTACTACTATTTAGCATTTCTATAGCGCTACAAGGCATACGCAGCGCTGCACAAACATAGAAGAAAGATAGTCCCTGCTCAAAGAGCTTACAATCTAATAGACAAAAAATAAATAAAGTAAGCAAATCAAATAATTAATGTGAACGGGAAGGAAGAGAGGAGGGTAGGTGGAGGCGAGTGGTTACAAGTGGTTACGAGTCAAAAGCAATGTTAAAGAGGTGGGCTTTCAGTCTAGATTTAAAGGTGGCCAAGGATGGGGCAAGACGTAGGGGCTCAGGAAGTTTATTCCAGGCGTAGGGTGCAGCGAGATAGAAGGCGCGAAGTCTGGAGTTGGCAGTAGTGGAGAAGGGAACAGATAAGAAGGATTTATCCATGGAGCGGAGTGCACGGGAAGGGGTGTAGGGAAGGACGAGTGTGGAGAGATACTGGGGAGCAGCAGAGTGAATACATTTATAGGTTAGTAGAAGAAGTTTGAACAGGATGCGAAAACGGATAGGGAGCCAGTGAAGGGTCTTGAGGAGAGGGGTAGTATGAGTAAAGCGACCCTGGCGGAAGATGAGACGGGCAGCAGAGTTTTGAACCGACTGGAGAGGGGAGAGGTGACTAAGTGGGAGGCCAGCAAGAAGCAGATTACAGTAGTCTAAACGAGAGGTGACAAGGGTGTGGATGAGGGTTTTGGTAGAGTGCTCGGAAAGAAAGGGGCGGATTTTACGGATGTTGTAAAGAAAGAAACGACAGGTCTTGGCGGTCTGCTGGATATGAGCAGAGAAGGAGAGAGAAGAGTCAAAGATGACCCCAAGGTTTCGAGCTGAGGAGACAGGGAGAATGAGAGAGCCATCAACAGAAATAGAAAATGGGGGGAGCGGGGAGGTGGGTTTGGGGGGGAAAATGAGAAGCTCGGTTTTGGTCATATTTAATTTCAGGTGGCGTTGAGACATCCAGGCAGCAATGTCAGACAAGCACGCTGAAACTTTGGTTTGGATGCAAGGTGAGATATCAGGGGTAGAAAGGTAGATTTGGGAGTCATCAGCATAGAGATGGTAGGAAAAGCCATGGGATGAGATTAATGAACCAAGGGAAGAAGTGTAGATAGAAAAGAGGAGGGGACCAAGAACAGAACCCTGAGGTACGCCGACAGGCAGAGGGATAGAAGTAGAAGAGGATCCACCAGAGTGAACACTAAAGGTGCGGAGGGAGAGGTAGGAAGAGAACCAGGAGAGGACAGAGCCCTGGAATCCAAGTGAGGACAGGGTATCGAGAAGTATGCTGTGATCGACAGTGTCAAAAGCAGCGGAAAGATCAAGAAGAATGAGAATGGAATATTGACCTCTGGATTTAGCCAGTAATAGGTCATTGGAGACTTTAGTAAGTGCAGTTTCGGTTGAGTGGAGAGGGCGAAAACCAGATTGTAATGGGTCAAGAATAGCATGTGAGGAGAGAAAATCAAGGCAGCGGCGGTGAACAGCACGCTCAAGTAATTTGGAGAGAAAAGGAAGGAGGGAGATGGGTCGGTAATTAGAGGGACAAGTAGGGTCAAGTGAAGGCTTCTTAAGGAGAGGTGTGACCACAGCATGTTTAAAGGCAGCAGGGACAGTCGCAGTGGAAAGTGAGAGGTTGAGAATGTGACAGATAAAAGGAATAAGAGTAGGAGAGATGGCATTAAGAAGGTGGGTGGGAATGGGATCAGAGGAACAGGTGGTCCATTTTGAGGAAGAAAGGAGAAGTGTAGTTTCCTCAATAGTAACTTCAGGAAAGGAGGAAAGGGAATGAGGGGAAGGAGAGAGAGGGGAACGGACTAGTGGAGGGAGAGCTGGTGAGGTAGAGAAAGCAAGGTTTATCTTTTGAACCTTGTTGTGAAAGAATTCAGCAAGGGTCTGAGGAGATAATGAAGGGGGAGTTGGGGGAGGGGGCACCTTGAGGAGAGAGTTCAATGTGGTGAAGAGAAGTCGAGGATTAGAGCCAAGAGAGTTGGTCAGTTGGATATAATAATCCTGTTTGGCACGTAAAAGAGCAGATTGGAAGGAGGTCAGCATGAACTTAAAGTATAAGAAATCAGCAAGGGCCCGAGATTTCCGCCAGAGGCGTTCGGCGGAGCGGGTACAGGAACGTAGGTAGCGGATATTAGAAGTCAGCCAAGGTTGGGGTTTTGTACGCCTTACAGGGCGGGTCATCAAAGGTGCAAGAGTGTCTAAGGCAGAGGATAGAGTATTGTTGTAAGAAGAAACAGCCCCGTTGACAGACGTGGATGGTGCCACAGTAGAGAGGAGGTTTGAAACATGGGAGGATAGAGATGAAGGGTCAATATCCTGAAGATTCCTAGATAAATTAGATAGGATAGGACGGGACTGGGAGGGAGGAGATTTAAGTGTGAAAGTTATAAGATGGTGATCAGAGGAGGGATGATCAGAGGCAAGGAAACTAGAAGGTGAACAGTTGGAGGAGAAGATGAGATCAAGACAGTGACCATTTTGATGAGTGGGGGAGGTGGAGCATAGTTGGAGATTAAAGGACGACGTTAAAGCGAGTAACTTGGAAATATAAGAGTTGGAAGGATCATTAGCAGGAATGTTAAAGTCACCAAGGATGAGAGAGGGAGAGGAAGGATCATGGAAGAAGGCAAGCCAGGCGTCAAAGTCACAGAGAAAGGATGAAAGGGACTTATCAGGGGGACGATAAATGACCGCTATTCGAAGAGGCAGAGGAGAGAAAAGGCGGATAGAGTGGACTTCAAAGGAGGAAAAACAGTGAGATTGAGGTGGAAGAAGGGGTTGAAATCTGGAGGAGGGAGAGAGAAGTAGTCCAACACCGCCCCCACGGCCAGCAGGGCGAGGAGTATGTGAAAATAGATAACCGCCATGGCACAGGGCTGCGACTGAAGCAGAGTCATCAGGGCAGAGCCAGGTTTCTGTTATGGCGAACAGATGGAGGTGACGCGAGATAAAGAGGTCCTGGATATAGGGGAGTTTGTTACAGATAGAGCGGGCATTCCATAGGGCGCAAGAGAAGGGCAGAGAAGAGGAGGGGAGTAGAGGAATAGAGATGAGGTTAGAGAGGTCACGGTGGGATCTGTAGAGTTTGGATAATAGTTGGTGAGGAGGGCCAGGATTGGGATTGATGTCACCAGGGCTCACATTTATCACCACAAGTGTAACAGGTAGGGGGGGTATGGGCGTGGGCCCGCCTGCCTGAAGTGTACTGCACCCACTAAAAACTGCTCCAGGGACCTGCATAGTGCTGTCATGGAGCTGGGTATGACATTTGAGGTTGGCATAGAGGCTGGCAAAAAATGTTTTTAAAATATTTTTTTGAGTGGGAGGGGGTTGGTGACCACTGGGGGAGTAAGGGGAGGTGATCCCCTATTACCTCCGGTGATCATCTGGTCAGTTGGGGCACTTTTTGGAGACTTGGTCCTAAAAATAAATGGACCAAGTGAAGCCGGCCAAGTGCTCATCAGAGCCAGCCTTCTTTTTCCCATTATGCCCCTCTATATGTCCACCCGTTCTTAACAATTTGAACATGAAGAGAAAGAGTAACTGACTTACTTTTGAAATGTCTAGTAGTAGTGTCATTTTTAAGGTAATTGAATTATGAATGCTTATGAATGTAGCTAGGGTTGAGGCTTTCATAAATGATGCTACAGTCCATGAGTCTGTTACCAGGTGTTCAATATACAAGCTAATCTTATTTTGCTCTAAAATGCATGCATCATGTACCCAATAGAGGGAGTCATTTCATTAAGTTTAGTTCAATGCAGGAAAAAATGTTTATAGAAGTAATCTTAAATCAAGAGGAATTCTTATTATCATTAGGATGGGACAACTGAAACCTCAAAACTGAATTTAATGAATTTTGGCACATTTGTTTCATGCATAAATGTGCTGCTGTTGAAGTGCTTTGGAGCAAAAGGTTGATGTTGGAACCTTCAAATAACTTGAACTTGGTTGTTCAAATATCAGGAAATTTCATTCACATTCCAGTCTCCCTAAAAATATGTTTTTTGTTGTTTTCTTTTCTTTTCTTTTTTAACTGCAGTTAACCGAAGTATTCAAATGGTTTTGAAGTCAGGTTTACAACCTCATAACAACATTGATATATAGTATTATTATTTATTTATTTATTTATTTATTATTTACTAGGATTTATTTACCGCCTTTTTGAAGGAATTCACTTTAGGTGGTGTACAGTAAGAATAAAATAAAACATGAGCAATAGGCAATTACAGCAATAAAAATATACAAATAATACAAAGTATGTCGTGGAGGGGCATAATTGAACACGAACGCCTATCTCCATGGGCGTCTATGTCCAAAAACGGGTACGTGAAGAGGCGGGATAGACCGTATTTTCGAAAAAATCGTTTTTGAGCTGGGCGTTTGTTTTTTTTTAGCGATAATGGAAACTAATAACGTCCTAATCCGAGCCATTTGGTCGTGGGAGGGGCCACAATTCGTAGTACACTCGCCCCCCCTGACATGCCAGGACACCAACTGGGCACCCTAGAGGTCAGTGCGGTGGACTTCAGACAACGCTCCCACATGCATAGCTCCCTTACCACAGGTGCTGAGCCCCCCAACCCCCAACCCCCCTCCCCCAAAACCCACTACCCACAAATGTACAACACTACCATAGTTCTTAGGGGTGAAGGGGGCACCTACATGTGGGTACAGTGGGTTTTGGAGACCTCCCATTTACCAGCACAAGTGTTACAGGTAGGGGGGATGGGCCTGGGTCCACCTGGCTGAAGTGCACTGCGGTACCCACTAAAAGTGCTCCAGGGACCTGCATACACGCAGGCCTCTAGGATTTGTTGCTGCTATATAACATTGGCACACCAGTTGACACCTGAAGACTAATCTCTCCGAAAACATCCTTTATTGGAATAAGCACGCTTACTCACAGTTAACTGCAGATCAGAGGTTGTGCCCCACTGGCAACGAGTCTCCCTGGTACTGAGATGAGCAGTAGGTCAGAGCTGGCACAATGGTGTACAATGCCCTCTTTCAGCAACATTCAAGGTAAGAACTAAGTTCTATAACGTGGCTAACACGTGAAAGGGATCTAAAACTGGCTTACAAAAATGGCCACTACCTCATGGACTACCGGAAACAAAACAGGGCACACTCTGACCCAGTAAGCAGGGGGAAAAGCACCATGGGAGTAGAGCCTACCAACTACCAACATCGTGAGCATTTGCCACAAGCTAGTGGAATCACGGAGCCCAATACCTTACACCCACCACAATGCATTGCTGATGTGACTCTGCAGTGCGCATAACAGAAAAGGTGTCACACTCACCCGAGAGCCACATCAGAACCAGGGAAAGGCTGTCAGAGGATAGAACACATTCTGCTGTCATGGAGGTGGGTACGGCATTTGAGGCTGGAATAGAGGCTGGAAAAAAAGTTTGTAAAGTGGGTTTTTTTTGGTGGGAGGGGGTTAGTGACCACTGGAGGAGTCCAGGGAGGTCATCCCCGATTCCCTCCAGTGGTCATCTGGTCAGTTGGGGCACTTTTTTGGGACTTGTTCGTGAAAAAAAAGAGTCCACAAAAAGTGACCCAAAATTGCGGTAAAAACGCCTTTTTTCGATTATCAGCTAAAGACGCCCATCTCTCCTCGGCCGATAACCACGCCCCCGACACGTCCCCATCAACTTTACCCGTTTCCGCGATGGATTGCAGTTGGAAATGCCCAAAATTGGCTTTCGATTATACCGATTTGGGCGCCCACGGGAGAAAGACGCCCGTCTCCCGATTTGGGTCGCAATATAGGCATTTTTCTCTTTCGATTATAAGCAGGATAGTATACTACTTACAATGTCAACATAATACCTAATAGAACATTTTAATTGATAGTGAGGGGTATAAGCAAAGATGGAACATTTAGATATGTAACAGAGTAAGAAGAGTTAAAAAGTAAGGTGACTAATTTAAAGAAAGGTGCACATCAAGTCAGAGAGATGGTTAAATATTATCTAAGCTAGTGTAGGAGTGGATAAAGGAGTGTTTATATAAAGCTCATAAAATCAATTACCTTCAAGGAATCCAACTATGGGGTGTGTGATATGTGTATGAGTACATAACTACATAAATATTGCGACACTGGGACAGACCAAAGGTCCATCAAGCCCAGCATTCTGTTTCCAACAGTGGCCAATCCAGGTCACAAATACCTGGCAAGATCCCAAAAAAGCTCAATACATTTTATGCTGCTTATTCCAGAAATAAGCAGTAGATTTTCCCCGTCAATTTAATAATGGTCTATGGACTTATTTTTTAGGAAGCTGTCCAGACCCTTTATAAAACCCCGCTAAGCTAACCGCCTTTACCACAGAGTTTAATTACACGCTGAGTGAAGAAAAATGTTCTCCGATTCGTATTAAATTTACTACTTTGTAGCTTCATAGCATGACCCTAGTCTTAGTATTTTTGGAAAGAGTAAACAAATGATTCATGTCTACCTGTTCACTCCACTCATTATTTTATAGACCTGTATCATATCTCCCCTCAGCTGTCTCTTCTCCAAGCTGAAGAGCCCTAGACGCTTCAGCCTTTCCTCATAAGGAAGTCGTCCTATCCTCTTTATCATTTTCTTTGCCCTTCTCTGCACCTTTTTTAATTCCACTATATCTTTTTTGAGATGCGGCGACCAGAATTGAACACAATATTCGAGGTGTGGTCGCACCATGGAGCAATACAAAGCCATTATAATGTTCTCATTTTTGTTTTCCATTCCTTTCCTAATAATACCTAACATTCTATTTGCTTTCTTAGCTGCAGCAGCACACTGAGCAGAAGGTTTGAACGTATCATCGACGACGACACCTAGATCCCTTTCTTGGTCGGTGACTCCTAACATGGAACCTTGCATGACGTAGCTATAATTTGGGTTCCTCTTTCCCAGATGCATCACTTTGTAGTTGCTCACATTATTTATTTATTTTATTTATTTGTTACATTTGTATCCCACATTTTCCCACCTATTTGTAGACTCAATGTGGCTTACATAGTTCCGGAGAGGAGGTTACAGACTCCGGTTTGAACAGTACAGGTTGGTTTGTATAAGTACAATTAAATTAGAATTGGGGTGATTCAGCCCATGCAGAATGCAAGGGTGGGAACCGCGGCAAGGGATAGGGTATTGTCTGTTTCCCAGTTTGATATTCAATGTTTATGTCTGTTCTGTGGGATATGCCTTTTTGAAAAGGCGAATCTTTAGATTTTTTTGGAAGTTTAGATGGTTAATCGTGGTTTTCAGATCTTTTGGTAATGTGTTCCAGAGCTGTGTGCATATGTAGGGAAAGCTGGACGCGTATGTTGATTTATACTTCAAACCCTTGCAACTTGGGAAGTGAAGGTTTAGGTACGTTCTTGCTGATTCAGTTGTGTTTCTGACTGGTAACTCGATTAAATCAGTCATGTAGCCCGGAGCTAAGCCATGGATTATTTTGTGATTTTTGTGAACGAAAGTACAAATCTTGAAGGCAATGCGTCGTCATTTGCCATTTAGATGCCCAGTCTCCCAGTCTCACAAGGTTCTCTTGTAATTTTTCACAATCCTCTTGTAATTTAACAACTTTGAATAACTTTGTGTCGTCAGCAAATTTAATTACCTCACTAGTTACTCCCGTTTCTAGATCATTTATAAATATGTTAAAAAGCAGCAGTCCCAGCACAGACTCCTGAGGAACCCCACTATCTACCCTTCTCCAATGAGAATACTGACCATTTAACCCTACTCTCTGTTTTCTACAAGTTTTATGCTGATATACAGGTTTTTGTTTTCCATTTGTCAGACCAGGGAGGCGGTTGGCTAAGAAACCAAAGAGTTGTTTGAATAGTATGTGTGCATGGATGGATAGAAATAAACTAGCTTTGAATCTTGGGAAGACAGAGGTCATGGTGATGGGAAAACATGAAGATTTGCATTTACCAATGGATATCCCTGTTGCCACCTCTATGATTTTGGTGAAGGAACAGGTTAAGAGTTTTGGAGTGTTGTTTGATGCAAAGTTAACCATGCAGGAACAGGTCGATCATGTTATTCAGTCACTTTCAGTTATATATGTTACACAGATTGAAGTCAATACTTTCCCCTTATGACACTAGGATTGTTGTACAGTGTTTAGTGTTAATGAAATTAGGTTATTGTAATGCACTGTACATAGGTCTTTTGGCTGTGAGATGTCAGGCATTACAGGTTGTACTGAACGCAGCAACCAGGATGGTTCCTGGTGTTTCTATGTTTGAGAGGGTTACTCTGGTACCGATAGCCAGTAGGTTGTAGTTGAAAAGTGTTGACACTCATTCATCAAGTTTTGTATGCTATGGCTCCTTGGTATTTATCCCAAGTGTTAAAGGTTTAGCATCCAGTGCACACCTTGAGGTCAGAATGTGAAAACAAATTGAACATTTAAGGGCTTTCTACTGTGCGATATGCAGAGACCAGGTTGGCTGCTTTTTTCAGTAGCCGGTCTGCTACTGTGGAATCACTTGCCAGGGTATCTGCATCTCTGGGAGAATTTGAAGCAGTTTAAGAACTATTTGAAGACACATTTATTTCTTCTTGCCTTTCCTTCTGATTGAAACGGACTAAGCAGTACTGGTTTTCGGAGAGCAGTATTGTACTTTTGTAGTTTTAAATATGTTTGCGTGTGTGTTTGCACAGGTTTTATGAGTGCTTTTTGTACTTAGGTGTAGACAGATTATAAATTTATAAAATAAATAAATAAACAAGCTGTGGCAATTCTCTGGACCAGGAAGCAGTCTATTTCTGAGAGGGAACTGTTCTGGGTAATGTAGCTGGGGCAAAATGGGAAGTTTTTCAGCTTGACATAGCCAGAGAAGACCTGGAGGTGCCAAACACACGGCTTAGGATAGAATGCAGAAAAGATTTATTCATGCCAATGTGAGAGATGACCATACTCATGCCAAGGGTGTGTGCATTCAGTTCTCTATGTGTGTAAATGTTATACATGTATAATGTTGATTAACATGTATAAAAACTATTTTGTGAATGCAGAGCAATGAAATGAAGAAAATAAAGATGGAAACATAAAATGAAACAAAAAGAACATGGCCCACATATCTCTACTCAAGGCCATCGGGGCAATTCTATACTCCTTCTCAGGAGTAGTTCCCATACTTTGGATGGAACTTACTCCCAGGAGGGCTAAGTCTAACTTGAGCCTACTTTCAGCAAACAGGTGAAAGCCCGGCTCTTCTCCAGTGTGTTTTTTCTAGCGAAAAAGGTGCTGGTACTCAAATGCCAGGCCACCCTTCAGGGGTGGGGTGATCATTGAGGGATCCATTCCACAGTAGCCAGGCCTCCTGCAACCAGTCACAGAATCTAAAAATAGGCAGAACTGGTGTGTAGGGCCTGAACTCTTTCATTAAAACTTGGGGACCACGGGTCAGTTTTAGCAGACAATAGAAAAGGTGCCAGTACTCAGTACCCCCCTCAAAAAATGCCCTGCTCTTCTCCCATGCCTTTAATACATGGAGGGGCATTTTTGAAAGGGACGTCCATGTTTCAATTTTATTTATTTATTTATTCATTTAAACAATATTTATAAGAAACATCTTGGTTAGGATACAGTCAATAGTAGGAATTACACAGGTGAATAAAGGAAGAAAAAAAAGGAAAGAAAAAGTAAATACATCTTTACTTTTCAAAATCTTATGACTCTCAAGTCCATAAATGGAGATCCAAGATTAAATAATCTAGGGGAGAAATATAACACAGGAACTAATTAAACGGCAATTCTTTCTCTGCTCAGAAATTGTACATCATCTTCTTTTAATGCTTCTCCATTTTAACTGAGGATATCAGTGTTGAAACATGAACAGGTTCAGTAAACATATATTTTTTACCCCCAAGCCTTATTGTGCACTTGCAGGGGTACCTTAAAAAGAAGGTACCCCCCCCCCCAAGTGCAAAATCTCCGGCGTAAGGAGCAAAAATAGTTTCCTCCGTCTTCTTGTCTCCTTAGAGACATCAGGAAATAATATTATTCTGAAACCCAAAAAGGGTTTCTCTTTGTTTCGGAAAAACAGACGGAAAATCTAGTTCTTATCAGGCATCAATGCGACAGACGCCACCAAACTAGCGGCCGTCGCCGAGTCAGAGGTCTCAAGCAAAAGAGAGACATCTATCGGTTTTTCAGTTTCTTGATTCAAATTTTTTCCTGGGACATAATATACTTGTGAAAAGGGTGGAAAGTCCTTTTCCAAGATATTCAAAACTTCAGAGAAATAACGTTTCAACATATCCACGGGAAGAACATTTGGTAGCCTAGGAAAATTGACAAATCTCAGGTTATGATTTTTAGTGAAGTTATCAAATATTTCCATTTTTTTGCCTGATATTTGTCACATCTTTTAACATCGTAGTTTGTATTGTTTCCAACTTCATAACCCTTTGATCAATTTTTTCTACTTTTTCATTCAAAACTTTAGTCTCTTCTTCCTTTTTTTTGCAATTCCATTTCAATACACTTTACTTTTGGTAAAACCTCATTAACTTTTTTAAGGAAAAGCTGTCCCAGGTTAGACAATAAGTCCCACAAAACATCTAGGGTCACTTCTTT
The DNA here is from genome assembly GCF_901765095.1 of Microcaecilia unicolor. Taxonomy (NCBI): domain Eukaryota; kingdom Metazoa; phylum Chordata; class Amphibia; order Gymnophiona; family Siphonopidae; genus Microcaecilia; species Microcaecilia unicolor. The sequence goes on from NC_044035.1 coordinate 123,364,696, forward strand.
TGGTTTTACCACTAATTCTTTAGGAAGTTCAAACCTTGCTGAAAACTGCTCATGATCATCACTTCGGTCCTCTGTTTCTCTCCCTTCATTCCCCACCGGCTCTATGGGCAAACTGCCCTCCATTCCCTCCTCAGATAGAATCGACGCTTCTCCCCGGCATTCTCCTGGGTCCGTGCCTTCTTCCAAGGGGGACCCTGTTGGGTCAGAGAGGAAGGAACTTGTGCCGAGGGGTTGGGGAGGTGGAGTTCGCGCTGCGGGGCTCAAAGTTGTTTCGAGACCGGGGGAAGCCGAAATCTCCCTGTCGCCGACGTTCCCTGCCGGTGGTGTTCCGCATTCCAGTACAACTGCTTGTGGCCTCAAAAATTGTTCAATTGGACCCGGTAAAGGGGGTTGAGGCGGGAAAGCTCTGCCCGCTATTCTCCCCCTACGCTTTGGCATCTTCAGAGTGAGGTTCGGAGTGTCCTAACAGAGCGACGCCATCTTGGATCTCCATGTTTCAATTTGGACGTCCTTGCAAAACGTCCCAATCCAGGGGTGGGGAAACCCGTATTTTCGAAACAAGATGGACATCCATCTTTCATTTCGAAAATACCATCAGGGACGTCCATATCCTTAAATTTGGTCGTCCTTAGAGATGGACATCCCTAGACATGGTTGTTTCTGATTTTTGGTGATAATCGAAACCAAGGATGTCCATCTAAGAAACAACCAAATGCATGCCATTTGCTCATGGGAGGAGCCAGGATTTGTAGTGCACTGGTCCCCCTGACATGCCAAGACACCAATCGGGCACCCTAGGGGGCACTGCAGTGGGCTTCATAAAATGCTCCCAGGTACATAGCTCCCTTACCTTGTGTGCTGAGCCCCCCAAAACACACTACCCACAACTATACACCACTACCATAGCCCTTATGGGTGAAGGGGGGCACCTACATGTGGGTACAGTGGGTTTTGGGTGGGTTTTGGAGGGCTCACATTTACCACCACAAGTGTAACAGGTAGGGGAAGATAGGCCTAGGTCCGCTTGTCTGAAGTGCACTCACCCACTAAAACTGCTCCAGGGACCTGCATACTGCTGTCATGGACCTGAGTATGATATCTGAGGCTGACATAGAGGCTGGCACGAAATATTTTGAAAGATGTTTTTGAGGGTGGGAGGGGGTTATTGACCACTGGGGGAGTAATGGGAGGTCATCCCTGATTCTCTCTGGTGGTCATCTGGTCAGTTTGGGCACCTTTTTGTGCCTTAGTCGTAAGAAAAGAGGTCTGGGTGAAAACGTCCAAGTGTTCATCAGGGACATCCTTCTTTTTTTCCATTATGGGTCAAGGATGTCCAAGTGTTAGGCACGCTCGTCCCACCTTCGCTACATCTCCTTGAACTTTGGACGTCCCTGCAATGGAGTGCAGTTGGGGACGTCCAAAATCGGCTTTTAATTATACCGATTTGGACGACCCTGGGAGGACATCCATCTTCCGATTTATGTCGAAAGATGGGCGTCCTTCTCTTTCGAAAATGAGCCCAATAGGGTGCATAACTATACACTCATTCTTCACCTGGACTAGCTTTCTACACACACTGTAACTTAGAGCAGTTCCTTATATCTTGTTTAACTATAAAAAAGAACATGCCTTGAGTTTATCCACCCATCTATTTATCCCAACTGACTCTGTACCACCCATCTTGTCCCCATCTACATAGTGTACCTGCACTTGTAGGAGCAGCCCTATCATTAGGTCAACTGAGGCATGGGCCTCAGGTGGCACTTTTCATGGAGCAGCATCTTGCTGCTGCTGCTGGCTGGCCTACCTGCTTGCATCTCTCCTCCTCTCATCCCCTGGCCATGATCTGGCATTTCACCCTTCCTTCCTCAACCCCTTCCCCGACCCTGCCTTTCTTCTTTGTTTTCCAAAAGTTGTTGGTGGTGGCAGCGATTCCCATAGGCTGCCCTGCCACCAGCCTCTTTGCTCTGTGAATAATTATATCCTATATAATTTACATACAATTGACTTCTCTGTGAGTACTTGTGCTCTTCACCCCCAGGCCTCAGAGGTATGTAGCTAGACCAGAGGGCTCAACCCTGGTAGAATAAACAAGACATTTTTCTTTTGTGTGTGGTGGTATGACTCCATTAAGCTGTTCCACTTTGGTTTTATGTGCATATAATATATAAATATGTATGGTTTATGTATTTTCATGATTTTGCAATAAACTTAATCGCTTGGCTCCTGTCAGTTTGTATTTTTTTCTCTCCCCCAACAACCTTACTCTCTGATTGTAGTGTTACCACCCCTCTCGGCTGGACTGTAGTGATATGCTCCCAGATACCTGATGTTTGTAGTCGTGGCGAATATCCAGGGAACACACACTCACAGCCGAGGGAGTGGAACAAATAAACTAACCTCTTCCTTTACTCTCAAAGAATAAAGGAGGAAAAGAATCTAAATTTAGGATTTGTTCCTGGAATGGAAGAACCGCACCTTCAGATTTACAAATTATCTTTTTCTTTATTGAATACAAATGCAAGCAAATTTTCATTCAAATAAACTCAAATTCACAACTAGTGTGTGGCTTAATAGAACTGCAATAACATATTCAACATTCAAATGTAGTTTTACATGTATACCCTTAACTTTTTCTGTTTCTTTCAACAAAATCACCTAAAAAGGTAGAAAAGAACCTTTTCAGATAAATATTTAAATTGTCTTTTTATCAAAATCAGATATTTGTTTTTATTCTCTTTCCTTGCTATTGATGTCAGAATTTGAGTCTTTGTAGGTATTATGGATGTTTGTGCAAGGATCTCACTTGAACCCAGAACACTTAAGCATGTCAGGAAAACATGGATTTTTTATATTTGATGTTGTTCTGTTCTTTAGTTTTCTCTTAAAATGTTGTAAACCAAAAAAACTTATATGTCCTTCAACACCCTTTGCCAATATCACTTAGCTGTGGTTGAATTTATTTAGGTGAGGTCTTTCTTGCGTTGGAGCTCATCTGGAACCCTTCAGAGGATGACTCCACCAGATTTCTTCTCCCTAAACTTCACTTATAAAGAAAATAAATGGAGGCAAGACCCTTGAACTCCCTCTGTTCTTGTTCAGGCTCTGGTGACTATTAACCAATTCTCAATACTTCACCCTAAGGGGTGAAGGGGGGCACCTACATGTGGGTACAGTGGGTTTGTGGTGGGTTTTGGATGGCTCACATTTACCACCACAAGTGTAACAGGTGTGGGGGGGGGGGGATGGGCCTGGGTCTGCCTGCTTGAAGTACACTGCACTCACTAAAACTGCTCCAGAGATCTGCATACTGCTGTGATTGACCTGAGTATGACATCTGAGGCTGGCATAGAGGCTGGCAATCAATATTTTGAAAGATGTGTTTTGAGATTGTGAGGGGGTTAGTGACCACTGGGGGAGTAAAAGGAGGTCATCTCCGAATCTCTCCGGTGGTCATCTGGTCAGTTCGGGAACCTTTTTGTGCCTTGGTCGTAAGAAAAACATGACCAGGTAAATTCGTCCAAGTGTTCGTCAGGGACGTCCTTGTTTCTTTCAATTTTGGGTCGAGGACATCCTAGTGTTAGGCACGCCCAAGTCCCGCCTTCGCTACACCTCCGATACACCCCCTTGAGCTTTGGCCGTCCCTGCAACGGAAAGGAGTTTGAGACGTTCAAATCGGCATTTGATTATACCGACTTGGACGACCCTGTGAGAAGGATGTCCATCTTCCGATTTGTGTCTAAAGATGGGCGTCCTTCTCTTTCAAAAATAAGCCCGATTGTCTCCTATCCGATGAGTCCTTAATTTTATCAGGAGTCTCTCATGAGGTACTTTGTCAAAAGCTTTCTAAAAATCTAGGTACACTACATCAATCAGTTTACCTTTATCCACATGCTTATTCACACCTTCAAAAAAATGAAGAAGATTGGTGAGGCAAGACCTCCCTTGTCTGGATCCATGCTGCCTCTGTCCCATTAAACCATGTTTGTCTACATGTTCTGTAATTTTATTCTTTAGAATAGTTTCCACTATATTGCCCGGCACAGAAGAAACGCTTACCAGTCTGCACCCCTGGAACCCTTTTAAAAAATCGGCATCATGTTGGCCACCCTCCAGTTTTAAGATACTATAGACATTTTTAACAACAGGTTACAGATCACTAGCAGCAGATCAGGAATTTCATGTTTGAGTTCTTTCAATACCCTGGGGTTTATACCATCCCATCCAGGTCATTTATCACTCTTTAACTTGTCAATTTGGCTCAGTACACTTGGCACCTTGACTACATGGTAAGCAGTATTGTAGTAAAGCATTAGCATCATATCCATGTTATTTGAATGTTATAATGTGTGCTTACTAGGTGTTTCAAATGTATTATACTAACATTGTTATTTTATTGTTCTACTATGCTGTCTATTATGGTATTGCTTGTATTATACTGACACATCATATTTCTGTTACATGGTTGTTCTGTAGTGTTGTTAAATGCGTATATTTTTGATACTGTTTCATAGTAATCCTAATATTAGGTTTCAATCTGACATTTCTAAGTTTACCTCATTGATTGTAATTTTTGCTTATATTTGGTCATTTTATTAATGTTATGCTGTTAAAATTGTAAGTTTGGTGTTAAACTGTACCTGCTGTACACCACCTTGGATGAATCTCTTCATAAACGCAGTTAATAAATCCCAATAAATAAATAAACAAATAAACAGGCGCCCAAAAGTATGCACCACTTACGCTCGTGACACCCAAGTTTGAAGAGAATGTTTTTGTAATTCTATTTTTGTTCTGTACCTGTTCCTCAAAATTGTATTGGCTGGTTTGGGAATGAATAATCATGGCAGCAATTCTATAATTGTGTGTGCCGATATTGCATCCTGATTGCAGATTGTATAATAGCATCTGTGCACCAAGATGCCGTTAGAAAATACTAGTCTAAGGGCTAGATGCACTAAACAATCGTTAGAGCCATTCCCTTACCGATTCCCTTAGCGAATCGGTAAGGAACGGGCATGCATCAAGGAAAAGGAATGCAAATGAGCTGCTCGTTGTAGCTCACTTGCATTCTCTATTCCATCGTTAAACAGTCGGCCAGTCGGCTGGTTGAGCATGCGCAGAGCAGCCAAGCATTATGCTGGATGCTCTGCGCATGCCAAGGACGTCCTTTATGGACGTCCTTCACTTTATATAAAAAAAGACGAGCTGTGCCTATGGATGTCCTTAGCCCCCCCCCCCCCCCCCCCCGAGGTCGCCGCCGCTGCTCCCCCTCCCCCCTGCATTGAAATGACAGCTTCCTGCAGCCCCAGCCTCTCCGCCCCCCCTGAGGTCATTGCCTCTGCCGCTCCCCCCTCCACCCGCCCCCCTCTGTCTGCCACCGGGCTGGGCCCTCACAGCGCCTCTCACCTCCGTGTGAAGGCACTGCAGTGGGCAACAGCTGATCGCTTCCCTTCGGACTTCCCTCCTTTCCTCCCTGGCCAACCCTCGTCTGACGTAAGTTAGTTAGTGCATCTCATTATAATAGCCTTGCAACGGTAGTGCAGCTCATTATAATAGCCTTTGAATCATCTGCATTCCGTTGTCGTTAGCTGCTACCGTGATAGGAAAATGACCTTTAGTGCATGCCAGGGTTTACTACTTGCTCGTTAATGACTCGTTAATTGCTCGTTAAGTTTAGTGCGTCTGGCCCTAAATGTAGGTGTAAACAATTGTGCCAGGTCATGGTAGGTGTAACTATTCATGCCTAAATATGGCACTTTAGCACATAAGGAGTGACACAGGCTGCACATACTGCAGCAGGACAAGCTTATCCACTCCTACCCTAGCTGGAATAATATTTAACCATCTCTCTGACCTCATATGCACCGTTCTTTAGTCACCTTATTTTCTAACTCCTCTTACTCTCTTACCTATCTATATGTTCCATCTTTGCTTATACCCTTCACTGCCAATTAAAATGTTCTATTACGTATTGTGTTGGCATTGTAAGTTGTATACTATGCAATATTTTGTAGTATTTGAATATTTTTACTGCTGTAATTGTCTATTGCTCATGTTTGATTTATTCTTACTGTACACTGCCTTGAGTGAATTCCTTCAAGAAGGCAGTACATAAATCCTAATAAATAAATAAATAAAATAAATAACCTACAGCATTCTGTAAGTTACCCGTGTAACTGAAAGCCGAATCCATGTGCATGCCCTTTCACTTATGCACTAACCTGATTCTATAAAACTAACCAAAAATTGCACGCACAAATTTAGGCACACTCCCGATTTGCACGTACAATTTAATAGAATAATGAGCCAATTACTGTCAAAAATTGGCTTTTTAACAAGGAATTATGGGCACTAATTAGATTTAATTGGGACTTACACATGTACATTTAGGTGCAGGGCCTAAAATTTACATTCAGCCTGAAAATGGAGGGTGCGGAAATGGGAGGGTCATGAGCATTTTGGGGCATATCGGAGGTGTAGTTTGGAATTATGAGTGTAATTATAGAATAACAGTACTCTGTGCATAAATTTAGGCGTGGGCATTTGCACCACATTTTCGTTGTTGCAAACGTGACCTCTCCACTTAAGCATCAGTCTATAAACTGCACCGAACGTTAGACACGGCTGATAGAATACCACTTAACTGGGGAGGTTTTGGTGCCGATGTTTTAGGCGCCGTTTACACAGCTCACCCCTAAATGACTTGTGCATGTAAATTATAGAATGGTGCTTTAGAACTTATGTACATAAGTATGCACTATCTCCCTGATCCTATATATAGGACCCAGATTTGCAAGGCCAAATTTGTCCTCACTCCTGAGATGCGCACACAAATTAATTGACTAATGAGCTCTTAATCATCGGTAATTGGGTGCTAAGAACCTCATAGATCTACCAACTAGAAACATAACCGGATCATCTCGAACATATCTAAACCTCCACTACCCAAACTGCAAAGAACTTAAATAGAAAGCAACTTATGCATCCAGCTTCTCTTATATAAGCACACAACTATGGAACGCACTGCCAAAAGCTGTGAAAACAACCCACGACCATCTAAACTTCAGGAAATCACTAAAAACCAACCTGTTCAAAAAGACATACCCTACCGACCCAACATAAATGCCTACACTCTGCAACACAGCAAAACCAAAGCTCGTAATGGACAGTATATAACCTTTCCTCTTTTCAATCCCCATTGTGCCTGAAACACATTTACCTTATTCGACCACATCACCTTGTATTTGTTTCTCTACCGGACTAGGCGAACGCCTTTACGGTACTATGTAAGCCACATTGAGCCTGCAAATAGGTGGGAAAATGTGGGATAAAAATGTAACAAATAAATAAATAAACTATTGATGTTAATTGGCATCCAATAAAATTGTTCATGCATCTGGCTGTGCGATATTCTATAAAGTAGTAAACCTAAGCCCCACAACACGTATCTCAAAAGGAGGCGTGGCCATGGGTGTTCCAAAAAGTTGCACACGTAGTTATACTGGCTCAGTGTAGCCAACTTGGGCACCAGCATTTATGCCAGGTTTTCAGCAGAAGTCTGGTGCTTAAAATTTGGGTGCATGCGCCCTTTATAGAATCGTACTTAGCTCCGATTATTTCACCCAAATTTTAAGCGCCAGACTTACTCCTGCTGAAAACCTGTTGTTCCAATCAGTGATCTAAAAATAGCGCAGGAACAGCGCAGGGCTATACCGCCCCTATGATCAGAGATAATAGCAGGCAGATTTAAGTACACTATTATGGGAGGGGGTGTGGGGGTGGGAACAGAGCCTTAGCCCTAACACCAGCTCTGAGTTGCCATAGGGTGCCATATAAATGCAGGCGCTAGTCCAGCGCTAGTGGCCTCTAGCTCCCACATTTACTTTTGATCATCTGTCTGTGGGATAGACATAGACAGGAGTCTGTACAAACTGTACATAATCCTGCTGAAAACATCTGTAAATATATCCAAGGGGGGGAAAATACAGGAATTTCCCTGGGGAATACCAGAAGGTTTGTGGTTTTAAAAGACTTGCATTCAGTGTTGGAGAGTGGATATGGCTTGATGTTCCTCCTTTTGCAAAGTTGAATAAACAGTTTGAGTTTTTTTAATAAACTGCTGACTCCAGCCTGATCTTTGAACCTGAGAGAGTGTAAGTGTCTCCTGAACCTGCAGAGCACCATCCCGGAGATGGAACACCCACCCCAGCTCGACCTGTGGGATTCGATGGCCAGTCTTGTTCACAGCAATTTGGATTTTTATTTCTTTTGGGTTTCCTGGGAGAGAAGAGGGTAATCCCACCCATTAATGCTGCTTTCCTCAAGTGGAGGCACCAAGCGAGTAAGAGACCGATGAAGACTGCCTTTGGGAGGCTCCAACCGGGTCAGACCCCTATCCAGGAGCGCCCAGGTCAGGGGCCTTACAGTGGTAATAATCTGCAATGCTCCCTCTAAGCAGTGTGAGCTGTGCACAAAGCACAAGTCCTCCACTGACTTCGTATTGGTGGAGGATGGTGCTACTATAACATGCTTTCAATAGCAAAGGTCAGGCAGATCGCTCAGGGTGTGTCTGGGGTGTATTCATCCCTGCCTATTCCCTCCCTTACCAGCTACACCTAACCCTTACCCATCTTGAAGCAACAAACCGGTTGGTTAGGCCCCAACAGAGATGTTTACGCAAGACCAGCTCCACCTCCGGGCTACAGTCACTGCTCCCACTCCTAAGTAGAATAAAAGTGAAACTACACCCCCACCCCCGTCTGACCTATCTTCACATGCGGATTTGCCAGCTCTAGTGTAGTTTTCCTGGAATAAATAGGGGCTGTCTTTCTGTGGAAATAAACGTAGCTCTCAAACAGGAAGAAACAGGGGGACTGATCTGGAGTGGACTCCACCTCCCGCAGCCGAAAGTAACCTCAGAGTCAGGAAACAGAGCAGGGAAAGGCATTGCCAGCCAGCTGGACAGGGTCCTCTTGTGCACGGTAAGTGTACGGGATTCATTAATCTATGCTGCTGTCAAATCGGAGTCTCTTCGAGATCTGGCTATGGCTGTCAGGGGCAGGGAGTCAGTCACTCCTTCCCCTGCAGCACTGCACTCATTACCCGGGGAGAGCGGGGTGGGTACGGCACTGGGATCCTTCCTCACACGACAGAGGTTGCTGTAGGGCACCGCCATCCTTTTGAGGCTGGGGTTTGGCTTTTGGACCCCTTAGAACACACTCCCAGCACCGGTGCTGACAGTGTTGGAAGTTTCAGCCTGCGTAGGAGAGGGTGGGGACTGCATGCGGGACTTCTCTCCCCCCCCCCCCCCTTTTCTAACACTTCAGTTCAACTCACTTTTTGGAGGGGGATGGGTGTTTGAAACAAGCTACTAACTTAAATGCCTTTTAATCGCGTGCTGAAGCCCATGGTCTTTCACTATTTTGTTTTTGTGAGGCGGATGGAAAATCTTATTAGGGTTTGAAAGAAGGAGTGTCTGTGCTGCCAAGAATGAACAGTGAAAAGGAGAAGGGTTGCAAGGCACGATTCGAGACTAAAGCAGTCAGCGAAAGCAAAGTGAGGACTCACGTCATGATAATTATGGGCTTCACTGGCTACTGCCCGGGGGGGGGGGGGGGGTGTTGATCATGCGTTTCATACTGGCACTCTGGCAGGCAGATCCCTGGGCAGAGAGTGAAGCCTCAGAAAACCTCTGCTTTTAAAATGGAAGAATCAAAGGCCCATGAGAAGCTGATAGATTAGGTGAAAGAGGGGAGTGGTTTTATGCATGTCTTAGTTAAATAAGGAAGAAGAGAGCCCTTTGAACCATCGTCAAACGCAAGGCTAGGGAACAAGTCCACGGGTGAACATAAGAGATTATTATTTCTCAAGATTTGTATTCTGTGCTATTTCACAATTCTAGGCGCAGTGCAATGATAGCTATACTGCCTTTCTGACGGTTTTTGCAACTACATTCAAAGCGGCAGGGGTAGTGGAGGGTTAAGTGACTTGCCCAGAGTCATAAGGAGCAGCAGTGGGACTCGAACTCAGAGGCAGATGCAGCAACCAAACGTAAAAAAATCAAAATCGTTAAAAGTCCCTAACGATTTTTAAAAAACGAAGAATGCACCAAAAAAAAAAGTCACACATGCTCAGATTGGTATTCAAACGTACAATGTATCAAAGAATCACAATACACATCGGTAATCGGCCCCTAAATCATGCGCAGAGCAGCCAAGCGTTTTGCTGGCTGCTCTGCGCATGCTGCAAACGTAAAAACAAAAAAAAAAAAAAGCCACAACACATACACGTGGCTACCCGGTCAGCAAAATCCAAAAACAAAGGATCGGGAGGGGGCAAGGGCGCTCATCAGGAGCGTCCTGTATGGACGGCCTTGCCCCCCCCCCGCTGCTCCCCACTTTCCGCCGCTCCCCCCCCCCCGAAAAAGCAAAATGCTAGCTGCCCCGGTCCCCCTCCCTTCCTGTTCCTGTGTTCTGCAGAGCTAACTCCGCCTCCCATCATTCTTTCGCACCGTGCCCCGCCCCCGCTGCCCCCCCTGAGGTCGACTATGCCGCTCCCCCCCTCCACCGAGACCCCCCTCCCTATTAACGACCCAAGCAGCGCCTCTCACCTCTTTCAGAAGCGCTGCACGGGCAGGAAGATCTATTGTGTTGGTTGTAGAGTCTCCATGACGTCTCTTCTAACCTGGCCCAGGCCCCGCCTCCTTCTGACGTAAGTAACCTACTCAGAGGTAAGTAACCTACGTCAGAAGGAGGCGGGGCCTGGGCCAGGGAAGAAGAGACGTCATGGAGACTCTACAACCAACACAATAGATCTTCCTGCCCGTGCAGCGCTTCTGAAAGAGGTGAGAGGCGCTGCTCGGGTCGTTAATAGGGAGGGGGGTCTCGGTGGAGGGGGGGAGCGGCGTAGTCGACCTCAGGGGGGGCAGCGGGGGCGGGGCACGGGGCGAAAGAATGACGGGAGGCGGAGTTAGCTCTGCAGAACACAGGAACAGGAAGGGAGGGGGACCGGGGCAGCCAGCTAGCATTTTGCTTTTTCGGGGGGGGGGGGAGCGGCGGAAAGTGGGGAGCAGCGGGGGGGGGGGGGGGCAAGGCCGTCCATACAGGACGCTCCTGATGAGCGCCCTTGCCCCCTCCCGATCCTTTGTTTTTGGATTTTGCTGACCGGGTAGCCACGTGTATGTGTTGTGGCTTTTTTTGTTTGTTTGTTTTTACGTTTGCAGCATGCGCAGAGCAGCCAGCAAAACGCTTGGCTGCTCTGCGCATGATTTAGAGGCCGATTACCGATGTGTATTGTGATTCTTTGATACATTGTACGTTTGAATACCGATCTGAGCATGTGTGACTTTTTTTTTTGGTGCATTCTTCGTTTTTTAAAAATCGTTAGGGACTTTAACGATTTTGATTTTTTTATGTTTGGTTGCTGCATCTGCCTCTCAGTTCCCCAGGATCAAAGTCTACTGCACTAACCACTAGGCTACTCTTCCACTCCAAAACAAAACTCCAAAAAATGACCTTATGTTGCCATTACATAGACTAAAACTACTGATGATACTATTACAGTGCAGCAGGTCAGGAGGTATTCAGGCCAGCTGATAAGCTTGTTGAAATTAAACAGTCTTCAGAGCAATCTTAAAATCGTTTAAATCTCTTAGTGCCTGAACGTTGGAGGCAAAGTGTTCCAGAGTGCTGCAGGGCCGCCAAGGGATTGAGCCGGCCCAGGGATAGGACCAGCCCCCCCCCCCCCCCACTGCAATTCCACATACCTTGGCTGGTGGGGGTCCCCAGGCCTCGCCAGCAGAATAAGCCTTCCTCCAGCGCTGTTCTTCACTGCTGCATTGCCTGTCACGCCCCTGCGGCTGCTTTTCCCCTCATGTTGCGTATGCTCAATTTCATCAAAACCAAGCATGTGCAATGTGAATGGAAAAGCAGGGCAGGCAATGCAGCGGAGTGAAGAACAGCACTGGAGCAAGGCTTCTGGTGGGGTCTGGGGACCCCCGTCAGCCAAAAAAGAGGCCCTGAAGCCCTGTGTCTGCTCCTCCCCAGCCTCCAAAGGAGCCCCAGTGCCGGAGTTTTCTTTCTCTTGCTCCTGTCGGGGTGCGATCACCCGAGTCTTGTCAGGAGCAGAAAAGAGAGCAAGAGACACTGGTGGCAGGCCCGGGGGGGGGGGGGGGGGGAATCTTGTCCCCCTGCCCCACCCTCTCGGTTGCTCTGGAGTGCTGAGCCCACTATGTAAAATACAGAAGACCTGTATTTCTTAAGATGCATTGCCCTATACGATGGTACATCTCACAGGTTTGCTCTGGAGAAACGCAGTGATCGAGGGGGTTGGTGCAGGTGCAAAGAAGCAGAGATCACCAGAGAGATTTTATCAATCAATAACTTAAATACCAGCATCAATGTTGTGTAACTGATTCTATATTCAATGTGCAACCAATTCAACATTACCAAAGACAGAGTTATATGTTCATAATCTTGAGAGTCCTTCGATCACATGTGCAACAGCATTTTGAGTGACTTGTACAGCTTTCAGATAGCACTTAGGAAGAGATTTTTTATTGTGTTCTTGGACCAGTGCAAAATCAGAGACATGATAGAGGTATATAAAATAATGAGTGGAGTGGAACAGGTGGATGTGAAGCGTCTGTTCACGCTTTCCAAAAATAGTAGGACTAGGGGACATGCGATGAAACTACAGTGTAGTACATTTCAAACAAATAGGAGAAACTTTTTCTTCACCCAACGCGTAATTAAATTCTGGAATTCATTGCCGGAGAACATGGTGAAGGCGGTTAGCTTGGCAGAGTTTAAAAAGGGTTTGGACAGTTTCCTAAAGGACAAGTCCGTAGACTGCTACTAAACGGATGTGGGAAAAATCCACAATTTCGGGAATAACATGTATAGAATGTTTGTACGTTTGGGAAGCTGCCAGGTGCCCTTGACCTGGATTGGCCGCTGTCGGGGACAGGATGCTGGGCTTGATGGGCCTTTGGTCTTTTCCCAGTATGGCATTACTTATGTAGAGAAACAGAACCGATGGGAGGACCAGTGCAACTATAGAAGAAAGTGAATCCCTAACTGAGGGACCATTTAGTAACTGAGATCTCAGAATTGTGCTTAGTTTATCGAAACACAGTTTAAACAGTTTTATCTCTAGTTGTCCATGTAAACAAGCTGCTTTCTATATTCTTGATCCTTAAAGGGGCAGAGTCGGGTGTATTTGTGTGCCTTCTGCTTCAGTTTCAATTTTTAATGGGCTAAACCGGTGGTGTCCAACCTTGGCTCTCACCAGGTTGAGTTTTCAGGATTTCTACAATGAATATTCATGATATCTATTTGCATACAATGGAGGCATTGCATGCAAATAGATCTCATTCCCATTCATTTGGGAAATCCTGAAAACCCAACTGGATTGTAGCCCTCGAGGACCGAGGTCGGACAACCGTGGGTTAAACCAATCTGAAGGAAACCTTGTGTGAAAATAGGCCCTTGGACCATCTGTCTCTTTTTTTTTCACCCATAAGAAATGCAACAAATTCAATTCCTTTTTCTTTCTTTCTAGTAAATTTTAACAAGATAATACAAGTAATGCACTTACTGAGAAATTGGGAAAAGAGTGAAGCTAATAAAAATTACATCATAAGAGAAGAAAATGAAAAGAGGGGAAACCCCCTCCCTCACAATAAAACAATTTAACTCTCCCTTCCCATCAGTCCCAATACCCAGGACATCAGAAAACGTAGAAGGAATAATCAAGAAAAACTAAACTAACACAAACAAGGGTATTGAATAAAAATAAAAGAATTTGAAACTAACAAGGAAGGACCTAACAAAGATATGGTTATCTTATTACATTAAACCCCATAAAATTCCACCACTTTGTCACCTGATCATCCATCTTTCTCTCTTCTATCCCCTTTCCCTTAATTTTCCCCTTCAAACTATTATTGGAATGTTTTTATGATTCGCTTATATATTCTACTATTGCTAGGTTTTGTTCAAACTGTCTTGACCTGAAGAAGGAGGTTTTAACTTCCAAAAGCTAGTCAAAAAATGTATTGTTAGTCCAATAAAAAGGTGTCACCCTATATTCTATTTTTTTTTTAATTTAATAACTTTATTATCTGGTCATGGAACATAAGGGAACTTTGGTTGGTTGGAATACAATTTTGGAAAACAATTGTTCAGCTCAGAAAGGCAGCTTCAGAAATTTGCAGGGGAGAAGTGCAAAGGAGTCATCTTAATAGTTGTTGGTTTGATTTTTCTTAGCATTTTATATCTGGCTATTGGGAGTCTGCTTTGTCACATGGGCAGTTGTCCTCAAGAACCTATGTCCCAATAAACTGGTGAATCTATAAAGTGCCACCAGCCTCTTTATCCTTTTTGCTGTGACAGATGAGGCTACTTTACCCCTTCCTTCATTGGTGATTTATCCATATGGCAGCTTCTAGAATGCATGGTTGATAGAAAAGACAGTGACTGAAGTTCAGCGTCATTTGACTATCTGAATAGACATATGTAGGGCAATATTTTTTGTGAATGATCGCTGTCATGCTGTTTTCTATTCCAGAATATATTTCAAAATTGTTTGCACGTAGGAAGCTTTGAATACATCCTTGATCTTATTGGAATTGAGGCAACCAAGAATGTTGTGCTTTTTTACTGATTACTGAGTTTAGATGATGATAACATTATTTATAACATTTCCTATGTGTATATTTTGTGCCAGCAAGGAAGCCTTTACAAGGGGTTCAGCTGCTGCCATCCATGATCAGGGCGCCATCAGCTTTCATGGGTGATGGTAGCATTTATGTGGAATGTATCTCATATTTGTGTATGGCAAAACAACAATATTTGCACTATGTCTAAACGTAGATTTTATAAGCACTCGGTAAATGTTATTTGGAAACTGAGGAAGACTCCTTTATAAAGTCGAACTTTAACCTCTTCCGCTCCTCTACAAAATGTAGCTGTTAGACTTGTCTGTTGTGCCTGCTGATTTCATTCCATGAAACCTCTATTTGGGGTTCATTTGCTAAACTGTGGTAAAAGGGGGGTTTGCGCACATGTTTTGGACACACACTGAGGCCCCCTTTTACTGCAGCAGGTAAAAGGCTGAAAAAGAAATGGACGTGCAGTAAGTGAACCACTTACCGCATGGCCATTTCAGTGGGGAGCCCTTACCTCCACCCACTGAGAGCGCGGTAAGGGCTCTCGCTCTAACCCGGTGGTAACTGGGCAGCACGCGGCGCTGCCCGATTATAGCCGGTTAAGTTCAGCCACTACAAAAACAGGACATATTTTTATCAGAGTCCTGGGACTGTGAGTCACTAATATTTTATTATTTTTTATTTTACATTTGTACCCCGCGCTTTCCCACTCAAGGCGGCTTACATGGGGCAATGGAGGGTTAAGTGACTTGCCCAGAGTCACAAGGAGCTGCCTGTGCCTGAAGTGGGAATCAAACTCAGTTCCTCAGGACCAAAGTCCACCACCCTAACCACTAGGCCACTCCTCCACTCAGCAGTCCAAGAGTCAGAATCTAGGTACTGCTGTTCGCCGACCATACTGCAAGCATTGGGGACGAGACAAAAATTTTCTGCAAGAATCGCTCCAGTCCGTGATCTCACCTCTTCCCCAGTCTAGGGTCAGATTGGGTCTCTATAGCCAAGGTAGACCTAGTACGATCGGTTGCACTGCTGTCTGGAGGACATATAGGGTGATGTCTTCCTTGTGGTTGCCAAAACACAAGCGCACCGGAACCGTTTGTGTGCTTACATAAGCTTGAATGCGCCCATAGACTGAAAAGAGCGGAATGGTCTTAGGTAACTCTTATGTAGGAATGTTAAATTGATGGACCAGGGATTTGTCTATAAAGTTTCCACCAGCCCCGGAATCCAGAAAAACTTCAGTATGCTCCATTCTTTGACCTAGATCAAGCGCTGCTGTAATTAGAAATTGAGTACGAAGAAAACCAGAAGATAAGCCTACCATGGTGCCTGCGGTCAGACCCTGATCCAAGGACCCAGGTTTATTTGGGCACCTACTTGCATAGTGTCCAGTATCATCGCAATACAGACATAGGTTGAGGGCCCGACACCTTTGCTTCTCTTGCATCGAGAGTGAAGTATGACCCAATTGCATGGGCTCTACAGGTTCTAGGGGAGAGGCCTCCCTAGGGCTAGGATCCTGTGACGCATACCGATAACTTGGTGTCTTAATGCCTATCTTTTCTGAGGAGGGCCGTTCTCGGCTACGCTCCTGAAATCGAATATCTATCTTATTGCAGAGCCCAATCAGGTCATCTAATCTGGTTGGAAGCTCACGTCCGGCTAACTCATCCTTAATTTGGGGTGCCAACCCCTGCCAGAAGGTCGAGACCAGACTCTCGTTGTTCCAAACCAGTTCAGAAGCCAGAGTGCGGAACCTAATAGCATAGTCGCCTAGGGTCCGCGTTCCCTGCTTTAATCTTAGGAGCGCAGAAGTTGCAGATGTAACCTTCCCAGGCTCTTCAAAGTCTCATTTAAACTGTTCCAGGAAACTATGGAGATCATGAAGCACCGGGTCATCCCTTTCCCAGAGAGGAGAGGCCCATGCTAAAGCTTGACCGGACAGCAGAGAAATAATATAAGCTACTCGGGTTCTATCGGAGGGAAAGTCTCGGGACTGAAGCTCAAAAATTATTTTACACTGGTTGAGAACCTGTACAGTCTTTGGGATTACTGTCATATCTTGGTGGTGCCTTAAGACGGATACCCGACATTACAGGAGCTATTGCCGGTACTGGGTCCGAGCTCAGAGGAACCGAAGCTTGAAAAGCTGCTGATTTCAGGTAGCGGTCCTGGAATGCCTCCATAAATTGCTGCCGCTAGTCTGTGCGTGTCACAAGGCCTTGCTGGAGCTGGTCCATGTGTGCGGACAAACCTTGGATGGCTTCGTGATGATGTAAAAGCTGAAGCGAGTTCTCCTGAAGCCTCTGCAAGGCGGATGGTTCTGCCGAGCTCATGGCCTTTGCAGTCTGTCACGGGCTCCAAAGTAGTGAGCCCTTGAGCCACTGCCAGTGACCGGCAGCAGCAGATGAACCACCCAAACAGGAAGCGAGGCTGAACACAGACCGGCTGGTACAAGCAGGACCGGAATTAGCAGGATGGAAACTGAAGCTGTAGATGAGCAGGGCTGGAACTACTGGACTGGAGCGGAAGCTGTAGATAGGATTCTCAAACAGGCTTGACTGGAACTGGATTCTGGAACGGGCTTGGCTTGACTGGAAGCAAGACAATAAACAAGGCAGGAATAGGATTCAGGATTCTCAAAAAGGATTCAAACAGGCTTGGCTGGAACAAACAGTGGAGGAACTGAAGCTGAAGACAAACAGGGCAAACACAAGCAGGATTAGAACTGAAGCTGAAGGCTTGCAGGGCTGGAACAAGCAGGGTTGGAGTAGAAGTTGAAGACTGGCAAGACAAGAACTAGCAGGGCTGGAACTGCAACAAACACACACAGATGAAAACTCATCTGAAGACCTCTGTTGCAAAGGCAATCCTGAAAGTTCCCAGGTGCTTAATAAAGGCAATTACAGATGAGGTCACAAGTGAGGCTTGGCTGGAGGAACCCCAAAGCAAGTGCTGGAACATCAGAACAGGACTGGAATGAACTCTGGAACATGTTTGGGAAACAGGAAGAAGACAGGCCATAGGGCCTGGTCACCAGGAGGCGAGGAGAGTGTAGGCATGGGATACAGTCACAACTGTGACGTGGCTGCCGGTGCGGTAATATCGACACAGCCCATTCACTTTGAATGGGCTGTGTTGGCATGCTGCGTAGCTTTGTAAACAGAGGGGGGTAGATATATTTAATACTCGACCCTGTGTTTCCTTTTTCATAGCACTTGTACTATGTATAGAATGCTCTTCTTCAATCCCTTCAAGCTGAACCCGAGCACAAAATGTTTAGGGCGTCCCTGGAGATCTATTTTACACACAGGCTTTTGGCCCAAAGATATCCTAGGTCTTGGGAGGTAAGGATTACTGCACGGAATCAACCTGTATGATTGCGTTTGTGACCTAAACCATCTTGTGGCATGCAGAGACGCCATGGGTGGCCCATCCCGAAGCTGGAGATTTACCACCACAATGGTGGAGATTTAAAGCCAATGAATGTGATTTCTCTCATGGGCTCCTGCCGTATCTTAAAACAGCTGTAGCATATGTACATTCCAAAAACTGACATTCTAATCATTAAATAAAAGGTCCTAGTCTCTGGTTTCTGCTTTCCTCTGTCTTCTCTTAACTGTCTTATCAGGGTCTCCTTGTCCATTTGGCACTTCTTTTTTTCTCCATGTCCACCTATCTACCCTACCCAGCGTCACCTCTGTGTCCTTTCCCCTATCTTGATGCCATGTGAAGCATCTCCCCCTCTTGTGTTCCTATTCTTGCCCTGTCAAACATAATTCATCTGTGTCTCTATACCCCCCCCCCCCCAACATACCAGCATCTCTCCCTCTGTTCCCTCACTGCTGTCCCATCTTCTCTTTGGAAGTCCAGCACTTCTCCCACCATCTTGGCATCTTTTTCTCTCTCACCCCTTCCCCTACCATCCTGACATCTTTCTCTCTCCCACCACACAACATCGTTTCCTCTCTCCCCCTCCCCTATCACTATCTTGCCATTCTTTCCTCTCATCTCCCTTGGCATTCCCCTGCTCTCCAGTGGCCCAGCCAGCATCTCCCACTTGCCTGGCTCAAGCGAGTCTGCCAAACTTGCTTGAGGCTGCTGCTGCTGAGCAGATGCTGCGTCCGGCCAATGCGGGGCCTTTCTTCTTCCACTCCCACCTCCAGAAACAGAAAGTAGCATCAGAGGAGGTGGGAGCGGCAGAAGAAAGGCTCATGTGTTGGCTAAAAGCAGCATCTATAAAGCACTACTGGCAGTGGCAGCCTCAGGCGAGTTTGGAAGACTGCGGGAGCCAGGCAAGTGGGAGATGCCGGCTGGGTCACTGGGGAGCAGGGGAATGAAAGTAGAGTGTCAGGGGAGGTGAGAAGAAAGGATGCCAAGATGGTGATGGGGGAGGGAAGATGCCAGGATAATAAAGTGATACTTTTTTTTTTTTTTTTAATCAAACTAAGAATCCATATAAGCAGTAACTTTGTCTCCATTCAAGCATATAAGGTATATCTTTTAGCTGGCTTAAGTTATATTCATAGCAGCTATATTTCATGCTTTATAACCTATGCTGGCCCCTAGTCTGCCCTTAACTACCCAATCAGTGCAAATTTAAAAAAAGAATAAAATAACTCCAGGTGTATTAACACTTACGGCTTTGGTGGCAAACAACAGCATGCAACAAGTAGTCCCAGTCCTTGCTTCAATAATTCACTCAGGTTGCCCAGCCACACTTTCATCCTAAGCTGATACAACCAACAACCAGCACATGGGTGTAGTGATCTAGCGGCACGTGGAGATCACCACATGCATGCACCAGTAGATCAGGTGACCTCTGATGATGCTGGCAAGTGGATGTGTCAGTGTGCCCTTGGTCATAAATCTCCTTAGTATAAGCCAAGGAAGTTTAATAGACAGGAGACCAAGTGATGTCAACACGTTGAAACCAATTAGGTTAATCTCTGTTTCCATTCCCCAGCACAGCCGCCATCTCGTACACTCAAGACAAACCTGTGAGCTGCTGCACCCATGTTGTCGTTCATTATTGTTGGTAGCATTTTTATTTAATCTCACTTATATTTTCAAACATGTTGGCTTGTGCAGCATACAGATGTACAAAGAGGAAGTATAATAACAGAATAACTTTTCTTAGGTAGAGTAGTAATTTATTATAAACTAGTAAAAAAGGCCCGTTTCTGTGAGCCATGAAACGGGCGCTAGCAAGGTTTACCTGCGGCAGCGTGGGGAGGGTGGCAGCGTGGGGAGGATGCAGGCGGTTGTTTTGTTTTTGCAGGCGGCAGCTTCGGGTTCCCGGCGGCTCAGATATTCGGATGGCACTGCATCGGGAGGGCGCAGGACGGCAGCGTGGCAGCGAGGGGAGGGTGCAGGCGGGTAGTTTTGTTTTTGCGGGCGGCAGCTTCGTTTTCCCGGCGGCTCAGGTGTTCGGACGGCACTCCTCCCCCTGCGTAGCGTCGGGGGGGGGGGGTGGAGGCCCTGCATAGTCCGCTGTTTCACGTAGTGGTTGGGGGGTAGCGTCGGAGGGCGGTGGAACTGGCGATTGGCTGAATGTGATAGCCCCGCCCTCCACGTCATCACGTTATGACGCGAGGGCGGGGCAAACACTCATGGGATCTTGCAACTACAAATTTGCATTTAGAATGTTGGGGTTGTGAATTATGTGTGGATAGGGCATGGCTGAGGGCGGGTCTGTGAGTGAGAGTGAGAGTGAGTGGTGCTGACAGCCTAGAAGACTACAGGGCTTCAGTGTTTCCCTGCCACACAGTGAGTTCTGAACCTTGGAGGTGAGAATTATTTATATAGATTGTAATCAGTGTGTCATTTGGAGGGGCTGGTTATAGGGACACCCTAGCGTGTGTTATATTCGTGCAGAGATTTTTTTTCTCCTGGTAATGGGCCACTAAAATAGACATCATGTTATGAGAATCAGGTGCTGAACATTCAAAGTTTTTATCTATCTATCTATTTATTTATTTATTTATTTATTTATATCCTACGTTAAACATGAATTAGGTTGAAACCTGGGATCATTTAAAATCTTTCCTGTGCCTAGATCAAAAGAGAAAGAGGGTTTGTGGGAACTTGCTCCTTTTGTTTTATAGAAAGCAGTGGTATATTGTTTATTACTACTATTTAAAAAAAAGGATATTAAATAATGAAGGGAAAACTACCTTCATGCAGAAGTCCAGAGTCAATCTAAATGTGCCACATGTATCTGACCACCTTCTAACCGGCCACATGTAGTCGGCTGCCTTTTACATGGCTTTATATAGCTGGTCAGAAGGTGGCTGATCACAATCTAGCTGGCTACATCTAGCCCAGGGGTAGGCAACTCCGGTCCTCGAGAGCCGCAGGCAGGTCAGGTTTTCAGGATATCCACAATGAATATTCATGAGTTAGATTTGCATGTAATTCAGGCAATGCATGCAAATCTATCTCCTGCATATTCATTGTGGATATCTTGAAAACCTGACCTGCCTGTGGCTCTCGAGGACCGGAGTTGCCTACCCCTGGGCTAGCCTGTCAGACTCTAGCTGGCTAGATTCTGACCTGCTACATGTAGCCAACTAGATTATTTTATTTATTTATTTATTTATTTATAAAGTTTTCATAACATTCATAATATACAACTTATGAGTGATAATACACGAAATTAAGAAATAAATTTAAGAAAATTATAACCTCACTTAATTAAGAAAATATCTCAATAGTTGTCGACCTCTATTCTTAGGAATTGGTCCAAGATTGGAATAAACTAAGAAATCAGATATGTATTACATACACATATATCGTATAATTAAACTTAATGGTACAGCTTACCCAGGTGGCTTGCCCCAAGCTGTCTTACAGTGTTCCATCTGGACAAGGAAACTTAAGTACAAAATTTGCACCTATTGCCAAAGCCCTCAGACGCAAAGCTAAAAAAGCCTTGCGTCTTTTCTGAGTTTCTCTAGCTAAATCTGGATATATTCTTATTTTTGATCCCAAAAATATAGAGTCCAAATGCCTTAAGGAAAGTTTTTTAATACTGCATCTCTATCCATTTCCAGGGCAAAAGAGACCACCATAGTGGTTCTCTTGAGTTATAACCTCTAAAGAGGATTCCAAAAAGGGTGTGAGGTTCATTACTTCACCTCCTTGAGCTTGTAAAGTACCTGAAACAGGTTTAACATTACTTTGTATGTAAAATGCACGAGTTATAGGTGGTAATGCTGCCTCTCACATACCTAAAATTTCAGATTTATTTATTTTTGTTACATTTGTACCCCGCACTTTCCCACTCATGGCAGGCTCAATGCGGCTTTCATGGCAGGCTCAATGCGGCTTACATGGGGTGATGGAGGGTTAAGTGACTTGCCCAGAGTCACAAGGAGCTGCCTGTGCCTGAAGTGGGAATCGAACTCAGTTCCTCAGGACCAAAGTCCACCACCCTAACCACTAGGCCACTCCTCCACTCTTTAACCATTTGTATCGGTGAAATTAAATGTGATTTAGGAAAGTTTATCAGGCTCAAATTGAGTCTCCTGGATTGGTTCTCTAAATATTCCAAACGTCTGAAAGTGAAATTATTATCTCTCAACATGGTTTGTCCCAGAAGTTCCAATTTTTGAGTTCTTTCATCCAATAGTTTCACTACAGAAGCTTGTTGGGTACTATTCTGTGTCTGAATGAGAGCAGCTTCAGATAAGGACTTAATTACTTGAGCATTTTTAGTTATCAGAGATTGTAAAGAACCTTGCACAGTAACAGTCAAGTCCCAGAGTGACTCCAATGTCACTACGGCTGGTTTTTCCGTATTCCCCATAGAAAAAACAGGAAGAGGGGCTTTGGCAGCCTGTTCCAAAGTACTCACTGTCTGTAAAGAAAGTGCAGATGTAACTATCAGCATTGGATCCTCCAGTCTGCTATCGTTTGACTTTTCCTTCAGTTTGGGCAAGTTCCCCCCCCCCCCCCCTGCTCGCTCCGATTCCCACTTGGAGATTGAGCTACAGGCCTTGCCTCCAAACTTCCTTGTCCTGGCTGAGGAGGAGACGCACGTTCGACGGGGCTCAGGGAGACCCCATCTGCACTGTTAGCAGACGCTGAAATGCTTGCTTCGACTGCGGGAGTTGAAGCCGTCCTGGGAGCAGACGTGACTCCGAACTGTTCTAAGTTGACTGCTGAAGCTGGTGAGTCCTGGTAGGGGTGGAGGGCATCTCCCTAACTTTGCCTCTTCTTTTCCTCATTTTCGGAGATCAAAGAGGGACCCTCTTCAGTAGCGTTTATTTCAGGTCTGATCTCGTCTGGTGCTGCATCTCAGACCGCAGCCATCTTGCTCGCCAGCTAGATTCTAATTGTCTACCTTCTCACTGCCTACATGTAGCCAGGTACATGTGGCTGGTTAGAAGGAAATGTTACCAACAATAAAGAACAACAAGGATGCAGCTGATAGATTTGCTTGCTTTGTGAGTGTACTAGATGACGGCTGCTTTCGGACCAGGGTTGCCAGGTGGAAAATTTTTTTCCCACCCAATCCAGCCTAAAAACAGCCCAAAACCCGCCCAAACTCAAACCCTGCCCCTGACACCCCACCCCCGCGTCATCACCCCGCTCCCGTCGTCATCGGCCCCGTCTCCCCCGTCACCGGCCCCGCCCCTCTCGTCATCGGCCCCGCCTCCCCCGTCATCGGCCCCGCCCAGAACGTCAGTTACCCCGCCCAGAACGTCAGTAACCCCGCCCAAAACGTCATTAACCCCGCCCCCCGCGGCCGAAAAACCCGCCGGAAAACCGCCCAAAATAAAAAAAAAAGCCCAAAAAACCGCAACCCGCCGCGGGCAAAACTTTCCCGCGGCGGGTCGCGGAAAACCGCCCACCTGGCAACACTGTTTCGGACATGCTGCTCTGTCCTCTGATGCAACTTTCTGTTTCCGGCAAGGCAGGATGTAGAGGGAGAAAGAAGTTGTTTGATGTGTCTAGTAGTGTATGATAGGGGACGGGGCACAAGTTTGATTGGTGTGTGTGTGTGTGGGGGGGAGGGTGTTTGGGGGAGAGGTGCTGTATCACAGACAAGGAGGAGAGTGGAAGACAGAGGAAAAGATGGCAGATCATGCGGAGGGGAGAGTGGTCCCCTGATCCCCGAATGTGTGTGAGGAGATTAGTCCCCCGATCATGTGTGAGGAGGGGTGCTCGGCGTGTAAGAATGCGTGTGATTTTGTATCTTTGCTGGAAGTACTGAGGACCAGAGTTGGCCTCTGTGCGCTGAAGGATCACACTTCAGCAATGCGTCAGCCTTATTGAAATAATTTTAATCTGAGCTGTTTTATTTTACTTTTCCACATTTCATGAACATTTAGCTGTGTTCAGCCCTTGTTGTTCAGTGATTTTTACTGCAGAGGAGGCGTTCTGTAACTCTTGTTAGTTTTCAGGCTTGTTCTGGGTGGAAAAATCATGTTTGAGGCCAGTAGAAACCCCAGAGCTGTAGAGACAGGCTTCTTTCAGTGTTTCCAGCCTGAAGCTTTGATTTGTTTCAGCTGCTGGGCATTTGCTGATATTTCCTTGATGTGAGCTGGACCTGGGTCCATTGGCATAATGCGTCTGAAATCCAGAAAGGGGTTTAAATACATTATTGGAGAGTTAATGAGTCTTGTGCTGTAGCTAGAAAAGCAACCTCTCCCCCTTTCACTGTGAGGGCTTCTCTTCCACAACATATCATTTCTAACAGCTCGGTCTCAAAAATGTGCCTTCTACCTCCACACCCACCTTGCAAACGCTCGAGTCCTGTGCAGG
Organism: Microcaecilia unicolor; assembly: GCF_901765095.1. Lineage (NCBI taxonomy): Eukaryota > Metazoa > Chordata > Amphibia > Gymnophiona > Siphonopidae > Microcaecilia > Microcaecilia unicolor. Next base: position 123,389,138 of record NC_044035.1, read on the forward strand.
TTGTGACAACAGGAAAATATTTTTGTCTAATATGCACTGGTTTAATAGTACCAATTTTTTATCATTTCTATAAAACAGAGAAAATCCAGTACAAAATAGTACAGAAAAAGCTATGCAGGAAGTATGAATTGTCTTCTTAGTACTATAAAACGTTAAAGGTTTCCATTTATCTAAGGTAATCAATAGAAATAAAACAAAATAAAACATGGAAAAGAAAATAAGATGTACCTTTTTTATTGGACATAACTTAATACATTTCTTGATTAGCTTTCGAAGGTTGCCCTTCGTCAGATCAGAAATAAGCAAATGTAGATAGATGACAGTATATATAAGTGAAACATCAAAGCATTCCAGTGACAGTCTAACAGGATGGGGGTGGATAGGTGAGAGACAGGAAGAGTCGGGTGGATGAGGGACAGGGAGATATGCATGGAGACAGGAGAGTGACAAAGCAGTACAATTTTACGGTTTATAATGGGCTAGAAAGTCCTGTCTGGTGGGTGTCAAAATATTTAACCATTCTGACTTCAAAGGTCTTACGTTCCTGTATTGTTTTTAAGTTCCCTTTTAGGATTCTTACCATAAAATCACTGGTGCAGTGTTCTGGTTTTGTAAAGTGTGGCCCCACAGGCGTGACATCTTTATTGGTACTAGCATTTTTCATATGGTGTCTATGTAAATTAAATCTCTTCTTCAGCATCTGACTTGTTTCTCCAATGTAGCAGTCTTTTTTTACTCTGAATGATATATACCACATTGGAAGATGAGCACATGAAAGATTCCTTAATGTTGAATAGTTTTCCTTTGTGAATGACTGTGGGGTCCTGTGAAATGTTTTGGCCTAGTGGTTAGAGTGGTGGACTTTGGTCCTGGGGAACTGGGTTCGATTCCCGCTGCAGGCACAGGCAGCTCCTTGTGACTCTGGGCAAGTCACTTAACCCTCCATTGCCCCAGGTACAAATAAGTACCTAAGCCGCATTGAGCCTGCCATGAGTGGGAAAGCGCGGGGTACAAATGTAACAAAAAAATATATATATTGCAAGGATGTGTGCCATTCTTTTCTTTTTGAGTCTGTGTTGGGAGCTTACTTCTAATTAGCTTCTATTTTAAGTTGGGTGGCTGTCGGAAGGCCAGCACTGGTGGGGATGGGAATATCTCTTTCAGTAATTCATCCTCCTGGAGTAGAGGCTGTAGATCTTTTATGATTTTTCTTAATTTTTCCAGCTCTGGGTTGTATGTCACTATAAGGGGGATTCTGTCTGTGGCTTTTTTTCTTTGTATTGTAGCAGATTTTCCCTGGGTGCTTTGAGAGAGGAGGCAATATTCTTGGAGATTATTTTGGGGTTGTAGCCTTTCTGTTTGAAGGATGCAGTCAGGATTTCAGTCCCCTGGGTCAGAGCAGATACAGTGGTATCTTATGGCTTGGATGTAAATAATGGATCTTTTTGTATGTGAAGGGTGGAAGCTGGAGTTGTGGAGGTAGCTGCATTTGTCTGTGGATTTCTTGTATATGGATGTTTGTATATATCCATCGCTGATTGAGACTTTGGTGTCCAAAAAATTGACTTTTTGTGGGGAGTAGTCAATTTTGAATCTGATTGAAGGAATTGTAAAATTGTTTCACAGTTTCTTCCCCCTCAGTCCAAATCATAAAAATGTTATCTAAGGAAAATTCCCTTGTTTAATGAGGCCTTTGGAAAGATTGGATGTCTGAATGGCAACCTTAGTGCTGGGGTGATGGTTTGCTGAAGCGTTTGATGGTAGTTAAGTGTGGGGAGTCTTTGACTTGTATAATTGTGACCTGCTTAGTGAAAATGTACCAAAAGTGGGGTTACAAGTAACAGAGATACAGGCTATAAAAGTTTGGAGGGGTAAATTTGGGCAACTTTCATTTTTGAAAGTTTTGTGTACTATAGGACCACTAGAATGGAACTATGCAATTTTTTTCACAACTTTGATGTTTTTCATGTTTTATAATCTTAAAAACTTCAGGTACATAAAATGGGAGATGTGATTTCTGGGGTTAATTAACAAAAAAAAAAGGTTTGTCATTTTTTAAAAATGTGATTGGTCCATACCTGGGGCTGAAATTTGGCAGGATCATCCAGTTGATTTCCCTCTTGTAACATATATATAGTATAGTAAATGACGGCAGATGAAGACCTGAACGGTCCATCCAGTCTGCCCAACAAGATAACTAATTTTACATGGTATGTAATATTTAGTATAAATAAGTCACTTACCCCACTTTTGCTACCTTTCCGCTCAGGGGGTCATAATTCTATGCTGTTTTCTAGTAGTGATATGTCTCCCCTCCTGTGCTGCTCTTTCATTTTCATGGCCTAGTGGTTAGGGTGGTGGACTTTGGTCCTGGGGAACTGAGGAACTGAGTTTGATTCCCACTTCAGGCACAGGCAGCTCCTTGTGACTCTGGGCAAGTCACTTAACCCTTCATTGCCCGAGGTACAAATAAGTACCTGTATACAATATGTAAGCCGCATTGAGCCTGCCATGAGTGGGAAAGTGCAGGGTACAAATGTAACAAAAATAAATAAAATGCATTACAGATAGCTTATTTCCTTCCTTATTGAAAACAGTGCGGTAAAAGGGGGCCCGTGGTGGCTTCAGCATGTAGGTTTGCCATGTGCCGAGGCCCACTTTTTACCACAGTGGGGTAAAGCCATTTTGTTTTATTTTAAAGGAAATGGCCGTGTGGCAAGTTAGCCACTTGTTGCGGGCCCATTTCCTGGGGAGGCCCTTATCACCACCTATTTAGGAAGCGGTGAGGGTTCCTGCACTAACCCGGTAGTAACCACGCTGCCTGATTACTGCGGGGTAAGCCCTCAGTGCAGAGAATTTTTTTTAAAAATGGCACAGAGGGGATAGGCACTACTGCTGGGATCCTGCGGTAGCCCAGCAGTAGCGCCTGATTGGTAGCTATACCGTGGCATTGTAAAAGGGCCCCTAATGTAAAAAAAAAGCTGTTCCTTTTCAGTTCTCTCTTTCCTTCATGGAGGCAGTTGTATAACTGGATGTACCGCGATGATGCATAGTGCGAGTCTATTCTATAAAAGTCATATGGATGCCCAGATTCCAATATAGAAGTACATAAGTATTGCCACACTGGGACAAACCAAAGGTCCATCAAGCCCAGCATCCTATTTCCAACAGTGGCCAATCCAGGTCACAAATACCTGGCAAGATCCCAAAAAAGTTCAATACAGTTTATGCTGCTTCTCCCAGAAATAAGCAGTGGATTTTTCCCCAAGTCAATATAATGGTCTATAGACTTTTCCTTTAGGAAGCCGTCCAAACCTTTTTTAAACCCCGCTAAGCTAGTTTAATCTGATATCAGCGTGACTTACATTTCCAAGTTTATTAAGTGTTTGCTACACTGCCTGTCAAGAAACGTTTATGAGCAGTTTTACAATGCTAATATGAACATATAGCAATAGGATTAGTGTGTAGGGGAAAGACTGAACATTGAGGGGGGAAAAGAAAGGGAAGAGGGGAAGAACTACAGTTTGTGATAGGAAAGGTACGAAGGTGGGCAATATGGGATGAGGAAGGGGGGGTAACTTATAGTCTGCAGGCTCATGCTGGAAGTAATCTCACAAAACATCTGTATGAAAAAGATGGGGATGATTTTAGGAGAATTCTATACATGGTGCTGAATGTTAGGTGCTACTTCTGCACTGAAAATCTGGCATGGAAGTAGTGTTCTAACAGATGCAAGGCGCCAAAACGGGGCAGAAATGGCAGATCCACGCAAAACACACATGCACCCATTTATAGAACAACGCCTAAAGTGTTTCCACGCGGATCTGTAAAGGGAGCGTGGCCATGGTCAGGTATGGGACGTTCCCTTAAAATGCGCACAGTGGTATAGAATAGTGTGGATCTGTGCCCAAATTGGGTGCCAGGATTTACACCTGGTTTCAGTTGATTTACACCTGTGCCCAAAGTTGAGCGTGGATGCCAGTGCTATGCATTATTCGATAAAGGACACCAATCCCGGAACACCCATTATAGATTACTGATCAGCGCCGAATTTTGAGCAACACTTACTGAATCCAGCCCTATGTGTGTAAATGCAGCAGGGACATGTGTAACTTACACTATTCTGTAAGTTACATGCCTAAGTGGGAGCCCTACCCATTGCCCTTATAGAATAATGCTTAAGGACTAGATTCTATATATGGCGCCTGAAAAATCTGCATGGAAAAACAAATTACGCCTAGGCATATTCTCTAAAGTGTGCCTAAATTTCCGCTCGGTCTATAGAATACTCGAGCGCTCGCGTCCATTTAGGCCATGTTTTATTAGCATAAATCTCAATGCCAATTATCGTCGATAATTGCTTGTTAACATCCAGTTAACAGCACTGATTAGCTAGTTAACCAATTAAGTTATGCGCATTGTTATAGAATGCTTGCTTGCTGATTTTCAGGCACCATATATAGAATCCGGAGGTAAGTGCCTTGCTGGCACTCAGGGCTGTGGAGTCAGTACTCCAACTCCCACTATTTTACTGTTCTGGGATCTTGCCAAGTACTTGTGACCTGGATTGGCCACTGTTTGAAACAGGATACTGGGCTTGATGGACTTTGTCTGTCGCAGTATGGAACCCTTATGTTCTTAACTACTATGTATAGTTAAATCTAACAAAAATTTGATTAATTAGAGAAACATAGGATATTTATGTACAAAATTAAGACTAGTACTCCGACTCCACAGCCCTACTGACACATGCACCTGTCAATGGAGTGGAGAAGTAGCTTAGTGGTTAGAGCACCAGTCTTGATATCCAGAGGTGTCCAGTTCAAATCTCACTGCTGCTCCTTGTGATTTTGGGCAAGTCACTTAACCTTCTGTTTCTTCAGGTACAAAATTAGACTGTGAACAAGGACCGGGAAATACCCAGTGTACCTAAAATATAACTCATCCTGAACTATTACTGAAAAAAGTGTGAGCAAAATCCAAACAAATAAAAAAATGTACACTTACCCTTGAAAGCATTAGTTTTCCAGGCAAGTGGAACATAAATGTGGTACCCAGTTATAGAATTGCCCTTGACATGGGCATTTTTGTTTATACTAAAATATTAAACAGGACTTAGGATGTTTCTTTAGATGTAATCACCATAGTCTCAAAAGTTGATGCAGATCTGAAAAAGGGTTCAATGTGGTTGAAAACTTAAAGCCATACATCATGCTTGGCATAGTTCTTCCGATCATCCAATAAAAAGTCTTTCTTTCAAACTACAAACAATCCACTTTTCATCAGCACCAATATGGCTACTCAGTTTCCGCTGAATTGTTTTGGAGCAATTGGTACTTTCTAGAAGGTGTGTGGAACATTCTTGCCCTGCAAGTACAGTTCTTTTATTTGTTCAGCCATCTTTACTGAGGATTTGTCATTTAAAAAAAAGAAAGAAAGAAAGAAAATCTGCAAAGAAACAGTGATGTGGAATCACTATGGAGCTTTGTAAGTCTTAAGTGCTTTGAAAATGAGCCCCATAGTCATTCACAAATATGCTATCAGAGACCAGCTGCAGGCTCATTTTCAAAGCACTTAGCCTCCCAAAGTTCCATAGAAACCTATGGAACTTAGCCTCCCAAAGTGCTTTGAAAATATGCAGGTGTCTTTACATTGTTTTAAGTGACACCCCCCTCCCCCTTCATTCTGATGTGGCTACTTTTATGTCTTTGTTTTATGCAAACTAAATAATACCAAGTGGTCATAGTTAGTTTGGAATTATCGTTCCAGTGATTCAGTAGAACTTTGTTGGCTAAACATAGCAAAATGTCAGTTTAGACTGGTTTTCTGTTAGGTCTACAGGGGGTTAAGAATTTCTCAACAATGTGCTCTTTCACTCCAACATACCAATCAAAGATTGAAGACGAAATCTAAACACCTCCCTTCAGTTAGGAAAGCACAGTCTTGTTTTATTAGGTTTCGGGAATTTTGCCTCTATGTAGTAGTAGTAGTAATGTAGAAGAGATCAACATTTTTCCCCCCAGGCAATTGTGCCTCACCTATTGCAAGACTTTATGTAATTCACATCCAGGTGGGTTTTTCTAGCTGCTGGCAATAGCTAAACCCTGATTTCTGTGGCATTGGCTACAGAATTTGCTGTTTTTCTAGGGCAGGGGAGGGCAACCTTTATACACAGAGGGCTGCATGAATGCCATTACTATGCCTAGCAGGTCGCACACAGAAAATTAACAAATGTGTTATATAATTGCTTGTCAACAAAATGTAATGTGATGACTGAATGAACATCATTATTACCAGAATGGTCTGTTTCTGTGTTTCTAGTCAATTGCTGACACTATCAAACAAATCTTGTCCCATAGTCGGTGGGACCATTGAAGGATAGAGCAACAAAATTCTGGCCAATGATATTTTATACAGGCTATTTTCTGTGTATACTTTCCATGGTCTTCCATAAAATTCAATGAGTATTGCAGGGAACTTCAGCTGTCTCTTTTTTTCAGCAATAGTGGGCAGATGATTGAAAGCCCAGCGCTGTTCCAAACAGCGCTGGAACAGTGCAAGGCTTTACCACCCCTATGATCAGAGATAATAGCATGCAAATTTAAGCACGCTATTCACTCTGATCATAGGGTAAAAGTACGGGAGGATTGTGCCTGAGCACGCGCTCGGGCACAGTTCTCCCGCACTTGTTTGACAGTTCTATATCCTTCTGCACTTGTCAAAAGCCCAGACCTGTCAAACACAGGGGCTGGAAGTCCACGGTGTGAAGTCCCACCCAGCGCATCCCAGGATGTACTGGGCAGGGCCGGGCGCCGTCATTTTCGAGGTGGTACTGATGGAAGCCACCTCCCTCCTCCATTGAAGGTAGGGGATTGGGAATTGCCGCTAAGACCACCAGGGGTGGGGTGGGGATTGAATTACGACCCACTGGGCCACCAGGGCTCCATTCATGGGAGGGGATGCCGGGGGAGTTAGAGGGGCTGGAGACCCACTGGATCTTCTGCCACCCTGAACCTGTGTCGGGGGGGGGGAGTGTAGAGTCGGGGGTTCCTGCTCCTGTGGAGGGGAATGGGGGGCTTGCTAGCATGTTTCATGCGCTTGGGGGCTCTGATCATGGGGCGGTAGCAAATGCAGGTGCTAGTATGGCGCTAACAGCCTCTAGCGCCTGCGTTTGCTTCTGCTCATCGCCCCGCAGGATTGCTAGATTTGCCTGCAATTCATTTAGGGTTTACCCCACTTCCTGCAGGGACTTGTAGTTTGACCTTCCTGTTTCATTCTCTATTTATTTATTTATTTGAAAAAGAAAACAAAAAAACTTATAACCCGTTTAACCCCCCTCCCCCATGAAAAGCAAGTCTACAGTAAACCCAGGGCTGGATCAACCTGTTGGGCAAGCTGGAACCGGCTGACAACCTTGTTCCGAGTGTAATCTGAGCTGCATGGTTTCTGTCCTGGTTGGTGTTCTTCCTCAGCACTGCTGCCTTGCTCTGAACCCCTCTGGGTAGCTGCTTTCTTTTTCTCTTTGTCCCCTCCCTGCTGGCCTCAGCATTATTTTTCTAGCTGACCACCACATTTATTTTTCATCTTCCTTGGCAAATATGTGCCATCTGGCCAGCTTATAGCTGTTGCGTAGTGGTGGTTGTAGATGTGAACCAAGCTTTGTGGCAGCAGCTGCAGTAATATGGAGGGAGTGTTAGAGCAAACATAGGCTGTTTGTGAGGCATCGGTGCTGGGCAGAGGAAGCAATATGGGGCAGAGGCCGTGTAGAAGGGAGATTGGTGTTGGGATAGAGGAGAAAGAATAGGAAGGAATGGGACTGGGGAAATGATGATGGAACGGGGAGATGTGGAGGGCAATGAAATGATGTGTATGGATGTGAGAGACTGGAAGGAAGGAGTTAAATATTTGAAAGGTATTAATTTGCAAACAAATCTTTTTTTTTCCAGAGAAGGGGAAGTGATAGAACTAATGGACATGAACAGAGGTTGCAGGGGAGGTCCACTTAGGAGTAATGTCAGGAAGTACTTTTCACAGAAAGGGTGGTGGGTGCCTGGAATGCCCTCCCACTGAGACAAAAAACGGTAACAAAATTCAAAAAACACTTGGGATAAACACAATTCTTATATGGAAAAAGAAACTTTACAGTGCAGCTCCTTGTGACTCTGGGCAAGTCACTTAACTCTTCATTGCCCCTGGTACAAAATAAGTACCTGAATATATGTAAACCACTCAGTCGCAAAAAAACTCAGAAAGGCGGTATATCAAGTCCCATTTCCCTTTCCCTTTCCTCTTAGACGGTAACTTCAGTAATTTGGGAAATAAGGCCAATGCCAGGCAGACTTCTACTTCTTCTTGCTCTGATTGTGGCAAGATACATCTGGATGTGCTGGAGTGGGCTTTGACGGCAGCTCTAGTAGTTGGGGAATATGTCCTATGCCCCTTTATTCCTTTTGTACTTATTAGCTGGAGAAATGTTTGCTTTCTGAAATCTGTTTCACCTGCCTTTACTCCACTAGCGCCTCTCCTGACTAACTCTCACATAAGGACTCTGGGCTTGCCTACTGCTTTAACTAACTTTCCTTTGGCTAAGTTATTCCTGCATGGCAATTTACGGACTGTATGTGATGTTGGCCATACATTCCAAGTGAAATTCTCGCTCTTTCAGTACTTCCAGATTCGTCATTTCATTTCCACTACTGTTCCTGTTGAATGTATTACTCGTTCATTCTCATTCTTTGAGGTGGTTCTCTTTCAACATCTCTCTCTTTTAAAAATGTTATATCGCACTTTTTTAAAGCACCTTTCTGACTCTTCCACCCTGCCATTTTCACTACATGGACCTTTGGGAAAAGACGGTAGGAAACCAGTCTTATCGAGAACTTCTGGACTTCGGTATGGTCTTATTCTTTCCACTCTTCTGTCTCACTGACACTTACTAATACTCAACTGAGAATTCTCTACTTATCTCACTCCATATTGCATACATAGGTGGCAGGTACAGTCCTCTCCCTTATATTGAAGGGGATGCCCCACCCAGGGAGATATGACACATATGTGGTGGACATGTTCACATGTTCAGTCTTTTTGGCAATCACAGTTACTTACATCTCCAACTTCAGATTGACATCCCTCCAGACCCAGATTTCATTCTTCCTGGAATGCCTCCACAGCATTTAGCTTTTGATAGGCATTTAGATTTGATCAAACAGTTGCTGCTTATTACCAAAGTTTGCATTGCATAGAAGTGGAAAAATCCAGTATTACCCTCCAAGCGCTTTTGGCTACATAAAGTTTGGAGAATTGCCAGATTAGAAAGACTAGTCTGGCTACAAAAACGCGAACCTTAGAGATACACTGGGCCCCGCTCTTTCAGGCTCCTGCACTCCCATGGCTTCCATTGATATGAAGCAGGCACCTTGTGAGTTAACATAGATTTATAACTTTTCCAATTCTACTTTTTAATAAGCAAAATGATTCAGCTTAAAGAAACATGCTACCTAATAATTTGTCAGTTTTAAGTCATTTTTTTGCGTATGGAATTCTATGCAAATTCATGCAAATATACCCTTGAGCAGGAAACTGGTGGATGTGAGCTTAAGCAATCAACATATGCTCCTAGGATAGAGTTTTCCTAATGTAGGAAAATCTTTCCTACATTTGAATTTTTTTTTTTTTTTTTTTTAGACCTGCAGCTAAAAATACTTCAGTGACAAGGCACAGGGCTAAAAGGAAACAGCTGAAGCACTTTATTTAAGGGGAAGCCATTCCCATTTGTACAGGCACAGCCTTCAGTGAAGAGGTGGAATTCTAATAGCATTCTCTCTAAACATAATTGGAAATATTTGCTCGTTTCCAATGACCTGCCTTGATTCCTGTATGAAATCTGTTCAGTGATGAGGTTTATATTGTTGCATTTTCACATACTCTTTCTCCATGCACAGTCTCTTTTTCCCTTTATAAGCCTTCAGTTTGCAGTATTTTTGACGGATATAGAATCTGTTCACATGGGCTAAATTTACTAAAGTGTGCTACTGTGTTAGCAGTAAATAAGTCCCATTGCATAAAATTGAGCTGTGGTAAATAACCCGTATTAATGCATTTGAGTGCTTGGTAACACATTGTGAGGAAGAACCACAGGAAGTGGAGGAACAGCAATCCCTACGACCATAGCAAGAGACAAACCAGAGAAGGGTAGGAATTGCACTTCCAAAAAACACGAAGGAGACGGGATGATTTTAGTATACGATGTTTATTGAAGATACACCAAAATGACTTGACATTTGTGGCCGTGTTTCAGCGCATAAGTACCTGCCTCAGGAGTTTGAAAATATGGTGTATAGTACTTGACTAGATCTCTGTGCAGATAAAATTAGGTACACAGAGGATGAAATAGTATTCCAAAGAAAGCTATATGTTGAACTGGTCTCGTTGGTCCCAAACGAAATAGATTTTCATCATTGGGAAGCATTTGGCAGAGTCCTATAATCATAGACCCCTGCTCAAGCTCTATCTTGTCCTGTCACCATTACAAGGAGACTTCCTGATTGGGGGGGGGATGTGTCAGCAGCAGTCCAGAAGGGGGGGGGAGATGCTGGACATTTGGGGGTAGGGAAGGAGAAATTAAATGTTGACCAAGTGGGGAAGGGGTTAGAATTGGGAAGGGAAGATGCTACCTAATAGGGGGAGGGTGTGTAAGGCTGAAAGTTTGCCTAGGGTATTTGATACACATGGGCACAAGTACTTGTGATATCCTATTTTCTGTTTTGTAACCCAAGGCTTATGCCTCATTTCATTTTCCATACATGGAATGCAAAATTTTTTTTAACCTACATAATTGTTATTCTGTATTATGTGTTGGGGTGGGGGGAAACCTGCACATATGTGACCATCTCTTGGAGAGGTGATTAAAGTCACCAAAAACAAAAAAAAAATGAGGTTTTAATGACATCAGCCCAAACCCCATCCTTTTATGTGTGCTAAATAAAAAAAAGTCATTCCACAAAGTCAAACATATAAATTTTTTAAGACTGGTTATGGACTCATGATATGAAAAATTGGCCATTCTCAACATTTTGGATCTGCTACTTTAGTCAGCTTTTCCCAGAGACGGTAACATGTGTGCACTGGCAATAGAATTGCTGTTTCTTGCAAGAAAGAGCTGAGTCAGTAGCCGATGCCGATAAGTTGTTTTTCCCCTGCCACCACTGGTTAAAGGAAGTGGGAATAGGGGGCAATTTTATAACAGTGCCCCTATAGTTAGGAACCTATGTTCCTTAAAGAATAACAGTGTGACAGAGTATACATATGTATGCAGTTAGACACGCTTTAGAGTGGAGGAGTAGCCTAATGGTAAGTGTAGTAGGCATTGATCCTGGTAACTTGCGTTTGATTCCCACTGCAGCTCCTTGTGACCCTGGGAAATTCACTTAACCCTCCATTACCCCAGGTACAAAAAAAGTTTAGATTGTGAGCCCCCTAGGGACACAGAAGGTACCTGTATATATTGTGTACAGTGCTGTGTATGTAACATAGTAAGTGGCAGCAGAAAAAGACCTGTACAGTCTATCCAGTCTGCCCAACAAGATAAACTCATATGTGCTACTTTATATGCCATTTTCAGGGCACAGACCGTAGAAGTCTGCCCAGCACTAGCCCCGTCTTCTAACCACCGGTGCTGCTAAGCTTCTGAGGATCCAGTTCTTCTGAACAGGATTCCTTTATGTTTATCTCACGCTTTTTTGAATTCCATTACCGTTTTAATCTCCACCACCTCCCTCGGGAGGGCATTCCAAGTATCCACCACTGTCTCTGTGAAAAAATACTTTCTGGCATTTTTCTTGAGTCTGCCCCCTTTCAACCTCATTTCATGTCCTCTAGTTCTACCGCCTTCCCGTCTCCGGAAAAGGTTCATTTGCGGATTAATACCTTTCAAATATTTGAACATTTGTATCATATCACCCCTGTTTCTCCTTTCCTCCAGGGTATACATGGTCAGGTCCGCAAGTCTCTCCTCACACGCCTTATAACGCAAATCCCATACCATTTTTGTAGCTTTTCTTTGCACCGCTTCAATTCTTTTTACATCCTTAGCAAAATACGGCCTCCAAAACTGAACACAATACTCCAGGTGGGGCCTCACCAACGCTAGTAACGCTATAGAAATGATTAGTAGTAGATAGAGCTGGTGTAAGTGTTTGTGTCTAAATGCTGGATATAGGTGAAGCACATATTGTATTTTACAAGTTACACACGTATACAATAGACGTAACTGTGAGTCTTGCCCAAGTTCCAGACCCCATCTATGTATATACTAAGCTGTGAAAATACACACTATGGGGTCCTTGTACTAAATTGCAGTAAAGTGAGGCCTTAGTGGGCCCTTACATGGGGTTTTTCTATACACTAAGGCCATTTTTTACTGCAGCTGGAAAATGGCAAATTTTCCATTTTCCCAGTTAATGGCTATATGCTAATGTTGCCGAAGTATGCAGCCATTAACAAAAATTTGCACTTGAGCCCTTATCACCACTGTTCCTTCTAAGCTGAGTGGGAGCCCTCCAACTGCATTGCTACTAGCGGGGGAGGGGGTGCTTCAGCATTGTGCTTTCATTCACTAGACAGGCAGGTTCCTTGGAGTCCTCCAGGGCTTTCCTGTCCGTCACCATTGGAAATGTGATAGTGAAAGAGCACCCCACACTGGCAGGATTGTAGATGGAGTACTCCTGCTCAGCTTAGAGAGAACAGTGCTTACCGCCACCCATTTTGTAAGAGGTAGGGCTAGAGAATGACACGGTGATAAAATTTGTCCCCATCCCCATGGGTTCTGTCTCATCCCCACCCCGTCCTCGCAGGTTCTGTTCCCATCCCCGTGTGCTCTGTTCTCATCTGCAGAAGCCTCGAACACTTATGATTTTATATTTAAATCTTTTTATTAAAGTATAAAAAGGAACAATATGCTGTATAACTGTTGTGTTTAAATTACAAATAGAAAAAATATTGTCGTCTGCATCAATCAAACATACATAACAGTCCAGTTGATTAACAAGCTTCAAAGTAGAAAGTGACATGGGGACAAAGTTTGTCCCCGTTCTCACAGGCTCTGTCCCTGTCCCCACCCCATCTCCATCCCTGCGGTTACTGTGGGTCCCCGTGTCATTTTCTAGGTAGGGCTCGTGTGAATCCTGCACAGTGATGTGGTTACGCTAACTGATTCATTCTATCACGCTCATTCTCCGCCCCTATACATCTCCTCTGTGAAAAATTCAGAAATTATTTTAGCGGGTGTTTTATGTGTGCATATTGGGATTTTACCTCAGGATGCCTAAGTCCGTCCCACTTGTAAGTCTACAGCTTAGTAAAAGGAACGCCATGTAAGATATGCACTTAAGCATTATTCTCTAAATAACACCCACATTGTTCTCATTTATCCAGATACTGATGCTGAATATTGATGGTTATCCAGATATTCAGTGCTGATAATAGAGATTTTTAATATCTTCACCATGTCTGCTTCAACGTCTACTATCAAATCACTGAAAGGGCCAGAGAGTTAGCTAAGTGGAGATAGGGGAGGGCAGCACCTTCCCCCAAAATGTCCCTCTTCCTACCTCTTGTTGTGAAGCCCAATGTGGCAGAGTTGGTCGAGTATCTTTTCCCCCTCTCACACACTCACACTCACTCACTCTCTCTCTCTCTCTCTTCCTTCCTTCCTCCATGTGGTCCAGCATCCCTTCCTCCTCCCTGCCTTTCAAGCCTGCCTCCCTTCTGCTGCCACTGCTAAAGGGTGGTCAAATTTGAACAGGCCAGGGACTGTGATGTCAAAGAATAAAGTAGGTTATGGAAAACATTGGCATGCAGGTCATAGTTTGGAGACGTCGGTTTTACATAGTAAAACAAATAGGATATAGCCATACAGACTTTAACCTGTTTAAGAGGGATAGAGATAGCAGAAAAAGTTGAGGAGTAGCTCTTAAGTCAAAAGTATTAAACCAGCTAGAATACAGCAGGTGTGGAGAAAGTCCATAGTACTTGCTTCTGCTTTCATTGAAAAAGGGATAGTAGCACTTCCGTTTACAGCAGAATGGGTTACAGGCTTCCAACTCATAAGGAATAGAATAAAATAAAACAGAGAAAAGAAAATAAGATGATACCTTTTTTATTGGACTAACTTAATACATTTTTTGATTAGCTTTCGAAGGTAGCCCTTCTTCGTCAGATCAGAAATAAGCAAATTTTGATAAGTAACAGCATATATAAGTGAAACATCAAAGTATTTCAGTGACAGTCACTGAAATACTTTGATGTCTCCAAATTATGCAAATCTATCTCATGTATGTTCATTATACTACATTTTTCCTGGATCTGTGTGACTATATTCAATATTGTGGCCTGTGCCATTTGTGTGCTGCGTTTCCTTCAGTTTCCAGTTTTAATGACAGATGTTGACTCTGAAGTGTAGGGCAAATGCTAAGGGATAGAAAATGAGACCCAAGAAAATTATAATGCCTCTGTATTGCTCCATGGTGCAACCACACCTTGAGTATTGTGTGCAGTTGTGGTCACTGTATCTTAAAAAAGATATATAGCAGAATTAGAAAAGGTTCAAAGAAAGGTGACCAAAATGATTAAGGGGATGGAACTCCTCTCTTTTGATGCAAGACTTAAGAGGTTAGGAGTCTTCAGCTTGGAAAAGAGACAGCTGGGGGTGGGATATGATAGAGGTCTACAAAATACTGAGTTGTGTAGAACGGGTAAATGTAAATCGATTTTCTTTTTTTAACTCTTTCAAAAGGTTCAAAGACTAGGGAACACACAAGGAAGTTACACGGTACTACTTTTAGAACGAACAGGAGGAAATATTTCATTCAACCAATAGTTAAGCTCTGGAACTTGCTGCCAGAGGATGTGGTATCGGCAGTTAGTGTATCTGAGTTTAAAAAAGGTTTGGGCAAGTTCCTGGAGGAAAAGTTCATAGTCTACTATTGAGATAGACATGGGGAAAGCTACTGCTTGTCCCTGGGATCAGTAGCATGAATCTTTCTACTATTTGGGATTCTGTCAGATACTTGTGACCTGAATTGGCCACTGTTGGATACAGGATAGTGGGCTAGATGAACTATTGATCTGACCCAGTGTGACTATTCTTATGGGGTTTTTTTTAATGTTCTAACACTCTTGCTACCTCTCTCCACTCCTCAACAACATTCATTCTCTTTAGGGCCTTGATGATGCCTATGTAGATTAGTAGAAAATGTCCTTCCCTGTAGGAATGGGCTATGCCTAACACTTCATTATCAAACCACCTTCTGTTACTGGAAGTTTCTGTAGGCTTTACAATGTCTATGGGTTATCAATAGAAATCAAACAAAATAAAACATGGAAAAGAAAATGAGATGATACCTTTTTTTATTGGACATAACTTAATACATTCCTTGATTAGCTTTCGAAGGTTGCCCTTCTTCGTCAGATCGGAAATAAGCAAATGTGCTAGCTGACAGTGTATATAAGTGAAAACATTCAAGCATTACTATGACAGTCTGACAGGGTGGGAGGATGGGGGTGGGTAGGAGGTATGCATGGGGACATCAAAGCATATCATTGATATTCTAACAGGATGGGTGTGGATAGGTGAGGGGTGGGGTGATCAACAGAGAAATACAGCTTTATGGTTTATAATGGGCTAGGAACCCCAGATCCTTGTTAAGTCCTTTCTGTTGGGAGTTAAAATATTCAATCATTCTGACTTCAAAGGTCTGTCTATGGGGAAAGTGCTGAGTACAACTGTTCCTGTGTGAAAGGTAAGAGAATTTATAGGCTTCCATAGGGTAGTAGTGTGGTTTTTGGTTTTTTTTTTACTTTCCTAGGTCTCATCTAAAAATGCATTTTTAGGAAAATGTTCTCAAAGGAGCTTTTATTTATATTTTCCTAACTGAATTCCTGAATCCAGAATTATAAATAACAAATGAGAAATCTGATGCACAAAGCATGTATTCAACAAGTAGTTTTTGAAAGTCTATGTGTATTTTTGGAGTGTGTGATGTCTAGAAAGTAATAAATAAGTCTTTATAGTGCTTATTTTCCAACATAGCAAAAGCTGTTTATATTTTACTTACAGATGAATTACTGTACTCTTCTGAGTACCTACTTTGCTCATGGTTATTAAAGTCCACTAGGTAGAGCATGCGAGCTAGTAATTATTATCGTGCATCAGAAGAAGATTGTAGACAACTGTGACCACTCAGGAGCCAGTTTTCTTCTAATTCCATGTGTGGTTGGTAAGACCCTGTACTTTAAGGGTCTTGGTCTCTTGTCTGAGGGCTACAAACCAGTCAATTGTTTTCAGCACAACCTTAATGCATTTGTATGTAGGACTAGATTTATGTATAAGCCAGGCAAACTACGTTTAGGGCTTCACGCATCGCTAAAAAAATTAAATACACTTGTAAATATGATCAGCTATTGTTATTTTACATTTTTTTTTATTTATTGTCTATTAAAACCTAAAATTAATTTCCTACTTAATAGTCCTCCCCTGCCCAATTGTTATAGCTTACAGGCCACAAGACAGTAAATTTGTCCTTTTATGTAGGAGACAGATTTACAGGCTCACTGCCTCCACTGTATTCCAGTTCCTCTCTTAAAGGACTTGGTGTAAATTTTAAAGGGTCTGCCAACATGTTAAGAATATGTACACTACATGTCTTGAAAAGTGTAGGACACAATTTGGCAGTCTCCTCAACAGCCAGGCTGGGCATAGATCCAAGGAACAAAAAGTTGCTTTAGGTGAATTCATCAACGGACCGCTCATAAAAGCTGTCAGTCATTGATATCCAGGACTGATATTTGCCTATCTAATAATCATTCTAAGCTAAGTATAATAAAAATATCAAAACTGCAAAAGACAGCACACAGTTCTAAAAACATCTGTAAACAATGCACATAAAATAAACAATAAGGTGTTTATTTCATAAGCACCATTTCTGTTTTGGATATCCATAAACTGGCACTTTGTACATTTAAGTTCCAATTGTACAAAACTGGAGTATGAATGTCTGTAACCAGGAAATGTGATATTTTTAAGGTGCTTATTTTCAAAGAATATGGATGTCCCAAAGTGTCCAAAAGAAGGACGTCCATATGCTTCAAATGTCCAAATCCCATTTTTGCAAAGGCAGGATTTGTATGTTTGACACTGCAGTACATTGAAATAGCAAGAGGGCATGTTTTGGGTGGGACCAGGGAGGGCCTAAAATCAGGATGTCCAACAGTGATTACCGAAGGGAAGGAAACATCCAAGACCTGTTTTAATCACATCTAGGGTACAAAAAGGTGCTCCGATTGAAATTACATGTGAGATAGATGTCCATTTGGGATGACCTTTCGTAAATGCCCCTCCACATGTAATAAATAGTAAAACTGAAGAATGTCTGCCTGGGACATGGTCTGAGTGGGACTTGGGGAATGTCTATTTTTTAGGCCTGCTCTTTTCAGAAGGGAAATAAATATCTATATCCAAAAGGATGGACATCAGGAACTAGACTTGCTACCTGGGATGTCCAGGTTTCAGAAAATGCTTTTATAGAGCAATACTGTACTGGAGAGATTAGTGAAAGCCCCCCCCCCCCCCCCCCCCCCCCCCCCGCAAAAGTGAAACTGGCAAGGGATACTGGGCTCTGTGACAGCTTTGGAACAAATGTGTCTGTTTATTTTTAAAAAATGGCTGACATAACTGTGTATGTTCCAGCACAAGAATATCTATGTTTCCAGTTCGTAACGTAGATGTTAATATGCTACCACAGAGATGTTTAAATTCTTGTGTTGCCCTGTTAATATTTTAGACATTTATTTTTCTAAAATGGCTGTTCATCACTGGCATGTGAATTTTCATTTCACCATGTGTTTTAGAACAGGCTCTACATCGGCAGATTCTGTTCTAAAATACAAGTGGAACATCCAGATGTCCCCATTTGGATGTTTAAATTTCAGTTTGGACGTCCTTTGTAAAATGCCTCTTTGCATTTAAAATTAATAGAAGTAGTCAATCCTCTGACTTCATAAGGAAGTTGAATTCTAATAATAGAATCAGCAAAAACATAAGTTCTTAATCGCAGGGAGATTATAAACTGACTTAAATGCTGCTTTTAATATTCCTGAATAAGAATACATCTGAAATAGAACAGGCATCTAGAAGCATTCATTCCAAGCTTGAGGGCATGCTACTGAAAATATTAGTGCTCTTGACCTAGTTTTCCTTACTGTTTCAAAAAGATAGAGCATCTAGCAAGACTTGACTCAGTTATCACAAATAATACTGTGACTGGTACACTTATACCAATCTCAAATCAGGTACATGAGCTATTGGCGTTGCTGTTTTGGCATCACCATTTCAGCAGGGCTGTGCATGCTTTCTACAACTGGGGTCCTTGAGCAGAAGGGAGATGTGGGCTACTCCAGGTGGTGGTGCCTCTGAAGGACTACTCTTCAGGAAGCCTGCTCTGTCCTCCCTCACAGGCAACACCTGGGGCAGCCCACATCTCCCTTCTGCCCAAAGACCCCTGTCATCAGCGAGCAGGCACAGCCCTGCTCACATCGATTACCAGAGGTCCAGTGCTGGGGAGGGGGAGGAGAAATAGAGGACTTTTGCCCATGCTGCGTCCAAAATTCCAGCTGCTACAAATTCTTGTGGCCTTAAGTTCTGCGCCATTTTGACGGTGCTGATATGGTGATGTCAAAACGGCAGTGCTTAAAAGTCTTGCTTTGTTGTTAAAAGGCCTCTTAATCACCCTCCGTGTAAGGGATATATAGTTAGATTATCATCCAGCTAAACCTCCAATGAACATACAGTGGGGTGAATGGGGATTGAAATGCCCTCAAAGCTAAATGGTCAAGGAAAGACAGGGAGCTCCATCACCACAGCGCTAGGGCCTCAGTCCTGTGCAATTTCATTTTGAAAGGCTCTGATTACCATCTTGTCAGTACATTCAGACACCTAGTCATAACAGAGAGGAAGACCTTGATTCGTGGCAAAAGAAACAAATAACATTGTCATCTCCATATAATCTGTGTTCAGTTTGGATTATTGCTCCTAATCCTTACCTGTTGGGTTGATTGGAAAGAAATGATCTGCTCCATGCCAAGAGTGTGAACCCAATCTTCAGTTGTGCTTAACAGAATTTTATGGCTCACCATGTCAAAGAACAAAGAAATGTTACCCAGATCAGAAGGGAGATTAGACTAAACCTGGATTTCTAACCACTCTATCATGATGCATTATGGGACCTGCCAGTCTGATTTCAATGAGTAGAATCAGGAACTACAATGACACTGCTTTGAGCTGTAATTTCAAAACAGGATTAGTCAAAAGCCTCCCCTTCTGAAACTGAATAATTTTGGGAGGTCTGAATATAAACATGTGATGCCCGGTTGCTCAGGGTAATGAACAGCACATCATCCCACCCAAGGCTCAAATATAGCAAAGGGTTACATTTGCAAACTCCGCCCAAATTTCATCACTCTAATGGCCTACCGGCAATGTACATACTTACATGACACATGCATGGCCCCATGTGTGTGTGGAAATGACTTTATAATATTACCCCTTAAGGACTAGGTTCTATAAATGGCGCCAAAAAACTTGCGCTTAGCACTATTCTAGGCGCAGTTTATAGAGCATGCATAGCTCCTGTACCCGCAATTAAAATTTAGTCACGACCATTTATGCCAACTAAAACCTAGTGTAAATGCCCATGCCAAATTTAGGCACAAATTGGTCATATTCTATAGCAGTGTGCATAATTTTTAGTAACGCCCATGCCCCTCCCATGGCCATGCCCCCTTTTGTGATCCACACATTAGAATTTACACACACCACCTCATAGAATATGCTTAGAAAGTTGCGCGTGTAAATTCTAATTAGTGCTGATAATTAGTGGCCAGTTATTGGCGCAGATTAGCTTCTTAAGCGATTCAGTTGTGTGTGCGCAATTTGGTCACCGTTTATAGATAGAATCTGTGGGTCAGTGGCTTACACTATGCACATAGGTTTCACAGCATGTGAACTTGTAGGGGTAGAGAAAAGGGATGGGGCAGGGGGAGGAAAAGTTTCCAGGGAGATGTGCAGACATGGAACTCTCCTCCTATGGCCATCAGATAGGATAATAGCTACTGTAGCTTCCGGAAGAGGCTAAAATCATTTCTTTTCCCAAAGACTGCTTCATAACGAACCATTGTGATGTCTGCCTCCTTTTTAACATCCACCAGACTTGCCGATTATGTTCTTTTGATGCGTGCATACACTTTAACAGTTTTTGCTTTGTCATACCCATTATGTAAACCGCACTGAACCCTGAAAAAGGGATTTTAGCGGTATTCAAGAACTGATTTGAGAGATCTTCCAACTGGCTGGGCAACTTTGTTTATCTTTTATGCTTGCCTCTCATGAAAGTAGTGGTCAGGATTATTGAACTGGTATTGAAGCTCTGCGTGACAGAAGGAGCTCAAAGACAAAGAGTGAAAGCCTTCAAATGAATGAAACACTCAAATGAGTGAGACTTGACATTTATGAAATATATATAAAATGAAGAGTGGTAATTATTATTATTTTTTTCCAGTACTGTTCTGGGAAGGATTGTTGATTGCAATTATCAGAGTCTTGGAGGGGGAAAGAGGGGCTAACACCTTAACAGTTGAGGAGTGGGGCAAAACTGAACTTTAACCTAGGGTGCCAAATATCTTTGTGGCAGCTGTTGTAAACCCATATTCAAAGATATGCACCCCCTCAGGGCGGGCAGCAGAATGGAATGGGGTGGGACACTGGGACCATGGCCTGACCACTATTTTGTCTAGCACAGCATCAGCAACCCGAGAGCTTTTGTGGGGCTTGAAATTGTTTTGTTTGACTCCCCTCCAGCTTAAAGGTGTTCTGCTTCTTTTGCCTCTTAACAATACTGCTCTAACCCTGTGGGGATTAGGGTGTTTTTTGTGCTACTTCTCCACAATGTAAAATACTAGAGTTTTGCCTGCCTAATAAATAATATTGGCAGATGTTAAGCATGCCATGTGCTGCATTGACGACTCATTAATTTTTACCTTGGGGGTAGTGCTTGTTCATAACAGATTCATTGTTTGCATTGCTACTAATGTTACTGTGAATGTGTACCTACAAAATAATACTGTTTGTGTGTATTTGCAACTCTTGCAAATTGTACACCAGCCCAACTTCCAGCCCTACACACCCACATTTTTCATTTTCCTTTACTCAGTGTGCTGGCATCCAGCCTTCTACCCCCAGTACTGGAATCATTTTTCAGCAGCTAAGGTAAATATATTCAGAATTGTGCCCTGCCAACCCCCTGCCTCAGTTTATCAGTGACAATTGCAACTTCTATTTTCTCTTCCCCCAACCTTTGCCCAAAAGCATCGCCTCTTGCTGGCCTCCCAACTTTGCCCAGCAGCAACCTTTCTCATCCCATCGCCTGCTCGGTAGCAGCAATCACCCTTCTCTCCCCATAGTGAATATCTTTCTTTCTACCCCTCCCAACAGCGTTGCTCCAAGGGTATCTGACAGCCTAGGTCAGGAGTGGGCAACCTACGGCCTGTAGATCAAATGTGGCCCACCATTGAATTTTATGTTGCTCGAGAGACCATGAGAAGTATACTTTAACTACTGTCTTTCACATATATTTTCAGAATAACCTGCCCATAATCCAGCATTTCTCCTTCCCTACACCCCCTCACCAATGTCCATCTTCTAGCTTCTCCCACCTTTTCCTTCCTCATAACAGATCTGTGCTCCAGCACTGCCCTTTGCTGCCACCCTTCCTCTTCTGGGGCGAACAGACAAGTGGATTCAGTGCTGCATCAAAGGGGGGGGGGGGAGGAATTTGGCAGTCCTTGAGAACGGGCCTATGGTTAGGCCTCACACTGGTGCTGAATCCACTTGTTCCATTGGAGCTTGGAAGAGGGGCAGTGGTGGCAGCAAGAGGAAAAGAAAAGGTAGGAGATGGAATGCTGCACTCTTTCCACATTTTCACCCCCCAAATGCTGCCAACCTAGGTCCTGCCTCCCAACAGCAACTCCCCTATCTCCACCCACTAATTCTTTGCAGTAGACCTCACACTCTACCATTCCTAAAATACCCAACACCAGCCCACTATCTCTTTCTCCCACCACCCATATCTGTCTCATAGTAACATAGTAGATGACGGCAGAAAAAGACCTGCATGGTCCATCCAGTCTGCCCAAGACAAACTCATATGTGTATACCTTACCTTGAATTGAATTTGTATCTGTCCTTTTCAGGGCACAGACCATATAAGTCTGCCCAGCAGTATTTCCCGCCTCCCAACCACCAGTCCCGCCTCCCATCACCGGCTCTGGTACAGACCGTATAAGTCTGCCCTCCCCTATCCTTGCTTCCCAACCACCACCCCCTCTTCCCCCCACCTGCTCCGCCACCCAATTTCAGCTAAGCTTCTGAGGATCCATTCCTTCTGCACAGGATTCCTCTATGCATATCCCATGCATGTTTGAACTCCGTTACCGTTTTCATCTCCACCACCTCCCGTGGGAGGGCATTCCAAGCGTTCACCACCCTCTCCGTGAAATTGGTTCCGCCTTTCTTGCTGAGAAACATTCTCTCTCCCCCCACCCCAACTCTGTGCAAGCAGTATTCTCTCTCTCCTCTCTGCCCAGAAACATTCCTCTGTTTCTATCCCTCCACCCAACTACAACCCTTGCTTTAGTCCTCTGCTCAGAAATAACACCCATTTCTCTTCCCACCATTCCTGCTCAGCAACATCCCCCATATCTTTGCTCCCTGCTCAGATATAGCTTCCTTTCTCTCTCTATCCTCCAATAGACCTGGGTTCCTTTCCCTACCCCTTGGCTGATCCAATACTGTGTATTCTATGATTGGAAGGATAGTATCAACCACCAGGAACCCTGGACCTAGGTCATGCATTTTCACCTATAGCAGCCCCCTTTCTCTTTGGGTTGAACCCTCTAGTATTTAGAGGCTGCCAGGAATTGTAGCACATGCCAGAACTATTCCCCACCATGGTGGAATAGATGCCAATGACCTGATGGGAGGAGGTAGGAGATGGTCCAGGAGCCAGGAACACTATGATTAGACCCAACCAGACAATCTTGCGGAACAGGAATAACACAAAAACAGCAGGCATAACAGGAGTCAGGAAATGGGCAAAGCTCAGGGCTGGAAAAGCAGGTTCATATGCAGAAGGAAGGCAAGGATCAGATACGAAAGATCAACAGAAGACAAACAGTACTCGGGAGCTCAGAAATGATACCTATCCAAGGGCAAGGTAGAATGGGACTTCAGGATTCAAATATGTGTAGGGAGCTAATCAGAGTAGATGTGTTTCTCCGAGTACAAGCAGGCTTATTAATTCTCACAAGTGGGTGACGCCAATCCACGCTGCCCAGTCTGGAACTTATAAAAAGCTTAAGAAGCTTTGTGGAGCGTGAGACAAGCTCCACCATGCATGCGCGAGTGCCTTTCCGCCTACTGTGAGAGCGCAGTCTCCTCAGTTCTTTTTCTACCACGTTGAGGAGAGGGCATGTTTTATTACCGTCGTCTCACTTTGCTCTGTCCAAAAGAGTTTTTTTGTGCCTTTAAGTGACTTTTTTTTTTCCAACCTTAATTGTGTTCCCACTGTGGAACCTCCTTTCTTGTTGTTTTTTTCCCCTGGTTTTTCATTTCCTTTCTTTTTTGTCATCATCAGACTCTACTTCGGCCAGGAATTTCCCCTTTCTTTTGCATGCCTTGCCCCATTTTTCAGGCACCATCGCTTCATTTAATTTAGTTTTTCCTTCCATGTCCATGAAGGTTCCCAGTGGCTTCAAATGCTGTACTTGGTGCAATCAGACAATCTCTGGGACAGACACCCATTCTTGGTGTGTTCAGTGTCTTGGGCCCGACCATAGCCAAGCTAACTGTATTCTCTTTCTTCACATGAAGAAGAGGACGCAAATTTCCAGAGAGGTCGGAGGCATCTGTGTAAGCCACTTTGAGCCTGCAAATAGGTGGGAAAATGTGGGATACAAATGCAATAAATAAATAAATAATAAAATCAGCATCAATATCGAGCGGCGCACTGGTATCAGGAGCGTCGATAAGTATGGCTGCTGTTAGACCCTTAGACACTGGGAGCAGTGAATCATCGAGTGAGTCTCCACCTGCCTTGAGGCCTCCTGCTGTGCAGGGCCCCAAGGACCGTCCATTGTCGGAACCAACCTTGAGGCAGCATGAGGATTTAACATCGTTCTTGTTGGCACTGAAGGTTGATGATGAGTTTCGGGCAAAGGCCAAGAAGCATCGTGCCGGTGCCGGGAGCTCCGGGGTGCCAAAGAATTCAGCACCAGAGAAGTGTCGACACTGGGGGTACCGCTTTCCCTCCATACAAGAGGTGCCGATATGTCAGTCTCCCACCAGCCAAGACCCGGCTCCTGTATCGACCCCAGCAGCTCTGCAACCTGTGCCTGAACCGGCATCCCAGCTTTTTCAGGTGTTGGTCCTCGATGTGCACACCCGGGCCTTGCTCCTTGAGCTGCTGGATGGCCTTATGCTATGGTGTGCATCGGCATTGTGGGTGCTTGTGCCTACCCTGCCTCCTCTTGTGGGCCCGCTTGGCCCTCAACCTGCAGTGCAGCCTTTGGCACCGATGCTTCATGCTGGTTCAGTGTCGACTGCAGGGCTGTGCCTAGGGTCTCTGGCGCCCCCCTGCAGCCTATCAGTTGGCGCCCCCCCTGCAGACTATCAGTTGGCGGTGGCACCCCCCCCCCCCCCCCCGTGAAAATGATCGCTCACCACTTGCCACAATGACAGGAATTGTCAGCAATATTCTTAGAAACAAATTGCTATACATTGCAAAATAAGATAGCAGATGTAAATTCTCAAAGTGGACATATTCCAAACACTAAAATGAAAATAAAATGATTTTTTTTCAACCTTTGTTGTCTGGTGACTTTCTTTTTCTGATCATGCTGGCCCAGTATCTGATTCTGCTGCTATCTGTCCTCTTAACTCCGTTTCCAGGGCTTCCTTTCCATTTATTTCTTTCCTTTCCTCCTTTCTTCTTCATTTCTGGTCCTCAGTTTCTGCCTATTTTCTTCATCCATGTGCAGTTTTTCTCCTCTCTTCCTTTTCCCTCATTTCATCTCCTTCATCTCTCTTCCCTCCCCTCTATGTCCAGCAATTTCTCCTCTCTCCCTGAGCCCTGCCCTCCCATCCATGCTCCTCTGTCCCCTGCCCCCTCCATTCATCCTTTTCCAGCAATTCCCCTCTCTCCCTGAGCCCTGCCCTCCCAATCCATGCCCATCCATGCTCCTCTGTCCCCTGCCCCCTCCATTAATCCCTTTCCAGCAATTCCCCTCTCTCCCTTCCATGACCCCCCTCGCATCCATGCTCCTCTCTCTCCCATGTCCCAGCCTGGCCCGCCCTCTTCTCCCCCCCTCGCATCCATGCCCCCCCTTCGCATCCATGCTCTCGTTTCTCCCCTGCCCTCCCGCTCCCATTGTTCAACTGCCCACCCTCTTCTCTCCCCCCAACATCCCTTTTCTTTTCTTTTTAAATTTACCTCCGTGGCGGTTCCGGCAGCGTCAGGGAAGGAGGCGGCGCTCCCGACGTCTAGCCTTCCCTTCGCTGTGTTCCGCCTTCTTCTGACGTCAAGGAAATGACGTCAGAAGAAGGCGGAACACAGCGAAGGGAAGGCTAGAGACGTCGGGAGCGCCGCCTCCTTCCCTGACGCTGCGCTGCCGGAACTGCCACCACGGAGGTAAATTTAAAAAGAAAAAAAAAGAAAAGGGATGTTGCGGGAGGGCGAGCGAGGTGAGCATGGTGCGGCGGCGCCCCCCAGAGGGAAGCGCCCCCCTGCCATGCTTACCGTGTTAGCACGGCCCTGGTCGACTCCCAACCAAGCTGGCACTCCCTCAACATCTGTGGAGGAAGCCTCGCCAGAGTCGAGGTGGGAACCGACTTCTCAACGTCCTCCTTGATGGCATAGCTCCTCCACGTCAAGGCAGATTTGATCTCGACACTGCATCATGAGGGTATTGTCTGACACCAAAGAGGAGAGCTCATGGGATTCAGAGGAGGATCTAAGGTACTTTTCCTCAGATGAGTCCTATGGAATTCCCGCTGAATCCTCCTCTCCACCGGAAAGAAGAAAATCTCCTCCGGAGAGCCTTTCTTTAACTTCTTTTGTCAAGGAAATGGCTGATGCCATTCCATTTCCTTTGGAGGTAGAGGACGAGCCCAGGACCAAGTTGCTCGAGGTCCTGGACTACATGTCTTCTCTTAGAGAGGCTGTGATTGTCCCTCTCCACTAGGTACTCCAGGAAGTCCTCATTAGGAATTGGGAGTCCCTTCTGTCTGTCCTGGTCATGCCAAAGAAGGTAGATACCATGTACCGGATCCACAGTACGCCTAGTTTTGACAAGCCTCGCTGTTCTTATGCCCATGGCAGGTATGGTTGCTTCTTCTTCTGGAGTTATCCTCCAAAGAACCAAGAAGATTGGAGTGTTTTCTGACCCTCATCATGCAGAACAAGGGGTCACTTCTGCATCCCAACCTCCAGTCTCTGGCTCTCACAGCTTGAATGTTGAGAGCCTAGAGTTTGCTTCCTTGGGTCTTTCGGAGGGTATCTCCCAGGTCTTGATGGCTTCCAGGAAAGACTCCACTAAAAGGTGCTGTACTTTTAAATGGAAGAGGATTGCTCTCTGGTGTGAGAGCAAGGCCCTAGATCCCCTTACTTGCCTTACACAGACCCTGCTTGAATACCTTCTATATCTCTCCGAGTCTGGTCTTAAGTCCAACTCCGCAAGAGGTCATCTTAGTTCAATTAGTGCTTATCATTAACGTGTAGAAGATAAGTCCATCTCTGGACAGCCTCTAGTTGTTCGCTTCATGAGAGGTTTTATTTTGTCAAAAACCCCTGTCAAACCTCCATTTGTGTCATGGGACCTCAACATCGTTCTCATCCAGCTGATGAAAGCTCCTTTTGAGCCACTGAATTCCTGCCATCTGAAGTACTTGACCTGGAAGGTCATTTTCTTTCTGGCTGTTACTTCATCTCGTAGAGTCAGTAAGCTTCAGGCTTTAGTGGTGAATGCACCTTATATTAAGTTTTACCACAACAGAGTAGTCCTCTGCACGCATCCTAAGGTCCTGCCAAAGTGGTGTCTGAGTTCCATCTGAATCAGTCGATTGTCTTGCCAACATTCTTTCCCCAGCCTCATGCCCATCCTGGCAAAAGCAGCTTGCACACCTTGGACTGCCAGAGAACATTGGCCTACTACATGGAGCGGACCAGGCCCCACAGTCTGCCCAACTTTTTATTTCTTTTGATCCCAACAGGATGGGGGATGCCATTGGTAAATGCACCATTTCTAATTGGCTGGAAGATTGCATTTTCTTCACTTATGCTCAAGCTGGGCTGGCTCTAGAGGGTCATTTCATGGCTCATGATGTCAGAGCCATGGCTGCGTTGGTAGCCCACTTGAGATCAGCCTCCATTGAAGAAATTTGCAAGGCTGCGATGTGGTCTTCAGTCCACACATTCACATCACACTACTGTCTTGAGCATGATACCCGATGTGACAGTTGGTTTGGGCAGACAGTGTTGCAGAATCTGTTTGAGGTCTAGAATCCAACTCCACCCTCCTAGGCCCATTTTATTCTGTTCTAGGCTGCACTCTCATTCAGATTGTATATAGTTTCAGGTTAATCTGTGTTACGTCCTCGCCGTTGCAAGGCCCAATTCTCCAATGTTTTTGGTGAGCCTGGATGCTAGGGATTCCCCACTTGTGAGAATTAATAAGCCTGCTTGTCCTCGGAGAAAGCGAAGGTACTGATCTGTAGCGGGTATTCTCCGAAGACAGCAGGCTTTATATTCTCACTATCCCTCCCCCCTCCCTTTGGAATTGACTCCTTTGTTATTTTACTTTTATTTTTGCTGTAGTATAAAAATGAGGAGACCACGTTCTCGCAGCGAGTGGGAACGCACTCGTGCTTTCGTGGTGGAGCATGTCTCGCGCGCCCCAAAGCCCAGACCGGGCGACACAGATCAGCATCACCCACTTGTGAGAATATAAAGCCTACAGTCCTCAGAGAATACCTGCTACAGGTCAGGTCAATCGGGCAACCTGCTTCATCAGGCAATAAGCTGTAGCTCCCTTTCTATGTGAGGGAAGCTCCTTGGATGGGAGGAGAAAGCGGAGAGATTAGTGCATGAGTTGGTCTTTTTAGGCTGTAAACTCAGCAGCTGCAGCAGCAAATTAAATTACATCATTGTGAGCAGTCATAAGCTCATAGGTCCAGGAGTGGCTCCAATGCCTCTTACAGAACAGGCCTTTGGCTAAGGAAACCCGTGCAAGGGGTAGGCTGCAGTGGGGAGTAGATAAGCTCACATACCTCACATTCATTTTCTCTTCTGCTGCTTTTGCCACTGCTCCACATTTAAACTGATGATGGTCTTTAGAAAGGAAAACCAAGGTCTGCTGCTGTGCTTGTGTCCCTAGTCCCCTGATGGCGAACCTATGACACGCGTGTCAGTACTGACACGCGTAGCCATTTTCGATGACACGCGGCCGCATGTGGCCGCATACAGAGAAGCAGCGGCGTTCCTTGCTGACACCCGGGCGGATCGCCGATGCGCCCCCCCCCCCCAAGGTGCAGCGCGCCCCCCCCCCCCCCCCCCCCCCGGTGCATGTTTACCCGTGTGCGCTCCTATTGGCTCCCTCTGAGTCCTCCGCTCGTTCCCTCCCTGCTGCTCCCTCTGCCCCGGCTCCTGCACGGCCGTTTGACCTCACTTCCGGCCGGCGGAGCAGAGAGCAGTGGAATGCCGTGGGGGACGCATCTCTGAGGGCCCTGTGATCGCCATTACCAGCAACCACATAACCACAGCAACCATCATCCAATCTACTGTTCTGGGGTGTCGTGGATTTCTAATTGACCATCATTACTGAGATAGGTGAGGGGGAGGCTGGGAGAGGCAAGGGCATGTGCTATGGGTGCCGTTTCCCGCCATTAGAAATAGCGGCAGCCATCTTAATTTACATAAGGTGGTCAGTTAGGCTAGTTAACCCCTAATTGCCTGCAGGGCTAACAGGCTATCTATAATTCTATCTTCTGTCACTGCCCCCCTGATGGAGAACCCAAAAAATAAAAAAACAAGGTTAAGTAAAGGAAGTGGTAGTAGCAGTTGCCGACCCTTTCAAGAGACATGGACCGAGATGTATGGCATTATAGAAAAAAATGGCAGATCATTTTGCGTTCTATGTACTGAAACGGTAGTAAGCAGAACGTGGAATATAAATAGACATTTTGAAACTAATCATTCCCAGCTCCTGAAAAAAAGTGAGGATGAAAGGAAGGAATACATTTCCAGGCAGCTACACTTTTATAAGAGCCAATCTAATTCCATCCTTACATTTGTAAAAGGTTCTACAAATTTAACATCTGCAAGTTTGAGCATTGCTCACTCCATAGCTCAGCATGGAAAAGCACTCAGTGAGGGAGGATTTATTAAAGAAACTCTCCTAAGATGTGCACCAGTTCTATTTCACGATATGCAGAATAAAGATGCAATTATTAAGAGAATGTCTGAGTTACCAGGAAATTTGGAGTGCCTGGATCCGATTACCAGACACTTTTAGCACCCTGAAAAATATAGCAATGGCTTTACTCACAATTTTTCCCTCTACGTACTTTTGTGAAACCTTATTCTCAGTGTTAAATAATATCAAAACCAACAAAAGAAACAGATTGAAAGATGAAGTTAGTAGCGCATGCTTGGGCTTGAAGTGTACAAAATACCAACCTTCAATTGAAGATTTAGCCAATGAAATTCAGCAACAAAAAAGTCACTAATAGGCAGATTAGTTAAAGAATTCCCCCTCCCCCTCACTTATCTTAGTTCACGGCACCCCACACAAGTTAAATAATACCAAGACCAACAAAAGAAACCGATTGACAGATGAACAAAGAAGTCACTAAGCAGGTAAGTTAAATAATTAGTTTTTGGTTTATTAAATACAGTTATATATTACAATTATACATTTTTGTTATTTAAACTATAAGTATCGTGAAATTATGTTTTTTTTTTTTATCGAAGTGACACACCACCCGAGTTATGCTCGGTTTTTTGGCGAATTTTGACACACCAAGCTCAAAAGGTTGCCCATCACTGCCCTAGTCCCTTCCATCACCCTGTTATTTTTTTCTTTCTATCTTCCATTATCTCCCTATAAATCTAAGGCTACAAATTAAATACAGTCTACAAGAGATCAGTAAAAGCTTGTCTGTATTCAGAATTACATACATTATCTTGCTTGGTAAGGAGAGAACTCAGGAGTCAGTAAGGCAATATGGCCCCCTGAAATACAAACTTCTCTGAAGTACAGTATAACAGATCCATATATTTATACACCAAAATCGGCAAATCATGGTGTCTAACTAGACAAGAGCCAAAACCTGTAGACAGAATTATTTTAGAAAAGCAGAAGTTAGAGAAAACCAGACTGTCACAAAGGAACCAAGTTATCTCTGTCATCTCTTATGCTCTGCTGTAGTTCTTATCAAAGAAAAAC
Organism: Microcaecilia unicolor; assembly: GCF_901765095.1. Classification (NCBI taxonomy): domain Eukaryota; kingdom Metazoa; phylum Chordata; class Amphibia; order Gymnophiona; family Siphonopidae; genus Microcaecilia; species Microcaecilia unicolor. The sequence continues at coordinate 123,419,744 of NC_044035.1, forward strand.
AAGCAGATAAATAGTGTATGAACAGGCTTATCGTTTTTGTCAGTTTTAATTTTGTCCCAAACATAATTTGAGTTATTGCACTGTGCAAGGGACTGTGAATTTGCAGGCTTATGGTTCCCGTGGCAGCCTTGCAGTCCCTTCTTTTCAAGCAGAAAACTCTTGGGAAGAGGATGGGGCTACTTTGTGGTCCCCATATACTCACATTGTACAGAGTTCATGCTGGTTGCAGTCAGTATTGTCCAGTTTACTGTGGTTATTTTCCATGCATTTTTAAGGGGGTTACCATTGTTTTCCATATTATTCGACTTTTCACTTACCCGGCAACGGGTTGGTCCTTGTTTATATCGGATAATCGAGACTGTACTGTATATTTCTTTCTCTGAGCATACTTGAGAACACCTGCGCTCAGCTCAAACTCTGCACCTATACATTCCTAGTGGCAAAGTGTGAGTCAGAATTTTATAATGGGCCATAAACACACGTATGTAGCCATGCACATGAGGAAATGACTTTTAAAATTACCCCCAGAAGGTGTAACTAAGAGGAATTTTCAACATTTTTATGCGGTATGTCTTCAAAAGCAGACCAGAGTGAAACGAGTGTAATGATTTGATGTTTTAGCTGTCAAGTGAATTACTGTAAGACAGCTTGTCTTAGTAGGACTGCTTTACAGTTACACAGTAGGTGAGGAATTGGAAAATCAAATTGGGATCAACAAGATTACAGTTAAAAGCTATAGTAAATTAATCCTTTTGTCTATGCTAAAATGTTTGCACAGAAAGATAGATTGATTCTGTAAGTGCATTTATATTGCAAACTTTGGCTTCGGATGTTGTATGTTTGGTTTGGTGGTGACTGGTAGGTCAAGTTGGTATCAGGGCTGGTGTTAGACATTCAGGGGCCCAGGGCAGAAACCAAAGACGGGGCCCAAAAGCTGGCTTTCAGACTATTCCTCCTTTTAACTTGAGACAGGTTTGGGGCCCCCTATGGTATGGGGACCCAGGGCAATCGCCCTGTTTGCCACCCTCTAACGCTTGACCTGGTTGGTATGCATATTAGTTCAGTTTCTTAGCATTATTGCAACCTCCTCTCCAGATCTCTAGCTACAGGACATAATGTTGGATAGGGACACTAAGGCCCGTCTGTATGCTTGGCTGTATGTCTAAACTTCCTAACCCCATAAAGCCTGTCCAGGTTACTTCTGACACATGCCACAGATCGCAGTTCATCTCAAGCTTTCTTTTATTGGTTTGTGGCTAGGTTCCTTTTTTACTTATCCCATTCTAGCTTAAATTCTGCAATTGCTTTGCTTCAACTGCCTCATATAGAAAGCTGTTTTATGCATCCACTACCCTCACCATTAATTTATTGTAGTGTCTACCCTTTTGTAGCTTTCTATACTATTATTATATCTAAACATTCTGAAACACAAAGATTATTCATTGCCCCCAACAGCGTGCTGCAGGTTATTTGGGTTTCCATCCTAGCTGGAACTGAAGCTGGTTTCTGGTACAGTGTGCCATCATGTGCAGTTACTCTTTGGTTGTTCCCGCATATTACGTCCCCTTCCAACTCATGAAGCCTGGTCATTGCAGTGACAGTCCTTGGCTGGGAGACCACACAGACCAGGGCTCCTTCAACCTCAGTGGCCTCCTGGTTACAGCCATGTGGGTTGTGGTGGAGTGCTGGCAATGTGCTTGTCTGTGACCTGGGAGGGGAGAGGCAATTTGAAAGGAGCAATTCTATTGACTACTACTTTTAACACGATCAAAGTTTGTATGCTGCAGAAACTAGAGCTGCTTCTCCCATAGAATATGTTGGGCTATTTTGGGGGGGTGGGGGTGGGGGTGGAGGAGGGGGAGAAGCTTATTTCTCTGAAATCCCTGGTCTGATCTGGCCCATTTTCAAATTCTGGCTTTTCACCAGGTTTCCCCCTATGCCAAATTTGGCCCTGAAGTTATTTTGCTGGCAGACAAACAAGTAGACTGACCATTGTCAATTCCATTAGGTAAATAACTAACATTTGTGAAGTCATGATCTGTTTGCATAGCCCTCAATCATTAGCTAGGTTTACTGCCATACTTGTTCACTAGAGTACCAATAATTATCCCCTCTCTTTTCTTTTGCCAATTAATTTGACTGTCACACAAGCTAGTGCAAGAGTATTGAGCCCTCTGGGTGAACCTTTAGCCTTATCCTTCTCTTTCCAGTCCCCCAGTTAATTGTCAGTTCCCCTTCCATTTTGATAGTTAAATTCTGCATTTCTGATCCTTCTACAATAATTCTATAAAATCACTTAATTGGCCATCAAACTTTTAAACATGGTTTTGCAGATAAAATAATACACAACTCTTTGAGTTTGCCTGCTGCTCTTTGCTGCTTCCCTAGGCCACTGCCTAGTCATGCTTAATTGTTAGGCTATCCCTGCTGTCGCAGAGCATTATGAGGTTTTTTTTCACCATTTTGATGTTAAATTCTTTCTCTCCTCCCCCCTGATATTCAGTCGGCAGCAGTGACAGTTTTGCTGCCTGCCGCCAGTGCAATTCCCAGATATTCTGTTCCAGGCTCTGTCCAGGCTTCAGCTTTGAATATCCTTTTTTTGGAGCTGGCTAACACATTGACTTAACTAATCAGCCCTTGACTGCGTAAGCCTAACCCCTTAAAGGTAGGACCGCAATTTAAGTGGCCCGATTTAAGCACTTATGCATTGAGGGGCTGAAGATTGGCAGTTAACCTGATTCCGCTCCTGGAACGCCCATGAGTTATTTTTGAATTTGGCACAAACCGGTCATTTTCAGCAGTGATAAACAGTTAAGTGGCACTGAAAATGATCAGATAGTTGCGAACAAGCAATTTAACTGGTTAGTGGCCACTTTCAGCCAGTTAAATTGTTTTGAATATAGGCCAGTATATATATAAAGAAAATGTGAGTAGATCTAATCCTTTAAGTATATGCTGCCTGTCTGTTTTGAAAATTGTTGCTGATAAGTGTTACCATCTTATCTGAGTGTTCAAAGCTTTATACTGGGTTTTTTTTTTGTTTACTATTTTTTAATATTTCAAATAATAATACAAAATTGCTCTTGCCCAAGCAATAGAGAAAAGCAGTTTCTAAAGAAAGAGAAAATACAACTATAATAATAATTCTCAATTTTTCCTTAGACCACAAAAGAAAGGAGGGTGAATTTAAAGAATATTGGGAGAAAATAAAAAGAAAAAATGGTTTAAATCTGGATTAATAGATCACAAAAATCATAGAACTGTAATAAACCCCTTAATGGTATTTATATCGGAAAGCCACTCAGTTAATCTTTTTCATATTCAGAAAGCCCTCAACTGCTCTGGGGTGAAAAACACATACTTCATCCCTCCAAATTTAACCACATGTTTACATGGATATGCCAACAAAAATGTTGCACCCAGATCTCTAGTCTCCTGCCTCATAGCCAAAAATAACTTTCTTCTTTCCTGGGTAGTTTTTGTGACATCAGGACAAATCCAGATCTTTTTCCCATGAAATAATTCTGATGCATGGCGAAAATACAACTTCAAAATTGCATTGAGATCTTACTCAAATTCTAGAGAGACCTACAAAGTAGCTCTTTTGGAGGCCTCCAATAAAGATTCTGCAAGAATTACTGATATATTTTTCAGATCCAACTGAGCTCTCAGGTCACGATTGCCCTCCATTTCTCCTTGGATATTTTTAGAAGATGATGGTACATAGTATATTTTGTTTAAATGAGGAACAGCTTTAGGGGAATATTTCAAAGCTTCAATAAAATTACCTCAAACAAATCAAGAGGAAGTACTCCAGGTGATGTTTAGCATCCTCTGATTCAGTCTATGATTATGATTCTCAATACTATCAATCTTTCTGTGCATGGCATGGTTATGTTTAACAATAGTCACCGTAAAATCCTGAAGGCTTTTTAATTCCCCTTGCAATTGATTAACTTGAATTAAAAATCTTGTTTAACCTGTTCTACAGCTTTTGTCAGGTCTTCCATCTTTCTCCCCAAAGCATTTACTTCTCCAGTAGTCTTGGTAGTCACAATATCTAATTTTTTTGTTCCATTTTTCAAACCTGCTCCAGTGTCACCTCCATGGGAGTCTGTGAAATCACAGCTCATGATATCTCCTTACTCGGACAGCCACGTCTGTTCTGCTGCCCTCCAAAGCAGCAGTCCCTGCAGCAACTTTGTCAGCGTACATTGCCACACCCCAAACAAAGGCTGATACTGGACACGGAGATACTGTAGACTCAGGGGGCGAAAGAGATATCTCGTGTTCCAAAGAGGCTGATTCTCCTCCATCAAGCCTCACTGCAGGGCCAACTTCCCTGGACAACAAAGGGGTTCCAGTAATGAAGCGGTCTATAAGCTGCTGGACCGAGGGTAGTATATGACCGCAGAGGGAGCGGTCTTAACCACCCCTTTCCTCTTTGTGGGGCATAACACCGAAGGAAAGAAGGCAATGAGGTAAACTGGAATGCAGCTCTAACATTGACCAATCTCAGTGTCGACAATGCTGCCATCTTGACCACTCCCTCTTCCCTATATTGTTTGTTATTAATAAAACTAACCCATGAGACCTACTGGTAATTAGGGGTGGGAGCAACCAGTGCAGATCAAATCTCAGCTAGCATGGGGATCTGTGAAATCCAAGTCAAACTGGTGTGTAGATAAATTTGACTCATCTGTGACTGATAAATCTGTGTCTTTCCTGATTCCGTTCGGATCTCTATTGAGTTAAACTCATTTGACCCAGTTCTGATACAAATATTCACACACACATTCAGGGTAGCCAAAGTTGTCATACTGCAAATACTTACTGGTATATAAATCTGTAATAACCTGTGTAAACAAAGATTTTTCAGACATGAAATATGGTTTTAGAGGTCACGCCTGCAAAAGACACACGCACACCAAATACAGAATAAGTAACAACAAATTGGAACTAGAAGTATGCAGGCACAAACTGAATTCTTCCCAGACAATATTCAGCCGGCAGCGGTTGTTTTTTTTTTTTTTTTTAAACGCTGACTGCTGTGAGCAGAATTGGGCTTGGATATTTATCGCTCAGTCACCTGTATAGGCTCAATTTGCGGTCTAGCAAATATCTAGAAATAAATTAATCAGGGCTTTTTTTGAGGGGGTACTTGGGGGTACTGAGTACCGACACCTTTTCCATTGTCTGCTACAATTGACTCATGGACCCCAAGTTTTCATGAAAGAGCTCAGGCTCTACACACCAATTCTGCCTTGTCATAGATTCTGTGACAGGTTGCAGGGGGTCTGGCTATTGTGGGGTGGGTCCCTCAGTGATTACCTCACCCCTGAATGGTGGCCTATCATTTGAGTACCGGCACCTTTGTTTTGCTAGAAACAATGCACTGAAATTAATTAAATAATGCTAGGCCATGGCCAGGCACTGACATTAAACATCTGGGGTCATGTGGCATGTTCTGGCTGATGAATCTTACGTGGGTCCAGGTTAGGGTTACCTTATTTGCTTCCCCCAAAAAGAGGACACATTCCCTGCCCCATCACACCCCCACACCCCCCAAAGGGTGTCCTATCCTTCCCTCCCTTTCCCTTACCTTACTGTAGTGCCCTGGTGGTCTAGTGACCTCTTTGGGGCAGGAAAGAGCCCTCTCTTTCTTGCCTGGAGCGGCTGCAGACTCTCTTGCTGCCTCCCATACTAGCACTGACTCAAAATGGCTGCCTAGAGTGACCTTGCAAGACTTCTGCTGAAGTCTCACGAGGCCGCCGCTTGAACTCTCGGTGGCCATTTTGAATCGGCGCCAGGACCGGAGGCAGCAAGAGATAGTCTGCAGCCGCTCCGGGCAGGAAAGAGGGGGCTCTTTCCTGCCCAAAGAGGTCACTTAGACTACCAGGGCAGTACAGTAAAGGGAGGGGAGGATAGGACACTCTAGGCCCGCCCACCAGCCTGCCCGTTTGTCTGCAAATCTAGAAAACGGGCAGGACGGTGTTTTGCTACTGTTTTGTTTGACCTCGTTTTGGTCCTCTTTGAGCTATTCCATATGGAGGATTGAACGTATTAAGTTCATCCAGAAGATTCTGAATTGTTTTTCTTACTTCCACTGTCACCCAGTCCCAGGGGGGTTTGTTCTGCTGAGGCATTACCAATCTCAATTCAAAACTGCATCCCATAACTGTTGCTTTCTGTCTTTCTGGTTCTAGGTGTATTCTGGGCCAGTTATGTTCCCACATATAGTCTGTTAGAATCTATCAGTATTTTATGCACCAAATGAGTGTCTGGTGTGCGTTTAGTTTTGTTTAGTTAGTAAAATAAGGAATACTTGAAAATAAAGACAGAAATAGATTTCAGATAGAAAGATATTTATTCTTACCAAAGTTTCAATTCAGTACAGACATCGGACAGATTCTGGGTTCAATAGCACAGCGTTCCGCCGTCTGAGAAGTGCTGAAGACGACTTCTCAAATTAAGCCAAAATCTCTCTTCTTTTATACCCTTACCTCTCCATAGAAGTCTATGGTGAGGTACAATTTTTTTCAATTATTTCTCAATTTCTGCGGTTATACTTTCGCGTCCTGCCATCTGTGCATTTGTACCCAGCTCCTTCCGTTCCATCTATTTCAACAGGTTGCCACATTTTCCGGTTATGTCAACATGTTTTTGGAACAAACTGTTTTTGCGGTTACTAACATATTTTTCTGTTGAGATACCAGTTTCACATAATGCTTTTGCAACACCTCTCATCACATCTTCTGATCTCTGTATCATTTTATACATTAATATACAAAAATAAACCCCATTTTGAGAGCCACATTTTTTTTCCCATTTTATCCATCATTCTTTCATTACAGGTGCTATATTTTATTTGAATATTGTACCTGTTTGTGTTAAGACTCATTGTTCAGACCTGCTTTCTGCAGATTCTCAAATATTAATTCATTTGTTACTTATTTGGCCTAGTCAGTACTTTTTCAGATGTTTTTGGCTCTGTGGCTTTGTCCATCACAATTCCAGTGGTAGATCTAAAACCAGGCCATATATTAACATTCCCCTCTTCACCCTATCCCATAGGGTGACACCAGGGTTAATGTACCATGGTACCATCCATTCCAGAAGGTATCCTACAAGGCCATCAAATTTTCTGTGTCTCAATGCAAACCGGTACAGTCTGAATTATTTGGTTTCAGATTACCATCCTGGCACCACTTCAATTATTTCTATCCTTCCTACTTATCTATATCTATGGTTATACAAAAACTTGTAGTTACTATACTTCTACCCTTTAATATGCAGATTCTATCTTATTCTTACCTATTTTATCATTAATTCTTTGGTTATATACTGATTATATCTTATCTTATAAAGCTTTATATGGTTATATTGTATCCCTGTGTGTGCTATTACCTGATTATACAGATGCAGACATCTCTCTAGTGTCTCTAGCAGTTGCATAGCGATTGGTCCTTCTCAGAGGGAGATAGTCCAATGTGTCATCTCCTGTGGTGTTGGGAAGGAGATTTTCGTACAGGGCATATTGTCCTGCTGTTGTCTTTTTCGTGATTGCGGTTTCAATTAAGCGTTCTACTAAGCCTCTAGCACAAGGGATTATGCAACACCCTACTAGCACAAAAATTGCTACCACTATGATTATAGTTGTGGCTGCTGAAATGATAAATGTCTTCCATTTACCAAAAGCTTTATCCATCCAACCAGTCCAGGATGTATCAACGCCAGAGTTTTCTGCCAATTCTTGTGACAGTGAGGTTAAGCCTTCCAAAGCTCTGGTGATTGATCCATCTGGAGCTGTATTGTTGGGGATAAAGGTGCAACACTGTGTACCTATCTTTTGGCACACCCCGCCATCCGCTGCTAGAAGTTGGTCAAGAACTAATCTATTTTCCAACGTCATCCTGCTGGTGGCGTCTAATTGTGTTGCAATTCCTTTAACAGCGTCCCTAGTGTAGTTCACAAATCTCTGCTGGTTGTAATATATATAATTGATCCAGTCTACGTTCTTATTTATAGTGGACCACCAAAAGAAAACTGATTCAAATCCTGCAGCTATTTGGTTTCTGGCTTTGAACTCATCAGGGACCCCTCTTGGAACACCAATAGCATCTATATAGACCCGATCATCAAAAGATCCAGGCATTGCATTTCTCTTCACTCGTGAGGAAGAGCTGCTGTGAGGAGGGAGTAAGGATGCTATTATGATTGGAATTACCAATTTTACTAAGGCACATCTGCCTGTCCAACTTCTGTGAAGTGTATGGTGGATAGTATGGGCTCCACAGTACCACCATATGTCTGCTCTAGCTTGTGAAAAGTCTGTGAGATTAAGATTTCGCAGACTCCCTTTTCCTAAGGTTGTGTTACAATTAGTCAAATTTCCTAAAAACCGTGTATTTTTCACCCCATATCGTTCTATACATGTATGATATTTGGTAGCAGGATCTGGAATCCTGAATGCAGGTGGAACCCTCATCCGAGGGGGCAAGTAGGGGTGATGCTTGTCAAGACGCTGACAAGACTGATTGACTTCTTCTTTTACCTGCAATAATTCTAACATACACCAAAAACCATCTGGATCATTGTGGAGATCTAAAGGGAAAGGAACTACCGTTGGTTCTGCTCTTGCATGGGAACAAAAATAACAATTAGAGACATTCAAGCTCTTTGTAGTATAATGTGCCCATTCGAGCCATAGGTTTGTTTCTCCAAATCCTGTTTCTAATGCTATTAAATCTTTGGAATTATTAATTGGCACGATCTGGTAAGGAATCTTTACTTCTGGGATCTTTGTTGGCACCAAAGGATTAGTTTCTGGTTGAGCTGGGGGTGGAATAATCTTGAACGTTCCAACCGGATCTCTACCTGTGGCATCAATTCCTATGGAATAAGTTCTGTATTTAGTGGCTGTTACTCCTCTGAAAGTAACAGCCACTTGATTACATTTGGTCATTGCACAAAAGTTAGTCACTCGCAATTTCATGATAGATATGCTCTTCTTTAGATCTGGAATCTCACTACCTGAGTAGGGGACCCACGAACCTGTATACCACCATACTTGTGCCCAACTTCCGCAATTGGAGAAGGGACACAGGTATACCTCAAAAGCTGACAAGTATTGCTGTACAGGATGTGCCCCACACATTGTGTAAGCACAGACATCAAGGGTTATTGTGGTTGTGTCCGTGGTGGTGGGTAATGCTATTTCGTAAGTGGTAATGAATTGTTGTAGAAAACTTTCTAGATGCTGTGTTCCTTGTATCATGGGCATGGTGAGCACACACACCAGGAGGAAGACTAAGGACTTCATGTTGGTAGTTTTCATGGTTAAATGTAAGATCTGGATTGTACCAAAGGTAATTGGCGGTTAATGAAAATGAGTAACACAATAAATCCTAGGGTCTTAACCAGAACTGTAATTGCTATAATTAATATTCCTAGGTATACCAAAGCTTGATATATCATTAGGAAGAATTTGGGTTGGGTTGGTAAATTCTAATAACTGGGTAGGGTGGGTAAATTCTAATAGCTCCTCTTTCAGGAGGGTCGGGGATATCGAAAAGACTGTATACTTCCAAAGGTCCCAATCCAACCTCTCTAATGAACAGGAAGGGTATCCAATCAGTGCCCAGTACGGCGTATGTGATAATCCAAAAATCTACAACGTCACCAGTTTCTGGTCTTATTAGGAGGTCGTCGGTTTGTTCTATTTGTAAACCTAAGGTTCCTCCAAACAGGATCACAGTGTCTGTAACCGTTCGGCTAGGACCTAGTGTCCAATTCTCAAACAAAGGTTCACACAATGTCAGATATCGGGTGAAGGGGTCCCAATTGGGATCGTCTTCTGGAGCTGGGTCCCAATGAGGATGTATTAACTCTCTTAGATCAAGAAGGTACTCTGGGGGTTCAGGGATTAAGTGTACACCTAAACTAAAAGGCGATGGTGGGGGAGAATCAGGTGGAGAGGGCGGGTTATCTGGTAAATTCTGGGACATATATTGATGGTTACTTAAGGATGATGAGCTATCTGGGAGGTCGAGTGGCTGGGACGGTGATGTTTGGAGTGGCTAAAGTAGTATCCGTGGGAGGAGGAGCGTCACTAGGAGGAACCAGAGAATAAGGAGGAGGGGTGGGTCGTAATTCAAGCAAGGTAATATTATCCTCAAAAGTAGTTGTAAGATTGGGGACAATATGGACCGAGCTACTGATATTATTGGGAACAGTTGTAGAATGCAAAACAGGAGAATCAGTGAGGATAGGAGTAGTCGCAGAGGTTGCAATAGGCTCTGGAGGATTGCCAGTTGAAAAGTCTGTCGTGGCAGATGTGTCTGCCCAGGGGGTGGGATGACTGGTGGCAATGGGAGTTATCTTTGAGGTCGTCTGGGGGGATCTGTGTCCAAACAGGCGTGTAAATGCGGTGTATTGTTGGGGCTCTGTGTAGGCTGCTGTAGCAAGTGGTGGAGCAGGAGTAGATGTAAGTACCGAAGTAGTTACAAGTACTGCTGGAGTAGTTGCAAGTACAGAAGTAGTTGCAAGTACCGTGACGTTTCCGGCTGGCAAGGTAACGTTGCCAGTGGGAAAGGCAGTAAGTGTGATCCAAAGATCAAGGAGGTTACTGTCAGCAGTATAGGTAAACAGGGTAGTGAAAAACAAAACCAAACCTATACAAAGTAGGATGATGCACACGAGTCCAACAGCAAACAATCGAGCAGATGGAAAGCAGAAGAAGAGGGTGTATTGATGTAACACCGTCACTGCTGCTGAGACAACGCTCGGACGGGTGCTGGTTCCGTCCGTGTCGTCAGGAATGGTGTCGCCTTCCAAATAAGTGTCGTCGAAGTCGTTCGACCAATGGGAATTGGTTTCAGATACCTGCTCAGAGTGACACTTATCAACAGGGTAAAGTCCAATGTCCAGTGGGTCTGGTGGATCAGGTTCCTTGATATTGTCGAGGGCAGCAAGGTTCTCAGCAGTTGGTTCCCTGCGGAGACTTTTACCAGCGGGGGAGGGTGGTGGTATCAACACTTTCACAGGAGTGGTTGGGAAAGGTGGTATTGGAATAGGAACTTTATGTAGAGAAATAGTCTGTAAGGGAATGAGTTCTTCTGGAGTGAACAGCGGCGGAAATTGCTGTGGCATTTATCTGGCTTGATTCGGGAAATACAAATGTAGAATGTCGAGCAGCTCACAGATGTTGCTGTGCAAACTCTGTACTGTTGAACACGCAACGGACTCTTGTTCTGGCAGATTCAACTGTCCTGCTAAGTTGCGGACTTGGCTGAGATCTTCTGTAAGATTACGGATTCGGATTAGACGGATGCGAAGATCAACGTATGTAAGTGGGAGAGCAGGAACAGTGGGAGGTAGAGGTGAGGATGGCAACTCAAACGCAGGTTCAAATACAGGTGGTTGTTCTGCTGGTGACTCTGGAGAATCAGCGAAGGTTTGGATGACTATGTCAGCCAGATCAAGGAGGTGTGATTCGGGTGATGGATGGTCTAAGTTGATTAAGTGGTTAAGTCTTTGGTCGAGTTGATCAAGATGATTCAAAAGTGTTGGGTGCGGGGTCGGTGGTCTTGGGCTCAGTGGCGGTGGAGATGGGGTTTGTGGTGGGACAGGTCTCTCCAGTGGCTGCTGTGCTGGAAACATCAATGGAAACATCCAGGAGGCCTGATTGGGTATTCGGATAGGCGCGGATATCTTTCAGATGGACCCAGGATGTGTGGTCCTCAAGCTTGGCAGCTGTGGCTGACAGAGCTTCTATCTTGAAGGGCCCAACGTAGATGGGGTCTCGCCAGGTCTTGTGCGTGTAATAACGCCGGTGCACTAGATCGCCCACTTTATAAGGGGGGGATCTATTGGCATCACAATCCCCTCTTCTGTCCGAAATGGCCTGTGGAATTGAGGACAGAGAACTTACAATAGTCTGCAAGATATCCCAATATACTGAGTATTGATCGGGTACTTGAGTGTCTGGATTGCCAGGTAGGAGTCGCTTCTGGCGACCTGTACATAATTGGAACGGCGTCAGTTTAAGGGAAGAGGATGGAGTGGCACGGAGAGATAACAGTGCCAAAGGGAGGGCATCAAGCCAATTCTTTATCCCATTTGCCATAAGCTGACGCATTTTTGTTTTGAGCAACCCATTGTATCTTTCAACCAAACCATTACTGGTGGGTTTGTAAACACAGACAGTTCTATGTGTAATGCCAAGTGCTGGAAGGAGGTTCTGCAAGAGTTCATTCACAAAGTGTGTACCATTATCTGTGGTAATTTTGCCAGGAATACCAAATCGAGGAATAATTTCATTACACAGTGAGTGTGCCATGGTTTGTGCGGTTTCTCTAGTGCAAGGGAAAGCTTCCACCCACTTAGAGAAACTGTCCACGCAGACAAGCAGATACCGTTTACCACGAACAGGTGTCTGCATATCTGTGAAATCAATATACCAATGTTGGCCAGGTCCCTGGACAACAGGCAAATGACCGGAAGGGATGACAGGTCCTCGTTTAGGTGTATACAGAAAACATTTGTAGCAATTATGAACTACAGTGTGACACATGGGCATCATTTGGGGAGCCCATAACTTGGAAGACAATTGATCATACAGTGTATTAGCATTTAAATGTAAAGGATAATGGAGGGCATGCAAAAGAAGGGATAAAACATGCTGTGAAACACATAATTGACCATTAGGATGGGTCCAAATACCATTTGGATTAAGAAAACATCCAGCTTGCTTCCATAAACTGAGTTCTGCTTGTGAAAGTGAGGAAGTGAGGGTAGTAGAGAAGTCTGAGGTTAGGGATTCAGAGGGAGGGGACGTAACAGGGGGCTCTGATTCAGGAGATAGTAAGGAGGTTATGACAGGAGGTACAGGGAAATTAGGTGGGGTGTTTGGAGAGGAGGATTCAGAGTGTGTGGAGTCCGAAGGAGTAGAAGGAGGTGTGTCAAGGGGAGGCACTTCGGTTGCAATTACAGGAAGCGCCACATCAGTAGGGGACACGGAAGGAAGGCTGGAAAAGGAAGTGACCTCACGGGCTAGTTCATCAGCAGCATGGTTACCATTAATGGCGAAAGAAAAAACTGTCTCCTGATGAGCTTTAATCCAAGAGATACTGGTGCGGAGGCCTTTTTGATGGCGCTTCTCCAACGCATCAAAAAGTGCAGTCCACAAAGGTAAGTGACTGAGAGGTTGTCCCGTAGAGGAAATCATACCCCTCTGGTTCCATTTGCGAACATGGGAATGCAAGGAAGCAAAAACATAGTCTGAGTCGGTGACAATGCTCAAATCAGAGTGTAGTGCTTTATACAGTAGGACGTATAAAACCGCTGCAAGTTCTGCGGTTTGGGCTGTAAATGCATCTGGTAACCTGAATTGTATAGGATCCAGTATGTGTTCTTCCGGTGTATAATGGAGGGCGGCAAAACCAGCAACTCCGTTTTGATGAGAACCATCTGTAAACCAAACCTCGCCACTCTGCAAGATTTCTGAATGCAGATGGAGGGATTCGGGAACAGACAATTGGGTAGTGCACTCATGGGGAAAGATAGCATTCTGTGCTGTCTCTGTTACAGTGAGTAATGGATCTAGGCGTTGAAGGTCAGTTAAAGTTAATGGGTGAATAGAGTGCACTACACTGAACAAAAGTACTTGATACTTTTGTAATCGGCAGACAGTCATGTGACTAATCTGTTTGTCCAACAGATATTTTACATCATGGGACGTGTGAAGAATCACCAGAAGGTGAGGAATGTAGCTGTATAATTTTGTGACAGCTGTGCTGGCGGCAACAAGGCCTTTCTCACAAGTGGCAAAGGCTCTTTCAACAGGTGAAAAAGTACCTGAAAGGTAACCACAAGCAAGATCATCATGTTCTTGAGTGATTAGGCAAGACCAAGTAGTCTCAGTATGCACGACCCAAAGGTGCACATCCTGAGAAACATCAATAGTTGCCAATGGGGAGGAAAGCATAACATCTTTTACAAGAGCCATAAGATCTGATGTTTCCTGAGCTGTGAAGTTAATGGGTTCTCGTTTAATTTTCTGTTTACCCTGTAGTTTCATATAAAATGGCTGTGTTCGAGCTGAATAATTGGGTATCCAAAGGCGACAAAAATTCAACATGCCAAGGACACCTCTGAGATCAGAAACGGTAGTCGGCATTCGCAAGGAGGATACATGTTGGAGAGTATCGGGACCTAGGCCCTTCTGACGGGGGCCTATGTGGTGTCCAAGGAAGGTAACATGTGTCTGAGCTACTTTTAATTTCTTTCTGTTAACTTTATAGCCTTTCGTAGCAAGAAAGCCAAGAAAGTCACAGGTGACCTGAACGCATGTGTCAAAGTCAGGGCAGGTAATGAGCATGTCGTCTACATATTGTACAATAGAGGTTTGTGGTGGGAGATCGTATCTGTACTGTTTAAATTCCTGTATGTGTCCTGCCAAAGTTTGAGAAAAGACTGTTGGACTGTCTGTAAATCCCTGGGGGAGACGGGTCCACTGATATGTTGTGTTATTGAATTGGAAAGCCGTCAGCGGGCGGCTTACAGGGTCAAGGGTGATGGAAAAGAAGGCGTTGGATAGGTCAATGGTGGAATGATATGTCTGCAAAGTAATGCTATTGAGGAGTGTAGTTGGGTTTTCCACATTTGGAAATACCGCGTAAGTAAGGTCATTTAACGCGCGTAAGTCCTGTACTATACGGAAGGCGCCAGGTTCCTTCTTTGGAACTGGGAATAAAGGGGTATTGTATGGCGAATTACACTTCTCAACGATACCCTGCTGCAACAAAGAATCAATTTGTTCCTGAGCTCCAGCAATAACTTCAGGTTTTAACGGATACTGGGCAATTTTAGGGCCTTTGCAACCCGGTAGCAGCTGAATACGATGGGGAGGGCCTTTAACCTCACCATAGGGTTTCTCAGGTGTGGCCCAAAGAAAACTTGGTAGGTCATTCAGAGCGACCTCTATTTGTTTCTCAACCATAGAGGTGACAGCCATCATGAGTGAAGTGGTTTCATTAGGGGAAGGATCAAAATGGATTTCAAAGTGAAACAATGTCAACAGGTCTCTCCCAAGTAAATTGACAGGGCACAACGGAGCATACAAAAAGGGAGCAGATAGTTGTTGATCCGCATAGGTAATTGGCAAGGGCTCAAGCAGGGGTGTGTCTGTAGGGACACCATCAAATCCTGTGGTGGTAATATTGTTAGGGGAAACTTTAAGAAGTTTCTGCAATTTGTGCGGGACATGGGCTAGCACAGAGCGAGAGGCGCCTGTGTCTATTAAAAAGGGAACGGGGACATCACAGATTAACAAGGTGATCATGGGATCATCCAATCCTGCAGCAGTGTGGACCACGCCTAGTCACTGTGGGCGGCGTTGGTCGGGGTTCCATAAAGGGAATGACTGGCGTTCTGGGGGATTTTGGCGGTTTTGACGGCGGATTTGATTCATAAGTGCATTTTGTGGTGGTAGCGAGCATTCCCGTGCATAATGACCGAATTGCTGACAGCGATAGCACTGAACATCTGCATAACGATCAGGACTAGGCCGGGAACGATAGTCTCTGGACCGTCTGGTATCATCAAGAGGGCCCCTTGGGGGACCTCGCTGAGGTTGAGAGCGACGACCTCTTTCTTCTGGGTAATCAGTTCTACGGTCTGGGCGGTAGGGCCGTGGGCCCTGATTTCGGGTGTTATTGTCATAGCGTTGGTCAGCATACATAACAATAACAGGGGGAGAGGTCTCCGGGGTATTGGGATCTGTGTCAGAGCTCTTGGAGGCTCTTTTTTCTTTGAGATCTTCAGTCTGCAGCACTTCTAAGTTAGTGTGTACTGTCTTACGATGTTGGACTTCATCTTGCTTGCTTTTTATAAGCTTTCTACAATGATGAAGGATGTGTTCACGAATCTTTGGCCATTTTTCTAGTTGGAGACCAACTGTGTCCTCTAGTTTGTTTTTGATCTGTGAAGGTAGGGTTCCCTTAAGTAAATGATAGAACACCGGAAGAGCATTATCGGAGTCAAATTTCTCCTCCGTCTCTTCTTTAAAGAGATCTTGGAGTCTGAGTAAGTAAGCCTCAATAGGCTCTGAATCCATTTCCCATCTTTGGGAAGTGATAACTGAGAAATCTTTAAGGGCCGGATACATGGTCCGGATTTCCTGAAATACTTTGGTCTGAATCTCTGTTAAAGGATTGCCATCATACTGGGTATCGGTTACAAATTTGGCATAGCCTGATTGAGTAAATATATCGGTGACGCTAGCGTGTGGAGTTCTGCCCAACAATGCTTTCATATCACCTACTGACAGGGTAGTACCCAGCGTTATGTCCTGTAATTTCTTTAACCATCGGTTACCTCCCGATGCAATATCCGGGAGTTGTAGTATGAGGCTATTTAGTTCAACAGCTGAAAGTGGAGTGTACTCCGTATGAGGAACACCACCTGACATTTTATTTAACAAGGGAAAAAGTTTTACTTTTTCAAAGGGTTTAATCAATGAAGGTGTAAGGAGATCGATTGATGCGGTTGGGGGAAATTGATTCTCGTACTTTTTCCAAACCTGGAGACCTTGGATTAGGTAGAGGGTTGTTTTCTGATCCCAATGGGGGTCAGGGTGGTCATAAATAAGATCTCTCACAAGTGAGAGTTTGTCAGACCGCAAGGATCCTTCCCGTGGGAAGAGAGCGGACTGGGGCCGTAGCGCCTCAGACCATCCTGCAAGATTATCAATCCATGGTTGAACATAATACCATGAATTTTCATGTAATGCCACATATTGGGCGGGTGTGCTAGGCGGACCAGATAAGATAGGTTCTGTATCAATGTTCAGACCTGTAGGGTGACGGGGACTGTCAATGACTGCAAGGCAGCGGCTAGATCCCTCATTAGTAAGATAACTTTGAGGGTGACGCTGTCTGGTATGATGAGAAATTACATCATGTTGTTGGGGTCCTTCGGATTTTAATGCATCAGGTGCAATAGTATCCGGGATTGTTGAAATGGACTTACGTAAGGAACGAAGTCCTTCTGAAACGAATGCGAGGTCATCTCCCATACTGGCCAATGTGATGCCATGTTGTGGCATACAACATGCCCCGGAAGGAATGTGAGTGTCAGGGGGACGGGTCTTGGGTAGTTCAAGGTGAGATGAATCTCCTTCCACTGAGGAGGAGAAACTTAGCACCGGGGGAGGTTCATTTCGAATATCCTGTAGGTCTGATTTAGTTGGGAGTTGTTGTTTTAAAACTTCCCACGCTTCTTCCAATGGGGAGGGTCTAACCTTTGGTCGCGCACCCAATTGATCCCATCTAGGGGGAGTAGAACACTCAGGTTCTAGAGTCGGCATAGAAGGGTTCACTGGAACAGGGGGCGCTTTAATGAAACCCCGATCATAGAGTTCCTGACAAATAGCCCGTGTCTGTGCAGCAGGACTACATGGAATGAAGCCCATCTGTCGTAACTGAGACAGGATAGGGTAATGCAGGGATGCGGGAGGTAAGGAACCAGTTTGGACAGAGGAGTCCAAATGTGGCGGTGGAGGTGATGTCTGAGTTGAATGTCCCATGTATGGGTAGGTAGCCGTTTGAGTAGTCATGTGTGAGGTCAATCCTGATCCTGGCACAGGACAGGTGGAGGTCTGGGCAGCCGCATCAATCTGACTAGTAGCCGGGTGGTGAATGGTGACCGGAACCGAGGGATCCTGGACACAAGGGTAATGTTCAATAATGGGGGGGGGGTATGTCAATCTCATAACCTCCAATAGTAGTACGATAGACATGAGGTGGTTGTGGGGTGAGCGTCTGGGTACCTGCTTGCATCGTTGGCGCAGTCGTGACAGTGGGCGACTGAGCAACAGTCTGAGCCACTGGTATTGTTGCAGGGGCTACGGGCGGCTGAGTTGGTGCCGTCCCCTGGGACATAGGGATAGGATTCTTTTGAGATGAAGCGGGAGATATGTCAACAACACCGGCGATGTGCACGGTGGTGGGTGGGTCAAATATCATAGGAGCGGGAGATACCGCAGGCTGCGGGGGTGTCACTGTCTGAGATCCCTCAGAATTCTGTAGCTGAGAATTTGTGACAGGTGTATCACAATAACCTGGGGGTATTGGGGTATATCCCACTGCACATGGTAACAACTTGGTAGTACCTGCAGCGGTAGCAGCATCATAAGGTGGTGGGGCAGTAGGTATTACTGCCTCCTGGTAGGGAGCTTGGTCGCAATCGGACTTACCCAGAGCTCTATCGTGCTGGTTTCGTGCAATAAGTATGAATTTGTTAATGGCAGCTAAATGTTTATCCCTAGATTTTCCTGTTTTGTTGGACTCATTGTAGCAGACCAAGGCTTGGAGCTTGCCCTGATCAAATGAGCCCTTTGATGGCCATTCCAGTCCTTGATCCTTAGCAGACCAACCGGTATGCCAGGTTTGACATAAGCGGGTAAGTTCTTTTCTATCAGCGGGAAAGAAATTAAGGACTCTTTCCAGGGGACTAGGGGATGAGGAGGGGGACATAGTGGGCTCTGAAATAGGGGAAAGACAATCCACATAGGAACTCATAGAAGAGCGTATTCAATATAACGCAATATGTATAAGTGAGATGGTTCAAGTCAAATTTCTAAGATGTATAACAGGGGCAGCTAAAGTATACAAACAATAACGTGCAAGGGAAAATTATCTAAACAAAAACATGCATCATGCATATACAAAACACTGTTATACTCACGCGTCTTCAAGAGCGTCCCGGTGGCGGAACCTAGAACAAAAATTACTAATTGGCGGTAAGCTCCATGCTTTTGCCGCTGGTTATATGAACGGAGAAATGGAAGTAACAGGAGAAGAGCAGTGTTTAAGAAAATAGTGCTATAGTGTCAGCTTTCATATTTTTATACTACTCTACCCCTAATTAATGAAAACTACTCCCCAGAGTGCGCTTCTAAAAGCCTAAAGAAACCGGGTTTCCCGGCCTGCCAAGAACTATCCCGTATACATGGCCATGAGCTCCAGCCCATGATAGAGCCCCCAAAAAGGGACATTGCAAACACTCCCGAAAAGGACTCAAAAAACCAGCGAATACGGTGTCATGAATCGAAGAGTAGCGGTCCCATGGGTTTCCGCTGACTATTGAACTTCTCGTATACGATTGAACTTCTCGTGTACGACTAATCACCCCAAAGGACCTGTAGCTTGAGAACTTCCCGTGTACAACAATCCACTCAAAAATTTGTGGTTAGGGAACATCTCGTATACGACTAACCATTCTAGAACGTTAAAAAGTTAGGAAAACTTCCCGTATAAGACTAACCCTCCAAAAATATTGAATGCCCGAGTCAACCTGTATACAATCTCAACCAATGACGTAGGCGTCCCTTTATTGTCACGGCGATCATGTATACAAGTAACCGTGATGTGGGCAATAATGCCGAATCCGCAGGCCACTCTGAAAATTGAATGGAATTCTGCTTTAAATCTGATATTTATGATACCGTCATCCATTGAAGGTTTTGTGGCCCTCAAATGGGTGTGAGTCCCAGACATCAGACATCGGTATCTAGCCCAATAGTTATAGCGTGACACTGGTATATAAGGGGAGAAAAAAACACAAAAAAAAAAAATTTTAAAAGTAGAATAAAAGGTATAGCCCATCCCAGGGACGAGCCCCTGAAACAAACTGCAAAAATAGTAGAAATAAAATAAATCTAGTTAAAAGAAAATTGAAAGAAAAATTTAACACTAAACACATGTAAGCTCTAGGGGGATGGTACCATAAAAGAGGAACTGAAAAGCATTAAAATAAGACAGCCGTGAAGAGGGCCGCAAAACCAGGACAACACAATACAAAATAAAATCACTGGCCGTGTCCTAAAAAAGAGGACATGTCTGTGTAAAACCGGACGTTTGGGAACCCAAGTCCAGGTTGATATTGAGCCAGGACTCACATAAGACACTTATGTGGGCCCTGGCTGAATATTGGTTGGAATCCGCCTAAAGGAAGTAGGTGCCCTCATACTCTCTTAATCCTCCCTCCCTCCACTGTTCCCTCTAAGCTGGTCAGTAGTCCTCTAACTACACTGCTGCCAGTATGGGGTGGTGCTTTAATATTGTATTTTCAATTGCCAGAAACAGGCATGTTCCCTGGAGTCCTGCAGAGCTCCTTACTATTGAAAATGTGATGGTGAAACTGCACCATCCACTGGCAGGACTGTAGGAGGAGGATTTTCAGCGTAGAGAGAACAGTGCCCAGCCCCCCCCCCCGAAGGCAATAGAGCCCTGACATGCCCCTCCCTTGTAAACCCTCTCCCATCTCCCTGCCCTAGCTTGGATATCCCAGGTGGTCGAGGATTCCTACGGGCAGGAGTACCGCAAGGCTACTGCTGGAGGTTGTGGTGGCCATTTTGAGGTTGGGGCTGTGACCAGGCAGGGGGGCTGGAGCTGTGACAGATCAAGGATCTGATCAAGAGCTTCACCTTCGGGGAGGGGAGGGGCTTGGGAAGGGGCATCTGAGACCCCTTCATGCCGTTACCCAGAAGTTAATCAGGCCCTGGCCAATAGTCAGACTGGTTACCAGTGGCAAAATTTAGGACATCTTTTTTTGCGGTGTTAACAAAAGATTTTCAAACACAAAATATGACAGAGTCAATGCTAGCATTATCAAGTATTTATGGAACCCCCCCCCCCCCCCGTACTAGCTGGACAGTAGAGGAGTAGTTAGTGCTGATAGTTGGTTAAGTGCTGCTGGATATCAGTGGTTTGGCAGGTATAAGTGATTTTAACCAGACTTGGAGGCTCTCCTGACTGGTTAAATTGTTTTGAATATTGAGCCCTTCTTCTCCTCCTTCTCCTTTTTTTTTTTTCCTGTCCACATCAGCCAGGGCAGGATTAAGGCAAACTAGGCATGTGCTTAAGGCCAAGAGAAGCCCTATCAGATGTGCTAGCTCAGTGGCTCAGAGGGCATATTTTTACCTTTTAAGTCAGTGGCTGGCAGAAGGAAGAGTGGAGGTGGGGCAAAACCATCACTGCCTACAAAGGTCGACTTATTTTGCCCACCCCCCTGTGCGTTTTTTTTCCAGTCAGTTGGAGTAGGTGAGAAATGATCTTTACCTGCTGCTTTCTATTTGGCAGTCAGAACCTCATGGGGGCTCTGCTTGTGAGAATTATCAAATGTTTTATATTATGATGGGTGACCTAATGCACTTTTTTGCCTGGTAACCCACCAAAAGGTGAATCCTGCCCTGACTCCAACATCCCCCTCCCCTCCCTTCCCGATTTCTGCAGACAGGAATGGAGAGGCTAGACAGGGGAACAGTCAACAGACTGACCATTCTTTGTTCTGCAGTGTCTGTTCTACACTCACCCCTCCCCTCCTGTTCCCTGCACACTCAAGGCTGGAGCAGGAGGCAGAAGGTTGTTCTCTACTACCTGAGGTTTGGCACAAGTCAATAGCAACTTGCTATTGACTTGTGCCAAACCTCAGGTAGTAGAGAACAATCTTCTGCTTCTTGCTCCAGCCTTGAGTGTGCAGGGAACAGGAGGGGAGGGGTGATTAGCAACATGAATATCATTAGTTCAGCAGCAATGAAGTGGGAGTGGCAGTGCTGGGACTAATTGGAAGGGGGAGGAGGAAAAGAAAGCCTTTTGGGTGTCACCTTCCAGGAGGCTCATCAGCAGAGCTGTTTTGATCAGTGCATAACATGGGACCTGCTGTGTGAGCACACATGATTCCCTCCCCTTCTGAGTTTCCTGTTTGTAAATTGTATCAGCCCACCCCCTTTTTCTTTTTTTTTTTTTCTGTGAATTGGCTGTTTGTGATTTATCTTAGTATGTTTTTGTCTTGTTTCCCATTGTCCCCATAATATTTTTTTATTTATCTGTGTTAACTGCTTAGATTTTCATTATATTTGTGGTATGTCAAATAAATTGGTCTTGAACTTAAATGACAGTTAGTAGGAAAAGGACTACAAGCTTTGTATCTGGAAATATAGAAACAGATTAGGGCATAAATAAGAGCACCATACTGTAATAATATGATTGTGATGTGAGAAAATATATTCCTTCCTAATCTCTATTTTGAAAGTCCAGTTTATGTAATGAATTATAGGTTTCATGGTTTCCCCTTTTACATTATAGATCTGAACAATGAGTTACCCCGGCTACCCTCCAGCGGGTGGATATCCTTCCCAGGCCCCAGGTAAGTAGTTTCAGCATGCTTGGTGGATTTGGTGAAAGAAGTTTTGCAAGTCAAGCAATTCCTCATGTTTCTCTTGAACAGGTTGACCATGGTAGACATTGGCCAGTCTGGTTGGGTGATTTGACCTTTTCCTGGAATGTACCATATATACTTAAGTATAAACCAAGAAAGCAGTCCACCCCCCCTCCTCAGAAAAAGGGGAAAAACTGTTCCGTGTAACGTCCTTTTACCTGGGCTCTCCTGGATTCGGGGTCCGACCCGGTTGGAGCATCCCGAAGGCAGGCTCTGTCAGTCACTTACTCTCTTGGCACTTGGTGCCTCCACCTGGGGAAAGAAGCGTTAGTGGATGGGATTACCCTCTTCTCCCCCAGGAACCCAAAAACACAAGTCCAAATACAAACTGTGGAAAACAAGGCAGGCTGTTAGATTAGGCAGGCTTGGGAGACTTTTTGTATTCTTTCAAGTCCAGAGAACACTCTGGAGTCAACAGTTCAGGCAAACTCAAAACTGTTTATTCTTCTCTGAGAAATCAGGAACATCAACCATTATCAACTCGCCAACATTGAAGGTGTCTTTTAAAACCACAATCTTTCTGGTATTCCCCACAGGAACTCCTGTATTCTCCTTCCTTGTATTTATGTACAAAGGCTTTTCAGCAGGACTATTTACACATTTTACAGACTCTGGTCCATGCCTATCCCAGAGAATAATATCCTAAAGGCTGTGCCCCACTCGCTTCCCAAATCCAGACTCCCCGTGGCCTAACCTCTCTCCAAGGTGACCTTTGCATTGGCTCACCCTGGCCTTCGGATGGGCACTCTCTGGCTCCAATCCCACGCTCCCGGGCTGGGTCTCTCCTCTGCCCACCCTTAGCTCTCCTCTTTCACAGTTGTTGCTTTGCTGAGACACAACTCCGTTTTACAGCCAGTGGTTTTATTTCTCCTATGTGGGATTCCCCTTACGCCTCCAGGTCAGTGGCAGGGGACCATCAGGCAACCAAAGGCCCCTCTAAAGGGCATAACTTTAGCTTTATCTCCTTCCAAACTCCTCCCCCCCCCCCCCCCCCGTCACTCTTTGGTACCAGGACATATCTTTCTGAATTTTATTTCCAAACTACTCCCCCTAGGCTGGGCTTCCCCCACCCAGGGACCCCTCAGTGACTCTCCACAGAAACTTATTCTCCAAGTAATCCCCAGCCTTACAGGAGATTACACTCAAATATAAACCAGAGGGTGGGGGGATTATATTGAAGTATAAGGTAACTGCCTCCCAACCCCAATGACGGGCATTTCTTACTGCACATTCCCTGTACTTCCAACAGTTACCAGCATTTCTTCCTCTGTTGCGCCCCCCCCCCCCCCCCAGCTCCCCACGGTTACCGGATTTTGTTTGCATTTCGTACCTCCTTCATCTGCTGCTTCTGTCCTCTCGTCTCCCCTGATGACTGACGGCGCTTCTGCCCTCCCCCTTCCCTCCTGATAACTGGCACTTCTGTTCTTCGCTCTTCACCCTGATGACAGAAACTTCTGTCCCCCCCCCCCCCCACTCCCAACCATCATTGCGCTTACCATTCTGGTGCTCACTGAAGCTGACGCCACTGCTGGTGTGGGGCCTTGAGCCATCTATGCATGCTCAAGGCCTGCTGGCTCTCAAAACTCCACACTATTCCAGAACAGAGCATTGGTGTCGGCTTCAGTGAGCACCAGAACAGTAAGCGCAGTGCTGGCCAGGTGGAGGACAGCAGCACCGGTCATCGGGGGGGGGGGGGGAGGTAGTGGAGGACAGTAGCACTGGTCATTGGATGAGAAGGGGAAGAGAAAAGTGCTGGTCATCGGGCGGGGACTCGAATATAAACCAAGATCCCCATTTTAGCCCTTTTTGTTTTGGCCCAAAAATCCCTACGAACACTACAGGGGGGGGGGGGGGAGCTTCAGGGGCAGGCTTAATCAGGGGGGCTTCAGTCTGGCATGGAGTGAGCTTCAGAGGTGGGAATTATTATATTAGATTAGTGGATTGTCTCTTCTTGTTTACTAGCAGTGACTTTTTTTGATGCTCAGAGTAAAAATACCATGTGATCTGGATAGAGGAAACCCTCTTTACTAAACAGCTGTTGATAAAAAAAATTGTTATTAAAAATGGTGAAACCTATCGTGATCTTGATCCTATACCTCAGCCAAAATCCAGGTGTAGCAATTTTGCTGATTTTGAACCAAAATGACTAAAAATAATCTATGGAAAATTATTAGCAACAAAGGTCCCACTGTTTTTTTTTTTTTGAGCAAGGTCTAGTAATGGGACTAGGGTTAATGCCATGCCAGTACAGAAGGCAGTGCACTCATTCAACCTACCTGCTCCTGATATCTTTTCTCTCTTAGTCACTTTTAACAGATTCAGTTGTCTCATATTATTGTGCTTTGTTGCATTATCCTGTGTTGTTAGAAAAGGCACAATGCCATAATTGCTGGAAAATAACATTATATTCCATCGTTTTCTGTACATGTAACTGAGTTCAGGGTGTGATGTCTGTTTCTTTCCCTTTTCCATTTCCTGCCTAACTCCTATTATGTAGACCCTCCCTCTTTTCTCCAGGCAGCACCATAAACTCAGCTAAATTTACAAAAATAGAAGCAAAACAATAAAACAAATTTAACAATTAAGTGTATTGCAGAGAGAGAAAATATTTACCTGAGAGGATAAACAGACCTGCTTTATCTCCTGCTCTTGGTCCCCATCAGTGGAATGCCGAAAACTAGACTTTTCCTATAGCTAGTTCTGTTTTCTGGAAAGTTTATGGCTACCTGTAGTGATGGTTAAACAAAAAATATTTTGATTTGACTTTGAGAGGTAAAAGGGACCTAAGCGAACCATGTGAAACCGCAGTGTGTTCAACTCATTAGCAGATGTTTCTCCCATCATACCACTTTCAGAACAGAACTGGACTTGCCAGCTGTACACCCTAAAAATAGACTGATATTCAAAGGGTCTCTATCTTTGGGACCCTTTTATTAAAGTGCAGTAAAATCAGGGCTTAGCACATGGAAAACTGCTGCTTTAGAAGGTGCTAAGCCCAGACTTGGGGGGGGGGGGGGGGCTTTTTTCCTAAGCCATGGTAGGCACTAGCCAATGCTTACCACGTGGCAAAAAGCACTGCTGCAGGACGCACTGAGACATCCCACGGTGTCTATCAGTGTGCTGTGCACTAATCCCGTGCTGAAAAATATTTTTTATTTTCAGCGCAGGAGTCACAACTAGTGCAGGA
Organism: Microcaecilia unicolor; assembly: GCF_901765095.1. NCBI lineage: Eukaryota > Metazoa > Chordata > Amphibia > Gymnophiona > Siphonopidae > Microcaecilia > Microcaecilia unicolor. The sequence goes on from NC_044035.1 coordinate 123,445,212, forward strand.
CACGCCTACTCTCTGCACGTAATGAGATATTATGGGCACATTCCCGTGCACTGCTCGATTACCGCAGAGTCAGTGCGGGAGGCGTTAGCGCCAACAAAATAGGTGTCTTTAAGGGCTCCTGCAGTAATGGCCATATGCTAATTGGGAAATTAGCACATGAATATGGAATATAGACAATATGGAAATGCGGCACTAATAGTGACAACAGAGTGCAAAGAACCCTCATGCTGACAACGGTGCTGGTCACTTTTTAGTGCGGCTTAGTAAAAGGGTCCCCGAGTGCTGCACTTTGTGGGTTTTATTTATTTATTTATTTGTTCAGGTCATGCGTTAAGGTTGTCATTAGTGTGTGGTAAAAATTTAACAGAGGAGCGCTTATTTAGGAAGCACTAAGTAACCCTGTGTTATTCAGGTAGCGTGTGCTAACAAGTTTCAAGTTTAAAGAACCCATCAATGAAATGCAGGGCTGGTGGAACACGGTGTGCAGGGCAGGAGGGCACAGACGGCACCTGGTCAAAAGAAACCAGACAAAAGAGTTCCCAACATAGAAGTTCCTGGCAAAATAGACTCCCGACAAAAGGGCCTGATGAAATAGATTTATTTTTGAATGGTACAATTTGAAGGGTACAAAGAAGTGGAGGAGCCATAAATTACTGAGAAATTCCACGGCTTGTCACTTGAAAGTCCTGGCACCTGCCTACAGCTTGACTTCACTATCCACACTTGGTATCTAGTGAGAATCATAAATCTGCTTGAAAATGTAATCCAGCTTGATTAAGAGTCTATTTTGTCTTGGGTTGTTTTGTTGTGGGGTTTTTTGGAGAGGTTTTTTTTATCATGGTCTGTTTCGGTTTTAGTCTGTTGGGTTTCTTTTGTCGGAATTTTTTTTTTGTATGGTCTATTATGTCGGGGTGCTGGCACTGACATTTGGGGGTGCCTGGCTTTAGCCCTCCCCAGCTGCCTTGCTCTTTTTCACTGCCACCACTCTGCCTCTAGTCAAATAGTCCGGTGCGCCAACACCGTGTACTCCTCTGAGTCACAAAATCACATACTAGAAGTAGCTAATCTGTGGCTCGGAGGAGCATGTATTGCTGGCAGTTGGCACACCAGACCTGTTTACTACTACTACTACTAATCATTTCTATAGCGCTACTAGACCTATGCAGCGCTGTATACATTATATACAGGCACTTTCTCTGTCCCTAGGGGGCTCACAATCTTAAGGTTTTTTTTTTTTTGTATCTGGGGCAATGGAGGGTTAAGTGACTTGTCCAAGGTCACAAGGAGCTGCAGTGGGAATTAAACCCAGGTTGCCAGGATCAAAGCCTGCTGCACTAACCATTAGGCTACTCCTCTACTAGAGGCACAGCTTTAGGTGGGAGCTGATCCAGGGGACAGGTGAAAGAATGGAGCTGGGGCTGAAAAAGGGGGCAGGTGGGAGAAGGGAGGAGGGAGAAGAGAGAAAGGAGATGCTGGGCTGGACTGGGGTGGGGGGTGACTGATAGTTTGCAGGGGGGCGTCAGAGAACCTAGCACTGACCCTGATGAAATGTCTGAGTGGCTTACAATCTAAAATATAAAAACAGTGAGGAAGAATATTAAAAGTGACAGGATTGATGAAGAGAAGGAGGTTAGAACTACAATTTTAAAAGAAAAGCAGGGAGAAGAATACACAGAGGATAGGCTGGTAAAGGCGGTTAGCTTAGCGGAGTTTTAAAAAGATTTGGATGGCTTCCTAAAGGAAAAGTTCATAGACCATTATTAAATGGACTTGGAGAAAATCCACTATTTCTGGGATAAGCAGTATAAAATGTTTTGTACTTTTTGGGGATCTTGCCAGGTATTTGTGACCGGGATTGGTCACTGTTGGAAACAGGATGCTGAGCTTGATGGACCTTTGTCCCAGTATGGCAATACTTATGTAATTATCGACCTTACATTCTGTAATGGGGAAGTCAGGCATATGCATCTGCAAAAAGGAAGCTTTTTAGATCAGTTTTAAATTGTCACATGGATGATTGAAGCGTGAGGTGCTGTGGTAATTTATTCCAGAGTTCATGGACTTGGATGGAAAAGAGAGAACGTCTGGTACTGCCATAAAGAATTTTGCAGAAGGAGAGAATGACTATACGGTTTTGTTGGGACGATCTAAGTGATGTTGTTGGACAGTAGAAATCTTGAAGTGAATAAGGGTTTACCTGAACTACGGATTTTATACACGAGTAATAATATTTTGTATGTTATGCGATGGGTCAAAAGGAAACCAATGGGTTGCCTTCAGAAGTGGTATAACAAATAGGAGGAAATATATTTTTCACCCAAAGAATAGTTAAGCTCTGGAACTCGTTGCTGAAGGATGTGGTAACAGCACTGCTTATTTCTAGGATAAGCAGCATAAAATCTATTTTACTGTTTTGGGATCTTGCCAGGTACTTGTAACCTGGATTGGCCACTGTTGGAAACAGGATACTGGGTTTGATGGAGTTTTGGTCTGTCCCAGTATGGCAAAACTTATATTTCTTATGTACTGAGTGGAGTGGAACGGGTAGACGTGAATCGCTTGCTTACTCTTTCTAAAAATACAAGAACTAGGGACACACAATGAAGCTAAATTTATATCGAATCTCTTTCCAATAATACAAGAACTGGGGACACACAATTAAGCTAAATTTAAATCAGATCAGAAAAGATATTTCTTCACGCAATGAATAATTACTCTGGAATTCATTGCCAGAGAATGTGGTAAAAAGCAGTTAGCTTAGCAGGGTTTAAAAAAAGTTTGGATAATTTCCTAAAAGAAGTCCATAACCCATTATTAAGATGAACTTGGGGAAATCCACTGCTTATTTCTAGGATACACAAATGGGGATAGACACTGTGTGTTAAATGCAATGTGAAAATGTTGGCTAATGAAGGCGTCTCATATCAACATGGAAGTCTATATATATGAGCTTCCTTAACGGCTAAATAGCCGATGTACGGTTATAATCATGGACCACCTCCAACCAACCAGCAGTGCCAAATGTTGTTAATATTTGGAAACCTGAGAATCAAAAAGTCTCTATAATCGATTTACTCTCAAATTTATCCTCAGGTAAAGAAAAATATATAGAAGCGCACTGCTGTTCACAAAATAAACATTATAACAAAAATAGACATATAATGCAAAAATTCACTTATCTTAATAGACGCCTTCATTAGCCAACATTTTCACATTGCATTTAACACACAGTGTCTATCCCCATTTGTGTATTGTTTACAAAATATTTTTAGACACTTGTAAGCCTCTTTTTGTTTTTGATATTATTTCTAGGATAAGCAGCATAAGGTCTGTTTTACTCTTTTGGGATCTTGCCAGGTACTTCTAACTTGGATTGGCCACCGTTAGAAATGGGATACTGGGCTTGATGGACCTTTGGTCTTTCTCCGTATTCCAAGGTTTATGTTCTTAAGTTATGTAGCTCCTTCTGGTTAAGTGCTGCTAAATATCAGCTCTTGGGCCACCCAGCATGATTTAACCAGACAGCAGCCCCCTTTCACCCGGTTAAATCACTTTGAATATCAACCCCTTAATTCTTGGGCAAATTCCCCATGCCTTCCTTTGAAGATGATTTATCACTGTGCAGCTTTTGATGCTGACTGTTTGAGCTTCCTTAGGGGCCCTTTTACTAAACCATGCAGTTACTGTGGCTACATGCAAATTTTGCTGCACAGTAGCTGCAAATTTAACGTGGCAGCTATTGGGGGCATTCCCGCTATTTTTAAATTGCAGGTTGTGCATTAACATTCAGATTACCATGCGGTGCCTGCTTCCAATTAACATAGAAACACATAGCATCTTCTGTTTAGGAGGTGGTAAGTGGTCCTGCATTAACTGTGTGTCAGGAAGTTTACATGTGGTAAGTGCAGTGTGTGTTCACTGCCAAATGCCTTCCATGTCCACTGTCTGCCCATGCCACACCCCGGACACAGAAAGCACTTAATATCCAGTTTACCATGTGTATACTGTCGATCTACTGGTGCATGTGTGTTGCTTCTTCCTCTCTCCCTGTCCTCGCTTTCCAGCTGTTGTGAACGTGACCATCCCTAGCAGACTCTGAAAATGTATGCTTATGCAATGTTTGTCTCCACTTCTGCCCTGTGAGGAAGTGATAGAGGACACCTTTGACCCCTTATACAAACACAGACTGACACATATGCAAGCAGCCTTTTGCAACAGGCTGATTCAAGAAAAGTAGCCTGCTCTTCTTTGATTATGAGCTACTTTGCTTCCACCAGAGGTGAACATCTGGAATGGTACCTACTTGTTTGTGCTCAGTCCGTGACGCAGCCCGTATGCGGGTGAAACCTGGCTATGTCGGGCATATAAAGAATGCTTTGTCTTTTATCCATTGTGGTGAATAAACTCTACCATGCTTGTCTTCGCTTAACTGTGTGTTAGGTAGTTAGCACCTGGTAAGTGCAGTGTGTTAATTGCCATGCCCATGCCACACCCCTGACCAAAAAGCACTTAATGCCCGGCTTACTACATGCTAGCTGCAAATATACCACAAAGCTCCCTTAACAGGGCTCTGCACTAGAGGTTACCCTGGCATAAATCAGGTGTTAAGAGCTTAACGTAATTTTTAGTAAAAAGTGTCCTTACTGTGCCTGTGCTCCGAATCTCCTCTCAAAATCCCAAAATATTCTTCTTCGAGTCTACAGTATACAAAATATTGTGGTCAAAGTATCATAAAAGTTCTCTAGTCTTCATTTCTCGGTGATCGCAGTGGTACAGCCAGTGGAGTTTTTGACGTCTCTCGATCTTAAAGAGGCCTATTTACACATTCCAATTTGGCCTCCCCACAGACATTTTCTTCACTTTGCAGTGCTCGGTTGTCATTTTCAATTCAAAGCGATGCCCTTCAGCCTAGCCACAGCACCTCGTACATTTTCTAAGGTCCTTGTTGTAGTGGTGGCCTATCTCAGAAAGGAAGGGATTCAAGTCCATCTTTATCTAGACGACTGCCTTGTGCGGGCGTCTTCTTTCGAGGAGAGTCTACGGGCAACCGACAGAGTGGTCGGGTTGCTTCAATCGCTTGGTTGGGTGATCAACTTCCCAAAGTGCAGCCTTATGCCCTACCAGACGCTGGAATACTTGGGAGAGTGCTTCGATACCCAAACAGAGATAGTTTCTCTTCCTTCAGCTTGAGCACGACGGTTGCAGGGTCAGTTGCAAGCTCTGTTCCAAATTTCAAACCCGCTGGCTTGGGACAATGTACAAGTTCTGAGTTCCATGGCCTCCACCTTGGACGTCGTAAATTGGGCCAGAGCTCACATGCGCCCTCTGCAGTGGCACCTTCTGAACCGTTGGTCTCCTCTCTCGGAGGATTATGAGGTTCGGGTGCCATGTTCGACCCGTCTGCACACAACCATGCACTGGTGGTTCATTCAAAAGAACTTGTTGTCGGGCATTCCTCTACAAACCCTGGAATGGAAGATCGTGACCATGGATGCGTCACTGTCTGGTTGGAGGGCTCATTGCCTCCAACAGACAGCCCAGGGCATTTGGACCTCGACGGAGGCATCTTGGTCCATCAACCGCTTGGAGTTACGGGAGATTCAGGGGGGGCACCAGGAGTGCACCATTAGCGCACGATGCAGCCCTGATCTGCCATTGGGCAGAGACTCATCACTCTATCTTGACGGCAGCTCATATAGCGGGGTCACAGAATGTGCAAATGGGCTTTCTTCCCCCCAAACCAGTTGGAGCCGAGGGAGTGGACACTCTCCCCTCTGGCCTTTGATCAGATAGCTGCCCATTGGGGGATGCTTGTGATGGACTTAATGGCCACCACATTCAATGCGAAGGTTCCCCGTTTCTTCAGCGGGGGAAGAGAGCTGGGCTCGGAAGGAATTGATGGTCTTCTGCAACCTTGGCCCAGGGGACTGCTCTATGCCTTTCCCCCATGGCCTATGGTGGGCAGGTTACTGACTCGCTGTCATGTCCCCTACCTCAACGCAAGTGGCGTCCTTGGGCTGCGCGGGGTCCCTTCGACATGCACACTTGACTGGCACAGCTCTGAGCCATGTGTGTGTAGTTCTTGACTGGCACAGCTCTGAGCCATGTGTGTGTAGTTCTTCTCTGGCTGAAGGCTCCTTGATTGCTTTGCTTCCATGCACCTGGTTCTGCTCTCTCTCTGCCTGGCTTCCAGGCTCCTTGATTGCTTTGCTTCCGTGCACCTGAGTCTGCTCTCTCTCTGCCTGGCTTCCCTTGCTTCTCTCCTATTGGTCTCCTATCTAGTTCTCAAAGCACTTCAGCGTCCTCCTTTCGAACCCTTATCGGGGATTACGGTTAAGGATCTTACCTTGAAGGTGATTTTCCCAGTAGCCATTACTTCGGCTTGGAGAATTTCAGAGTTGCAGGCTCTTTCTTGCAGAGACCCCTTCCTGCGGGGCGGGGGTATCGATTAGGACAGTTCCTTCATTTTTGCCCAAGGTGGTTTCCATTTGGGGCATTTGCCGACTTTTTGCCAGGAAGATTACCTCGAGCAATTCTGGGCTCTTCGCTGCCTTGACATGAGACGGGCGCTTCTCGGGTATTTGGAGGTGACGAATGAATTTATTCTTTCTGACCATCTCTTTGCCCTTTTTGGAGGCAGTAAGAAGGGTCATATGGCTTCCAAGGCCACCATAGGCCGTTGGGTGCGGGAGGCCATCACTTCGGCCTACGTGGCATTGGGTGAGCAAGCTCCTGCACAAATTCGTGTTCATTCTATGTGAGCTCAGGCTTCCTCCTATGCAGAGTCCCATTTGGTTTCTCTGGAAGATATCTGCAGAGCTGCTGCATGGGCTTCGGTCCATACGTTCACTCGTCATTATCGGGTGGATGTGGCAGCTTGGCAGGATGCGGTGTTTGGCTCGTTGTTGATTTCTGCCGGGTTGGGGGTGTCCCGCCCTACTTGAGGACTGCTCGGGTACATCCCACAAGTCTCTGGATTGATCTGTGGGACGCTATGGAAGGAAAAATTAATTCTTACCTGATAATTTTCTTTCCATTAGTCCCAACATATCAATCCAGATGCCCCCCCTAGATTTACTGTCTGCGGTTTTGTTTTGGTTGGTTAGTTTTTTCGGGTTTTGTTGTTCTGAATGTTCCTTCATTTGATTAAATAATAAAAACAAATAAATTTGGAAGTGGTGGAAGTATGTTGGGCATTTGGTCTCACAATGTCAGGAGAGTTTTCTATTGTTTTTATTCCACTGCTTTGGTATCGTTCATACTGAGGTTTACTTGGCTGCATAGGTCCACATGTAGCAAACCTCAGAGGTTCTCTCTATCTGCACCTGCTGGTAGAGGGACACAACCTACAAGTCTCTGGATTGATCTGTTGGGACTAATGGAAAGAAAATTGTCAGGCAAGAATTAATTTTTCCTTAAAGAAGAAATTAGCCCTCCTAGGTGTGGGTGTAATGGAAGAAACCTTTTATGTAATGAAAGTCATAGCAGGAATATCAGAAAATGTTCACCCTGGCACATGATCTCTCTTGGTTTCTGATAGTTTAGCTCTATTGATCAGTTTTTCCTGAGTTGTGGGATGCACATGGAAGAGTCCTTAGCTCCCTCGGTGTGTGCACCATACACTTCTCCCTCTTAGACTCCAGGCCGATATTTTACAGCTGGCTTCTGGATCAGCCGGAGCTGACTGTACAAGGTCATGTAATACGTGCCCCATTCTACAGCATCTCAGTCTCAGAGGCATAGCTAGGTGGGTCACCAGGGGTGGCCGCTCCCCCCAAACGGACGTGCCTATTTTTCACGCGATCAGTCGCGTTTAAAATATGCACCAGTACCTTCAGGCAGTCCACTCCCCCCGCGCCCTCAACCTAGCTACGCTTCTGCTTAGTCTGTGTTCTCGGTAGAAGGCTGGCTCAGTGTTGATGCTGGAATTCTGTAAGTATGCCATCCTCAGGAACTTACTGTAACTGGGATGTTATCCTGTACTGGCTGCTATTCAGTATCAGGGGCATAGCCAGGCATCAGCGGGAGGGGAGTCCAGAGCCCGAGGTGAGGGGGCACATTTTAGCCCCCCCCCCCCGGGCACCACTTCCCCTCTCCATCCTTTCGACCCCCCCCCCCTCCTGCCACCACCAACCCTCCCCTGCTAGGTACCTTTGCTGGTGGGGGTCCCCAACCCCCTCTAGCCAAAGTCCCCTTCAGCGCTGGTCTCCGAGTCTGGCACGTTCGCTGCTTTGGATTCTGTTTCTGTGAGTCCTGATGTCCTGCACGACGTCAGGACTCACAGAAACAGAATCCAGATCAGCAACGCGCCGGAGACCGGAGCTGAAGAGGACTTCGGCGGGGGAGGGTTGGCGGGGGGGGGGGTGAAAGCAGGGGGCCAGGGCTTAAATCTGTGGGGGCCTATGCCCCCGTGGCTCCACCTAGCTACGCCCCTGTTCAGTATGGCACAAGCATGTAGTTCAGGTACCTTTATGAGCACCAAGGGCTAGATTCTATATATGGCGCCTGAAAAATTCGCATGGTAAAAAAAATACGCCTAGGCATATGCTCTAAAGTACACCTAAATTGTATAGAATAGGCTTAAATTTCCGTGTGGTATATAGAATTACACCAAGCGTCTCCACTCCATTGCAGCTGGTATCACTTCTCGGTCATGGTGAAGCCAGCAAGATAAGGCATGGCTTCAACCATGGTCTTGTGTGTGCATGGACTGTCCATCACATGCACAGTGAAATCAGGGTAAAGCCAGTGTAGCCTAGGTCTCGGTTTCACCCTTCCTCTAATATATTCCTAGAAATGTCAGTATCCCACTTCCAACAATATAATGGCAGTAGTGAAGTGTAAATGGAAGTCTGTTTGGACATTAATACATTACAAGATAACAGTTTATTTGATGCACTTAAGATATAGACAGAAAACAATTGGGGGAGGGGGAGGTTTTAATTTTTTTTTTTTTTTTTTTTGGGGGGGGGGGGTTGCCTGTGATTGACTAGTGCCATAACAAGTTGTGTACCTGGGTGTTCTGAGCCTTTTCCTCCAGATTTAATTATAAATACACCCAGATGTAAATTTTCTTTTTACTTTTCTCCCTTTTCCCTTCAGATGTCTCTCTTCTCCTCCTTCTCCTGACTCTGCTGATGTCTTGCACCATACAGTCAGTGTCTACCCTCATCTAGGCAGACTGCAGTGGCACTGTCTGGTTAGTACCAGGACAGTCCGTGGGTAGAGGCTGTCCTGAGTTAACCTGGTATCTGTCTGGGTACTTCCTTTGAATATTGATGGTACCTGGGTAACACCTGGCAGCTACCCCAGTCCCAGATATTCAGTGCCTGTTCCCAGATAGCGGCTAGCGCTGAAAATTTGGGTCTAAGTCAGCTGGCGGCGGCCAGCATTTTAAAGAATTTTTGACCACCGACAGATGAATATTTACTAGCCAAGTGGTTCCAAAACCTGGTCCTGGAGGCACCCCAGCCAGTCAAGTTTTCAGGATATCCACAATGAATATTCATGAAAGAGATTTGCATGCATTGCCTCCACTGCATGCAAATCTCTCTCGTAGTTATTTATTATGGATATCCTGAAAACCTGACTGGCCGGGGTGCATCCAGGATCAGGTTAGGGAATCACTGGACTAGCAGCTTAGGGGGGCAACTGAGAGAATAAAAACTGTACAACAGGCGTGGACGCTGTTCAAAAATACCATCCTGGAGGCCCAGGCCATACATATTCCGCGAATTAGAAAAGAAAGACGGAACTGCAACAGACAGCCGGCCTGGTTGAAAAGTGAGGTGAAGGAAGCTATTAGGGCTAAAAGAAACGCCTTCAGAAAATGGAAGAAGGAACCGTCTGAAAATAACAAGAAGCAGCATAAGGAGTGTCAAAGCAAATGTAAGGCGCAGATAAAGAAGGCCAAGAGGGATTACGAAAAAAAGATAGCATTAGAGGCAAAAAAACATAGTAAAAAAATTTTTCGGTATACTAAAAGCAGGAAGCCGGCAAAAGAATCGGTTGGGCCGCTGGATGACCGAGGGGTAAAAGGGGCGATCAAGGAAGACAAAGACGTAGTGGAGAGACTGAATGAATTCTTTGCTTCAGTCTTCACCGAGGAAGATTTGGGTGGGATACCGGTGTCGAAAATGGTATTTCAAGCGGACGAGTCGGAGAAACTTACTGACTTCACGGTAAACCTGGGGGACGTAATGGGGCAATTCGGCAAACTGAAGAGTAGCAAATCTCCTGGACCGGATGGTATTCATCCTAGAGTACTGATAGAACTGAAAAATGAGCTTGCGGAGCTACTGCTAGTGATATGCAACTTATCCTTAAAATCGAGCGTGGTACCGGAAGATTGGAGGGTGGCCAATGTAACGCCCATTTTTAAAAAAGGCTCCAGGGGAGATCCCAGAAATTATAGACCAGTGAGTCTGACGTCGGTGCCGGGGAAAATGGTAGAGGCTATTATTAAAAACAAAATTACAGAGCACATCCGAGGACATGGATTACTGAGACCGAGTCAGCACGGCTTTTGTGTGGGGAAATCTTGCCTGACCAATTTACTTCAATTCTTTGAAGGAGTAAACAAACATGTGGACAAAGGGGAGCCGGTTGATATTGTGTATCTGGATTTTCAAAAGGCGTTTGACAAGGTACCTCATGAAAGGCTACAGAGGAAATTGGAGGGTCATGGGATAGGAGGAAATGTCCTATTGTGGATTAAAAACTGGTTGAAGGATAGGAAACAGAGAGTGGGGTTAAATGGGCAGTATTCACAATGGAGAAGGGTAGTTAGTGGGGTTCCTCAGGGATCTGTGCTAGGACCGCTGCTTTTTAATATATTTATAAATGATTTAGAGATGGGAGTAACTAGCGAGGTAATTAAACTTTGCTGATGACACAAAGTTATTCAAAGTCGTTAACTCGCGACAGGATTGTGAAAAATTACAAGAGGACCTTACGAGACTGGGAGACTGGGCGGCTAAATGGCAGATGACGTTTAATGTGAGCAAGTGCAAGGTGATGCATGTGGGAAAAAAGAACCCGAATTATAGCTATGTCATGCAAGGTTCCACGTTAGGAGTTACGGACCAAGAAAGGGATCTGGGTGTCGTCGTCGATAACACACTGAAACCTTCTGCTCAGTGTGCTGCTGCAGCTAGGAAAGCGAATAGAGTGTTGGGTATTATTAGGAAAGGTATGGAAAACAGGTGTGAGGATGTTATAATGCCGTTGTATCGCTCCATGGTGCGACCGCACCTTGAGTATTGTGTTCAATTCTGGTCGCCGCATCTCAAGAAAGATATAGTAGAATTGGAAAAGGTGCAGCGAAGGGCGACTAAAATGATAGCGGGGATGGGACGACTTCCCTATGAAGAAAGACTAAGGAGGCTAGGGCTATTCAGCTTGGAGAAGAGACGGCTGAGGGGAGACATGATAGAGGTATATAAAATAATGAGTGGAGTGGAACAGGTGGATGTGAAGCGTCTGTTCACGCTTTCCAAAAATACTAGGACTAGGGGGCATGCGATTAAACTACAGTGTAGTAAATTTAAAACAAATCAGAGAAAATTTTTCTTCACCCAACATGTAACTAAAATCTGGAATTCATTGCCGGAAAATGTGGTGAAGGCGGTTAGCTTAGCAGAGTTTAAAAAGGGGTTGGACGGTTTCCTAAAGGAGAAGTCCATAAACCGCTACTAAACGGATTTGGAAAAATCCAAAATCCCAGGAATAACATGTATAGAATGTTTGTACGTTTGGGAAGCTTGCCAGGTGCCCTTGGCCTAGATTGGCCGCTGTCGTGGACAAGATGCTTGGCTCGATGGACCCTTGGTCTTTTCCCAGTATGGCATTACTTATGTACTTATGATTCCCATGTAAACATATGAGAGAGGCTGTAAATTTTCTCCATGAACAAGCAGTGTGAGTTAGCCACACATGGGTGACACCAACATTTCAAAATGATTGGGGATGCCAAATATAATACAAATAATCCCTCCCTAAACACAGTGAAGAAGCTTGCTCAATATTGGGGGTTCTCAGCACCCACTGGTACCAACAGAGCTGGCTCCTGTGAATGGCACCATGGACGGATTACTGTTCTAGAGCTAAAAAAAAGGATAAAAAAAACATTTCTGAGCATGCGCAGGTCTGCAAACTTGAGAAGAAGGATTTAAATTGGATCCATCTGTGTGGATTAATTTAAGAAGTCAAATCAGCTGAGCTTGTGCATTTCTGTCTACTAAAATTTACGTTCAGATTGAGTTTACCAAATATTTCTCACAGAAAATAATCACATACACAGAGGGCCTATTGTGACATTTTTGTTTTGGGGGGTGGGGGTGGGGGTGGTAATGCTGATAACCATCTACAGTATTTTTTCAAACTATGTTTATAGTGTCAACAAGATATGTTGTCATAATTTTGCAGCAAGACTGCAAGAAAAGGTTAGTGGTTTCTGATTTCTGGCTCATTCACATGTTCTGGTTTTAGGTAGTAATCCATGGGGTGGCTCTGGCTATCCATCCGGTAACCCGCCTCCAATTGGACTTGATAACTTCAGCCAGCAGTATAATCCACAATATATGCCTGGGATGGTAAGTATGAACTCTGTCTAATATGAGTCAAACTGCAGACTAATGTGAAATGGAAATTTATGCCTGTAGGAGGAAGAGGCTAAAGTGAAAGATTTATTCAGCGAGTTTGCTTAACACATTTTACCTTCCCTGTGTGATTCAGATTTTGCCTAAAGTACAGTAAGATAAGCATATATCACAAAATAAATGGCTCATCTATCCTATTTTGCTTTTTTTTTTTTTTAAATTTTAAATTCAAGTGCTTTCTGTAAAACTTTGACAAAAGAAAAAGCAACAATAGAACTATCAACCTAGATGTATCAGGTACCTTGGGTTAAAAGCTATGTTTATTTATTTATTTTATTTATTTGTTGCATTTCTATCCCGCATTTTCCCACCTATTTGCAGGCTCCAATGTGGCTTACAATGTTGTGCCCTGGCTATTGCCATGGCTGAATAGAAATACAATTAATAATGACACAAGAATAAGAGTAACATAGTGGAATAACATGTTAAATAACAAGATCGGTAATGAGATAACAATTAGAAACAGTAATGTACTAAAGTGCAGGTGCTGGGTCATTATGATATGTTCTATTGCAGAGATAGGTCTTCAATGATTTCTGAAAATTGGTTAGGTCACTTATTTTTTTCACATCAAGTGGTAAAGCATTCCAAAGCTGCGTTCCTATGTAAGAAAAACTGGATGAATGTATCAATTTATATTTTAGTCCTTTGCAGCTAGGGAAGTGGAGATTTAGGAATGTACGTGAAGATCTTTTAATATTCGTGGGTGGTAGGTCAATAAGATCAGACATGTAGACCGGGGCATCTTCATAGATAATTTTATGAATCAGGCAGCAGACCTTGAACGCAATACGTTCCTTGAGTGGAAGCCAATGCAATTTTTCTCTTAAGGGTGTGGTACTTTTGAATTTTGTTTTACCAAATATGAGTCTGGCAGCAGTGTTTTGGGCTGTTTGAAGTTTATTGATGATTTGTTCTTTACAGCCACCATAAAGTGCATTGCAGTAGTCTGAGTGACTTAGCACCAAAGATTGTATCAGACTACGAAATATGTCTCTTGGGAAGAAAGGTCTAACTCTTCTGAGTTTCCACATTGAATGGAACATTATCTTTGTTATATTTTTCGCATGGCTTTCCAGAGTTTCTGCATAGTGTATTTCGGTAACAAATGTGTTGTATTCCACCACTATTGTACACTTGATAAAGGGTTCCTTTTATAAACCTGCACCAATGATTAGCGGTATGTTGAATGTGAAGAAGCCAATGGGAATAGATGGGCTTCTTTGCATTCAGCGCACCTCTAACCGTAACATAGCTTTGTAAGAGGAGCCTAAAATGAGCATTTTTCCATTTGGAAACCATCTGAAGTGCCACAGAGATGAATATGTCTGCTAGCTGACACTATAAGGGTTCATGGTCTGTCTTCAGGGCTTGGAATTTAAATAATATACTGAATTGCAGAGGTAGATCAGAATGAAACATATTTTTTGAATATAAATGCATATGTGATCCCAAAACTGCATTAAGGGACATTGTTATCAACATGGTCTTTATTTTGGATCCCAACAAAGATAGATAGTTTGACTGGCAGCTTTTAGGAAAGAATAGATTTTTTTTTTTTACAGGGTAAATATCTGTGTGACTTTATTTAATGGCCAGAGGTACTCGGGGAGGGGTTTTTTTTTCCTCATTTTGGGCTAGATTCTATATATGGCACAAAAAAAAAATCATTGCTGAAAAAAGTGCTATTCTATAAACTGCACTTAAAGTTGTGTGTGGTTTATAGAATAGCTCTTTCACCTGGGAATCAAGCCTAACTTTAGGGGTGGCCATTTGCACAACTGAAACGTGGTGCAAATGTACGCGCTTACATTAGGTGCATATCCCCGTTCTATAACAATGTGCATAAATTTTAGGAACGCCCAATTCCACCCATTTCTGCGCCCCTTTTCTCAAATCGTGCAAAATGTTTAGGCACTTAAAGTTCAATTAACTTTAATTAGTGCCAATAATTGTTAAAAAGCCAATTATTAGCACCAATTAGTGCTAATTAGCTTGTTCAATTGGGAACACGCAATTGTATGCACAATGTTTTGGTGACTTTTGCAGACTTAGAGGGTTTGCGTCTATGGGAAGAACATGTAGTACATTGATCCCTAAGTGGAAAAACACATCCTATATAATAATTCTCACCTCCAACAGGATGTGCTTGGGACCGTGCCTGCCAGAAGTGGTCTGCTAGGCAGGCACACACTGACCTCAGTGACATCAGTGACAGACAATTTGACAAAGCAAAACAATCTGAGTGCTGGCCATTAGGACACAGGGTTGATAGGAGAGTTTTAAAAGACTGAAGGAACCGAAAGTGTTAAATGGGGGGAGGGGGGAGTTCTGAACTGAAAGACTGAAAGACATGAACATTTGGGAAAGGAAAACAATCTGAATGCTGCCCATTAGGACACAGGGTACATAGGAGAGTTTTAAAACACTGAAGGAAACGAAAGTGTTAAACTGGAGAAGGGGGGGGGGGGGGAGTTGTGAATGACTGAAAGACATGCAAATTTGGGACAGGAAAACAATCTCAATGCTGGCCATTAGCACACAGGGTACATAGGAGAGTTTTAAAAGACTGAAGGAACCAAAAGTGTTCGGGGGGGGGGGGCAAGTTCTGAATGAATGAAAGAAATGAAAATTTACGAGAGGAACACAATCTGAATGCCGGGCATTTGTACACAGGGTAGATAGGACACTTTTTTTAAAAAATGAAGGACGTGAAAGTATTACATCTTGGGGGAGGGGTGAGGAGGAAAGCGGTGGGGTATCCGGATACTGGGCGTTAGGGCCACGGGGGTACATAGACTTTTGAAAGCCTTAAGGAACCCAAAGTGTGGGAAGGAGGAGGAAAAGGAGGGGAGGGAACGGGGTGAGGGGCATTAGGAACAGGGGAGGGGGCCCTGTCACACACTCTCATTCTCACACACACACTGTCACACAGACAGTCTCACTCTGTCACACACCCGCACATTCACTCTGGCTCTCTCTCTCTCTCAAACATACACATTCCCAGGAAAACCTTGCTAGCGCCCGTTTCATTCGTTCCAGAAACGGGCCTTTTTTACTAGTTTTATATAATAGCAAAGCGGTAATAGCTGTAACCTAAGTTATAGCTACATGATGCTAAGTTCCATATTAGGATTCATCTCCCATAAAAAGGAATTAGATGTCACAATGAGAAGATTTCAACATATTATCCAATGTGCGGCAGCACCCAAGAAAGCAAATAGAGTTAGGAAAGGATTAAACTTACTCCGCAGTTACTTAACCCTCTGCCGTCTCTTGCTGTTTCCCCTGTTGTTCCCCCCTCCCCCCAGTTGATCCTTATTCTCTGTCCCATCCTTGCATTGGTATGATGTAATTTCTCTAACTGTTGTTAGCTACATAGAGCCTGCTATGTTGGGATTATTTGGGATATAAATGTTCTCAATAAATAAATAAATAAATTTCATGATTCCTCTATATTGCTCCGGTATCATATCCTACCACCCCTCCATCCACCCTGAATTTCACTAGGTACATGGTCTGATCCTGGGGGAAAGTGATTATGAGGTGCTCCATGGACTGAGTTAGTACTGATTGAGAGAAGGGAATGAAGCTGGGGAAATGTTTTATATAGCAGTAAGCACTAATCTTTTAATTTGTACCCAGTCTTTTTGTCTGTGTGCTGCATTTAAGTTCATCACTTCTGCTAAGAGGAAACAAGTGAAATGTTCTCAGATCCAGAGTTAAATGGTAATTTTAATGAGCAGAACCTTCTGGATGATAGTCTCTTACGTATTTCTTGTAGTTCCTGTACAATTTAATTTGGATGGTAGACATTGCAACATTAATGAACTGTGCAATAATGTTTCAACATTTTCCTGAAAGCAAAGTTGCATTTCACTCTAATGGTAGCAGCTGCCTGAAAAGTGCTTATTTCAGAGAGGTTAATGCTACTTTTGTGATGAAAAAGAATTTGACACAGACACAGACTGCGTTTGTTGATGGAAACAGGAAATATGCAAACCCAAATTTGAAGCCCGAACATACTGGAGACAATTTTCATTTGTAAGGCCAATGTTCAAGCGTGCTGCCCCATCCTGCCCTCTGTCCAACAGAAAATGTGTCATGAGGAGAGGGTGGGATGGGACAAGCACGCCTGAACATTGGCCTTACAGAAAGGCCCTGTGCCAGTGGAGAAAAAGCATTTTTGCTTCAGGAAGAGGTATGGAAGAAAGCAGCCACAGGGAAGGGAGAGGGAAGAATAGCCTTCTGGCTGCTGCCTGTGGGACAAGGGAGGTTCACGGGAGATGAGGAAGGGCCCATGCCGGCACAGAAACAGCGTTGGAGCTCTGGAAATAGGTATGGAGGAAACTGCTATTGGCTGAGTGCATAAAGGGAGGGGGAGAATATATTATTGGTTGATGTATGCAGAACTCGGGAGAGACTATGGGAAATTAGATTCTGGACTCTGGGGAAGGGGGGGGGGGGGGGGATACTGGCCCCACAACTTATACACAAGTGATTAGATGGGGGCAAAAGTTATAATGCAACTTGTATGCAAAGCTGACCTATATCTATGGTAATTTGTATATAGTGTGTACTCATTTTATGCAGAGTGGTGTTAAGAGTTATAAACTACTCTTAATTAATGGATTTTATAATATATATGTGTGTGTGGGCATGTACAATATATATTATAATAAGATGCATTTATATATTGATGTGAGATATGTATGCTTTGTTACCAGTTTTATATCTGAGCTCCCTTTTATCATCACACACAACATTTTAAATGGTTTTGAAATACCTGTTTTTAATCCTCGTAATTGCAGCCTTCCAATTTTCCGTCCGCATTTGGGGGAGCAAATCCAGGACAAAGTATGTTTCCTTCTGGATCAGCTGGAGGCTATCCTCCAATTCCTACTGGGAGCTTTGGAGCACCTCAGCCAGGGCAACAGCCGCAAGCATCCTCATACGGAATGTACCCACAGCCAGGAGGAAATCCACCATCGGGAATGCCTGCTTACAATCCAGGGTACCCAGGCGGTCAACCAATGCCACCTGCAGGGCAGCAGCCTGGCATGCCACTCCCAGGGCAGCAGCCTGGCATGCAGTATCCGGGGCAGCAACCTGGCATGCCATATCCAGGGCAGCAGCCTGGCATGCCACCTCCAGGGCAGCAGCCTGGCATGCCAAGCTATCCCTCAGGCCCTGCTGTTAATCCTTCAATGCCATCTTACCCATCACCCAGTGTGCCTGCAGTCACTCCAAGCAAGGTACGGTAGGAGCACTTTCATTATTCTGCAGTAACTTAGTAAATGTGTGTATGACATAGTTGAAATAGAAAGAGAAGATGGGTACCCATTCACTTAGGGGCCCTTTTACTAAGGCGCGTAGGCGCCTACATGTGTCCAACATGCGTCAATTTGGAACTACCGCGTGCCCTCGGATGTCATTCCATTTTTTATGCACTTCCGATAAGCGTGGCAGAAAATATTTTTTTATTTTCAACCGCGTGGCGCTAACCAGGCGGTAATCGACAGTGTACGCATGCTGACAATTATCGCCCGATTAACGTGTGAGACCTTACCACTAAGTCAATGGCTGGTGGTAAGGTCTCAGGCCCAAAATGGACGCGCACCAATTTTTATTTTGCCGCACGTCCATTTTCGGCCCCAAAAAAGCCCTTTTTATAGGTACACTGAAAAATGGATCTGCACCTACAACAGCACAGGCCATTTTTCGGTGCACCTTAGTAAAAGGACCCTGTAGAACAATATTTCTTCATTGCGTCTCCAAAATATGACGGCATTCAAAGGCTTAAGATAAAAGTTAATAACTAAAAAATTGACAAGACTCCTGCTTATAGCCTTTGAAAAAAGGAATGTTACACATTTAACTGAAAGTTTGTTGTATTCTTAGTTGGATGTAATTCCTGCGATAACTTTCATTACAATAAAACAAGAGTTGCAAGGTTCTGGAAAGGAACTCTAGTGCTTGGTTGTCATGGCAAAGACTGGGCTAATGTGAAATGGAAGAGGCTTATGTTCTTATTTTCACTCAATGCCCAGTTAAACTCTGGAATTCATTGCCAGAGGATATGGTAAACACAATTAATGTAGCTGTGTTTAAGAAAGATTTGAACAAATTCCTGGAGGTGAAGGCCATAAACTCTTAAGGTAGACCTGGAAAAAATCTTGCTATTCCATGTGGTTCCACCAGGTACCTGTGACCTGGATTGGCCATTGTTGGAAACAAGATGTTGGATTTGATGGACCTTTGGTCTGATCCAGTATGGCAATTCTTATAAAATATAGGACAAAAGTTCCCAGGCGTAGTTTTGAATGAAAGGTCTCAGCCCTAGTTCCTATTAAACTGGAGACTGACAAGAACAAGAGGGAAACGTAGGCTGGTTCCCCCAACTCCACCAAACTTTTTTTTTTTCCAAGTATAGGTCATTTTACATCAGATTGCTTGTGATGCTATAACTGCTGTGTCCTCTTACGATAAAGTTTATATAGAAAAAAAAAATCAGGAGAAAGATATTCTCAGGAGTAGAAGCAGTGGCATAGCCACAGGGACCATGGGGGCCTAGGTCCCCCATTTGGGTTTGGGCCTCCAAAGTCTGCTGGTTTGGCCTGGTCAGCAGAGGATTTTCTGCAGCAATATTCGCCGCTGCTTCCCACTCCCTCGTGCGTATACTTGTTTTTAATGAAATTAAAACTTAGCATGTGCACCAGGGCGGGAAAGCATGGCAGGCTGCACAGGTGCCGTATATCGCCACAGGAAGGCTTCTGCTGGCAGGGCTTGGGGACCCCTGCCAGTCCAGGTATGTGAAGTTGCGATGGGGGCAGAGAGTGGCGAGGAGGTAGGGCAAAATGTGCCCCCCCCCCCACTTTGGGCTTAGTTCTCCCCCACATCAAGGTCTGGCTACACCACTGAGTAGAAGAATAGCCTAGTGGTTAGAGCACAGCCCTGATAACCAAGGAAACCCAGTTCAAATCCTGCTGCTAGTCCTTGCTATCTTGGGCAAGTCACTTATCCCTGCATTGCCTTGGGTCCAAAAATTAGACATAAGCCCTTCAGGGTCAGGAAATATCTAGTGTGCCTGATTGTAACTACCGAAAACAGTGTGAGCTAAATCTAAATAAATAATAATTTGTGCTGTCATTGTGTATCTTTTGCTTGTAATGTAGTCAAGAATGATTCGAATGTCAAAGGTGGCAATTCTATAAATTGGCACCTTAATAAAGGCCAAGATCAGGAGCAATGAACAGGAGAAACCTCTATGACAATCCAAGCAATGCATCAGGACTAGAGGCTTACCACAGGCAAAACCAACTCGGGAGAGTTTGCGCCGAAACACAGACTGTGTTGGGTCCTTTCTACAAGCAATCAATAAAGTGGTTTTCAAGCACCATCTCCCGAGTTGGTTTTGTCTGTGGTCAGCCTCTACTCCTGTTGCATTGACCTTAATAAAGGCAACAATTCTGTAACAGCGTATGAAAATACTAGTGCAAAGTCCCTTTGCAGCAGTGCCATAGCGAGGGCGGCTGACACCCGGGGCGGGTCGCCGCTGCGCCCCCCCCCCCTCGGGTGCAGCACGGGCCCCCCCCCCCCCCCCCGGAGTGCATTCTTACTAGCATAGGAAAGCGAGGAGTGGGCGGGAGGGCCGATCCGCCCCAACTGCACGTCGCTGGGAGCTGCGTCGGCTCCGCTGGTTCCCTGCACTGTCTGCCCCGGAACAGGAAGTAACCTGTTCCGGTGCAGAGGGAGCAGGGAACCAGCGGAGCCGACGCCCCCCCCTTCCTACGCCACTGCTTTGCAGCGCCAGCTTATGTCACATCAGTGGATGGTGTAAGTTGGCACATCTATGTGCGCCTTGCAGCAGTCATATCTGTTCAAGTTGCATGCGTTGCTAGGTGACACATCCATGCTCCACCCACACGAACATCCCCATTGCCTTTTGTGTTCATCTGTATTGGAATAATGCCTAGCACTTGTGTGTGTTACTGCCAATTATTGGTGCCAAGCATGTATGTAAATGCTTTTATTCTATAATATACCAGTTTATAGAATTTGCCAGAGGATGTGGTATCGGTGGTTAGTGTATCTGGGTTTTAAAAAGGTTTGGACAGTTTCCTGGAGGAAAAGTCCATAGTCTGCTGTTGAGACAGACATTGCGAAGCCACTGCTTGTCCCTGGGATTGGTAGCATGGAATGTTGCTACAATTTGGAACTCTGCCAGGTATTTATGACCTAGATTGGCTACTGTTGGTAACAGGATGCTGGGCTAGATGGACCCAGTATGGCTATTCTTATGTACAACATTTGAAAATATGTTAGTAATGCATTCTATGAAAGAGTATGGATTATTTACATAGTATATGTAGCCCAGGCATCAAAATTTTTTGAGGAGTCTTACCTGGACAAGGAAGCTGCATCAAATTTAATGGTATTTAGATGTGCATCTGCAGGGGTCATGTGAAGTTTGCAGAATAGTCATGTCTTTCTCTGTGTATTTTGCATCTTTTGGATAGACCAGCTTCCATGTTTTTCTTTTTTTTTCATTTGTGTCTGATTCCTCAGCCAGTGAACCGAGGCACTATCTCTGATGCAGCAGGATTTGACCCTTTGAGGGACGCAGAGGTATTGAGGAAGGCTATGAAAGGTTTTGGTAAGTGTTCTCTGAATTATCATTCTTATTTATGTATTTCTTTTCATATACAAGCAGCACAAAATACAGCAGCTAGACTAGTTTTCGGGAAAAAAATGGTTCAAAAGCGCTAGACCCCTTCTCCAAAAATTACACTGACTACCAGTCAAGGCATGCATATTCTTTAAGCTTTGTTCTCTGGCCTACAGAATAATTTTGGGCCCCTCACCGGGCTACATGACCAACCTAATAGATATACCAATCTGAAATGCAACTACGTAAGTGAGATCTTACCTTACCTTCCACTTCCCTAGATGTTAAGTCCTTAAACACAAATCAGCGTATGCTTCCGGCTTCTCTGTTTGCACCCAGCTCTGGAACACACTACTGAAAGACCTAAACCTCAAAGACAATTAACCTATTCTTCCCAAAACACCTGAAAGCCCATTTTGTTCGTACTGTTCCTCCCCACTGAACCAACCTAACCAACCTAACCAACCAGATTAAGAAATAACACTACATGAATACCACAATGTACAGAACTGAACTAAGTTTCCATCACCCAATTCATCCCAAACACTTAACATGCTTACCTGAGGCAACTATAAACACATAAAGCCTGACAACTATTAATGTCACTCTTCTATATAAATTCTAACCTTGTTCTATACAAACTGTAGCCAATTTACTCCAGACTCTTGTAAGCCACATTGAACCTACCAATAGGTGGGAAAATGTGGGATACAAATGCAGAAATAAAATAAATACCAAGGCGGTTTACAGCACCATATAAAAACTACTGTCTGACTCAACTACTGATACACATGGTCCTGTTTTTGCCTGATTATATTATTCTGCCATACAATTTAGAAGTTGGCGATCACTATTGTATATACTTGGCTGTTTCATGATAGAGTTGTGATGTAGTTTACTTCAGTCAGCTACTGGATTTGTAGGTCTGGGATGCTTTCATTTTTTTTCAGTGTTGTTTGGTTTTATCATGCCATCATTAGAAAAATATTTCAAGTGTTTGAGGGTCAGGTAGTAAACTGCATTGTTCGGCGTGCACTTTTGGGTTTTCATGCGCTATTTTTTGAGGCACACAAAACAGCAGAGTAGAAAAATAATGTACAAAGTTTCACTGTAAAAGTTGTGTAGTAAAAGGTTTAGAAACAGAAATAAAAACTGAAGAGTATAAGATGATATCTCCTTTTATTGGGCTAACTTTATTACATTTTTGGACTAGCATTTGGCAGCTCAAAACAGTCTTCCTCAGGTCAGGACAGAATGAGCAAAATATGGCAATGCTAGAATATATAAGGGAATTATGAAAGCATATGCCAAAAAACTACAGGTCAGTAATTTCATAGGCATAAAAATCCCTTCCATTCCCTATCTTAAATTCCTTGGGCAATTTGAACAATTTTCAAAAATTACAAGACTTGCCGAGGATAGAAAATGGAAGGTTTTTTTTTTATGCCTATGAAGTTACTGACCTGTAGTTTTTTGGCATATGCCATCACAGTGCTGGTGGACAGGTTCTGAGGCTTTTTTCCTTCCATTCTATTAGTTTATGTAAGGTTGTTAAGCATAATTATACATGCTGTATAAACTATTGTTTCCACATTGCTGATTACTGGCAGTGGCGTTCCTAGGGGGGCTGACACCCGGGGCGGATCGCCGATGCGCCCCTGCCCCCCGGGTGCAGCGCCCCCCCCTGGAACAGCGCGATGCCCCCCCCCCAGCGAAATAATCCCCCTCCCCCCCCGGGTGCACGCCTGCCGACTCTTCGTTTTCTTGCTCCCTCTGCCCCGGAACAGGAAGTAACCTGTTCCGGGGCAAAGGGAGCATGAAAACGAAGAGCCGACAGGCGCGTGGCACCCCCCAGCGGCGTGCACCCGGGGCGGACCGCCCCCACCGCCCCCCCCCCTTGGTACGCCACTGATTACTGGTATTGAAGAGTGTCAGGATTGCGGGAGGTCAGAATTATTGCTGGACATACTTATATTAATATGAAATCAGTTTGACATATTAAACCAGCTTCTGACCCCTGATAAACTCTCCCCCCTCCACTTCAGGAATCACTAAGGATGGCACCAAATGGTGGTCAGAGGCCTGATAGCCCTTTGGTTTCTCAATTACTCTTGATTAACATACCTTTCGTTCCATCTGGGAGCAGGGCTTCAGAGCCACCAAAGCCAGACATAGAGGCTCCATCACTAGGGATTTCAAACAGGACAAGCTGTGAAAGTTGTCACCTTTCCTGACTTCAGAAAGTATCTGGAGTTCTGTAAAGGAAATAACTGGGAAAGAGAGAAGTTTTTGATCTCTCTCTGCTCCTGTTCCCTCTCAGTTCTTATTAGGTATAAAGCAGAGCTCATGAGGGCACTAGGGCTCTCTCTGTCTTTCTCTGTGCAGCAGAGCACAGAGCTCAGCTTGGGGTCTACTGCCCCCCTTCTCTCTGTCCCGGGCACTTCTCTGTGTCCAGGGCACTACGTCTCCCTCTTTCTTTCTCCCTGCAGCAGAGGGCACGGGACTCTGCTGGGCTGTCTTTGTTTCTTCTTCTTCTTTCTCTGCACACCTCCATCTTTAGCCACCAGAGCACCTGGCTCTGCTCCCCCCCCTTCTCAGACAGCCCTAGTCCAAGATTTCTTTTTTCCTCTGAACAAGCACCCTATCCTTTCTTTCTCCCTCTCTCTAAACACACACCCCCAAGACAGCTTGTACCCTTTTTCCTGTACTAAGTGCTGTGAGCCAATACATATATTCAAATATAATATACTTTATATATATCCAAATCCGTGTGGATTGTGTATTCTTGGGAACCCACTGCCTCTGTGAAGTGGACCCCGGGACCAACCCTAGACAACGATTGCTGACAAAGAGTATTGTGATTCTGCTTCTTTTCTTATCGTTTTTTTCGTGTGTACATTTACTGACCTCATCAGTCTCAGCATTGTTTCCAAACTAGAGGGTAGCTCAGTGTCTTCACTATTAAACAGCGTTTAACATTGATTAAAATTTGACACTTCATAACGGCTTCACTGGTGATGCATCTTGGTTTGCAGGAACGGATGAACAAGCAATTATTGAGTGTCTTGGAAGTCGCTCAAATAGGCAACGGCAGCAAATCCTCCTGTCCTTTAAAACGGCTTATGGAAAGGTAAATATTGAGCAGAATTCACAGAACTACTCACTGTTATATTGGAAACCTGGCTTGCTTTTGTAATGCTGTAATAATGCTACAATATATGTATTCCACTCCAGTGAAGGTGTTTTTTTACTACTGGATGTTTAAATTTATTATTTTTTTTTATTTTATATTTTCAAATTTTCACATACTATATAAGATGACTCTTGTCCCAGAAAAACAAAAAGAAACATATTGTAAATTATAATTGCTATACAAAAAAAAAAAAAACAATGTGGAAAAACTATGAGAAAAGGACCAATATACTGATGAAGAAATTGAGAGGGAAAAGGCCTCAGAAGTCTGTGGCTATTTGTCAGTCTTTAGACTCTTCTGACAGCCACCAGATCACAGACTAATCATTAGCCAAAAAAACCCTCTAATTTTCTTGTAAATTCTTCAAGTGCAAACTGTGTAATCACCATAATCTTCAGTACGAGCAAGTGCTTAACCAAAAATTTTAATGTACTTAGCTTCAGACATTGGGCCCCTTTTACTAAGCCGCTTAAGTGTATATACGTGCCCAATGCGCACCAAAATGAAGTTACTGCCCAACTACGGCGGGCCTCTTGGGGTAATTTCATTTTTAGTGCACGTCCGCTACGCATGTCTGAAAAATATTTTTTATTTTTGGACATGCGTAGCGGATGCACATCAAGTGGCATCTGACGCGCAGATTGACCTTACCGCCAACCATAGACCTAGCGGTAAAGAGACATCCGAAATGGGCATGCGGCAATTATGATTTTGCCACACGTCCATTTTCAGAAAAATGTTTTTAAAAGGCATTGGTACGTGCGCTAAAAAATATTTCTGTGTGCGCCCAAAACCCGGGCCTACACTACCACAAGCCACTTTTTACTGCGGCTTAGTAAAAGGACCCTATTGTTTCCATGTATATTTATGATTATTGCGATGAGAAGAGAGTATAAAGACTGTTAAATAGCCACAGATTTCTGAGGCCTTTTCCCCTTCAATTTCTTCAACTGTATATTGGTTCTTTTCTTATAGTTTTTCCACATTAATTGAAAATTATTGATATTTTTAATAATCAGATTGATAAAAAAAATAGTCTTCCTTAGACCACTGTAGGGCTCATTTTTGAAAGAGAAGGACGCTCATCTTTCGACATAATCAGAAGATGGATGTCCTTCTCCCAGGGTTGTCCAAATCGGTATAATTGAAAGCTGATTTTTGGATGTCCCCAACTGCTTTCCGTCGCAGGGACGGCCAAAGTTCAAGGGGGCGTGTTTGAGGCATAGTGAAGGCGGGACTTGGGCATGCCTAACACTTGGATGTCCTTGGCCCGTAATTGAAAGAAACGAGGACGTCCCTGACGAACACTTGGACGACTTTACCTGGTTGTGTTTTTCTTACAACCAAGGCACAAAAAGGTGCCCTCAATAACCCCCTCCCACCCTCAAAAAATATCTTTCAAAATATTGAGTGCCAGCCTCTATGCCAGCCTCAGATGTCATACTCAGGTCCATGACAGCAGTATGCAGGTCCCTGGAACAGTTTTAGTGGGTGCAGTGCACTTCAGACAGGCGGACCCAGGCCCATACCCCCCTTACCTGTTACGTTTGTGGAGGAAACAGCAAGGCCTACAAAACCCACCAGAAACCCACTGTACCAACATCTAGGTGCCCCCCTTCACCCGTAAGGGCTATGGTAGTGGTGTACAGTTGTGGGTAGTGGCTTTTGGGGTGGGGGTTGGGGGCTCAGCACACAAGGTAAGGGAGCTATGTACCTGAGAGCAATTTATGAAGTCCTTCAGTGCCCCCTAGGGTGCCTGGTTGGTGTCCTGGCATGTCGGGGGGGACCAGTGCACTACAAATGCTGTCCTCCCACTACCAAATGGCTTGCACGCTGAATACTGACCCCTTTATATACTCCAAATTTCTATTTCATAACATAAGAACATGACCAATAAAATCTTACCCAAACAGTAACACAAGACGGAAAAATAACACTTAACTGCATTAACGAACAGCAGATTACCCAAAACTGATCTGGCTCTGCCAAGGCCCCATGCCCAGATGCCAGAAACATGATATTGTCAATTACAGCTGATGCATCTGCCCATAATAGGACAAGAGGTAGTGTTATCAGCACCTGTATCGGCCATCGCCAAGCACTTGCTACACTGCTTCCCCATCCCCCTCTAATTTATTCGACTGGTATCACCGAATGTTAACTGTTTCTTCAGGTCTCTGCCAACTCTTTGGAGTTGTCCTTGAGCCCAATAAATACTCATAGCAACTGGAAAGATGGGAAGCAGTGAGCAGACGCACGTGTCTGAACTTCAAGAGAGCTTGCTGGGGGCCTGCCAAAGAAAAAGGGGGGGGGGACTTGTTGCTGGAATCTAGGGAATAAAAGAGGGGCCAGTGCTTTCTGGGTCTAAATGGAGGGGGAGAAGGTGTTTGCTAAGGTTAGGGGGGTGGAGAATGTTTGCTGGGGTCCAGGATTATTTTTAAACCTCAACATTTACATGACTTAATTAGATCTAGAGGCTAATGCAGTGATCAATTATTATAGTAAGGTTTAAAGGTGTACTGTTATGTATTTTATGGTAGGAGCCTAATACGATTGTGGACACTAGGCAAACTAAAGGGTCAATCCTGCCCTGCTTACCCCCCCCCCCCTGTTTACTAAGTGAATGGGCTGTGTCAACATTAGTGCATGGCTGCCGCTAGTGCAGCTTAGCAAACAGGGGGGTCAGTTTGTTCACAGACACTAATATCTTCTTCCCTCTGTTTTCTTTTATAGGATTTGATCAAAGATCTAAAATCTGAGCTGTCTGGAAACTTTGAGAAGACAATCCTTGCAATGATGAAGACCCCGACTATGTATGATGCATATGAAATAAAGGAAGCGATAAAGGTCTGTGCGACGTGTGGAACATTTCCTGTCATGGGGTGAAAGTACATTGAAATTTACCATACAGCACAACGGGGGGGCGAGTGTATAAAGAGTTTTTGCATGTAAAGTATGGTTTCCATGCAGAAAAGGCTTTTATAAAATTTCATGGCTGTATATACACATTGAAAAATCATTAGGGAGTGGTTTGGATGGAACAGGAGTGAAGTAACAATCTATGTGAGAATTTTATAAAAAATATGGGTGCACTTTGGAAAAGCTGTACATTTGTGTTTGTTAATCTGTGTGCTTTTGAGGCCGATTCTGGGTACTTATTTTACAAAGAAACATAAGCATCTAAGTTGCCTTTATAAAATAGGCTTGAATTGGGTGCATTTTTGGACTTATGTAACTGGGTTTTTAAAAAGGCTTGGACAGATTCCTGGAGGAAAAGTCCCTAAAGTGTTATTAAGTAGATGTGGAGAAAGCCATTGCTTATCCTTGGGATTAAGTAGCATGGAATTCTGCTACTTTATGGGACTTCCTGGTACTTGTGACCTGGACTGGCCACCATTGGAAACGGGATACTGGGCTAGATGGACCCTTGGTCTGACCCAGTAGGGCAACTCTTATATTCTTAAACCTATGAAAGATCATGAAGTGACTGTAAACATTCTTATATTTTCACATAACACCTTGTCATATAATTTCCTATAGTGTTAGCTCTCTATCTTGATTTGTGTTGTATTAGGATGAAAATGTCTTTCCCGCCACCTCATTTACAGGGTAATTTGCGGAGTATTGGCGTAGAAAAATTCATACTTAATAGGTGAAGGATTTTTTTCCAGTTGACCACTGTTGCCAATTATAAAGGACAAGTTCAGAAATACCCAGCACACCAAAACAGAAGGCTATAATCCCAAACTTACAGAGCATGTTTTCTGACAGACATATAAAAAGAGCTTCATAATTAATATATTTTAGTACAGGGATTTATTCATGAGAGTTTTGATCCTGTAATAAACAGGCAATTCCATAAATTGGCACCTCAGTCTAGGTGCCCCAATGTTGTAGGCTTAGCACCAATTCTGTATCGGCATCTTAGTGCCAGGATCCTGTAATAGCGGGGTGGGTAGCCTCGGTCCTCAAGGGCCACAACCCAGTTGGGTTTTCAGGATTTCCCCAATGAATATGCATGAGATTATTGTATACAATAGAGGTAGTGTATGCAAATAGATCCCATGCATATTCATTGGGGAAATCCTGAAAACCCAACTGGGTTGTCGCCCTTAAGGACTGAGGTTGCCCACCCCTGTGTAACAGAATACAAATATAAGGTGGCATTGGTGCGCCCATGCTTTAGCGTACCCTCTTATGCCATGCCAGTGGCAGGCATATGTTGGCATGCCTTGTGCGTCAAGTGAGATGCATAATTTATAGTATTCTATAAATTATTCTATAAACTACGGGAGTCTTTTACTTAGCTGTGGTAGCATTGTTTAGCCCACAGCAGAAATCAGCTGGTGGTAAACACAGAGATATCCATAGGAATATAATGGGTGTCTTGGCATTTAGTGCCAGCTGATTTCTGCAGCTTAGTAAAAGACCCCCTTCATGTGTAACAGGAGAGATACCCTTGGCTCACCAATGCTTCTCCCACGTGTATGTTCCCTTTACTATTGATTAGATGATTTTTGCAACTGGGAAGGCAGTCTGAAAATTTTTAAATAAATAAATAATCTTAACACCTCCCCTTATGAAAATATCAAGGAGCACAAGGCAGCAAAAGAATGAAAAGTGACCTGGACCGTGTTAATAGAAGATGTGGATTTGTTGTGTCTGTTTCTGAGTAAGTAGATACATAACTGGCCCTTTTAACTCCTGTGCATGGGTAAAGGTGAATCTATATTTTGGAAATGCTCTTGGTCACTTTTTTAATAGGCATGTCAGGTAGCGCATGTTATGTAACATCCAAAGGTCAGTTGTGATAAACTGTTTGGTGTGCTGGAGTAAACTCATTAATCTGAAGTCAGACACATGTGCTTTGCCAGTACCAAGCAACTTCTTTCATTTTTCTAGCTGCTCTTTCTGGATTTGTCTTTTGAAATGTGTGTCTTCTTTCCTCCTTCATGCAGTAAGATATGCCTTACATTTTGAGTCTCCACATTTTTCTTTTCATGGTTCAAATTACAATTTTCCTGTTCCTCTATCTCCATAGACATTGTACACATGTGATGACATGCTCCATCCTTCTTCTCCCTGCAGGGTGCTGGCACAGACGAAGCGTGCATAATTGAAATTTTGTCATCTCGTAGTAATGCTGAGATTCATGAAATTAATAGGGTCTACAAAACAGGTTGAGTTTTCTTTTCTATTCTACTGTAAACTGAAGTAATTTGCTATGATTTTGGGGGTAATGTGAGATTTGGATTTAGCTCACACCTTTCTCAGTAGTTCAGAGTGAGTTACATTAAAGTATAGTAGGTATTTTTCTGGCCCTGGAGGGTCACAGTCTAAGTTTATGTCTGAGGCAAAGGAGGATTAAGTGACTTGCCCAAGATCCCAAGGAGCAGCACTGGGATTTAAACCGGACTTCCCTGGTTCTCATCCCATTGCCCTGATCATTAGAATAGCTTCTCCGCTGTCCAACCTATGAGGGACCTGATTTTAGGTTGTCATATAATTTTTTATTTATTTATTTGTTGCATTTATACCCCGCTTTTTCCTGCTCGGTAGCAGGCTCAGTGCGGCTTACATAGTATGGAATTACATAGTATCACAGAAAGAACACGGCTAATGAATTCATTGTGTACTACTGTTTTATCAGTTGCTTACCTTTACTCACCTGATACCTAAACTGGGAAGCACAAGTCTGGAGGGCTGTCTGGGAGTTCAGCTTTCAGAATGTTTAGAAGTTTAAATTTAAATATTCAGGACCCTATATTGAAAACTACTTATCCAGGAAGCAGAAGCCTGGAGCTGTACCCGTATTTTCAGCAGTGTTATCTGGATAATGCCATTGAAAATCCCTGTAGACTTCCCCAGTGCTCTCTGGAGAGCACCAGGCAGGCCTAGGACAGAATTGGAATTCATCCAGAGAGCACTGATCTTCATCAAAAAGGCTGTCCCAAGTTTCTGAGATAACTATCAGATAGATATTGCCATTATCCAAATAATGATAACCACTACTGTACCCCGATATTATGCACCAATATCCAGATATCAGCTGGCAGTGAATATTTAGGTATATATTTAAATGCTGTGGCTGGTGTCTGGAACACTGACTGTGGAGTTTAAATATCGATCTGTAAGAGTCCATTAAGGAATTTAGTTTATTGATCCTGTTACTTGGCTTCAATAATATGTGCAGTAGTTAGTTATGTAATTCTGTTTAAGACAAAAAATCAAATTAAGCTCTATGTGCTTGAATCTCTTATATGCTTTTTTTTGTCCTCTGGAAGCTGAGAGGAAAAAGTAGCTGGTAGATAATAGGGAGATATTTAGCAGGAAAAGAAGAGAGTTGATATGGTCTTAAATAAATATATTTGGAATGCGCAGGAGAGGGAATGATACAATAATCTCTTCTGTGTCGCCCACAATCACCCATCCGCCTAAATAAATAGCACTTTATCTTTGTCTCTGGCAGCCATTGAAACATAAACACTTTTTATTCCTGCTCAGAGGAAGAATAAGTCTGGGTTGGAACACTGCTTTGCTGTGCCCATTACTTTGTACAATGGAAATTTTGATATTTTCAAAATAGTTTTATGTTTGAGGAAAAGCAAGAGAGTAGCTGGAAATACTCCTCTTATTTTGCTAATATCCCCCCCCCCCTCCCAAATTTTTCCAACCTTCCATAATGTATAAAAATAGACTTAGTGGCTCATTTTCAGAACAAAAAGAAAATGGGCAAAAATCATTATAAGGTGGAAAAAAGCAGTTTTTCTCTCAAAAACGTCCAAGTTGCCATTTTCAGCACCCTGATTTTAGATGTTTTGCTCCCCCATTTTGTCCAAATTTCAAGGGTGCGTGTTTTGGGTGGGACGTGAGTGGCACCAAAAGATAAGATGTTTTTTCAGTAGTGGAACAAAATTAAATTGTCTAGGGCCAAATTTAAGATGTTTTTGGCTAGACGTGTTTCAGTCATGACTAAGGGGGCCTTTTAAAAACAGTAGTAAGCCCAACGCAGGCTTATAACATGCCATTCTGGAGCTACCGCTGTCCCAACGTGGGCGCTGGTGGTAGTTCTAGCCACAGTAGGTGCCTTTTCTTGCACAAGGGAAAATAGGTCCCTATTTTTTAGCTCAGCAGTTACCTGGTGGTAATCTTTACCACTGGGTTAGGACGGGAGCCCTTAATGCCACCTCAGTGGATGGCTGTAAGTGCTCCCCCCACATGGCTACATGGTAAGAACAATCCTACCGCATGGCCATTTCTTTTTTTCGGCCTTTTTACTCGCTGCCGTAAAAAGGGCCTCTGCACACGGCAAAAATGGTCGCCACTGCTACCTCAGGGCCCCTTTTACTGCAGCTTGGTAAGAGGGCCCCTATCAGGCTTATTTTTGAAAGAGAAGAACGGCCATCTTTTGACACAAATCGGAAGATGGGCGTCCTTCTCCCAGGGTCGCCCAAATCGGCATTATTGAAAGCCGATTTTGGGTGTCCCCAACTGCTTTCCTTCGTGGGGACGACCAAAGTTCCCAAGGGGCGTGTTGGAGGTGTAGCGAAGACGGGAATTGGGCGTGCCTCAACCCATAATCGAAAAAAGATGGGCGTCCCTGACGACTTTACTTGGTCCTTTTTTAGTTACGACCAAGCCACAAAAAGGTGCCCGAAATGACCAGATGACCACCGGAGGGAATTGGGGATGACCTCCTCTTATTCCCCAGTGGTCACTAACCTCCTCACACCCTCAAAAAAAAAATTTTCAAAATATTTTTTGCCAGCCTCTATGCCAGCCTCAAATGTCATACTGAGGTACATCGCAGCAGTATGCATGTCCCTGGAGCAGTTTTAGTGGATGCAGTGCACTTCAGGCAGGCGGACCCAGGCCCATCCCCCCCCCCACCTGTTACACTTGTGGTGGTAAATGTGAGCCCTCCAAAACCCACCAGAAACCCACTGTACCCACATCGAGGTGCCCCCCTTCACCCGTAAGGGCAATGGTAGTGGTGTACAGTTGTGGGTAGTGGGTTTTGGGGGGCTCAGCACACAAGGTAAGGGAACTATGAACCTGGGAGATTTTTCTAAAGTCCACTGCAGTGCCCCCTAGGGTTCCCGGTTGGTGGCCTGGCATGTCAGGGGGACCAGTGCACTATGAATGCTGGCCCCTCCCATGACCAAAGGGCTTGCATTTGGTCGTTTCTGAGATGGGTGTCCTTAGTTTCCATTATCGCCGAAAATCAGAAATGACTAAGTCTAAGGACAACCATCTCTAGGGACGACCTAAATGTCAAGATTTGGTCATCCCCGACCGTATTATCGAAACAAAAGACGCCCATCTTGTTTCGATAATACGAGTTTCCCTGCCTTTTGCTGGGACGTCCTGCGAGGACGTCCTCAGGAAAACTTGGGCGCCCTTTCGATTATGCCCCTCCACGTAACCCAGGGACGTAGCCAGACAGCAGATTTTGGGTGGGCCTAGTCAAGAAGTGGGCGGGCACCAAGTGTTCTCCTCCCTCCCCCCCCCCCCCCCCCCCCCCAATGTGATGAGGCCAGTATCAGCAGTTTAGGAAGCTTAGACTGCTGAAGTGGAGAGCAGTGTTTTCAGCACCATCAGGGGGAGGTCTTCAGCTGGCGGAGCTTGGGATCCCCACTAGCTAGCACAAATATGTGCTGCTGTTGGGTGGGCCTGAGCCCAAAGTGGATGGGCCCCAGCCCACCTGTGGCTATGCCACTGACGTGACCTAAAAGTGTCCTAAATGTCCACTGGAGGGATTAAGGCATAATATCTCCTTACACCCCCAGTGGTCACTGACCCCCTTCCAGGCCCCTAAGATGTGACAGTGACAGATTCTATGACAGCTTCAGATATGATGGCCATTCCTATTAGAGCAGTGGGCAGTTCCCAGGAGTAGCCTAGTGGTCCATGCAGTAGTATATAGAAAAGGAGATCCAGGCCCATATTCCACTCTAACTGGTACACTTCTGGTGGAATGTGTGAGCCCTCTAAAAAAACACTAAATATCTATTGTACCTACATATAGCTGATATCTGCAAGCTTTAGAGCTATTGTAGTGGTGTACAGTGAGGTACTGAGGTATTTTTCTTCTCCTGGAGGGCTCATCATACAATTATGGTGAAATGTGAGTGGAGGAGTGGCCTAGTGGTTAGGGTGGTGGACTTTGGTCCTGGGAAACTGAGGAACTGAGTTTGATTCCCACTTCAGGCACAGGCAGCTCCTTGTGACTCTGGGCAAGTCACTTAACCCTCCATTGCCCCAGGTACAAATAAGTACCTGTATGCAATATGTAAGCCGCATTGAGCCTGCCATGAGTGGGAAAGCGCGGGGTACAAATGTAACAAAAATAATATGTGTATCTGGGACCCTTTATGTGAAGTCCATTGCAGTGCCCCCTAGGGTGCCCCACTGCTCTACTGGGATGTCTATGTGGCCAGTCTACTAAGAATGATGCCCCCCAGACATCCCAATGGCTGGCTTTTGGGCATTTTTTTCTTGGCTGTTTTATTTTCCAAAATGGTCCCAAAAGAAAAACACAGTAAGCACAAAACATCTAGGAAAAAGGCAATTTTTGAACCAAAAAAAGAGACGTGTTTCAGGTTCATAAATGGCTTTGTTTACAACTTGATTTTTGGATGTTATATCAAAAATGTTCCTCCACAGCTTCCCATGAAAAAGCTACTTTCAAAAGGCTCAGGGCAGTATTTCCTTTCTCATGCCACAAACATAACACTACCACTAACAGTTTCCCAGTAATATTTTAATTTTCTCCCATACTCAAAAACAACCTGCACTTGCAGAGACTTGAAATTACCCTGTACACCTCAAATAAATATAGTATCAGACTTTTTATCCAGAAAGATTTGGACCAGTCTTGTTTCCAGATAATGAGTTTTCTGACAAAAAAAATATTTTTGGTTAATGGGAGCTTTTCCTGATTACAGATTAGAAACCAACCAATTTTCAGATAATGGACTTTTTTTTCCAGGTAGCAGAACACAGGTGAAGCCCTGATCCAGTAAAAGGTTTCAGAATCTGCCAAAAAATCCCTTAATTTGAAATGTGATTTTCAGGGGACAAGATGGCATCCTAGAGTAAAGAAACCTGCACCACTGCTCTGTTTACCTCCATAATGTCCAAGAAACATCATGGGAAAGTTGGTGTCCTGGCTGCTTCAAGGGCTATTTTCTCTATACCCAAGCTTTTGCAAACTACGATGAATACTTTCGTGGTTCAGTCATTGGCCGGGGGTCCACTGAGAGCTAGAGAAGGTGAAATGCCATCTCCCCTACTCCTGGACAGCAGCATTTTGCTGCCCCCCAAGGAGCGAGAACCACCATGGAATCCAGCTAGACAGTGGGAGACAGGCACTGCACGAGCTGCAGTGCACACTGATATCAATTGCAGCACTCTGCAGGATGCAGCTGAGACAACTGCAGAAGCAGCAGCTGAGACAGCTGCAGGAGCCGCGGCTGAGAGGCAGTGCAGCTAGATAACAGTAGAAATTTTGTCTGGCGACGGTGTCAGCAAACAAGACATTGGTCCAGCAGCTGAGGCTCCTAGATCTTTACCAGGTTTGTTGGAGACTCGGATGGTATTTTCAGTTATCTTTTCTCTACTAAGGCCTACTATTTTCACACTCAAAATGTTATTGGTGCAATGTAGCATATTTATAAATGATATGGAAATGGGAATGAAGTTTGAGGTGATTAAATCCGCAGATGACACAAATCTATGCATAGTAGTTAAATCGCGTGGGGACTGAGACTGGAAGACTGGGCATCCAAATGGGAGATGAAATTTAATGTTGACAAGTGCAAAGTGATGCACATTGGGAAGAATAATCCAACTCCTAGTAATTTGATGCTAGGTTCCACATTAGAAGTCAACAGCCAAGAAAAAGATCTAGGTGCCATCATGGACAATATGTTGAAATCTTCTGCTCAGCTTGTGACAGCGGTCAGAAAAAACAAACAGAATGCCTGGAATTATTAGGAAAGGA
The DNA here is from genome assembly GCF_901765095.1 of Microcaecilia unicolor. Taxonomy (NCBI): domain Eukaryota; kingdom Metazoa; phylum Chordata; class Amphibia; order Gymnophiona; family Siphonopidae; genus Microcaecilia; species Microcaecilia unicolor. Next base: position 123,480,737 of record NC_044035.1, read on the forward strand.
ATAGAGAATAAGACAAAAGAATATTATAATGCCTCTATATTACGTCATGGTGCATCCTCACCTTCAGTATTGGTTCAAAGAAAGGCAGCCAAAATGATTAAGGGGCTGGAACTCCTCTCTTATATGAGAAAAGGCTTAAGAGATTAGGGCTCTTCTGTTTTGAAAAGAGATTGCTGAGAGGGGGTATGATTTAGGTCTACCAAATCCTAAGTGGTGTAGAACAGGTAAACATGAATCGATTTGTTTAATCTTTCAAAAAGTACTAAGACTGGGGGCACTCAAGCAAGTTACTTGGTAATACTTTTATAACAATATTTTTTTTGCTCAATGAATAGTTAAGCTCTGGAACTCATTGCTGGAGGATGTGGTGAAAGCAGTTAGCGTATCTAGATTTTAAAAAGTTCCTGGGGGAGAAGTCTATAAACTGCCATTAAGGTAGACATGGGGAAAGCCACACGTCCCTGGGGTCAGTAGCATGGAATCTTGCTACTCTTTGGTATTTTTTCCAGGTACTTGTGACCTGGATTGGCCACTGTTGGAAGTAGGATACTGAGCTAGATGGACCTTTAGTTTGACCCAGTGTGGCAATTCTTGTGTTCTTAATTTAGTTAACCCTCCCCCCTTTTTTTGTTCTAATTTATAGAAACAGAGAAAATGACAGTAGATAAAGGCCATGTGGCCTATCCAGTGTGTTCATCCACAGCAACTAATGTGGTCTACAATCATTTCCTCTCCTCTCTGTGCTTATTCCATGCATTCTTGAATTCAAATAGTCTATTTCCACCAGGAGGCCATTCCACACATACCCTTTCCATGAAGAAATATTTCCTTAGATTACTCCTGAGTATATCCCTTATCACTTTCATCCTATGCCCCCTCATTCCAGAGCTTCCTTTCAGTTAAGAGACTCGCCTTCTGCTCTTTTATTCCATGGAGGTATTTAAACATCTCTATCATATCTCCACTCTCCCGTCTTTCTTTCAGAGTACACATATGTGAATTTTTTAGCTCTGTAAACCGCTGTGATCTGCTAGTTAGTTAACAGTGGTATAGCAAATCTCAATAAATAAACATATTGAGATATTTAAGTCTATCTCCATACGCTTTTATGATGAAGAGCACTGACCATTTTAGTAGCCCCCCTCTGAACTGACGCCATCCTGTTTATATCTTTTTGAAGGTGTGGTCTCCTGAATTATACACAATACTCTAAATGAGGTCTCACCAGAGACTTATACAGTGGCACTATCGCCTCCCTTTTCCTGTTGACCATTCTCTCCCTATGCACCAAAACATCCTTGAGCTGTCACCTTTTCTGCCTGTTTGGCCACCTTAAGATTCTCAGATACACTCACTCCCAGGTCCTGCTTTTCTTTCATGCGTAGAAGTACTTCACCCCCCTGTACTGTGTCTAACAGCGCCCATTATTCTCAAGATCACAGACTAGCAGATGGCAGGGTTGTGCAGTATTATTATTTTTTACTACTTGATTTAGTCTAATTCAGATACATTGTGATTGTGTACATTTCTTTGTTACAGAATTTAAGAAGACCCTTGAGCAAGCCATCAAGAGCGACACGTCCGGACACTTCCAGAGGCTCCTTGTCTCACTTGCACAGGTAATTGTTTCTTCGTTTCGTGCTCTTTTTGCAAACATAACACGTTTTGTTCTCTCTTCTTCTGAAACCTATTATAGGTCTTTTGTTTGACAAATATTTCCAGCTGGCAAGGAAATCGGTAAGTTCACTATGGGGTCCTTTTACCAAGCCGCAGTAAAAAAAAAGGGCCCTGCAGTAGCGGCAGCGGCCATTTTTGCCACGCACCAAGACTCTTTTTACCGTAGTGGGTAAAAAAGACCAAAAATCAGTAAAATTGCATTTACTACGTGGCCATGCGGAGGGGACCACTTATGACCACCCATTGAGGTGCCAGTAAGGGCTCCCACGGTAACCGATTAACGCCGGGTTAGCACTGTGCTAGTAATTACAGAAAAGATTTCCGTAGCGCCAGAAATGGTGTGCGCTTGAGGCAGAACTACCGCTGCCAGTCGGTTGCTGCGCAGCAATCCTTTAGTAAAAGGGCCCCTATATGAAGTTGTGTCTCTGCTGTTACTTGGGCAAGGCTGGATCTAAGCAGTCATCTGCTAACTGAGAAGTTGCTAGTGTTTTCTACCCTCGGCATGGGAGAAATAACGTCTTGAGTAAATCTTTTAACCTGCAAACAAATAGGTGTAAGGCTTAGTTTTTTAGATCAAATTTTCTTATAAGGTATTTATTCCACTTCTCTCATAAATCCCAAGAGCTAAGAGCCTGATATGATTAGAAAAGTGTAGCTGCTTTCCATTTCATCTTGGTTTCATGCATGAAGCTAAGGATCTAACTGTTGTTCAAAAATTTTAACTGTTAACAAGCATGAAGAAGAAAGTGGGAAGGCATAGGGCCAGAGTACAGCCAAAGCCTGAGTATGGCAGCGAGGTGACAGCTGTAAAGTAATGAGGCAGGAGAGAAACAGTTTGTCACCTGAATGCCTGGAGGAGATTCTCCTTGCTTGGTTCCTAGTCTTAGATAGCTGTCTGGAGCAAAAGCCCGGCAACCTTTGGCTTGACCGTAAGGCCCTTTAAACCCAAGTGCTGTTGAGGTACATGGCTGCAGGTGCATGCCTGAATGGGGCGTGCCCAAGCCCCTTTGGAGTTTCACTGCAGCATCATTGGAACTCTACTAACATGTTTGGTTGGTGTTTGTATTGGATAGTTGTTTGAACTTGATAGAGCTGTTGGAACACTGTCCAAAAACTGACTGTGGCACAAAAGGAGGTAGTTAAGTCACCATGGAGAAATAAAAGGATAAAACTAGTTCCCTGAATGCAGCAGAGCGAGTGACTGAGCCTCCTCAGAGGCCTTATAACATCACTTCAGGGACAGAGTAACGTTCGGGGTGTTCTTCTGAATCAGGTGTTTCTTTAAGCCTCATTGGGCCTACCCCATCCCTTCAACCTGTAATACTTGGTGTCTGGCCCCCTTTCTTCACTTGATGTTGCTGTTCAGTTAGAGACTTCTTAAGCATAACATAAGTCCAGAAATTAAAGGCAGTTCCCCCACCGCAAGGTGCTTAGGGTGATGTGGAAGCAGTGTCTTTAGTTCCGGATGTTTTGTTATTAGATATTTGGCTTTGTAAAGAGGGGCCTCGGGTTGCTAGTGTTGAGGCTAGATTGAAAGTATTGAAGCCCCAAGTTCCAGGCTGTTATTTCAGCTGGAGTTTGGTGCTGCATCATAGGATGGAAACTATGGAGAATTTGCTAAGGGCTAAGAACTTTCGATTTCTTAATTTTTCTTTAACTAGGCTATCGTCTGCTGAAATGTTATCGTTAGTTTTTTGTTTTTTTAAAGTCCTCAATATTCCAAATCCTGTGAATGTTTCCTTAGCTGAATCTTAACTATGTTTCAAAGAAATTTCATTTAGTGAATAATCAAGAAGGGGATTATGATAGCTTTGCATCTCCAGAGAGCCTGGATCTTACAAGCTTTCTAGAATACTCACAGGATATTTTTATTAAGAGGACCACTATCTTGTTTTATGTTTAGCTCAGGGGAATATAAATTGCTTGAATTAAAAGCGTGCTTTAAAAGAGAGGTCTCTTTTGTTTTGTGGACAGAAGGTCCGTGTCCCGTGTCTTTCCAGATGTACGAAGGCTTTTTTGAGCAGAAAAATAGGTTGTAGGCTTTGTGGTGCAGGTGTACCCCCCCCCCCCCCCCCCCCCACAATTGCTTTATTTCTTATTTGGGTGCTAGCTACATCTTTTAAGACCTGCAGCTTTTTGAGAAATGTTCTATAGTTAAATGATTCTGTTAATGATGAGATAGTGGGTTAAAGGATAATAACCAGGTGATGATGTATGATTTATATCCTGGTTTTCCCTTTTTTATTCTTATAGCCTTTGTTTTGTTTTTTTGTTTACTTTGATTTTATTAATGCTCAAACATTTTTTTTAACAAAGAAGAATTATCACATCTATGGTGCAGCAAAATAATACAAAAAAGAAAAACAACTCTGGAAATCTAAGGGTGCTGACAATTACCCTGATATTGCTGGGTAAATGTAACATCAGTGCATGCCAGGGAGGTAAAATTCTACTGTGTGCCCCATAATCCCTGCAGTCATCAGAGCTGGAGAAGTATAATGCTTCCAGAAGTCTCTCAGTACATTTATAGTCGACAGAACTAAGAACCAACAGATGCAGTCAAACACTTGGCTTCTGTTCAAACGTATCAAGTAACAAGTTACATAGCAACAGAAAGTCCAGTACACAGTGGGGCTGAGCATATTTAAGAGTGTTTTACACCCTCAGATAGGCACATGCAAAGTTACCACAGCACATGCACGGACAGAAGCAGGCACTAGGAAAACATAGCACTCTTAATATAGGTGTTTTCAAGGGCAGAGCTTGGGTAGGGGTGGATTTTATGAAATATAGATATACGCACAAAGTTGTATCAACGACAGAGCCAATACAAGGGTAAAGAGTACCCTAGTTGAACCTTCAGTCTGACCATCTCCCTTAATTAACTTTTAGGGCCTTAGCCTGCAGCCCCTCCCTCCAAGATTTTTATAATTAAAGGAATAATCATGGTTATTAAACAATATGCTATAAAACTGAAGATTAAAATATGCACTGATTTTTCTTGTAATTCTAGTTTTTGTAATTCTTAGGATCTGTTGTTTATGTTGACTGCATCAACTGTTTGCCACCCCTTAGAAGTTGTTGTCCTGGGTGACCTCCTAGTCTTTCCCAATGGTTATGTCAGCCCTGACCAGCAATACTTGCACACCGCAGGTGTAACTCTGAGCAACAGTTTTCCAGTGGCCTGTAATAAAGGCACATGTGTTGATTTTTATGAAATAGGTGTGTGTCCTCTTGTGTGCCTTCCTCTGCCTATGCATCCTGTTATAAAATTGCCCTCTAAAGACAGGAAAGGAGGGAGCTGCCTTTTGATCCTAAATGAAAAAATGGGTCTTAATTTGCAAAAGATTTAACACAGGTGCAAATTGTATCGTTTTCCCATAGTTAGTGATTTATTTTCAATTTGAATTAAAGTGGTCTGAATGGTGATGTTTTCTGATGCTTATTTGTTCCTGTAGGGAAACCGAGATGAAAGCACGAATGTTGATATGTCGCTGGTTACAAGGGATGTACAGGTCAGTTGGAAATCTAAACTCAGTGCTTTGTCATTTCTGGCGTTACTGCATCAATATGTTCTACTATCTAGATTAAGCTGTGTACCCACTGAGGAAAATTGCATCCATAACTCATGAGAGACCATGACGTGCAGAGCAGAATAAGTAAAGTTTTCCTTGGGTTTCTCTCTGATGGATTCCATGTGTTTGAAAGGCTGTCATTTCTAAATTTACTTGATATCTGCAACTCCCCTCCCACCACCACCACCACCATCATCTTCATTCCAGAGCTGAATTCTAATGGTTGTCTTCAGCAATGCAAGGAATTCCAGAGGGGTGGAAGAGCATAACCTGTTGCCTTTTGGGGAGAAAATGAAATAAAACAAGACAGGTGGGCCCTCTGGGCCGTGAATAGACAGAACACCACATGAGGTACTTTAGTTGGAGCTTTGCACTTTACATGATAGTAAAATCCTGCTGTGTACTATAGATAGAATTTAAGATATTTGCCTAGTGGCAGAACTTTCATGGTTTATTCCTATGGCATGTTTAACCGATCTTATAGCCTTATATTAAGGCTCTCAACGGGATCCAGATTCGAAGGACAGGGTTGATCCAATCCTGGGTGTATTCCAGTGCAAGCTGGAGCTGGTAGTCTTGCTTTTTTTAGGGAATGAAATGGGGAAATCAGCAGTACAAGACTGCAAATCCCAGCATGCAGTGGAATAAGCACAGGACTGAATCAGCCTTGTCCCTCAAATCTGGATCCAGTTTGCAGCCGTACCTTATATAGTTTCAGGTTTGGTCTTATTTCTTTCTTGTTTGATATAATGGGAATAATTCTATTTTTTTTTTTACGGCACTAATATTTAGGCGGCAAAAATGCATGTTAATGCCCAGAATACTATCCCATGTGCACATATACGTGCAGATGCCAGTATTCCATGTACATGCTGCTGCTCTACAAAATGGCGCCTAAGTGTGATGGTGCCTGGTTTGAATGTGGGCTATACACATGGGTGAAGTCAAGGCAGAGTGTAAATTATAGAATATAAATTATGTGTGTGTTTCAGTAATTTAGTTTTACACCAGCTTTATAGGCATTTATTTGCAAGTTACACTGGTATACTATAAGGGAAGGAGTCCCCTACGTTCCTTAATAGAATAGGTACCCTGTAGGTTCTTAAATATAGGCACACTTAAGGACACTTTTACTATGGCGCGGTAGGCGTAACACGAGCCTACTGCATGGGAAAAGGACGCTACCACTGGACACACCGAGGTGTCCCATGGCAATTCGGCCATCAGCAAGTGCTGCTCCTACAATAAAAAAAATATTTTTTATTTTTTTGCTGCAGGTGGTGTGTCTGGGGGTGGAGAGTAGGCATGCCTGCGCTAATTGGGTAGTGTGGGCATATTACTGCACACTACCCGATTAGCACAGGAGTAGCTCGGTAGCCCTTACCGCCTCCTAAATAGGTGGAGGTAAGGGCTCCCGGTGGTAATGGCCATGCGCTAATGGGGGAAATTAGCACATGGCCATTTAAGAAAAACAAAATGAAAGCAGCCATTTTACTGCCATGCTTAAAGTGGTCGCAGCATGCGGAAAACCCACACAATGACAGCAGCGCCGGCCACTTTCTAGCACGGCTTAGTAAAAGGACCCCTTATAGAATTGCCTTCCGCAGGTTTCTTGTAGGTTACCATTTATGTTTAAATCTTTTTTATTGAAAGTAACACATATAACTAGTACAGTTCTCAAATAGAAACACAAGTACAGCACGTCCGCATACTGAGAACACCATGCAATTTTACATTTTCCCCCCACCCCCCTCCCTCCATCAGCTCAACCTCATATTTATTTGGCAATTCCATCTTTCCTACTCCAGCATTGTATTACCCTCACCTTTTACAGTCCCCCCCCCCCCCCTCCCTCCTATGTAGGTTACCATTTAAAAAGAGGTATTTTTTTATGACCACACATCTGTTGTTCAAACTGTTCTTCACAGAAGTAATATTTCAGCTGCTTTTGATGTGTAATACTGTGATTTCTTCCTGGGGTCCTGATCAGGAGTGATAAAGCAAGTAAAATAAAAATTGGAACCAAAAGGGGTGGAGGGGGGGCAGAATGATTTTGTAAAATACTGGTAACTTTTATTGCTTTATCAGTTGTGAATTTTTCCTTGATTTGTTTAGGAACTTTATGCTGCAGGGGAGAACCGTATGGGGACAGACGAGTCAAAGTTCAATGCAATTTTGTGTACCAGAAGCAGAGCTCATCTCCAAGCAGGTGCTGTAGAAGTCACTCTCTGGCTCTCCTCCTTTTGCCCAAATTATCAAATGATGCTTGTGAACAGCTTTGGGTCCTAAGTGTTTTTCTTACATTGCATGTGAACAGAATCCTTTCAATATGGGGCCCTCTATAACTCACAGGGCCAAAGATATTAAAAATAACACTGCACTTTGTATTTTCTTGGCCTAGTTTTCCACGAGTATCAGCGGATGTGCAACCGTGATATTGAGAAAAGCATATGCCGTGAGATGTCCGGGGACCTGGAGAGTGGCATGTTGGCTGTAGGTGGGTTCCTTTACCTTTTTTTAATATATATTTTTTTCCTGCCTTTTATCTGGTGAAGAAGCTGACGCTGAAGGTGGTTTAGATAATTATGAAAACCTGAAATTCTTTTATCTGGAAGGCTCAACTAGTCATTAGAGCACAAGGCTGGGCGCACAGGAGACCCTTGACATGGCATGCATAAAACTAACCCGTTTGGAGACATTGCCCCCAAGAAAAGCCAGTGGGGAAATTTTGCTCACTTAGTCTCTCTTGGTTAATAGTTCTCATTGTGTTTCCGTTTATTTCTTTCTCCAGAACTGCCTTCAGGTGTACAGATCTCAACATGCTGACTGCAGCAGCCTATGCCAGGGGTTCTCAACCCAGTCCTCGGGACACACCTAGTCAGATATTCAGGATATCCACAATGAATGTGCATGAGAGAGATTTGCATACCCTACCTCCATTGTATGCAAATGTCTCTCATGCACATACATTGTGGATATCCTGAGTATCAAGTTGAGAATCCCTGGCCTTTGCATTTGGGATTTCAGGCTTGCTGACATCATCGTGCCCAGCGTAGAGCACCTGGAGGAAGCTGGACATGTAGGATAGAAATAGCTAATAAAAGAGCGAATGTGTCAAAAAACACCCTCAACAAACCACATGCAGGCATTATACAAAATGTATTACAGCTGCTAAAGATGTCCGGAAAGCTTTTAAAATGCAGCCATTACATTGGTTTAGTTACCATCTTTGGATAAGACAAATTCAGATCTCAGTCCCTGCCCCTGCATTTTCTTTGGGGGAAATTTCCCTTCTCAATCAGACATTAGGCAAAAGGTTCTACACCAGTATTGCTCTGTCTTTTAACCTTGTAACGTTCCACCTGAAATCTTCAGTGCCATATTTAATGGCTCTCCCTATACAAATGGATCTTCCTTTCCTGTGTAGTATTCATTATATACATCATATTCAAGCACATGTACTAACCAGCCCTCAAAACTGTTTTTTAGCCTGTGATTTCTCAAGTAGCTTTGTGACTTGGTTCCTCTTTTTACTGACAGGTACTAAACAATCTGGGTCAGATATTGAGCTGGCGGAAGGCGGCATAAGTGCTGTGTTCAGCGTTATCCCTGGATATTCAATGCTGGGCCATTTCCGGTGACGGCATTGAATATCCGGTTTCATTTTTGCCCGACGAACTTAACTGGTTAAGCTGATTTTTAGCGCTAACCGGTTAGATTCCTAGCGGTTAATGATAGGACTGCTACTTACATGTTCCTATTTAACCACATAACCCAGCGCTGAATATTGGCACTAACCGGCTATATTGCACCAGTTAGCCGCTACGGTGGAGATTCTTATATATGACGCCTAAAAAATCGACGCGGGTATCAGTGCCGACAAAGCTTATTCTGTAATCGGCACCCAGATTTAGGCGCGATATATAGAATAGAATACACTTAGTTGATATCCAAGTGCCTAAAACTATGCGCATCCATTTACACCAGCAAAAACATGGCGTAAATCCTGGCGCATAGATTTAGGTGCAGAGGGCCATATTGTATAACTATGCGTGTAAATTTTGTTATGCCCACAAAACACTCCTTTCCACGCCCATAACCATGTCCCTTTTTGTCTGCAAATGTTAGAAATTATGCGCAGTGCATTACAGAATACGCTTAGCAAATTCTGTACGTAAATTCTAATTATTGCCAATTAGTGCTCATTATTGCTTAAGTGCTGTTATCAATGCTAATTAGCTTGTTAAGCCAATTAAGTTGCAAGCATTGTTATAGAATCCACATAGATTTCAGCGCAGATTTCTAGGCATGCTATATGGAATCCAGGGGTATGCGCTAACCGCAAATATTCATCAGAGAGAACCAGCTATCTCCCCCTGAATATTAGCGGTTAGTCGTCTAAACGCTATTTAACCAGCCAGGAGCCGTTCCTGGCCAGTTAAATATCAGTGAATATCGGAGGGTCTGTCTTCAGGAAATATGGACCTGAGGCTTGATAGCTCTGTCCTTATCCGTTTGTACTGATGTCTGCTCTGCATATATTTTTTTGCTCTGCTGAATAGCATCATATGTTTCTGGGTTTTATGGTAAAAACATTTTCTGAACTACTAATTTCCAAACTGAATCTTCTAATTTTTAATGCAGCATAGTAGGGAATTATACCTTACACATGCCACCAGCCTGTGACCACCAAGAAGTCCTTTGAGAAACAGCACCTTTGAAAGGATTTCTTTTCCATCAACTAGCAGGATTGAGTCGGTCGCACGAGTGGGTAATATCGTCTGACAGCTCAGGGATGGAACTGCTCTCCCACAGCTCAGAACTTCAAGAGTTCTAAGCATGTGTGGGCTTTTCCTGTACGTAGCGGTATTCTCAGTTTTCCCATTTTGTCGAAGCTCTCATTATTTATAAGTCTTTGTTGTGTTATGATGGTGTTTTTCACCTGGTTTTCTTCTCAAGAAGACACATTTCTTTCTTAGTTATTTTACTTTTTTGATTTTTTTTTTCAAAAAATGTCGCCAAAGTTAGTTTCAGCCCTGCCCAAAGTACGGCAGAAACATCCAAAAATTTGATACCTAAGTGTCTGCTTTTGTCTTGATCCAGACCATTCTCAAGAAGAATGCAAATGCTGTACTTGAATGTCTTCTAAAGCGAGAAGAGATTGTCTGAATTGACTTTGTGACTATTTGGAGATGGAGAAACATCTCTTGTAAGGGAAAATTTGCAGTCGTCAGTAACCCATAAACGTACAAGTTGAGAATCTGGCATGAGGTGGTCATCAATGCGGCAGGCAATGGAGGGTTAAGTGACTTGCCCAGAGTCACAAGGAGCTGCCTGTGCAGGGAATCGAACTCAGTTCCTCAGGACCAAAGTCCACCACCCTAACCACTAGGCCACTCCTCCACTCTATTCAGATGTTGATATACAGCTGTTTCTGAATCATAGGTCACAGTGGTTTACAACAAATAATCTTCTGAAGATCCTATATACTATCTATCATACTGAAAGACTGCAAGTTCCTTTTGATACTCGCACGTCATCATTCAACGATGCTGAAAAAGATTCTACAGGAATTCCAGCTAATCTGCCTCCTCCTCTGACCAGGAGTAAATTCCCAAATGAGAACATCACTTATCCAAGGTTTGTTCGGAGATGGCTAAGGAGGTGCATTTCCTTTTGCAACAGGATGCTGTAAATGTTTTTAGCCATAATGTTTTTGAGACATTGCTCAGGTTTTCCACTTTCAATTTTGCAGCCAGATGGTTGATGCAGCTTTATGCATCTGGCTTGCATGAGGATGTTCAAGTTGGCAGATGTGCTCTGTATAGGAGACCCCCTCTTTGGAAACAGAGACGATCTGCAGTATCTCTCTGTTGTTCCACCCTCTTCTGGTTCATCAAGTAGATGTCTGTCTTTTAATCAGTGCTGCAAGGGCTTCTACCATTCATGTCTTTCTGTTACCAAAACAGCTGCCACAGAATCATTGTCCTGTTCCTCAGAGGCCTTATCAGAGGAACAGGGCTGAGCCTAAACAATCAATACCCTTCAAAGCAGCAACTTTCCTTTTGACTTCCCTCTGTCTTGGCAACCACAGCCTCTCCAGAATATGTATCCTACTCTTCCTGTAAAGGATCAGGTTCATTATTTCTTCCACGTTTGGCAGACCATAACCACTGATTGATGATTTCTGAGTATAATCCAAAAGAGTTACTGCCTCAGGCTTCTCAAGAAGCCCCAGTTTGACCTTTGCATTGGACCACCTCCCCAGTTGTTGTTAGTTCTCACAGGAGAAATTTGCTCTTTGACTGCAGTGCAATTTCATGGAACCTGTCTCTTTTTACATGAGAGAAATCAGGGTTTCTATTCCAGAAACTTTCTAATTCCCCCAAAATCAAGGGGCCTGTGGCCCATTCTGGACCTCAGATCTCAGTCTTGCAGTAAGAAAAATTCGAAATGAACACACTGTCTTCTGTTCTACCACTTCTGAAAAAAGGGGTCTAGCTTTATATGCTGGATCTCAAGGATGCATACTCACACATCTCAGTTCATTCCAGCTGTAGGAAGTATCTCAGATTCTTACGTTTAGTCTGTGCTTAGCACCCACTAGGCTACTCAGGGGACCCTGCTTTTGGAGATCAATAAGGGGTCCATACAGCCAGAAAGGTGGGAGACATCTGACTTAAGCTTTGGAGCTCACAGAGAAGCTGAGGAGACCACTGCACATGGGAAGGGCTGCATATGCTTGGACCTTTATACTAAAGGTTCTGAGCTCTGGGAGAGCAGTTTTGTCCTGGCACCACTGGATGATGTCGTCCACTTGTGTGCTTTATCCATCCTGCTGCCTAAAGAAAATACTATTTACAGGTGAACATTGTTTTGTTTTGTTTTTTGTTACATTTGTACCCCGCGCTTTCCCACTCATGGCAGGCTCAATGCGGCTTACGTGGGGCAATGGAGGGTTACATGACTTGCCCAGAGTCACAAGGAGCTGCCTGTGCCTGAAGTGGGACTTAAACTCAGTTCCCCAGGACCAAAGTCCACCACCCTAACCACTAGGCCACTCCACTCCACTCCAGTTTCATTCCAGTGCCCAGTATCACAGGTTCTTAATGGACAGAGACCATTGATGAAAAAGAGATTTATTGTACATAAATTACCTCCCTTATGTTAGGCCCAGTGTGTGTTAGCAGAGCAAAGTTACAGTGGCATATTTTGAGCTGAGGCCATTTTTTTTTCTTAGTTTAATGATGATTATTTTAACTGCTTTGCTTGTTTTTTAAACCGTTTTCTTCTTTTGACTGATAATATTGTTTTTCTTGGTTTGCTTTCATTTAAGCTTTCTGGAGATTTTACCTGGTAATAACTGATCCCAACTTCATGCACTGTTCACCATCTCAGTCCATGAAAAATGCGTAAAGTGAAACATGCTTTCTCAACAGTGTGTGTGTGCGTGCCTCTATTTTGACTCAAATTTTATTTATTTTTTGGGTGGACTGCTCTCTTTTTTTAAGTTGCCATTATTCAAAGGCACATTTATTATGAATCACAGTTTTATAATGCATGTTTGAGTGTGCTTTTTATGTACGTTTTCTTTTCCTTGTATATATTTGTGTGGCATCCCATAACGTGCTCCTAGGACTTGACAGGGCTGAACCATCTATTGGTTTTAATCATACTGTAAACCAGGAAAGAGGAGATTGTTAGGAGGTAATTTTATACAGCTTTCTCCACATGTTGCATAGCCGTATATATGTGTGAGCGCTAGGCACAAGGAGAGCATGTGTCTGCTTTCATGTTATATCTGTGAATGGGAATTCCTGGGAATGTGGTAGAAGTGGAGTCGCAATGTAAGTGTATATTTTATAAAATACTCATGCAAAAATTTACATCTCCTTTTGAGCAGATGTACATTTGAGCATCAGTGTGGTTGCACTATTGGGGTTGGATCTGGGAGTCTGTTTGTAGTACAGACAAACTTTCTGGGCTTCTTACTCACATGTCCTGTTATAAAATTACCTCCATAAAGCATGCTGTTTTCTTCAATCCTATTGTATTTAACAAACGAACAATCAATTGGAAGTAATGGAATGGGCAGCTGTCCTTTGTGTGTGTTTTAATGCTGAAGAGAATAGACTGTGATCTGATGCTTTTACGCTCCATAAAAATACACATGTATAAAGTGCTTTATTTTGTTCCTTTCTAAACTGGCCATGTCATTTTTTTTCTACATTGTTATGTGTTATGGATGATACTAGTATGTCTGTATTACATTACTGTGGTAGCACGTGGCTGTGGGTATCCCGGTTAGATCAGCTGTAGAGTCGAGCAGCGTATATGCAGATGGAGCACACACTTGTGCAAAATATTTGGTTTTTTGTCTTTTGGCCTGGTCCTTAACATTTGGTCTGATTAGACTTTCCTGTATATAAATGAGAAAATGTGCCCCCCCCTCCAAAAAAACTGTAAGTGGTTTAGTCCTAGGTCTGATTGTAGTAGGATCAGTGCAGGTAGAAGAATGAGCCAGGGCATCTGGGTTCCAGACACAATTTCTGGCTTGAGGCCATGTACTGTCATAGTTGCTGATAGTCTTATGCCCCTGTAGAGCAGCTGAACAGGCCACAAGTAAACCCAACTGATTGCTGCTTCCAGTTTTTCCCTCCACTCAATCTGACACTGCTGATATCCTAGGGTAGCTGCTGCCACTGCTCCTGCTCCTCTTTTACCCACTCTTTCTTTCCTAGACCAGGGCAAATAGCTGATTTGGCCTATGTCCCCTGGATAAGAGGAAAACAGCCTCTCTCTTACGGTCCATTGGGGCTGCTTATAGATGCAGCCTCCTCCTCCCATGCTTCCCAGACCACACTATCATCCAGTGGAGCAGGGTGAGCAGGGTTTCCCATGTTCCACCAGCCATGGTAAGGGTTATTGAAGTATGGAACACAGGAGAGAAGAGTGTACAGGAAGGTGAATGGGAGCAAGGGAGGGTGATGGAAGCAAGGAATGGGACCAAGAGGGTAAGAGGAAGAGCATGGGGAAATGGAATGGGGAGGGTGCAAGGGGGATAAAGTGTTCCACACATACCCTCTCATCCTACCCTTAACATACACACTCACAAATACCTCCCTCTCATAATCCTAACCTACCCTGACCCTCTCATCACCTCAGAAGTAACAGCAAGAGGTAGTGGCATGGGAAGGGTGGGGTGGTGGGGGCGGTCCACCCCGGGTGCACGCTGCCAGAGGGTGCAGAGAGCAGCTGCGCGCCTGTCTCCGCTGGTTCCCTGCTCCCTCCCTGCTGCTCTCTGCACCCTCCAGCAGCCAAGAATGCACCCGGGGGGGGGGGGGGGGGGGTGCGCAGCGGCGATCCGCCCCGGGTGGCAGCCGACCTAGGATCGCCACTGGCAAGAGGCACACATATTCCACGTGATCAGATATGAAACACACATGTTCGAGTGTAAGAGATCATGTGAGTAATCTGGGAAAGAGACAATGCATGCCCTATGAATACATATGAATGTGGGTAGGGGAAAGAAGGTGTGGATCCCCTTCCCCCCTTCAGTCTGATCTTAACCGCCCTTCCCCAAATTAAGCAGCCAAACTGTACCTGTGGTGCAGTGGAAGTGACACCCCTGTTCATCACTTGTGCACTGGTCATTCCAACTCGCTAAGGATGTAAATTGTCAAGCGATGTGTCCAGTGCATCAATAAGACACACTTTGTTGTATGTACTGCTTAAGAATAACTAAATTAATTGTCTTTTTGTCTTTTTACAGTGAAATGCTTAAAAAACACCCCAGCCTTCTTTGCAGAAAGGCTCAACAAAGCTATGAGGGTGA
Organism: Microcaecilia unicolor; assembly: GCF_901765095.1. Classification (NCBI taxonomy): domain Eukaryota; kingdom Metazoa; phylum Chordata; class Amphibia; order Gymnophiona; family Siphonopidae; genus Microcaecilia; species Microcaecilia unicolor. The sequence continues at coordinate 123,495,824 of NC_044035.1, forward strand.
GTGATGCCAAGTGCATTATAATTTTGCCACAGGGATACCCAGTACACTGCCTCATTGCAAAGCTAAATACTGTTTTATTGAAAGAGTTCACAGGAAGACTATTAGTACTGTTTAAATATTATCACTGCTAGGTCTGTTATCTGTTAGCTTTTTTTCCAGCTTGCAGCATTTATTTTATAATTGGGGTATTATAGTTGACATCATGCAACACTGTCAGATAGCTCCCTGTCTGTAGAGCTTCCTCCAGTCTAAACGAGACATTTAGCTTCTCCTGTCATATGAAAAATGAGGCTGGTGAACTGAGGGCCATGCATCTTTGTCTACTACCATATTGCCCTAGGAAGCAGAATTTTCTTTCGTGGAAAAAAGGACAAGGTTCATTTGTTGATGCTGAAAAGCAAAAATGAAATAGAAAACAGGTGTGTACTGTCTGGACCAAAAGTACACACTCCACAATGTTGGATTATTTGTAGTAAATAATTAGCAGATTTTTATACACACAGCTTCAGCTTTAGAAATGTTAATTTCTTTTCTTCATCTCTCTCATACACCCCAGAATAATTCACTGCTGAGTCACTTTAAAGTTGAAGTAACAAAACATCTGTTTACTCACAGTTTGTAGTTAGATTATAATCAGACAGGCTTATATATACATAATACTATACATTTGGATTATCAGCTCTTTCCATGTGTTTAGATGGTAATGGATGCTCACACCACCATAGATCCTCTCAGCTTGGGAGAGATCATGAGCTCCATGTGCTGTGTCTAACCCCCACAGGAAGTTGCATGGTTGTGACCTCTCTAAGTAATTCACATCAGAGGTCACAGAGTAATCACAGAGAAAAAATTGGTGACAGGCAATGCATGTAAAATACAATACATTATTCCAACAAACCCCTTCTCATGCATAACTGTCATGCAATTATTTATTCATACAAAGTCCAAGCTTTATTCGCAGATTCTCAAAACGTTCTCTGGGTAACGGTTTGGTCATGATGTCAGCTGTCATCTCACTGGTGTGACAATAGTGTAGACTGATGACCCCTTCTTTCGCCAACTCTCGCACGTTGTGGTATTTCGTTGCGATGTGCTTGGTGCGTGACTGAACCTTGTCATTCTGTGACAGTCGGATGCAGCTCTGATTATCTTCCATTATCTGGATTGGTCTCTGTTCAGCTATTCCAAAATCCAGCAAACGTTTTTCAATCCACATCAGTTCTCTGCATGCTTCTGATACAGCCACATATTCAGCTTCTGTAGAAGACAGACTCACAATACTTTGTTTATGACTGGCCCATGAAATTTGTACATTTCCATACATAAACACATATCCACTTGTGGATTTATAATCAGAATGATCCCCTGCCCAATCTGAATCACAGTAACATATTAGTTTTGGATTACTATTGGCTGAAATCTTTAATTTACAATCAATGGTACCTTTTAAATACCTTACCATCCTTTTAACTGCAGTCCAATCTGATTTGGTAGGTGAGCTGACCCTTCTGCTCAAAATTCCTACTGCATTTGCTATATCAGCCCTGTATGTGGTAGTCAGATATAAAAGCTTACCTATGGCTGATCTATATTGGATGTTATCTGGTAAAGGTTCTCTTACTGTTTCATCCTTCAGAAAATCAGTGATCATGGGAGTGCTTACAACTTGGGCATCTTGCATACCTAAACTTTCAATAAGCTCATTTATTTTCTGCTTCTGGCTTAGAAGATAAGAACCATCATTTTGTTTCTCAATTTCTATACCAAGATAGTATGACACATTACCAAGTTCTTTTATCTCAACATTCAGGTTTAAATATTTTACAATGTCCTTGTACTCTTGCTCACTTTCGCTTGCAATGAGCAGATCATCAACAAAAGCTAAAATGTATGCATATTGTCCATTTCTGCACCTAGTGTACAAACATTTATCTGCTTCACCTTGCTTAAATCCTAAATTTGTCAATATTTCATGCAATTTGTCATTCTAACATTTTGCACTTTGCTTTAATCCATAAAGACCTTTGTTTAATTTACACACTAGCTGTCTTTGTTTTGTATTTATGAAACCTGTTGGCTGTTCCATGTACAAGTCTTCAGTTATATCTCCATGAAGAAACGCTGTTTTCACATCAATGTGGTTGACTTGCATGCCTTTTGAGACTGCAATGCTCAGAAGTGTTCTAATTGTCGTGTGTTTCACTACAGGTGCAAACACTTCATCAAAATCTTCTCCATATTTTTGAAGATATCCCTTTGCGACTAATCTGGCTTTATACCTTTCCACTTTTCCTTGTGCATTCCTTTTTAACTTGAATACCCATTTGCATCCTATAGCTTTCTTGCCAGGAGGTAATTTTGTAAGAATCCAAGTATTATTTTTATCCAATGCATCAATTTCTTCTTGTGCAGCTTTACGCCATTCAGCAGCTTCTTCTGCTGGAATTTTCTCAATCTCATCCCATGTTAAGGGCTCTTGAGCTTCTGCTGACTTTGTTAGGTAAGACAGTCTTGGGGGTGGAACACCTTTGTTTTCCCTGGATGAGCGTCTGACAACAGGTTGGTCTGACCTTTCCGCATCCTCTAAATCTGAGAGTCCTTCTCCAATTGATTCCCCTTCTCCAACTGTACTGTCTCCTTCAATGATCCTTTCTGTGTCTGCTTCCTCTGCCTGTTCCTCGTTAGATACAGATGAGTTGCTTTCAGACATCTGCCTTGGTATGGCATTTATATACACTGGCATGTCTATTATGGTTCTAGTTTCATATTCTGGATGATAAGGCTCATCTGGGATAATCCAGCCTTTATCAACCCTTTTGTTTTCATCAAAATATGTAACATGTCTTATGCCAACAATGCCAGTTTTCAGATTCAAAATTCTATATCCTTTGTGTCCTGGAGCATAGCCAACTAAAATGCCCCTTTCTGTTGTGGAATCCAGCTTATGCCTTCTTTGCTTTGGTACATGAGCATATGCTGTACTTCCAAATGTTCTTATGTGTGACAGGTTTGGCTTCCTACCATGCCATGTCTCATGTGGTGTGCGCTCAGCGCCTTTAGTTGGCATTCTGTTTTGTAGGTACACTGCTGTGAGAATGGCTTCCCCCCATAGTCTTTTAGGGAGATTGCTATCTGACAGCATACATCTGGTCATTTCCACAAGTGACCTAAATTTTCTCTCTGCAACAGAATTTTGCTCTGGTGTATAAGCTACTGTTGTGATATGCTGAATGCCTTCTTGTTCTAGAAATGTGCGCATGCTTTGTGAAGTGAACTCACCATTGTCGGTCTGAAGAACCTTTGGTTTTCTTTCAAATTTATTGCTCACCATGGCTACGTATTTCTTCAGCATGTCTGTGACTTGACTTTTTTCTTTCAGCAAATAGGCCACACAGTATCTAGAGAAATCATCCAAGAATATTAGCACAAATCTGTTATTTCCCAATGATGGGATATTAAACGGTCCACATAAGTCACTGTGTATTAAGTCCAGTACTTTATTACTCCTATTTCCTGTGTATGCAGGAAATGAGGGTCTCACACCTTTTTGAGTAACACAGTCTATGCATTTCTCCATTTTACCAGTATCTACACGTATCTGAATGCCGGTGGCTAGTTGCTTACTGTAAAGATCCTGGATCACCTTAAAATCACGATGTCCCAGGCGGCGATGCCAGATTTCCAGACTACATTTACCATCATTCTTCCTTACTTGCGCCATATGTGAGGCTTCACCTGAAATGCTCAGTTTATAAACATCATTATGCATAAAAGCTTCAGCATACACTTCATCATTTTTAGAGATTGTGCACTTACTGTTTTCAAAATGAATCACAAATCCCTTCTTATCTAATGTAGATACACTAAGCATATTGCAAACTGCTTGGGGAATATACAAGACATCACTTACAGGAATTTCTTTAACTTCATTAGACACTTTGCATTTTAAGAATCCAATGCCTTTTGCTTGGATCTTAGCAGTCCCTGTGTTTGCAGTTTTAAGAATACCTTCTTCTGGACACATTTCCTGAAAGAAATCCTTACAATTGGTTAAATGGCATGTGCTCCCCGAATCCAAAATCCAAGTACTTTCATTTGAATTATTATTTACCATAGTCAAAGATTTTTCTGCCATTAGAAAGCCCTTATGTTTATCATTGTCTTTCATACATTTCCTGGTTGGAGAATTCTTTTGTTCCATTGGCTTAGGTGAGCTAGAGGGAGTGTTTTGTGTTTCCTTACACCATTTAGATACATGTCCCTCCTTTCCACATGAGTAGCAAATCAGCTTGCCCTTGGGTGGAGTTTTCCCATAGCTCCGCCTTCCTCTGTTCTTTGCCAAGAAATTTGTTTCATTTCTCTCTGACTGACTTTGAGAACACTTCTCCTCAGAATCATTAATTATGCATTCCTGCCTCAGTTTTGATGCTGCCTGTTCAAAAGATTGCCCTTCAATGGCTTCATTTACAGACCTAAAAACATCAAACTTCTTTGATAGTGAGGTAAAAAGAAATGCTCTTTTCAATGCATCACACATGGGAATTCCAGAAAGTTCTAACTTTTGAAATGAAGACATAAGATGCATAATGTGATCATTACACTTACTTTTATCCCTTAATTTGGTTTCATTCAACTCTGCCAACCAAATTGGTTGCTGTTTTGCATATGTAGTTGCATACATAGTTCTCAGTTTATGTAAAATGTCCTTCACTGTATCTTTTGCCTCCACTAATATGGCTTGTTTCTCTGAGAGAGCTTCCAAAAACATGCACTTCACATAATAGTTTGCATTGTCCCATTCAGCCATATTTTCAGCTGTTCTGTTTTGGTCTAAGCATATATTTAATTTCTTTGCTTGAAGGAGACATATGAATCTTAGTTCCCACTGCTGATAATTAAATTCAGTTAATTTAGGCACCTTGAGAGAGTAGAAAAATGGTGAATTTCCTCCCTCAGCCATTTTCTTAGCCTTCTGTCTGTTGTGTGGGGGGAGAGAGAGACAGACTGAATCTTTCTTTTAAAACTTAAGAGAAAAATGTGGCTTTTTTTCACTGCCTGGTAATATTTCTCCTTTTTCAATTCCTGGCCCTGGGCCCATAACCCTTTTGTTGGATTATTTGTAGTAAATAATTAGCAGATTTTTATACACACAGCTTCAGCTTTAGAAATGTTAATTTCTTTTCTTCATCTCTCTCATACACCCCAGAATAATTCACTGCTGAGTCACTTTAAAGTTGAAGTAACAAAACATCTGTTTACTCACAGTTTGTAGTTAGATTATAATCAGACAGGCTTATATATACATAATACTATACATTTGGATTATCAGCTCTTTCCATGTGCTTAGATGGTAATGGATGCTCACACCACCATAGATCCTCTCAGCTTGGGAGAGATCATGAGCTCCATGTGCTGTGTCTAACCCCCACAGGAAGTTGCATGGTTGTGACCTCTCTAAGTAATTCACATCAGAGGTCACAGAGTAATCACAGAGAAAAAATTGGTGACAGGCAATGCATGTAAAATACAATACATTATTCCAACACACAATACATCTCATATCACATAAATACCTATATGAATAAAGTCAGCATGTACTCATATAGCAGCTATATTTTTACAATTAATTTGTCTGCTTCCATGGGATAAATTTTTTTTTAAATCCTTTTATAAGAAATCGCTGCAATGAATTCATAATCTTCCAAATGGTGGCAATGTAAAATTATTGCTGTTAGTAACTAAGTAACCACAAAGTACCTAATTACTATTCATCTATCACTCTCTCTTCCTTACAGGTGGATGATATTGTATTCAGATACTTTATACTTTTGAAATCATGGAGATGTGTGTTAACAGTAAACATCTTAATCTTTCAGTTGTAGCCAAATTTTATTTTCGGTTTCATTTTCATAAACAGTCAAAGCATGTATCAGCTTTGCTTAACTTTTCTAAGGGGCAGTTTGCATTGTGCCTGTCTCTATACAGGCATTTTGTCTAAAATCAAATATGAAGTCTGAATCATGAGTGGAGGATGGTCTTTGCTTTGGCCTTCTGTCTCAGCTTGAGAACCAGTGTGATATAACATCATGCTGCCAGACTCCAGTAAGGGCACAAAATTGGTTTTTGACGAATATGAGGAGGAACACATCTTCCATACAAATGTATTTCTTTATGTATTTGGAGTTATTTGTTAGATCAGCATGCAGGGTGGAGGAATGTTCCAAAGAACGAGCAGGAATCAATAGTCTTCCAAAAGGTTTATTCTCCTTTTAAAAAGTCACAAACGTCACCTGGACCCAACACTGTCTGTTTGTGTTTCGGCTGTATGCATCTCTTAGGGGTCACAGCTATATTACAAATATATAAGCACGGACATAAATATGAACATATAAATTTGTAAATATATAAAAATATACATTTTATTTAAAAAAATGTGAAAAAAATAACAATAAAGTGGTTTAAAAATGAGTGTGATGTAAAGGAGATGGTACAAGAATTGTATGAACAAATTGATAAATGATAGACCTCGTTTTAAAGAAAGATAGGGGTGTGGAATACTGATGTAGTTTTGGGGAAAAAAAATAACATGAGAACACAATCAAGAGGTGTAAATGCATAAGACATCATAAGCATCCTGAAAAAGAAAACAAAAGTAACAATAACGTGCAACTGACAGATAACAAAGGAATAGAGAACCAGCCTGCCACTCACTGAAATATGGCAAAGGCCTGGTTGAAAAGCTGCTAGGTCTTCACACCAGTTTAACATTTCTTTTAAGAGCTCTCTAGCATTAGATCTGCTGGTAGAGCAGTTCATAAGGCCAGGGCTGGGCTGCTGAATGTAGTATTGCTTAAGTGTCTAGCCTTAATTTTGCCAATGAGAGGGTCATCAAGTAGTCGGCTTGAGGACTTTAGGAAACACTGTGGACAATATAGATAAGGATGTTAGGTACATTGGGATACCCATATAATATGCTCCGTGAGCTAGCATCAATGTTTTGAACCTAATCTGGCAGGAGATAGGGAGTCAATGTTGCTCTAAAAGAACAGAGGACATGTGATCAGACTTCTTGGATAACAGCATACAATTATAGTAAAGGTATAGACTCTAATCTTGTGGCCTACCCTTATCTTTTCAAATGGAGTTTAAATTCTTGTTCTTGTTGACCCTTTAGGGAGCAGGAACGAAAGATAAGACTTTAGTCCGGATTATGGTGTCTCGCAGTGAGGTGGATTTGCTGAATATTCGATCTGAATACAAGAGGTTGTATGGAAAGTCATTGTACACAGACATAACAGTAAGTATCCATCCTTTCTTTAAACTGAAGTCCAGCTGATACTTTCACTGGCACAAAGCAGAAAGCAGGGCTGCCGAGAGACAAAGCCGGGCCCGGGGCAGGGCTGCCGGGCCTCTCCCCCCCCCCCTTGGGACACAACTGCAACCCCCCCCCCCCCCCCCCACTTGGGACACAGCTTCCGGGGCCCCACCACTTGGGACACAGCTTCCGGGGCCCCACCACTTGGGACACAGCCGCCGCTGCTGCCCCCTCACTCACTCTCGGGCTGCCACTAGATGATCCCGGTGCCGGGCCCCCCTTGGATTCCGGATAGGAGCAGACGCAGTGACGCAGGGGGCCCGGCACCATGGTCGGTCTCTCACTTGCTTCAGTGTGCCGGGACCGGTTCCCGATAACAACAGGGGAGAGTCAGACCCCCCCCTTGGAGGCCAGGCCCGGGGAATTTTGCCCCCACCCCATCCCTCTCGGTGGTCCTGGCAGGAAGCTGATAGGTAACCAAATTATGTCTATCAATAACAGCGTTGGCTAGTAGAAAAGAAACAGTCTCATAGACACAGCTCTGTGACGTGCTGGTTGAATAAATATATTCAGTTAAGAAATGTAATGAATCTTGTAGCCTCATGGGTCTAGACCGTGGATGCACACCCTGTCCTCTGTGCGTATCTCACAGGATAGCACTTGACACTGGTCCTGGACTGGGTAGATTTCTAATGCAGCACAGTGCATGTGAATATTAGACTCCATAATTCAGTGCTTCTCAACCCAGCCCTCTGGGAGCACCCAAACCAGTCAGGTTTTAAGGATATCCACAATGAATATGTATGATAGAGATTTGCAGGCACTGCCTCCTTGGTATGCAAATCTATCTCATACATATTCGTGGTGGATATCTTGAAAACCTGACTGGCTATGTGTGCCCTGAGGACTGAGTTGAGAACCTCTGGCATAATTGACACTAAAGACACAGAATAGCCTCGTATTGTAGCTGTTTATTTGTTCATTGTAGCCTGTTTAGCAATGGAAAATAAAATTACTCAAATGATCTTCTAGAGAAATGTAATTAAAATATTTCTCTGGAAAGTCATTTGGTTGATTAGTTTATTACTTAACTGGTCTTTTGAATACTACTTATACGTTCTGGAATTTCCTACCGGGATCCTGATTTCCCTTCCTGATGGCAATGTGCGTTTAAATGATCATTTTTATAACAAGCTACCTAGGTTGGGAGTCCAAGTGGTGCCTATATTAAGGCTATTAGATAAAGGCACCTATGGCGCTCATTTTCAAAGCATATGGACAATGCAAAACGCCGAAATGGGTGTCCATATGCTTGAAACATCCAAATCCCAATTTTGCAAAGGCAGAATAGGAATGTCCAACACTGCACTACATGGAAATAGCAAGGTGGTGTGTTCTGGGTGAGACTAGGGAAGGCCTGAAATCTGGACATCCGACGACGATTACTGAAGGGGAAGAAATGTCTATGTCTAAAAAGTGCATCCTTAGTTAGATCTATTTCAGGAACGTCCAGATTACAGAGGGTTGCTCTGATAGAGCAGCTGCCCACTGGAGGGATTAAGACATGACACCTGTTTAGTCCCCCCATTGGTTGCTGTTCCCGCTCCTTCTCCTGAAAGTGAAATCAGAAGGGTATACCAGACTCTTATCATAGCTTAAGGGCATTCTTAATAGAGCATGAAGGTCTGAGGAGTAGCCTAGTGGTTAGTGCAATGAAATCGAGAGATCCAGATTCAAATCCCACTTTAACTCTTATTTTGTAATTGTGAGCTCTCCAGAAACATAAAAATACCTACTGTATCTAAATATCTAAGACATAAGCAAGTCTAAAGGCTACTGAAGTGGTATACATTCAGGTTCAGTAGGTATTTTTCTGTTCCTGGAGGCTCAGAATTACAAAATAAGAATTAAAGTGAGATTTGAACCTGGGTCCTTTGGTTTACAGTCCACTGCACTAGGCTGACCCTCTGCTCTACATAGATGTCTGTGTGGCCATTTTCTAAGAACGATGCTATATAAATGTCCATGTCCCTTGTTATCCTCAATTCAAAATTTGGACATTTCAGTTTGTAAAGTGGGTGCTCGTGTTGGACGTTTCCAGAAAGTGGACGTCCATCTCACGTATTTTCAAACAGGTTGTATCTTGCTTGAAAATATATTCAAGGTGGAGGTCTGTTTAGGACTTTCTGACTTGGACGTCCCGATTCAGACTTGGATGCCCCTTTGAAAATGCCTCTCCACTTGTCTCTCTAAAATAGCATTGCGAAAACATTTAATTCACAGATTAAAATGTGTCAGGAGCTAGTGTAAATGTGCATGGCTGAAATATACACACGGGTGTACATTTTACAATCTCTCTGTAACCTTCAGGACTCCACCTTGCTCCGCCCAAACTGCACCCCTGAATATTCTTACACCCAGTTACATCTCATCACTGCAGGCACTTTTATGCATGGAGTGATTTTCGAAGAGACCTTTAGGGCCGGATTCAGTAAATGGTGCTCAAAAATCCTCACCAGAAGAAATCAGCGTTAAGTCCTGGCACGGGAATCGGTGTTACGCACTATTCTATAAAGGGCTCTCAGGCTGGAGTGACATTTATAGAATAGAACTGAACGCCTGCTGAAACCAAGTGTAGCTCCTGGCGCACGTCCCCAGTATTCTGTAACACATAGAGGCATATTTTCAAAGCACTTAGCCTTCCAAAGTTCCATAGGTTTCTATGGAACTTTGGAAGGCTAAGTGCTTTGAAAATATGCCTCATAGTAACATAGTAGATGATGGCAGAAAAAGTCCTGCACGGTCCATCCAGTCTGCCCAATGAGATAAACTCATATGTGCTACTTTTTGTGTATACCTTACCTTGATTTGTATCTGCCATTTTCAGGGCACAGGCCGTAGAAGTCTGCCCAGCACTAGCCCCGCCTCCCCCCACCGACTCTGCACACATTTTCAGAATGCCCCTCCCATGGCCATTTCCATTTTGGGTTGCGTGCTATGGGATTTGGGCGCCCAGTGTTATAGAATAGCATGCTGCCAGATGCGCGTGCAAATCCTAATTGGTGCCATTTTGTCAGTAATTAGTTAAGTTGCGCATGCATTTCAGGATTTCGCCTAAAGTTTGGTGCGCAAATTTGGCTGACCTTTATATAATCCTAGGGTTAATGTGATGAAAAACTTTATAAAATTACTTCAGAAGTGTTAAAACCAACATGGCCAAAAATGAATGCAGAACAGTAACAAAAAGAGGAAACAATAAAAATATTTTCCATTCACTCCCCTCAGACATCTTTTTATTTCTGTGTCTCCAAGTTCTCTAGGCTGGCAGCTTTACTATATCAAGATTTCTTAAAGCTGATTTACTCCGTAAACTTTGTACTATTGTAGGGATTTGTCCAAAGACTAGAGAAAGTTCAGTGTCTAGTTATGAAGGCAGGAGATTTATTTGGTTTTACATTTAAACTGTAAGATAGGCTGTCTGCTAAATAACCCCAATTACATGGACTGCACTTGGCATGCTTGTGTGCAACACTGTATCATACAACCAGGTCTCTTTCTTGTCTAACTCGCTCACTGTTGTCTTGTTCCCAGGGTGATACTTCAGGAGATTACCGGAAGATTCTGTTGAAACTGTGTGGGGGAAATGATTAAACAGATTTCTGACCATTTTGCAGCAAGTTTTTATGTGTAAAGAGAAACATACAGTAAATAGCTTATTTAAAAAAAAAAAAAAGAAAGAAAAAAGATTGAATGAAATTTGTCCAGTTTTTATGTATATCACTTTCTTTTAATGGGCCATCCACTATACAGAATTTTAGCATTTCATAGCCATTCAGCTAATTCCTAGGCACCTTTTTAATGGTCTTGCTTTGTGTTCAGTTGCAGTAAAGCTCTGCAATATAGATGACCACCTTGATATTGCTTGGCTTGCTTTTATTCTCTTTGAACAGTCAAGCACAATCATGTGACTATCATGAATTCTGAAATTGGGCAGGCGTAGTAACTTACGTATTACATTGTTTATACATGATACATGTCGTAGTGGAAGATATCATGCTTCCCCTTTATACAGTGTGATTCCTATGCTGTAAAACTGTCTAAACTTTGCCATAAAGATATGCCTTGTGCCTGTCATCCCTAACACACTATTTTCTGGGGATGATGATTGCAATCTTCAGTATAGCGAAAAAGACAGCAGTAGCAGTGCCAGCATTGCCTCTGAATTTGTAGCTTGGCTTGTGCCTTTGGAAAACAGATTATAAAATTAAAACTGTCAACCTTCTGGATCTCATATTTTGTTTTTGCTTTGTATCATACAATCTGACACTACAAATTAAACTGCAGTGGAAGTGTCCAGTGGGATTGCAAGGATGAGTCCTGCCTCTCTCTGTATCTTAATACATCTCTGGATCTTCATGCTGCATTTGGTCAGTTGATGACTTTGTTTTGATTTAGCTCACACGCTTTTCAGGTTCCGCTGAAAGCCAGTTGTATGCAGGTACAGTAGATATTTTTCTGTCCCTGGAGGGCTCACTACCTAAGTTTATAACTGAGGCAATGGAGGATCACTTTGCCCAGGATCACAGGGAGCTTCCCCGAATGTCAAGATTTATGTATCTATTAGGCCTTATTATAAAATCAATCTAATAACTGCAGAATATTCAATGTAATCCTATCTGCAAAATATATTCTCTAATTTACATACTTCTGATAACAGACTATCAGAGGTGAGCTTCCATTGAGATAGTTATGGAAGCAGGAAGATAGTTCACCACAATACAAATTAAGGGATCTGCCTTGAAACAGCATAGGCGAAACGTGTTGGCACATATCTTCTTTGGAAGAAACTTTAAAGATAAGTACTTGCATTTCAGTAAAGTAAATGGGAGTGAAAAATGAAAAAAGTGAAATATAAAAAAGTATATAAGTGAAAAACAAATTAAAAAATTGAGTAAAACAATATATGGAGTAAAAAATATTTGAAAACATATGAAAAAAGAATAGTTGTAAAGACTGATGACGATATAAGGTGTTCCATCTACTTCCAAAAAATGAGATAACTTTCTCAATGGAAGCTCACCTCTTATGGTCCGTTGTCAGAAGTATATAAATTAGAGTCCACTGATTTAACAATTAAGCTACTGTTCCACTACATGTCTGTGCCATGTTGTATTCTACATCAGCAATGTAATCAACAGCATTGTCTATAGGAACTCTGGAAACAGTGAACTCTGCCAAAAGTTGGCATATGTACAGAGATCCATATTTAAAGATAACTAGATAGCTTGATCTGGCAATTATCATTATTGATTTGTATAGCACATACTAGATGTAGGCAACACTGTACAAAGACAGTGGAGGGTAATTTATAACAGTGTCCCTCGGCAAGGAAAGTGCATATGTTGTGCCTTCCTAAAATAGCCTACACAAAAGCCCCCACACAGTTATTTTTGCTCCAAGCAGGACTAGCTTTCTGCTTATGTGCCATTAGAAATTGGTGCATATGTACTGTATTTTATTAAATACACACAGAGGTGCTGAACTTTCCCCTGCTTCACCACCGGGAATACCTGAGAAAATAGGGGGTAAATTCTTTAACTCTGCACCTATATATAGGCACAAATTCTCTAAAGAAAAGGCAGCACCTTTTCCATTACGTAGCTTCCCATTGTTCCAGGACCTGTGGAATAGTTGTATCCATCATCCAGCAGGTGGAGATAGAGAACTGAAAACTGAGCTGAGACATATCTCTCTTGGCCATTCAGTCCTGCTGCTCGGTATTTTCTATCTGCAGCAGGTGGATGGACACACTTTTTAGCCTCTGGTTCTGAGTAATTTGTTCCTGGTCCAGTTGGTCAGCTGATCCCCAGTTGATCTTTGTAGGTGGCTTGAGTCTGCATTGTCATATCTGGAAGTCTTCAAATCCCTGTCTCTAGGGTTATCATGTTTGCCCTAAGGAAAAAGAGGACACATACCCTACCCCCTGTCACACCCCACCCCGCCCCCTGTCACTTTGACCTCCCCCCAAATACAGATTCCATCTCTCTGCCCCATGTATATCCCCTCTCCAATTTTCCAGCCTCCCTCCACCCACATGACTCCATTTACTACCCCTCCCCTCTTCTGTACTTTATTGTAGTGCCCTGGTGGTCTAGTGGCCTTTTTGGGGGCAGGAAAGAGCCTCCTCTTTCCTGCCCGGTGCGGCTGTAGACCTCTCTTGCTCCCAGCACCGATTCAGAATGGCTGCCGAGAGTTCAAGCAGTGACATTGCAAAACTTCTGGGCACTTCGGTGACATCCTGGGTGGAGACTACTTTACAGTTTCTGGCGGATATTTGCAAGGTGGCAACGTGGTCGATGCTGCATACCTTTGCCAAACACTATAGGGAGGTTATTGTGGCACGCTCAGAAGCCAGTTTGGGAGTTTCAGTCTTCAGGACAGTGGTGCCAGGATCCCACCCACTCTAGGGATTGCAGGTTCTGGAATAGTGGGAAGCTACATGATGGAAGGAGAAATTAGGTCTTACCTGATCATTTTCTTTCCATTAGGCCTTCCCACTATTCCAGAGGCCCACCCAAGGTTTCTGAGATGTTTAGTCAGTTCAAAGTAATGGGTCAAATAACGACTGTCACCTTGCATGGTGCTTCCTTGAAATCTCTTGTTCTCTATAAGTTGTCCAGAGATAGAGAAGTCCACACATTTTGCTCGTCTGGTTAGTGCTAAATCCGCGAGTTAAGGTTGTTGTGTTTGTCCTGAGTTTATCCTTACTGCTTTTTTATGTAAACTAGTAAAAAAGGCCCGTTTCTGACACAAATGAAACTGGCGCTAGCAAGGTTTTCCTCAGAGTGTGTATGTTTGAGAGAATGTATGTGAGAGTGACTGTGTGTGAGAGAGAGAGTGAGTGAGTCTGGGTGCGAGTGTGTCTGTGAGAGAGAGAGTGTGTATGTGAGAATGAGAGTGTGCAAGTGCGTATGTGAAACACAGTGTGAGAGAGAGTGTTTCACACAGATACAGTGTGTGCGAGAGAGTGTGTGTGTGAGAAACAGACTCTCTGTGAGACTGAGTGTATGAGACCAAGAGAGTGTGTGTGTGACTGTGTGACACATAGCGTGAATGTGATACAGTGTGAGACATAGAGTGTGTGAGAGACAGTGTGAGAGTGAGAGAGAGAAAGACATTGACTGTGAGAGAGAGAGAGTGTGTGAGAGAGAGAGAGTGTGTGCGTGACAGAGATACCTCCCTCCCTCTCTCTGGTGTCAGGCCCCCCCTCTCTCTCTGATGTCTGAGCGTTACTGTGCAGGACGCTGAACTCTGGCTGTGCTTCAAGGAACTGACCAATTCTATTTAATAGAATGCACCTCCAACATTCTGAAGCCGAGAAACCTTGTGTGGTTGGTCACTTCTGTTTGTGACGAACCTGGAAGTACGTGATGTCAATTCAGGAGATGGATACAGAGAGCAGGAATGCCTCAGCCATGCAGTCATCTTCAGAATGTTGGAGGTGCGTTTTATTATATAGGA